>NC_138351.1:33532012-34148262 GCF_046562875.1 Panthera onca
AAAGGGCTTGAGCAGCACATCCCTGAGCCCTGGGCTTAATTCCATTTGGGGATCTCACTGTTCTTGGCTTCTTAGTTAGTGAAGGCAGCAAGAGCCAGGGAGTCTCACTGTGGGCCATCCTGCCTTCTACTGGGCCTGCTGTTTAGTCACTGGACCTGGCTGTGGGGAGAGGTTTCCACTGACATGCTCCCTAGAAAGCAACCTACAGTGACCTTATAGACCCCAGACCTGAGGCTCTTTTGCCTTGAATTGAGCCATCTCTAGCTTATTTGTTTTTCCTTCCCCCTTTTCCAGATCTTTCTCAAAGCCTGGCTACTTGGTAAGGGTCTTTGTACCAGTTCTGATTCAGGCACGAGCTGCAGGAATCTTCAACCCACTTCTGATGCTAACTGAAGTGTTTAAAGGGGTTTTGGATTTGTGGGAACAGAGAACAGATGCCTCCATTGCAGATTCTGGTTTTAATTAGCCAAGGATATGGAAAGTGATCAGAATGTGGAGGCCATGCAGGCACAGCAGAGGTTGAATGCCTGGGGGTGGCACTTCTCCTACACATTGCTCCCTGTTGGGGCTCTCCCCAGTTACGGCAGTGTCTGCATGGGGCTGGCTGCTGCTGGAACTGAATAAAAGTCATATTTTGTGACCATACAGTTGCTCTATATTAAGGACTTACATCTCCATTGTGGAAGATTTTACTTTTAAGAGGCTAGGCCTTTCCATTTAAGGAAATTCTTGCAAGGAGTTGGCTCTTGAATCAGATGCAGGGTCAGCAAGGCCACATCTTCATCTGGGGGCAGAAAGCAGAGTCAGGTCCCAGGTGGTTCAGAAAAATATCCCTTCTCTTAGAATAGCTTTTCCCCAGACTTTTATTTCTTTTAATTTTTTTTAATGTTTATTTTTTTTGAGAGAGAGAGACAGAATGTGAATGTGGGAGGAACAGAGAGAGGGAGACACAGAATCTGAAGCAGGCTCCAGTCTCTGAGCTGTCTTCACAGAGCCCAACGCGGGGCTCGAACCCACGAACTGTGAGATCATGACCTGAGCTGAAGTCGGGTGCTTAACTGACTGAGCCACCCAGGTGCCCTTCCAGACTTTTATTTCTGATCCTTTAATCTGGTTGGGTAAAAGAACATTATCTCAGATATATTTCCTGGAAACAACCAAATGCAGTGGAAAAATGTTAGGACATACATTGTGTGGGACACCTTATTTATTTTGCAAATAGGCAATACTTACTCCTGAGGGCCTAAAGAGCCCCTGAAATCACTTTGAAGCCATCTATGGGACTGAGGCCTCATGTGTTTTTAACATGAGTGTTCATAGTTACCCTCTATACAGCTTTGATTATTAGATCTCTTATCTGACAGCCTCGGTTATCTTTATCTCTCTCAAAATGTGTAATATGTGGCTTCACAGAAAAGAATATATTGCTGAACTTTTTATTCTGGCCTTGTAAAACTGCAAATTAATCCTGATTTTAAAAAAAAAATTAAGAAAGATCTGCATCTTGGTTCAGGTGTTTGGTTTTTACCACAAAAGCAGACTCATCAGAATCCCCAGGAGAAACTTGTCCGTGTCGTGTTTCCTCCTTGGCTCTGTTTTCCCCATCACACAGCATGCATGGAACCAGGGAGCCAGTCAGCAAGACCTAGGCTTGCACTGCAGGAAGGAGTATTTACATGACACAGTTGAAATTTGGCGACTTCAAGGACCACACATACTGAGGAAATCAAGTCTTCCTTTCCAAGGACCACTTACCTGGTTTCACTTTTTAGCATAGGTAAGGTATGTTTCCATGTAAAATGCTTGCGCACTTTTTCCACAGAATTAATGTATCTCAGTACCCAGAAAATTTTAAGCTCTTTAGCAATTTATAGTCTTTTTTAAAAAAGAAAATAATTAAGGCACGCTTTATTGTCTGATAGCTTGTGAAGAAAATTAGGTAGTGACACTAATCCCATATTTTAACATTGGTATTAGAATGAAGAACTATGGATACAGTAGAGAAATACAAATGGAATGTGTCAACAGACAGACAATAGGAAAGGGTATTTGACATTCCAACATCTTGTAAAGCACAATAGATAGGGTTTCTCAATTCTTTCATGTAGAGTACCGTAATTAGATGCCATAGTCATAATGCAACCCATAGATACCAACAAAATGCAATGAAAGTGTAGCTTTTTAAGACTATTAGCTGCAAACAATAGAAATGGCAAGTAAATAAGTTCCAACGTTTGTATCTAAGAAGTTACTTTCTAGGTCAACATAATCTGTCCACTTTTAACAAACATGATGTATAAAACCCTGGATTAACTAAAAAGCCCTTATGAGGTCTCTTTGCAGGAAGCCAGTCAGCCTGGGGACACCCCAACTTCTGTGCCCTTCCTTTCCATAAATTGTTGGTAGCCATCTTGGGGTCTGACAGTCTCACACCTGCAAATCAGCTCTTCTTTTTTTTTCCATTCTTTATCTGAAATTGGCTTTTTGTGTGTGTGTGTGTGTGAGATACCATGCATTCTGTTTATCCCACACTGTGTGTAGTGGGTCAGTGAAATTACAGAGTGTAGTATCTGAAGAAACTTAAGAAATTACTGTTTCTACATTTTTAAATAAAGCATTCTTTTAATTTTTCTTTGAGCCATTACTGAGATAACCTGGCACTCAGAAGCTTTTGCTTGTGGCAGGAAGCAATTGGAATTGAAATGCTCTTTTCTGTGGGCATCAGATACCTTAATCATTTACTTTTGGTTTTGTTTGACCCCCCTGGAGTACTAGTTAAGCCTTTTGGTTAAGTTTCCTCATATATTTTTCAGGAATAAGAAGAAAATACAAAATTTCCAACCCTTATATTCAACACCTTTTAATTGTACCTTCAAATCTGTTATTATATATCTTTATCATGTGTTTGGGGTAAAGACTGGTGTCCTTACTAGATACTGAGAAGTAATTTTTGCCAAGGCTATAGGGACCACAGAGATTACCTTCAGGTGATATTTGAGAGAACATGGGGGGGGGGGGAAGAAAGGGTTCCTGCTACAGAACCTCTCAGTTTTTTCCCATCCCTTCTGCCTCCACAGGAACCCCACATATCTTTTTCAAGCACAGTGCTTGGCACAGAGATGCACTTAAGTAAAACTAGATAGGTTGATAGATGGATGTTCATTTTCTTGATTAACAATGGAAAGATTTTAACACTGGTGCGATGGCCAGGCAAATTCTGTGCTTCTGCTGTCATGAGGGGTGGTAGAAAGCTGTTGGCTGGTTCTTCTTCCATTGTTCCTATGGCTATTTCTCCTGAAATTTCAAAGGAAACCTAAGAAGCTTGCATTTTTGAGATCTAGTGCATCCTCTCACTGTGTGTCTCTCTCTTCCCTTCCCTCCTTCCCCTCCCTCTCTCTTCCTTCTCTCTCTTCTCTCTCCTCCTTTCTCTCCCCCTCTCTCACTCATGCTCCTATAACTACTCTGTTTTTATAGAACCACAATTGCTTATGCCACCCTAATTTTATCTTCTGTTCAAGGAGACTACCTTCCTTTGTTGGGAGCAGTGTGTCATTGCAGACTAAGGTGAATAAAAGTAATATAATAATAGCTAATATTTGTATAGTGACTTTTATAGTTTACCGTGTACGTTTATATATAACTATTTATCTCATTTGGTCCTTATAATCACCACCTCCCTGGTATTATGATTGTATACATTTTACAGATGATGAAGTGGCACTTCAGAGAAGTTCACAAATCATTAAAAGATATAGAGCTTTCAAGTCATCAGAGTCACAGCATGTGTGACATTTTATTTAGACTGTGCGGTTTTGGTAGTCACTTTTCCAACTTGAGACTATAGCTTAGGTTAGTTTACATAGTGTCATTATTTACCTGGATTTCCTTCTTAGTGGCATGGAAAAACTGTATAACCATTTAATTAGTCTAATTTATTACTTTGAATTTTCTGGTAACATTTTTTTTGCATCTATTTTAGCTATTTTGAACCCATACACCAGCTGTAATTGAGATTCAAAAATCCTTATTGGCAAGAATGCCATATAGTGATACTTGCTTCTCTCTGTTGAAAATGTCCCATCTGAGGTAATTTTTTAAAGTTGTTATTACCTTATAATTGAGCCAGTGATTTTCCTGCTCCTTTCCCCTGTTATAGTTCCTCTTAAATTGTTTTTTCTTTCAAGATTACTTTGAGTATTTTAGTTTCTTTGCATTTTCATATAAGTTTTAGAATCAACTTGTTAATTTCTACACACACACACACACACACACACACAGCCTGCTGTGAATGATTGAGATTTTGTTGAACCTGTAGTTCTCTCCAGATTTTACTGTTGCTACGCTGAAGGCTGAAGAGCTCCTGAAATGTAAAAGCCCAAGGCAGAGCTTCTGGGGGCAGGCTTCCAGGGACTTGCATGTTCACTAGCAACTAATGAGTTTGGATGTGACTTAGGAGGAGTCCATGTCAAGTTCCATCTTAGCAGTGGGAGGCTTCCACACCCCTCCAGCTCCACCAGTCTAATGGATGTGAACTTTGCTCTCTGCTGTTTTTGAAGTAAGTTGTTTATTATTCAGAATAGAAAGCAGGTGGTGCCTACCTGTTGAGAGTTCCCTACATGGACAGAGTGAGCATCTAAAGATGGTTCTCCTGTCTCAGTCCTCTTCACTTCCCTACCAAACAAGATCTCTGAGGTGAGCTAATGACTCAGATGGAAAAGAATTAGTTTTTCCTCAGTATCTTCTGCAGCCTGTTAGTTATACTTCTACAGGCATTTTAAATGAACAAGACCTTAAATCTGCTGGGAAACTGGTTACCACCATTTCCCACTGTATTATGTTTGTACTTAAAAATGCACAAGAAGTGAAAGTACACGTGAACAAACAGACGTGTAGAAAATTAAATACTTGTGACATTTTTATGGGTCTGCATGTGCATTTCTGCTGTTGGAGCAATTATTTCTTCATGAAGCCCCAGGGATTTGGGTTTTTCCGGGTAGAAGATTTTTACCTAGCTCTTGTAATTTTACAAAGAAAGCTTTCATTACTACAAGGCAAATTTATGTGAGTGACTTCTACTACAGAAATTTGGTAAAAGAAGAATAGTGGGTATTAATTTACTCAGATCCCTCTAGGAATTTTTATAAAATGGTACCTTGAAAAAACACAATAATAATATCTCATGGGTTATTAAATCATAGAAATTAGGGAGAAATAATAAAGTTGAGAAGGTTACTGGAGATAAATGAAATGTGCTTTTTGGCCGGTTTGCTGGATAAGTTACTTCATTTCTTCAACTCTCCAGTGTTGCTGGCTCTATATACACTATTGCGTTTGGATTTACACCCTTTATTAACATCATTATATAGATGGAGAACCCAGTCAGGGATTTTCCCAAGATGACATCTCTGCCCATGACTCACCTTGTCAGACGGTGAGTGACCCTTCTTCCAGGCATAAACACAGCTAAGCCTTTGCCAGGTCTGATCAGAGAAGATATTGCCAAAGCATAGGAATCTTCCTTCCTTCTGCCACACAGGACTCCTTCCCCCTGAGTCCTTGTTTTAGGGGTCTTATGTGAACTAACTGCTCTCTGCTCTCAAAAACCCAATGGGGAGAAAGATATTTGAGAATGCAGTGTACATTCCAGCCTCAGTACTTAAGTTAGATTCCTGTGTCAGTTTAGGTCACACCCGTTTTAGTCTCCATAACTTTACCCTTCACAGAAATGCCTTCATTGATTTTCATTTCGCTATTGTGTTCTTTTATCTCACTATATACAAGCACAATATTATGTAAGTAATATTGTTGTGATTTTTTTATAAGGCTGTTAGAAGGTTGGCTGTTGTGCCTTTAAATATTCCAGGTGATAAACTCTTTTTTATACTTTAGTATCAAGGAAAATTTGTCTATTAAAGGATGAGGAAAGATTTACCACTGTTTTCCACTAACTCTAGCGAGAATTTAACAATTCCCGTCAGTTCTGAGGCCACGGTGGCATTAACAGTTTCTGTGACTCTGTCCACAATAGAAACCATATTACCATTGTAACAGAGATTTAAAATATTGCTTATGTTCATCACAACTTTGAAATTAGAATATCAAGTTATTAGGCCTGCCACTAGATAATAGTATTTAATACATAATTAAAGAAGCAAAGATATTATACCACAAATTTACTTCTCAATATTATTTCAGTATAATTTGTTTCTTTTGTAATCTTTTCTTGTTTTATTTTATACATTTAAAAACATTATTCTGAGTAGGTGCCCACAGGCTGACAAGGTGGTAAAGGCCAGAGGTTTGTGACACCAAACACTCCATTCTCAAATAGCCTTCCTGGCATGTGTGCAAGAGTGCCTCCTGGCTCCTTCGGACTTGGTTCAGATGTTCCCTGTAGTGAAACCTGTGAATGTCCCTTCCTGCCCTCATCTGGGCATTCTCAATACTTTGCATTTTGGTGAGCTATGTCTGTCTTCCCTACTAGCCTGTGAGCTATTTGAGAGAAGGGACTCTCTCTTTCTTGTACTTTAATCTTTAGCACCTAGCAAGGTGCCTTACTTATAACAAGCACTCAGTAACTGCTTATTTAAATGCCACTTTCTTTTTTTTTTTCTACTCCATGTCCATCCTTGCATTGCTTTTCCTCTTTGCATTGCTTGCCAACTGGTTCTTGACTCTTTGGCTCAGGATTTACTACTATAGTGTACTCATCAGGTAGGCAGTGATGATTTCTTTCATTGTGTTTTATCAACACTAGCGTTAAATTTTTTGAGTTAGCCTATTCGATGTTGGAATGCCTTTGATGAACCAGGCCAGGCATTAGAAACATCTTTTTCTCCTTATTTGGGTTGTGATCATTGATAGTTAGCCATCTTTTCTTTCAAGTGTGGCCATTTATTTAAACATCAGTAGAGTCACAGAAAAGTTAGAGAGCTATGTGATAAGGGCCTGTTTCCTTTCTAAGCCCACTCCTGAGGGCAACACAGTATCGGGGGAGAAAACACTTCAACATCCTATTATTTGTGCTGCCCCTTAGAGGTGACTTAGTATGATGGAGAGGACAGGTATAGCAATGAATAGAAAAAGATTTGTTGAGGGGTTTTGTTTTTGTTTTGATGTTGTTTTTTGTTGTTGTTGTTGTTGTTATTGATGTTTTTTAAATAGAACCCCAAACCTGAGAACAAAATCTATTCATTTTACTGAAGCATGTAAGCATGTCTTAGGAATCAGTAGTGGTTAATAAGAACAAAATAAAGGTGCCTTTTTTGTTATGTCACATTTGGCATAAATATAGGGAGATATAAAAAAGTCAGATGAAATTTTATAACTAAATTTGTGTATCATTCTACTTTACAAATCATTTCCTGAGGCCCTTCTTTCATCTTATTTAACTGAAAGATAAATGATGAGGGTAGTCTTTTCTTACTAAATAATTTGGCTTCAGCTTTTTTTGAGCATCTCAGTTAAGTAGACCTGACTATGGATTGGTTGTCATTTAAAGAACTTAGAAACTTACAAAAACTCTTATATTTTATTACATTTAGTGTTTTCAATAATTAAAGAAATATGTAATGGAAAGTACAGGGAAGTACATAAAGAGGCAAATAAACAAAATCCCCCTACCTAGAGTTATATCTGCTAGCAGGTTAGTATATTTTTTCTTACTGTTCTTTTTTCTTAGTTGTGTGTGTGTGAGACAAACCATCACAAAATGTAGTGACTTAAAACAATGATAGTTCTTCAGCTGGAAATTCTGTAGGTCACAAATTTTGGCTGACCTCAGGGGGGTGGTTCTTCTGTTCCAGGCTGATTGCCTCATTCATCTGTGGTCAGCTACAGAACAGCTTGCCTTTTCCTAGCTGGGTTCATGTCTAGCACCTGAGCTCTGGTCCATGTGATCTCTCATCTTCCAGTAGGATAACTTGAGTTTGTTCACATGACAATCTAGAGCCCCTAGAAAGAAACCTCAGAAGTGTGCAAGGCTTTTTGAGCAAAGGCTTTAAATTGGCATTCCATTACTTCAGCTGTATTCTTTTGGCTGAGGCAGGCTAAGCCACAAGGTGAGCCCAGATTTGAAGGGTGGGGAAATAATGTCCAGTCCCTGAAAGGAAGAGCTGCAAGGTCACATTGCAAAGGATGTGAAAACAGGAAGGAATGAAGATGTATGGACATTTTTGCATCTTACCACAGTGTGTCTGTGTCATGTGTACGTGGAGAAAAATGGACAGCATGTCATTATACATTATACATTTTTCATCTCCATATAGGCTTCAAATCCAAGTTACAGATTCAACTCTGTGTATACTGGGGAGTATACTGAATATACTGGGGTGGTTAAATGGTTTCTTAGCTGAGAAGTATCTCAACGGGTGTGTAGAATAGAGGAGGTGCTCAATAAATCAGAAAAGAAAGCAAAAGAAAATGTAACTTCTTTAGGCAACTGTTTGAATTCCATTGGGTCCACCCATGGTAGGTTTTATTTATACTCTGATTTCTGTCTGTGTATCTTCTTCTCCTGGTTGATGATACCAAGGCACTCACTATAGGAGAGCGCCTGCCTCTGAGCCCTCTCACTATCTCTCACTATAGTGAGATAGTAGCCTCTCACTATCTCTGAGATCTTGGAAGAGTCCCTTGACTGTGTACCTCAGTTACTTCATCTATTTAATGAAAATAACAACTACCTCACAGAGTTGTTGGGAGAATTTAATTAACTAAGGTATATGGACATGTATTGGTAACTCCACCTATATAATTGTGTCCCAGGAACTCTCTGATGCTTTCATGGAATGTCTATGACATTTCTTGCTTAACATTTTTTTCACATCCCCAGCATTTCAAACTGGCTCTAGCTTTCTTTAAAAGAAACTGTGCTTCTTTTTTCCTTAAACAACTGTTTGTTCATTTCTGCTTAGTGCATTTTGAAGGAAATTTAACTTTCTCAGCCTTAGCCTGTGTACTAATCTTTAAAATACGATAGCCATTTCTATAATCTGATAGAGCCTCCCTGTTAACATCAATAGATCCTTAGGCTTTTCTGACAGGAAATATTTTTGAGAATGTATAATCAGTTATGGGGAATTCTTGTCAATAAATTTTCTGTACAAAAATAAATCAGAAAAAAAAAAAAAAAAAAAAAGAAAAAAAAAAAAAGGGGCGCCTGGGTGGCGCAGTCGGTTAAGCGTCCGACTTCAGCCAGGTCACGATCTCGCGGTCCGTGAGTTCGAGCCCCGCGTCGGGCTCTGGGCTGATGGCTCGGAGCCTGGAGCCTGTTTCCGATTCTGTGTCTCCCTCTCTCTCTGCCCCTCCCCCGTTCATGCTCTGTCTCTCTCTCTCCCAAAAATAAATAAAAAACGTTGAAAAAAAAAAATAAATCAGAAATCCTATCACAATAGCATTATGGAAAAAATCTGTTTTCCTTACTACTCCCTACAAAATGGTCATGCTTGAAGCTCATGGAAATTTTTACTTGGGTGAAGGCTATGTATTTAATTTGTGTGCTGGCCATCTTTCCAACCAGCCAGTTTGCATAAATTTCAGGTCCTAAGTAGGAAGAAGGTGGTTGTGTGTAGAGTCAACTTTTTCTCTATCAAGTCTGTATCACTTTTATTTTCCCATGACTGGCCACTTCCACTTTCCAGACCCTGTGAATTTCACCATAAACTTTCTTTATTCCCTCCCCCTACTCATATACATGCCTATGCACTCCAAGAAAGAGGAACATCTTCCTGAAATTCCCCTTTGTTTCTCTTTTCCCTTTTCTGGACCATGAATTATTAGAATTAGTCCACTCCTATTATGAAAATGTGTCTGTAACCATCCTTACAGTTCGTTCATTTGTCTTTAAAAACTCATTCATTCACTTGTTCATTCATTCATCATTCATCCAGCAGTAACAGTGTTGTACATACTGCGGTGGGTGCTGTGGAACAAAAGACATGTAGGCCTAGCGCTGATGCATGGATTTTGCCCTGCTGTAGGAGGAACAGTCCAAGAAGGTGTCATTTGGGCAGGACTTGAAGACAGTTGGGAGTAGGGGGTGGAGGCCACCTTACACGCCTTCCCTGCTAAGGACCATATAGCTTTGTGCCCATGTTTGACAAGAGTTAGAATCAGAAGTGGATGAGGTAAAGAGCAGAACAGTGATGGGACTGGATTCAGCCACTTGTGTGAAATAAGGGTGCTGCACAGTCATACATGCCAAGTACTGAGGGACAGCAGAGAAGAGTGGCTGATTAACCTGGGCTAGGGTCTTATGTATGTTCTCCACTTAACAAAAATAAAACCAGTTAACAGTAGCTAAGAACCAATTGCCTGTGAATCTAGGTAGTTTATGTACTTTATCCTGTTTTTGTAGCAAACCTTTAATGTAAATATTATCCCTCCTACAGATGAACAAACTGAGGCTGATAAAGGTTCAAGATCCCAAGATCACACAGCTAGTAAGTAGCAGAGCTTAGAATTCAAATCCAAATCATTGTTTCCTTAGAGGGTTAATTCCAATTTTAATAAGATATGCACACAGGAACTAATATCATAGTAAAATATAGTACTTGCAATCCTGACCATGAGTGTTTTTAAGTCAGTTTGACAGAGAGATCACAACATCTACAAAAATTGTTGCCAGCATGAAGTCACTAAGGGCCACTGTGGATGGCCACACAGGCTGTCATGTCGCCCCCTACACTTAGCTGAAGCCTATATAGTCCTTAGGAGCATTTGTGGGCCCAGTTTTGGAGTTATGTAACTGCAAACTGCTTTCACTCGTGTTCGTTACTATCTACATCTAAGTCGTTCTTCTTACTTTGAGAAGTTAGATATATTTAAAGGGGTTGGGTGGAGAATGAAACAGGAAACTAGGTAATTATTTTGGTGTCTGTCACATACTTTGGCCTAGCTATTAATGATGTCTGCTTCAAGCGTAGTGCACTTAAATCACTCTAGCCTTCTTACTGTTGTCTTTTGTCAAGATGTTTACACATCTACCTAACTACATCAAAAGGCAAAGAAAATTTCCCCATCCAACCCAACAGTCACTGGGGAATGGTATCAAGGAGAAAAATACCCTTTTATTTTGTTAGGCATGTGAGAAACTAGATGGCAGAGCTCACTCTACAAGTAGGAGGCTGTAGGGACACACTTGTTGGGAGGGAGTCACCCCTCCATCCAAATCATGAGCACCTTTGTCCTCAGTGCCTTACTCCAGGCGCTTATCTTCCACCTGGCCTATTGTGATAGGCTCCCCACTCACCTTCTCCACCTATAGCCATACAGACCTAGATCATTTCTCTTCTATTCATTCCACCTCTCAGTAGCTTCCTTAGGCCCACAGGATAATGTCCTGACTCCTTACGATGGCAAAGGAACTTCCCTCCTTCCTTCTTCCCCTCATAGCCCCTGACCTATGCCCTTGACCATTTCTGCAGTCTTCTGCCTTCCCTCCTCCCCTGCCACACAAGAGCAGAATGTGGGGAGAGTGAGAGCCTCTTACTTAACAGGCGCCAAGTGCCAGCAATTAAGTGTGGAGGGAGTGTGAGAGCAGCGGTAATCGGCATATCACTACCATCATAGTAAAGATCGGATCAGGAACAACTCGTCAGTGGTGCTAAACCTGAGCGGATGTGTACAGGAACAGGATGTTTGTATGGCATTCAAGTTTCTCCCACAGATTGCTGATTAGTTGCAAAGGAAAAATAGTGATTGTAACATGGAGGAATTGGACTACAGTTTGTTTAGGATCAAAATTAACATCACCATTGAGAGGCAGACAGGCATCATGTTCTGCCAGATGTGATATCTTGAGAAGAATACAACATTATGTGTGTGGTGTTCTGGCCAGGAATGTATAACTTTAATCCAATCACGAGGAAACATCAGGTAAATGCTCTATTAAAAAAGGGAGAAGGGGAACTGTGTCCTTCAGAAGTATCACTCACGATCATAAAAGACCAAGAATGGCTGTGAAAATGTTCCAGATTAACATAGCAGAACATAGCAGTCAAATGTTCCAGATTAACAGAGGCTAAAGAGAAGCAGCAGTACCTGACTCCCCAGGACCCTGTGCTGGAGAGCAGGGGCAGGGCGGGGGTAGGGGTGGTGTTGAAGATCATTATTGGCTCAGTTGACAAAATCAGAACATAAGTTGCATCCATGTTACATTTACTAAAGTTACTAACTCTGTTGTGGTTATGTGAAGGCAAATCGCTGTGCTTAAAAAATACACAACTGACATATTTAGGAGTAAAAGGCCTGTGATGGTGTGTGTGTGTGTGTGTGTGCGTGTGTGTGTATTGATATATATGTGTGTCAGTTGTGTATTTTCTAAACATAGGAATTACATATGTAAACATTGTGTGTGTAAATACACACATATATAAAATAGAGTCAGAATATGCAAAAAAACAGAAATGGTAAAATGTTAAAAATATCAATAGGTAACAATAGGTGAATCTGGGTAAAAGGGTCAAGAGTATATGGGTGTTTTTGTACTACTCATATGCTTGTAACTTTTAAGTTTGAAATTATTCCCCAATAAAAAGTTTAAAAATTAAAAATATATATCATAACCATGTGAATTATTTTTTTCTAAATAAATATCTTTTCTTTTCTGTTCCTACCTTTTCCCTTTCTCCTGTTTCTTTTCTCTCATCTTTGTGTACCTCTTCTGTTAGAAGTCCAAGGCTGGCGAGAAGGGCATCTCTGTGGGGCAGACGGTCATCACGAAGCATCGGAACACCCGGTATTACAGCTGCAGAGTGATCGCTGTGACATCGCAGACCTTCTATGAGGTTGTGTTTGATGATGGCTCCTTCAGCAGAGACACATTCCCTGAGGATATAGTGGTGAGTAAATTCCTGGGGGATCTGCTCCCCAGTTTACTTTTTGTATAACTAAACTAGCTGAACCTTTTAGCAATCTTTCTTTCGGCTTTTGGAGTAACTCATTTCACTTAATATTCAACTCAGGTGTGCTTTTTGGCACTGACAAGAATTGTTTTCCAGGAGGTTCCTAGTGTTTTTCATTCTAAGTAGTAGCCATGTGTACTTTGACTCATCTTCCCAAATTCCTTTAAGTAAGTGAGAAGTGTATGTGGCTAGGAAACATCAAATGCAAATTCACCTATTCTTTTCTGTTACAGAGCATTAGCATATTTGAATTCCTTTACTACCTCTTTTTCTTTATGCTTAACTGGAAATATGGCTTTTATTAATCTGACCTGACAGTGACATCTGTGATCCAACAGAAACATCTGTGGATGTTTCATATTGGAATAACAAAAGTCACTTAGGAAAAAGACTGAATTTTACTGAGCTTCTTAACTGGTCTGATACAGGATGAGTAGGTGTGTGCATATGCGTGTCTGTCTGTCTTCTCCTTCCTCTGTCTCCTCAGTAAACACCTCGGGATTTAGAGGAACTCGTGAATGTGTCTCATGGGCTTTCTTTTTAATAGCATGTTTCATGAGAAGAATACTTTCCACAAAAGGTTTTTTGAAACTGAGCTCAAATCACATACTTGAGACCAGGGTTAGTCCAGTGGTCATCTTGTTATCCTTTCTATATTTAAGAGAAATGTTATTTTGGGGGAGCCGGGCCTCAATAATGTAGTTGTAACTTCTGCTTGATGCTTTGCTCTTGTTTTTACTTGGAAGGGCATTTTTTTAATGATTCTTTAATGATTATGCATTATATGTGCAATTGATAATTGAACGTTACCATAGGAGATTGCTCATTAATATTTTCAGAATCTTGGTCTCCTGGGGCAAAAGTAACATTGATTCAATTAGCTTTGTTGTGTTTACTTCTCTGTACCATTAAGAGGGGCAAATATGGGGGCGCCTGGGTGGCTCAGTCGGTTGAGCGGCCGGCTTCGGCTCGGGTCACGATCTCGCGGTCTGTGAGTTCGAGCCCCGCGTGGGGCTCTGTGCTGACAGCTCGGAGCCTGGAGCCTGTTTCCAATTCTGTGTCTCCCTCTTTCTGACCCTCCCCCGTTCATGCTCTGTCTCTCTCTGTCTAAAAAATAAATAAACGTTAAAAAAAAATTAAAAAAAAAAAAGAGGGGCAAATATGTAAACAAAGTGACCTTATTTGAAAGATTTTAAAGCAAATGAATTTAGACAAAAAAAATCCCAGGACTTGATTATACACCAAAAGGGTGAATTGTGTTTCTTTGCAGAATTCTACCTAGAGCTTCACTTTACTGCATTGCTGTTGCCATTCATAACCAGTAGCCCTTAGGTAACACATTCTCCTTGTTAGAATTAGTTATGTCTTGAAGCACTCAATCCACAGTTACTGAGTGCCTGCTGTGTGCCAACGCTGGGTGCTGGGAAAGATAATGAGAATGTGTGATTCCTGCTCAGTCTAGAGGAAGGCAGGCTGGTAAATGGGTGCTTTCTATACCATGTGAGAAATGTAATAAATGAACCAAAAGCAACTTACTACCTGTTGAGTCTGGAAGAATGAGTAAGAGACTTGACAGGGTTAGTAAGGAGCTGACACCAACATGTACCACAGGCCAGGATCACTTTAAGAATGTGTTGTGCTTGAACTGATTTCATCCTCACAACTCTACATACTGGGCACTACTATTGTTTACATTTTTCTGCTGAGGGAACTAAGGCACAAAGAGGTAAATAACTTCCCCATGGTCACACATAGCTAATAACAAGGTCACACATAGCTAATAATACCAGAAAAGGTATTCAATCTCAGAGTCTGGCTCCAGAGCCGCTGTTCCTAACCCCTGGGAAGAAAGGAGAGGAAGGGATGTGCAAGGGCAAGAAAGGCACAGAAGATGCAGGAGACGGAGGCCTTGGCCTGTCCAGGTTACATTCTCACTTCAGAATTAGCTTTCTTTTGTGCAGACTGTGACCATTGAGCTGGTAGAGTCCAGGAGACTTTGCAGGGTGGGATGGAAGATTTCTGAGTACCAATCCCCAGCCTGAGCAAGTAGTTAGGTCTTTATCCATGATAGTGTTTAATGAATCCTAAATTCCCTTTCACTTACAAAGTCTCCATATACCCAACGTGTTCTAAGCTTTCCTAAAATGTCTTTAGCTTGTAAAATGTCTGTGATCCTGGAAGTTTTTTGAAATTCTAAAAGTCTCTCCTTTTACACCTTCTGTTTCCTCTCTCTGTGAACAAAGATGATCTTAAGTATATGTGGGTGCCGTGAGAAGAACAGGATTGTTCAGGACCACCTTGGCATTTAAGTCAATGAGAATGAAGAAACAACATTCTTTACAGCTTGATTAGCTGTCACTTAGCATATTTGATAAGAATTGAGGTTGAGCAGCAGTGTGTGTGTGTGTGTGTGTGTGTGTGTGTGTGTGTGTGGTCACAACTATAGCCTTGGAGGGAGGGGCTAGCATCTGCCTCTGCCTCAGTTGGTGTGAAAAGATACTTTCTGCAGGAAGAAATCAGTTATAATCATCTGCTATTATATAATCTTTTGAGTTTTTACAAGATATGAAAAAGTATAGGGGCACCTGGGTGGCCCAGTGGGTTGAACGTCTGACTCCTGATTTTGGCTCAGGTCATGATCTCATGGTTTTTGGGTTCAAGTCCCGCATCAGGCTCTGTGTTGACAGTGCTGAGCCCACTTGGAATTCTCTCTCTCTACTCCTCCTGTGCTCTCTCTCTCTCTCAAAAATAAACTTAAAAAATGTATATTGCCCTTGTAAAAAAAATTCATAGGATTGTTCAAGACCACCTTGGTCTTCTCTCCTTCACCCTCAATACTCTACCCCACCCCATCCCATCTCTTACATTTTTGATTACTTGTTCCAGACTTCTTATATAAGTAGGAATACTTCAGTCATGTTTTATTTTCAAATATCACATACTTTCTAATAGTATCACCATTTGTTGGCTGCTGAGACCTATTTATCTTGGTGAGGAAGAGACATTCTAGCTTGACTTTTTTGGTGGCTCTGTAGGGAAGAATTTTTTTCCATTGTAATGCTGTGTTAGTCAGGGCTCTTCAGAGAAACAGCACCAGTAGGGTTTTTGTGTTTGTATTTAATATAATAAATATATTAAAAGTGTGTAATATACATATTAAAAGTGTATACATGTGTATATATATATATCTTACAAGTGTATATATATTACAAGTGCATATATATTAAAATTGTGTATGTGTGTGTATATATGTATATATATGTCATATATATATGACTTTTTAATGTTTATTTATTTATTTTGAGAGAAAGAGTGTGAAAGGGGGAGGGGCAGAGAGAGAGGGAGACAAAGGATCCGAAGCAGGCCCCTCACTGACAGCAGAGAGCCTTATGCAGGGTTTGAATCCACGAATTGTAAGATCATGACCTGAGCTGAAGTCGGATGCTTAACCAACTGAGCCACCCAGGTGCCCCTATGTGACATTTTTATAAAGAATGGGCTTCCATGATTATGGAGGCTGAGAGGTCCCAAGATCTGCAGTTGGTATGCTGGAGACCCAGGAGGGGCAATGGTTTCATTCCGGGTCCAAATCTAAAGGCCTACGAACCAGGAGAGACGGTGGTGTAGTTTTAGTTTGGAAACTTGCAGGGTTGAGAAGAGCTGATTTTCATTCCAAGTCTGAAGGCAGGAAAAGCCAAGTTCCAGCTCCAAGCCACTCAGGCAGAGGAACTCCCCCTTATTTGGGGGGAGGGTCAGCCTCTTCTGTTCAGCCCTTGATTGATTGGATGAGGCCCACCCGAACTAGGGAGGGTAGTCTGCTTTACTCAGTCTATCAGTTCAGAGATTAAAACAATCCAAAAACACTTTCACAAACTCACCCTGAATAATGTTTGACCAAATATGTGAGTACTTGGTGGCCAAGTCAAGTTGATACATAAAATTAACCAGAACCTATATTTTCCTGTGTCATTTTAGAAGACTCTTTCTTCATCTTGTCACATGAGAAGCTCTGATTCTACCTCAAGGTGTAGTTTTCTTTTCCATAAAGCAGCCACATTGTTTTGGGTGGCTTGTAGCAGTCTATAGATCCACTCCAGGAGCCACATACTTTGTCCTGGTCATCATCTAGGCTTCCAAAAGCCAAGTCATGGATTTTGTAAGGCAAATTTTTAAAATTTAAAGGATTATCAAGGATTGGTTGGGGTCTGAGTTTCTCACTAAAGTTAACGAAAGCTACATGATTAAATGCCTTTGTATGTAGTATGTCAACTAGACCAGTTTGAGATGGGGAACTTGATGTTATGTTTTAAGACATAATGTGTGTGCATAATTAAGTATATTATAAATATATTCACATATAAATTGTATTTATTCCTGTATGTGATGCTGTGTAAACATGCTCACATCGCCATTTTTTAGGCCATTAGTTGCTGCAGCTGCAGTTATCCCACTACCACGTATGATCTCCACCTACACCAGAGGTGTCTTCTGGGATAGTCCTAGGATGCCTGACACCCCAATGGGAAGTCTCATCAGGAGATAAGAAGAAGAGAGTCAGCTGTGTTTCTGTCTCCGTGTCTTATAGATGGTGGTAGAACTATTATTTGGTGGAAATTAGAGAAATTTTGTTTTCATTAGCTGATACACCTGTGGCATCTGACACTAAGGTGGAAAATGATTTTTATTCTCTTTGTACCTCTAATCCACACAATGTGCTTATCAGGGGTGAGTGCCTCTGGGAAGGCTCTTTTCATCAAGTGCAATATGACATCAGTGTCACTGGCTAGTGAAGAAGTAGCTTCTCTGAGCTGTGGGTGCTTACTACCTAGAATGGGCACAGCGCAATTCCAATTTTTTAACTGTGAAAATAGCATTGAGAATATCACATTTAATTATTCTAAGCTGTTTATTTATGTACAAAGTAGATGCAACCCCTTTTGCAGCCTAAGGCTTTAGCAAAAGTTGCATTCCTTAGTTGTAGAATCATTGATTATGAATCATTTTATAAACACAACAGAAGAGAAACTTCTAATGCAGTCTGGTCTATCCATGTTTAAAAATAAACTTACCAGGCATGAAAATGACTATGTTAGGATTATGTAGCTAGAAGGTATTTGGAGGAGTAGGGAGAAATATTCTTTGTACTACCAGGAAATTTCTTTCCATACCTAGGTACTTTATTTCCATGATAGCTGGAAAAATGTCCAAAATTTTTTCTCTCAACAATACACCTGCAGAATGTGTGTATCAGCCCAGTTAAACTCAGCATGCAATCTGTAGCCGTCAAGGAAAGTAATAAAAGATGTATTGCTACATGCCTCCGTCTGTCAGTCTGTGAAATTGCAACACACTTCCTGATGAATTTTTTTGTCTCCTCCTATTTTGATGGGAATGAAAGTTGCCCACCTGAGAGAATGCAACAAGCACAGTGATTCCAGGGCCTCCTTTTAGCTGCTGCTGCAACCTGGGCTCTTCTCGAATGTCTGTGCTGACACCAGAGTGATGGTTGCTTCCTTTCCTCTGAACTTAGAGCTCATTTCCGGAGAGGAGGACAGTGCGGTGAGGCCTGGATGGCTCTAGGACGTGCACTTAACATTCACCACTGGGTGTGAGAAGAGAAACAGGACCATTTAGAAATTTGACAGCAAGAGTCCATCACTGAAATTTCCATGAGGACTTGCTAGATTTTTCAGCCTCTGTTGAAATGTGAAAGAAGCACAGGAACTATAGTCTTCAGGATTCTAGGGACGGATCGTCATGGATTCTAAGGATGGATTGTCATGGCCTTCAGTGTTTCTGGGAGGTGTCATGCAGACTGAAGTTCTTAGGGCTAATTTTTTTCTCAGGACTAGGCAAATTGCTTCAACTTTCACACCTCAGTTTTTTCCCCACTAAGAAGGGAATAATAATTTCTACCTTTCTAGGATTACTGAAAGAACTAAGTGAGCTAATTGCCTGATACAGAGTTGGCACACAATGTAATATTTTATATTAATGTCAGTCTGTGGAACTTTTTTCCTCCCCATCTCATTTATGCTGCCCTTTTCTGGTCTTGATGAAATTTGTCTAGAAAGTATTTTAGAGGAACAGAATTCTGTCCTACTTGTTAGTTAAATGGGCACCTGTACATATGATATTTCACTGAATCAGTTTATCATTTCTACCTGCTGCATATAAAATAGTCCTAGCATCTTCAGACTTTATAATAAAGGACCTAATTCTCTACACTTACGCTTGTATTTTTCTGGGTTTTAAAGTGTTATTTCAGTGGCTTTTCATAACAAACCCTGTTCCAAAGTAAGTTCATGTTCATTTCACAGATGTGATACTTGCCAAGTCACAAAAAAGCTTTGAAAAGCTCTATCCCAGCATTCCGAGCTAGGTGGTGACACAGGTCCAGGATGTGGGTCAGCCCCTACCTTTTAGGGCTATTGCCTCCATGATTTGGGGCACCTTTTTGGAAGTCTGCTCTCCGTGACTTAGTATAGCTGTGGTAGAAGACCTTGTGCCTCCTTTGATGGATACGGTGTGGAAGCTGCTGTTCAGCATCCCCTAGGGCCCCACTTGGCAAGTGTGGGTGTAGGGGTGACTCTGAATGTTCCAGAGGCAAAAGAAAATATTTGAGGGGTGTTGATAAACTTCTTAGTTGTTCCCAGAAACATTATATGCTATGGGATCCTGGAAAGCATCTTCAAATTCTTATTGACTCCTAGATTTTGAGGTTCTCTAGATTTTCAAGTCGGGTGGAGACTTCACCCCATCCCATACCATCTAGGTTATGTTTGCTCTAGATCGATGCCCCTAACCTCCCACTTCCCTTGCCAGTCTTGGTTTTCCTAGAATCAATGGACATTTGCCAGAGAAAGCTCTGGGGACTTTTGTTGGTCTAGGATTCTTCAGGTATGGCCCAAGTGGTATTTAACTGCTTAGTAGTGGTGCCCATGGTTCTCTTTCTTGACTGTGGAGCTGAGAGTCTATGAGGTGAAAGCTTTGACCAATTCCCATTAACCTGTATTCCCTTGGGAAGCCTTTTATACTCGTAAAAGAATAACTGTTATTACTTTGATTTTAATCAACATTTGATTTAAAGTTTAAATTCAAATTCAGTTGACAAAGTTTATTTTATTTATAAATTTAATAATTTTTGCATGAAAAATAAGTGCAAACTCATTAGTTCCTTGATCATCATTTATATAATGCATAAATTTGACAGATCAAATCCTAACCATTTTAAATTTAAGTAACCAAATTTCCTTGGACATCTTTAATGTAATGGTAGATACATTTAATATATATTATTAAATTATATATATATTTAATATATTAAATATATATTATTAATATATATTATTCTTACAAATGTTGTAATTTTTCTAAGCCTCTCGTGTCCATAACGTATAAATCAGGCACTAGTTTAGTAGTTAACATTCTCTGAATTACTTCAGAAATCTTCAAAAAACAACACATAAAGCAGTTCAGTATTTACAAAATACACTACTGCACCTTTATAAACACAATTTACAATGGAGAGACTGTGTTAGAACACAGTTTAATCAATATATAGTAAATAGAATCTACAACTGAGGGGGACTATTACTCTGTTGGCTAGGAGTTTATTTAGAAAAAATGAAGAATTTCAAGGCCATTTAGAGGAATAGAGTCTAGTCGTACCTATGAAGACTAAACCCACAGTTCCTTTCACCTGTTCATAAGCTCGCTAAACTGTGCTCTTCACTGAGGCCCCAATTAGTCTTAGAAGTTTCATGAGCTGCCTCAAGTTAGCGGGGGTGGGTACTTACCAAACCCTGGGATTTTATTCACTTTTGTATAATTCTTGTGTGGCTTCTTGCATGAAAGCCTGGGGCATACTAATGGGATTCAAGCCCTTGCTTGAATTGGACTCCCTTTCTCTTTTATAAATTGTATGTATCTCACTGACTACAATTCTGCAGCCATCATATTGACAGTTTCCATTTAGCACTGGTGATCCTCTGAAGAAAAAAGTGTGTCATCACCCTGATATCTCATGTAGGAGATTGATTAGTTGCCCTGAAGGCACAATGTCAGCTACATTTTTCTTCAAATATATACTTCCCTCACTTGACAGTGTTTCTCTTATTTCCCTTTTAGTAATTATCTCAAGGTGATTGGTCTAGGAACTTATTCCCAGGAGACAGGTTGCTGGTGTTTGCTTCCCATCCTTTTTCCAAGGGAGCTTAGTCCAACAGAATCAGAATAACTACCTTGAACTTGAGAGCAATATTATTAATTTCCAGTATTTCACCATCTCTTCTCAGTGTAGAGCTTAAGCCCAAGAGTGGTGGGCACCATGAACCACATCTGCCCTGTGTTTGGGAATATTCAATTATGTCATTCATTCTTTTTGATGTGCTTGTTCAACACTGTGCTAGGCACCATGGGAGATTCAGAGGTATATAAACATAGGTGTAGGAGTGATCCTGGGTATTCTGGAGGCAAAATAAAATACCCAAGTGGGTCAAAATCAGTTGTTCCCAGGAGCACCTGGGTGGCTCAGTCGGTTAAGTGGCCGACTTCGGCTCAGGCCATGATCTCGCGGTCCGTGAGTTCGAGCCCCGCGTCGGGCTCCGTGCTGACAGCTCAGAGCCTGGAGCCTGTTTCAGATTCTGTGTCTCCCTCTCTGACCCTCCCCTGTTCATGCTCTCTCTCTGTCTCAAAAAATGAATAAACGTTAAAAAAAAAATTTAAAATTAGTTGTTCCCAGAAACATTCATGGGTGGGATTCTGGCAAGCTCCTCAATTTTCAAGTCAGGTGGCCACAAAGACATTACAGTGGCAGAGACCAGGTTGATGACGAGACACCTCTTATCTGAGAGGCCACTTCATCTTTGGGAATTCATGCCCCATCCCATTCTAGCCAATTTGTGTTAATTTTCGTCACTGATGCCCCTTACATCCCCTCACCTCCAACCAGGAGCTGATCTGAAAGATTTTACAAGAAAAATACCCTGTGAAGGTTATTGTAAGTTCAGAGATAGAAGCAATCACAGTGGGCCAGAGTGTTGAAGGAAGTTGCACCAGAAAAGAGAGAGATGAGCTGGGTTACTGACTTGTAAGAGTTCTTTGTGTATTTTAGACACAAGTCCTTTGTTGGATACTTCACATTTTTTTCTCCTAGTTTAAATAGTATTTCATGTGTGAGTAAGATTTATTTTGTTTATCCATTTGCTGGTTGATGGACATTGGATTATTTCTAATTTGGAGTTATTATGAATAATGCTGCTATGATCATTTGCTTTCAAGTCTTTGTGTAGACATGTGTTTTAATTTCTTTGGGATAAATATCTAGGAGTAAGATTATTGAGTTATATGGTAAGTGTATGTTTAGCTTTATAAGAACCTGCCAAACTGTTTTCCAAAGTGGCTGTACCATTTTGTATTCTCACCAGCAATATATGAAGCTATAGTTTCTCTACATTCTCAGCACCACTGGTGTTGTCAGTCTTTTGGATAATAACTATTCTAGAAGGTATGTAGTAGTATCTCAGTGTGATTTTTTTTTTCTTTTTTGAGAGCAAGGGCAGAGAGAGAGAGAGAGAGAGAGAGAACCCACAATCGGCAGAGAGAGAGAAAAAGAGAGAAGCGGGGTTCACCCGAAGCAGGGCTCAAGCTCGCCAGAAGTGAGGCTCGTGCTCACCGAAGGGGCACTCAAACTCACCAGAAACGGAGCTCAAACTTACAAAGCACGAGATTGTGACCTGAGCCGAAGTCAGATGCTTAACTGACTTGAGCCACCCAAGGTGCCCTCTCCGTGTGATTTTAACTTTTATTTCTTTGATGACTAATGATTTTCAGCATCTTTTTAAAAAGTGCTTATTAGGCATTCATACATCATCTTTGTTCTTGAAAGGCCTATTCAAATATTTCACTTATTTTTTTATTGCATTGTAAGAAATTAAAAAAAAATATTCGGTATGTGAATATTTTGTTAGATATGATTTACAAATATTTTCTCCTAGTTTGTGTTTTGTCTTTACATTCTTAATAGTGTCTGCAGAGAAAAAGTTATAAATTTTGGTAAAACCCAATTAATCATCAATTTGTTCTTTATGGATCATGGTTTTGGTGTCATGTCTTAAGAAATCTTTTGTCTAACTCAAGATCACAAAGATTTTCTCTCAGGGTCTATTCTAGAAATTTTTTAGTTTTAGGTTTTACATTTAGAACTGTGATCCATTTTGAGTTCATTTTTGTGCATGGTGTGAGGTCAGAGTTCAAGTTCTGCACAGTGGAAACCATGAAACCTAACTTACTGAATTGCCATAAGGATTAAATGCGAGAGAGTCTATAATCATTATGGTGCAACACCCACACATAGTAGGTGCTCAAAAACTGTGGTTCCTTTTAGCTCCTTGACTTAACTTTCTCAAAATTGTACCACAGAAGGGAAAAATCCATATTAGTTGTTTCTTTTAATATTATGAACTTCTAGAAAGCCGTGTGAACAGCTCATTTGCAGATCTTCTTAATATCAGGAATATTTTGGGAATGTATATTGTATAGGTCTCTAAAAATTTAATTTGAACTTAAGTTTTATATCTTTAAAGAAAAAGAGCAGAAAATACCAGATAAAACAGTGGTTCCTTCTGTGATGAGATCTTAAGTATGATTAAATGCACTTAGACCTGAGCAATAGTTGATATATTTAGATTAGGGTTTTAAGCAAGGGCATATTTTGTTTTTCCAAACAAAGAAAGAAGGAACGGAAGGGGGAAAATTTTTGTTAGCAATGTAATGGAAATTAATGAAGGAGTGCCTACTTAAAGATGAAATTAAACTCCAAAATTTTCCATTTTTTAATCTTTTTTTATCAATTAAAAATATATATATATATATATTTATTTAAATATGAAATTTATTGTCAAGTTGGTTTCCATACAACACTTAGTGCTCATTCCAACAGGTGCCCTTCTCAATACCCATCACCCACCCTACCCTACCCTCTACATGGAAAACCCAATAGACTCCACCAAAAGTCTGCTAGAACTGATACATGAATTCAGCAAAGTCGCAGGGTACAAAATCAATGTACAGAAATCAGTTGCATTCTTATACACTAATAATGAAGCAACAGAAAGACAAATAAAGAAACTGATTCCATTCACAATTGCACCAAGAAGCATAAAATACCTAGGAATAAACCTAACCAAAGATGTAAAAGATCTGTATGCTGAAAACTATAGAAAGCTTATGAAGGAAATTGAAGAAGATATAAAGAAATGGAAAAACATTCCGTGCTCATGGATTGGAAGAACAAATATTGTTAAAATGTCAATACTACCCAAAGCTATCTACACATTCAATGCAGTCCCAATCAAAATTGCACCAGCATTCTTCTTGAAGCTAGAACAAGCAATCCTAATATTTGTATGGAACCACAAAAGATCCCGAATAGCCAAAGTAATTTTGAAGAAGAAGACCAAAGCAGGAGCATCACAATCCCAGACTTTAGCCTCTACTACAAAGCTGTAATCATCAAGACAGCATGGTATTGACACGAAAACAGACACATAGACCAATGGAATAGAATAGAGACTCCAGAATTGGACCCACAAAAGTATGGCCAACTAATCTTTGACAAAGCAGGAAAGAATATCCAATAGAAAAAAGACAGTCTCTTTAACAAATGGTGCTGGGAGAACTGGACAGCAACATGCAGAAGGATGAAACTAGACCACTTTCTTACACCATTCACAAAAATAAACTCAAAATGGTTAAAGGACCTGAATGTGAGACAGGAAACCAAATTTTCCATTTTAATGTGAATTTGTTTGTCATAGTACTTAGCCAAGTTTGATGTTTGACATCCAAGAGGCTTTGAGCTTAAAAACAAGGACCACATCTGTTTGAATTACTATTATGTACTTTGTTCTCAGTACATGGCCTGGATTATAGTAAGATAATAAATACTCATTGAATTAAATATTAAATGATTTAATATTAATAGCCTTTCACACATTCAAGTATTAAATTTGTTATTCTAAGTAATACTTTTGACAATTAGTATGTTATCTTAAAACTCATAGTCAATGTTAAGAATTGTTTTTAAATTTGAGTCAACATTTATATTGTAATTTTTATGCCATTTCCAGGTAATATTTAGTTCTTAGAGCAGGATCCAAGCCTTCAGTGATTGGGATTCCACATATGATTTATTTGAAGAAACAAGCCTCTAGCCCTGAAAAAATTTGAATTAAAAAAAATATTTATTTTGAGAGAGGGAGAGAGTGTGCATGCATGCTTGAGCAAGCAGGAGAGGGGCAGAGGGAGAGAGGGAGAGAATCTTAAGCAGGCTTCTTGCTCTCAGCATGTAGTCCAACTCAGGGTTCCATCCCACAACCCTGGGATCATGACCTGAGCCAAAACCAAGAATCGGACACTTAACCAACACGCCACCCAGGTGCCCCAAACACTGAAAAAATTTGAAACCACTAGTTCAGATGAAGTAAATTTCATGTGCTGTGAAAAGAGGGCTAAGAGACCCATGGTGTCAATGCAGCTGCTGTTACCTGTGTCTACTGGAGAGCCAGGACTATTGGGAAATGTCTCTAGTGGTCTTAACAGGCTCCTCATGAATATTCAGCTCCAAACTGTGAATATCAGTGACATCGTTTCTAAATCTTAGAGGGCTGAATCGACTTCCGTTTAATAGAAAATATAAACATAATGAAAATTCTTCATTTCTTTTAATGAATATGTGGCCAGTTGTCACTGTTGCTTCACGTCACAGTATCAGAATGTCACCATTCATTATTGACCCTCTATTCCTCTTTAAATAAAAATGGCACACTAGCTGTTTATGATGTGAGGTTTCAAACTTTAAAATCTTTCCTTGCTCTAACTTCATTTTGGTGTCAAACCTTTATACTGACCCTGAGTGTGATATGATCATGCATGTTTTATAAATGCCTTAAATTTTCTGGAACTGACCCTTCCTGTAGCACAGTTGTAAGAACGATGTTCTGCATACAATTTCTGAAATATATAGCTAACAGTGAGAGCTTCCTGAGGCAAACAGTCAACAGGGAGATTCCTGTTTACAAGCCCTTTTACATTATCTTTCACCTCTAGCCAACCCCAGGTGCTAACACACTGGGATATAGCACATAAATTGGTGACATATCCCAGAAGATATTGAGCTCATAAATCAACAGAGTTTATGTTCCTATTTGACCATGGGGTTTAAATTATTTTGGTAGTAGAGTGAACTTAGATTATTGTTTGATAAGTATATCCAGAAGTCAGTGCTATCTATTTATTGATGAACTGACACTGCACTCATTTTATTATTTCCTTTTCATACCTTATTTGAAAGAGGTTAGCTGATTTTCATGGGTGAGAGAGAACCAGTAATAAAACTTGCCTTCTGTTTTACTAAGCAAATTTTATTTTGAAGCTAGAGTATGTGAGTAAAGGGAGAGGAGGAATGATGTAAAGAGAGACTACAGTGTGCTTTTCCTTCAGTTTCCATTCTTTCCCTCAGAGAATGTTCTCTGCTGAGAAGTAAGTAGAAAACTTGAAAGCTGTGACCTGCTATAATATTTGTTGGTTGTACGTGTTTCTGTAGATTAGCAGCCTTGCACCATCTGATTTCTTGCTTCTATAAGATAGAGGATATTATGCTTCCAGGTCTTCTATGGTTTAGATATTTTATCCAGTATCATTAAACATAAAAAATGTTTTGCTCCTTTATAATAGTACAATGTGTTAAATAATGTTTTATACCCGGTTTTTCAGATCCAAGCAGGGTTTTCCAACAGTAATTAATGCTGATGTGATCAGTGCCTGAAAAAATGCCTTCTGTAGATTAATGGCTAACAACTCAATAGAAGGGGAGGAGGATTATAACTATGCATATTTCCAGTAGTATAGTTATAACAATATATTTATAGGTGACTGTTTTTACAATATGCCTTATATTTACCCTTTTTAGCCTTTAATTAAGAATATTCTGACCTAATGATTCCTTTGTATGTGCTATCCTCTTTTTGGTGGGGAGTAAAAGATAAAGTTTAATCTTCTAAAGTGGTTTACTTGATTTATACCGTAAAAGCAGTGACTAGCACAAAACAAGTCAGGCTGTAGCTGCTGCATCCTAAGCAGCCAGGATCTGAAGCCCTGTTGAAATAGGAACTGTAAGAGAGCTATTAAGAGAACATAAACATGAGCACCATTGACATTAAGTGAGATTCCCTAATGAGGTAAGACATATCTTTTGGAAATTATCTCATCAAGCAACAAGCCTTATTCCAGGATGCTACTAGTAGGTTTTATAACTTTGCTTCCACTTCTTACTAGGTATTTTATTCCCTTCCTGGCCAAAGAATTTTTAAATGATTTGTGTATTAAATTTAATATCTTATTTAGTTATAAAATTTATTTCAATACTAGTAAAACCATTTTTTTATATTATTTATCCTGAACTCTGCCCCATGTCATTACTATGTTTCTATAGAGTTTTGTTTTGTGTTACATTTTGCTTTGTATGAAGTGGAAAGGACAAATATCTAACTGATATATATTTACAAGTGGGTCTCCTCCAGGGGCAGTCTAATGAGGATGGGGAAACCGTTGTGTTGGTGCTCAAGTCCTTTTTCTTCTCCAGGCATGAGGTGCTTATATGGATGTGGAAGGCTGATGCTCCCCCAGGAGGCCCTTCCTCTTGTAGAGAAGGAACTCCCCCAGGGGCAGGACTTTCATTAACTGCATCTGGATACCTGCATATGGTGATTTATGGATTCCCTAGTCAAGGGATATCTTACTCTTAAGTAAGTGGTAGCTTTACCATAAAAATTTGTTTACAGTGAGCACCTATTACATGCCAAACATTGTACTGGGTGAAACATGATGTATAAAATTGAAATGGTTTTTGCTCTCATCTAATTTACAATCTAGAGGGAAAGAGTGACCTACAACAGTTATGCTAATAAAAATGTACTTAAAACTGAGATGAGCCATGGGATGATAGGCATATAATCCTATAAGAGCATGTAACCAAAAATACCTTATATAGATGAGTAACCAGTATATTAGCTAGACAAAGGACAGAGGGAGAGTATCCCAAACAAAGCACACACAAGAGCTGTTGCAGGAAGGAGCATGGCCTGCTCAGGTTGCTGAAAGAGGTAAATGATGAGGCTAGAGAGGAGGAAAGGGCCAGAGTAGGCTAGGTTTGGAAGAGTATGTTATAGGGTTGGGTCTTTATTCTAAGAGCAGGGAGAAGCCATTGATGGTCTTAAGCAGAATTCAACATGAAGAGATTTGTTATGAAGTATTTTCTTTGGCTAGAGTGAAGAAGACAGATTGGAGAGTAGGCCATGGTAGATGCTGGGAGACCAGTTAGGAGAGCATTTCAGTAGATTAGGGGAGAGGTGATGTAGCTGGGACTAAGTTAGGAGCAGTGGAAGAATCTGAAAAGGACTCAGTGGTGAACTGATACTGGAGCTGAGGAAGAAAAAGAAGTCAAAGGTGATCCCCAGGGTTCTGGCTTGCTTAGCCAAATGGAAGGTCACACCTGTCAATGAGGGAATGTTGGAAGTAGCCCAGGTTTTAGGGCCAAGATTATGAGATCAGACTTGGCTATATTGGAGTTTCTTTCTTGCTTGCTTGCTTTTCCCATCTAGAGTAGTTACTGCTTTTAGGGCCATCCCAAGACCTCTGGTTTACAAAGCATCGGTTTTGGGGTTTTTGTGTTTTTATTTGCCTCAGTGTTGAAGGGATGTTGAGTGAAAAGACCTCATGCTACAGTCTGAGAACAGACATCACACATTTCAGAAATGGCATGGTCAGGCACTCCATTTTCATCTCTGAATGAACATATTGTAACACACACACATACATACACACAATTAACTTCTCTCTCACCCATTTGATAGAACAGTGGATGCTTGCTCAGTAATTCTTCAACATGACAATATAGCCACCAAAATGGATTCATATTTACCCTTTCTGGGGCTTCCATCTTGACCCACAGACATTTATTTTTTTTAACTTTACTTATTTATTTTTTTAATTAAAAAAAAATGTTTAGTTTTGAAAGAGAGCGAGCATGAGTGGGGGAGGGGCAGAGAGAAAGGGAGACAGAATCTGAAGCAGGCTCCAGGCTCTGAGCTGTCAGTACAGAGCCCAGTACAGGCCTCGGTCCCACGAACTGTGAGATCATGAGCTGAGCCAACGTTGGACGCTTAACAGACTGACCTATCCAGGCACCCCTGACACACAAACATTTAAATTTAGCCCAACTGCACATATGTAGACTTTGGCCTCACTGTACAGCTCACCCTACATTCCCTTGATCTATAGCTCTCTTGAGCACTCACCTGCTTTCTGTGCATGTTGTCTGGGAGCTCCCCCCGCTTGGATCTTTTACTTCCCTTTGCCTTTAGTTGCTGTGCCTCATCACCCCAGCGCTGCCGCACCATGAACCAGTGTAAGGATGATGCATCTGCTGTGTGCCCTGGGAAGAGCTCTTATTTTCTGAAGGAGGTGGACTGCATGGCCTTCTAGAATCTTGAACATCCCTTGTTTGGAAGATGCACCTTTCTTTTAAGGGAGAGATTCAGTGATTTACATTGGTAGACAAAATGTGTTTGATTCACAGTGATAAGAATTAGCAGCCAATATTTAACAATCACATATGCACATATAACATACCCATGGTTGTCAAAAGTTCAAGAAATACAGAAAAGTACAAGTCCCTGCAGCACCCCACATCTGAGTACTGCCCCACTTGATGCTTGTATATCTTCCCAAGATTTTTAAGATGCATATGCAAGCTTCATGGGTGTGTATGCGCATGCAGATTTTTGTTTGAGTGCACTTGGCAGAATATTGACTTGCTAAAAGCTCAAAATCGCATCCTGTTTACTATTAATATTATTGCTAATTGGTTGTTAGTGATGGATGTTAAAACCATTTGCTGAAAAGCTGTTTCCTTTTCTCTTCCTCTACTTCCATACTTGCTTTTCCACAGTATTATTTCTGGGATTTTACCTACCCCACCCCCTCTTAGTTTAACCTACAAAACCCAGGCTCAGCTGTTCTGGTGCCTGTATCACATCCACTGACCTCTCTCTTAGATGCCCACATACCTTGTAATCCCCCTCCCTGTGGCATAATTTTGGTTCACAGTTGCCAGTACTTGCAAATCTACATCAATTGAAAACTATGAGTATATGTTTCAAGGAGAGTAAGGAGAATGCTAACAAAACTTCATGTGTTTTGAGGGAGGAGAGTAAAAAAAAGACCATATCATAACTGAAATGTTAATTGACTGACTACTCAGTGTTCTTTAGGCAAGACAGATGTTAGCAAGAATCAGGCTTCAAATAAAGATTAATAACCAGTGTGAAAATAACAAAGAGGTTCCTGTTTCAAAGGTTTGTTAACTATCAGAAAAAGGGCACAACAGAATCCCCAGTGTAATGCTGAACCAGGCATTCTAGGCTTGAGTGTAATCAGTGAAGCTAAATGCCCTGCCCTTTCACTAATGTATTTTTAAGTCTTTGGATTAAAAGCTCTTGTTTGGAGAAATCTGACAATACTGTGTTATCTACATATCAGTTTCATTCTTGTCTGGGAACATAAAAACAGCAAAATTCTCCTTAATTTCACATTAAGATTATTTTGATTTGAGTCTTTTGACAACACAAAAAATCGTTTAGGGAGTTTCTGAAATTTCTGACTTCTTTTTAAGGGTAATAGTGTTGAGTAAATAGATTGGTTCATTATCCTCTCCCCAACTATCTTATTTATGTGTCTGCCATTTATGAACAGACTAGCCTCTGTGGAGATAGGCTGGTAGTAATTATGCATGTCCTGTTCTTTATAAGACAGTCTGTTATGAACATGATTGTTTAAGTTTATGCATTTGCATTAAATCTGAAAAGAAGGACATATGAATTAACAGATAGAAGCAGTGGCTTACATAGGAAATATTTATAAAATGGGGTTGCTCACATTTTATTGTTATCCTCAGGCACATTTGCAACTTTGAGGAAATTCTGGATTACTTCATTTGTACATACATATGCTTCAGGACTTGTCTGCTTCTGAATTTAATATAATACGGGCTGACATTTTTTGACAAATCATATTCTCAGAAATCCTTTCATTTGTCTTCACCCCTTCCTGTTTAAACCCCTCTGTGGAATCCTTTCCAGATGTTACTCATTTACTCCAAATCTTGCACTGCTGGGCTGTGAAATGCAAAATTAAATTAAATGATAGCCATCTCTTAGTGAGCTGTGACTCTATGCAAGTCATTTCACTGTTCAATCCTTCTCCCTTCTCTTTAAAATGGGGACATTGGCCACCGGGGATCTCTTAGGCCTCTTCTGAAAGAAAGCAAATGGATTATCCTTAATCATTTCTGATTATAAGCATTGGAATGTTCCCCTGGCCTAGCTGTCCACTCTTCTGCACACACATCTCCCTTTCGTGATTCCAGGCCTTGATGACCACCTGTATTGTAGGTGTGAAGGACTACATCCGGGACAGCTTGGGCCAGGCTGAGGGCTGGGAAGTGACTGTTGATTTGGGCACACGGCACACACTGCACCATGATGGGCAATTTGTATACTGCAGTATCATTTGGAGCCTGGAGGAAGGACCAAGCTATTCTTAGGTCTTAGCCCAGGAGTAATTAATCCTTGGCATATTTTTACACACCATGATATCTTTATGCAGTTGTTCATGTTACCACAAAAGCTTTGTAAAAAAAGCCTTTTCCACAGCAGTAGGCTGAGGCCACACAGCTGTCTCTTTCATCATTTCTATGTTTTTGCTTCACCCACTTGAGAGTTACCCAGTTGGTTAAGTTAAAACAGACCTTTTTATGTGCCCTCCAGAGAATGAGGTTGTGCTGAGGGAATAGGTTTCCTTGGGGTGTTGATGCAGAAGGATACCCCTTTCTTTGGCCATGGAGGAAGCTGACGTTATAAAGAGCTGAAGGAGCATAGCCACAGAGTGACTGAAATTAGATTAAGGGAGAAGATAACTGTCCATTTGTGCTGGATTCTTCTTTCCATTCGTTGCATATTCCATTCTCAACACTTCAGTGAGAGAGGAACAGCACTTGACAAGAGTGTTAGAAATTTAGGAACCATAGTCCTAATCCACTGTAACATCAGTGAGGCTTGGCCAGGCCCCTCAATGAGAGAATCTTAGCCAGGGAGTCTCTTGTCTAAAAGCTCTGATAACCACTGGCACAGTTCAGGGCTTCTGCATAAATAAGACAGGCTAAGGGGTAAGTGTGCAGCCTCCTCCCACCATAGCCTTTGAACCACTCACAGCCTCCTCTGACCCTCCTCTGTGACTCCCTCAAACTCTCACGCCTTGCAGGAAGTCTCCTGTATCATAGCCCTGGTGAGTGACTTCAGGTCCATTGTTGAACACTACAAGTGACAGGGAGCTCACTACCAATTTGTTGCTGTAATAATTAGAAACCACTGACTTCTTTGCATGGAGCCTAAATAGCACCCCAAGAGCCAGTCTCAGTTGACTCCCGGGGCAAAAATGAACAAGCCCATTCTCTCTTTACTCACAGCTCTTCATGTGTTTGTGGAGGACTCTCAGGTTCCTCCCGAGTCTTCTCAAATCCAAACAAAACAGTCCTCCTGCCTCATCACTTAATACATATTTGTTGGGGGGACCCTGGGTGGCTCAGTTGGTTGAGCGTCCGGCTTCGGCTCAGGTCATGATCTCACCGTTCGTGAGTTCAAGCTCCGCGTCGAGCTCTGTGCTGACAGCTCAGAGCCTGGAGCCTGCTTCGGATTCTGTGTCCCCGTCTCTCTCCATCCCACCCCGGCTTGTGCTCTCTCTCTCTCTCTCTGTCTTTCAAAAATGAATAAACATAAAAAAAATTAAAAAATACATATTTGTTGTGGGGAGCAATGAATGATCTCATAAGAAAGTGGTTTTAAGAGTGCTCTTGCTCCAGGACTCCCCTGAGGATGAAATTTTTTGGACAGTACCCCACTCCAAATGTTGCTCTCAGATGTGAGAACACTGTGCCTAAACCCAGTCTGACCATGTAAACATTACATCTCCTTGTTCTTTAGACCTAGGCATTGAACACTTACCAGTGCACCTGGGAGGAACACTAAGTGAATTATTTATGTAGCTATTAAAAATAATATTTTAAAGGATGTTTAATAAATGGAAAAATCAGTATGTACAGTATGATCCCAATCATATATAAAAATATAAATGTGTGAAGGGAAAATCCTCAAAGGAAATGCGTTGAAATGTTATCTCTAGAGAATGTAATCATAGGTGATTATGATTTCAACTTTATCACCTTCTTATAGTTTCCATATGAGCATGTTTTATTTTTATAATAAAAAAGTTATTTTTTCTTTTTAAATCTGAACCATTCACAGACCTCCTTATTTCATGATTTATTTTCTCTGGGTTTTCTCTGTCTGGACTCTTTCAGATTCTTGGGTCAAAATTTCATTTTAGTTCTTCCATCTCTTGAGGCGTCTTGAAGCTCTCTGGAATATAATAACCACATAGTGTGCTAATAATCTTTCTGGTAAAATACTTTGCACTGTAATTCTATGATGCAGGAGTTCCTACACTTAACGTTTTTATTTTTATTCTTTATTTTAATGTCTGTGTTTTCCACTGAAGAGTTGCATGAAGTAGAAAGCCACATCTGTTTTTCTCACTAGTAACCCCAGTGTTCTGAGAACACGAGAAATGCTTGAAATGTGGGTGTTGAATGAATGACTACCCCACTCATCCACTTTTTGGCCGTGTGACTGGGGCACATGATTGTGCTTCTCTACCTAGGTAGGAGATGACACCTGCTTATCGACCCTGCTGGGTTGTTTTGGATTTCAACCAGGATACCCTTGTCTGATAACCTTTTTAGTAGTTTCTTGGCTTCTCAGTGCATCTTCACAGTTTTAAACCTCAAGGATCATCTGCTCCCAAGGTTTTCTGTCCCCTTGCTATCATCCTCCAGATGTTCCCTGTTGATATGAATTAAATCCAGTCACAGTTCACTTCAAACTCACCAGCTGCCAGTCACTGTGCTGTGCGTTTCTTTCTCTTCTCCTCTCCTTCTAAATATATTTTAGCCCCAATTCACTCACCAATCCTTTAAGGTTGTGTTATTATATGCATTTGACTGATGAGGACACCAGTGTGTAAGGAGATAAAGTAGCTTGTGTCCAGTCACAGCTCTTCTTTGACCCCAGGCGGTGTGACCCCAGACCTTGGAAGCTGCACCCTGTGCCGCTTCAGTGCAGCTGCTCTGGGAAGTGGAATGTACACTGTGGAGCAGATCAAGAATCCACAGAGGCTGGCGTGGGCCTGGCACTCCTCTTCTGATCACAGAGCTCCTGTTGTGGCGCATGAGCACAGGAGAGCCTTCTCTTCTCATAATGCTTACCCTTATCTTTCCTTTCCTCATCTTTTTCCAGCTTTTGGAACTGACAGTTATTTTTAGAAATCATGATAGAGAAATTCACCTCAAGGCTGTCTTTCTCTCTTTTACAACATACATTTTTATTGACATAGTAAAATATTTGTTCCCCTCATGCATTTTAGCCTCTGCCAACAACTATATAAAGGGGGAAAGATCTGTCCTATAGATGGCAATGTTTTTTCCTTATTTGAGTATGAAGAGTTACAGTCCTGGGGTGCTGATGCATTGGTGTCTGCAGGAAAAACAAGAGGAAGATGCAGCTCTGTCTGAGGTGGGAGGAACTTGATGTGTAGCAGACAGCCATGCAAACCTGGGCAAGGAAGTTGACACCAGTTACCTTAACCCTAAACTGGAGATAATAATAAATACTAGGATTATTGTTAGAATTATTGAAATATAATATAAAGCAGTCAGTGTGGTGCCCAGCACATAATAAACACTCAAGTAGTAGTGTGACTATTTCTGGTTATTTTTGGTGGTAGCAGCCAGTTGTTTTCAGTCAGCTCATTGGTCAGAGGTGCCTAAGCATGAGATTCCCAGTAACACTTGGAAATGACACATACTCCAAACCTTTATAAAAGGAGAGGTTATTGAAAAGGAGATCTAAGAAGAAGTACCAGAGAGCTTTAAATATACAAATTCCCTTTTCAAGTGGTTTGCATTTCTGGGGCTTTTAGAAGATTTTCTGTTTGGGTTCCTGGTGTTATGGGGCATTGGCCTTGCAATCATTGGTGACATCATTTTAGAACACTCTTGAGAAGTAGAGAGAGGGGTCAGGGCAACACCTTTGTTCTCCTGACTTGGCCACACCACTCAACATAGTCAGTGGGATAGCCTGGCCAACTATAGGAGCCCCAATAAAATCAAACTGCTAATGCCAGAGCCTCCAACAGTGCATCCCCACAAAGCTCTGCTAGAGCTGCCAGCTCACTTCTCCCTCTAACATCTGTCTTTAAGGACTGCATTGCTGCTCTCACCATAGTTTCGAAAGCATTCACATACACCTAGCCAGGTGAGTGCAGGAGAGTCCTGAATGGGGGTTTTAATTAAGTCAGTTCATGTGGAGGGTGGTTTAACTCTGAGGGGAAGATAGGAAGGAATTTTGGTTAATCTCTAGCTGAAAGTCCTTGACACAGTTGGTGTCATGGGAGGGTGAGTCATGGACACAGTGTTCCCACCTCCTTGCCACTCACTACAATCACATATGGTACCTTGTATTGCAGATACTCATCTAAACATTTAAGTCCCCAACTGGACTTGAATTCCTTGGGGAAATGACTTCAAAAGGACTCTTTCTGTCTCTCTTTTCCCAGTGCTGAGTTCAGGATTAGGCACAGAGGAGACACTTATAATATGCTAGAGGGAGGGAGAAAAGGCTGGGAAGGCAGGTGGTCTCTCTCAAAGATGTGTAGCTAGTGAGTGAATGAGCCTTTCAGTGCCATTAATCCTCTCCAGTCCCAAGAATGCAGAGGACCCATTGTTGGCACTTCATAGCCACCTCCCTTAGCTGTCTCCATATCCCTCTCTCACATGCCCTTGCTATTAGATGAGCTCCCCAGTGTCACCCCTGGTTCTAGTTAATGACTTTTCTTATACTGTCTTCACTTAAAAGAACTGGAAGATAATTTCTAAAGAGACTGCCCAACTTTGTGTTTTCTGTGCCTTTTAAAGCTTTTGCTTGCCAGAATCTCACCTATTTCTAATAACATAAAGATGTGATTTCTTTTAGAAATATATTGTCTGGGGGTACCTGGGTGGATTAGTTGGTTAAGCATCCGACTTTGGCTCAGGTCATGATCTCATGGTTTGTGAGTTTGAGCCCTGCCTCAGGCTCTTTGCTGTCAGTGCAGAGCCCACTTCGGATCCTCTGTCCCCAAGTCTCTCCTGCCCTCCCCCACTGCCTCCCTGTCTCTCCTCTCTCTCTCTCTCTCTCTCTCTCTCTCTCTCTCTCTCTCTCTCCTTCTTTCAAAAATAAACATTTTTTAAAAAAGAAAAATATTTTCTGAGGTTTAATGCTGTGGTAACATTCAGAAAAATAAAACAACCTCCATCTCTGTCACATCAGTATTTTTACCAGGCATGGTATCCACTCTTGGCTTATAGCTAAAGGGAAAGTGTATGCTAAACTTGGCCCTCAGGAATTCAGCAAATAAGTGTCAGTGTTGTGTTCCCTGCAGAGAAGACGCTATGTTTTATAAGATGGGTGTGGTTAAGTGTCAGGGCATTGGCAAAGTGTGACTGCTGGGAAAGAATCTAGCTGGTTGAGGGAATAACGAGGCATTGCCCCAGCTTAACAGAGACAAACAGAACATCTTGGGGGTAGAGAAAGGGTGTTTGTGTGTGTGTTTCCCTTACAAAAGAAAAAAAAAACTATTAAAAAGGAAAGCTGGACATCAAACTTGCAGTTTTCCCTAAATAATGAGTGTCAGTGTGGAAGCAGGTTGGCCTGAAACCATTATCCTACAGGCTGCAATGACAGTGTTACATAACTAGGACAGAGCACAGATAAGTTCCTCAGTGTGAGGACATTCCAAGTTTTCTTTCAAGTATGTTAGATGTCTCTCACTGTAGAAAAGTTACATTCAGAGGAAGCAGCTTGGAATTAGTTTTTTCTTTATACGTAGAAGTGTATTCCGGAGATAATCTTGAACAGTGATTATCAATCTGGCCAACCATCATATTGTTTGGGAGAACATTTAGCTTGGACCCTACCTTAGATTGACTGAATCAGAATTTTCTGTGGTGGTTAAGATTTACTGAATGAGAGAAATGAGTCTGATGTTGAATTTTTCAAAGCTTAATGAAAGCAACTTTATTAATAGTTTATATGACTTTTTACCAACGTATTCCTATTGCAAGACTTTAAGAATATAGTCAGTAATTTGGACAAAGATTCATGAAGACAAATATACAGTGGGAAATATTACAGTGGGAAAGTGGTTAAATTAATTGAGGAATAGCCATAGTGTTGCATGTATTCAGCCAGTAAAATGGAGTTTTTAAAGGATAATTCATAACTAAGAAGATGCTTATAATGTAGTTATAGGGGATAAATAGCAAGGCACAAAATTATATATGTACACAAATGGACAAATATTATATGATTTCCCCTATAATGAGGTGCTTAGAAATAATCAAGTTCATAGAGACAGAAAGTAGAATGGAGGTTACCTGGGGCTGGGAGGAGAGGGGAGTGGGGAGTTAGTGTTTAGTGGATGTAGAGTTTCAGTTTGGGATGATGAAACATTTCTGGAGAGGATGGTGGTGATGGTTGTACTACACTGTGAAGTCCACTGAAATGTGTACTGAAAAATGATTAAAATAGTAATTTTATGTTATGTCTATTTTACCACAGTAAAAAGAAAGACCTCTTCCCTCCAAATGGTGTGGAATGATTGAAAAAACATGGCATGGACTGCAACACTGAGCTCTTCACAAAAGGCGGCTTTGTCTGCCTCTTTAGAGAGCTCAGTTGTGCTCCATGTGAAAGAAAATAAAGTTTGTAGTTATGAAAAATAATTATGTATATATAGGAGGTCCTACTTTGTAAAAATCAGAGAAGCATAGAGATTAATCCAAATGGTAACAGCATTTAATTTTTTTAAAATCTTAATTCCAGTATAGTTAGCATACAGTTATATCCATTTCAGGTATAAAATATAGAGATTAAATCCTATACATTTTTCATTTCATCATGATAAGGGTATTCTTAGTCCCCTTATTTCACCCACTCCCCACCCACCTCCCCTCTGGTAACCCATCAGTTTGTTCTCTGTAGTTAAGAGTCTGTTTTCTGGTTTGTCTTTTTATCCTTTGTTCATTTGTTTTGTTTCTTAAATTCCACATATGAATGAGATCATATGGTATTTGTCTTTCTCTGGCTTATTTTGCTTAGCATTATACTCTCTAGATCCATCCAAGTCATCTCAAATGGCAAGATTCGTTCTTTTGTATTCGTTCTTTTGTACAATATTCCATTGTATGTATATTCCATATCTTTATCCATTCATTAGTTGATGGACACTTGGGCTGGGTCCATAATTTGGCTTTTGTAGATAATGCTGCTATAAACATCAGGGTGCATGTAACCCTTTCAAATTAATGTTTACACTTTCTTTGGGTAGATACTCAGTAGTGCAATTACTAGGTCATATGGTAGTTCTATTTTTAACTTTTTGAGGAAGCGCTATACTGTTTTCCAGAGTGTTGCACTAGTTTACATTCCCACCACAGTGCATGAAGATTCCTTTTTCTCCATTTCCTTGCCAACACTTGTTTCTTGTGTTTTTGATTTTAGCCATCCTAACAGGTGGTAACAGCATTTACTTCTGGGTGATGGAAATCTGGGTTGTTTTTGTTTTTTATATCTTTTTAAAAAAAATCTGTAATTTCCCCTAATGAAATTATAGTAGATACTCAGAACAAAGAATTATTAAGAAAAATAGTATTAAAGTATTTTCTATATTTGTTATCTCTACATGAAGGGTGATATGAAATATGACTTCTATTTAACAAATAGTCCAGAATTTAATCCATCCAAATATGATGCATTCCCTTCAAAAGAGTCCACTTGAGAGCCTACCATTGATTAGGATACTTGGAGACTTACCTTTATGGCCTGGGTTGCATTCTTGTGGATATCCTTAAAGAGAGTACCTCTTCAGATTGTGGTATTTATGAAAAGTCCGGGGACAGTCACAAATGATCTAGGGCCAAGCCTTGTGATTAGGTAAGTGGTGCTGTGAATATGTTCCTTTCTTTTTTGAAAGATGGCTTTCCTCAAATTATTTGAATGAGGATTGGGTGGTCTAGGAAGCTCCCCAGTTTTATATTCCACCATTAAATGAAAGGTGTCTTTTCTAGTTTGTGAGAGGAAGGATCTGCCATCACCTAAACCAGCAGTTACTTACCATTCAGGGTTGTCAGTTGTAAGCAACAAAAAGTGACCGTAACTAATTTAAGCAATAAACGAATATAGTGGGAAGTTATTAGGAAGCCCACAGAATCTCCAGGAATGCAAAAGGACAAGGTCAGAGAATAGGTGAAAACAAAGGAGGCTGCTCAGTTGGAGCATGGACAGGACCGGGCCATGGACCTGGACACAGCCACTTCCACGTGTGTGGTCAGCCTGGCCCCCTGCTGTGCCTTTTTGGTGCGTGGGTGCTGCTGTTATGGCTGCCACTGCTGCCTTCTGAGATTGTTCTCCCCTCTGCTGCTTCCCTGCATCTCTGATCACAGATTCTACATCCTGAGCAGGTACAGCCAATTGGCCAGGCCCCTGTCCATGTCTGCTGCCAGGGAGGCTGGGTAAGGGAGTATCTGGCATTTTCCCGTGTCTATAATGGCAGGCTAGCTCTTTCTCCCACTGAGACCCTGCAAGGGAGATAGGGGTTCAGATGCCAGGCAGCCAACCAAATGATAGATAGCTAGTACAATTAGTACATGGCTATCAGTCAGTCTGTTAATCCCTGCCAGAGTCCATTAATGAGCAGGTGATTATCCCTCAAAATGCCAGCAGCTGCGGGTATCAGTTTGCTCCTGGTGACTTAAGCGTTGTCCTCAAGGGGGACTGCCAGAGGCTCCAGACTATATGGCAATTAACTACTGGGAGTTCAAGTACTCTGTCTTCATGTACTACAGCTGAACTGATAGACGGGGTTGCCTGCTCTGTGGTTTCTACATGTTAGGAGCAGAGGTGGGGTTGGGTCTGGGGGGGAGGATGGCAAAACGGGCATCATTCAAGGACAGCCACTTGCAGAGGTCCCTTCAATAGGCCCCAGTAAAAGTTCCAAGAACACAGTGATTTCAGAATTCAGGTAATCAGACTGGCGGCTCGGCTCGTCTCGTCTCGTCTCTGTAGTTGGTGGAGCAAGTGCAGGAGTCAGCCCCGACTATGGCAGGAGTGTGATATGACACCATGCTCTTGCCTGGGTTGGTGACCCATCCCAGTCCTTTCATCAGAGCCCTTTAATCATAGCCAGAAGCCTGCTCTTGACTGTGATTATGATTTCTGTCTTTAATTCTCACATCATCTATTTAGTGTTCTAGCCACAGGCTTACTGGCAGCTCCAGACACCAGTGTCTCTGTGGACGGGGCCCTGGCAGGCTTTAGGGGGGTTTACACGTCCCTGGAGGCAGTACAGCAAATGGTGAACAGCTATTTATGTCAGGTGAAGCCAGACTGCTTCTGAGGGTCCAGACAGCAACTGAAGAAAATGCATTAGTCAAAGTATTAATGCATATAATTTCCCAGCAAAGGTGTTTACTTGCTCCAGCAACACACTAAGAACTGCATTAGGAAAAGACCTCTTTAGCATTTTACATCCTTTACATCCTTTAATAGATCTCAAATTCTAGAATGCTTTAACAAAATCCCCTAGGTCACACACAGCTATGGGGGTGGGAGGCTGGAATCTTAATTTTTTTTAACGTTTATTTATTTTTGAGAAAGCATAAGCAGGGGAGCGGCAGAGAGAGAGGGAGACACAGAATCTGAAACAGGCTCCAGGCTCCAAGCTGTCAGCACAAGAGTCCGACACAGGGCTTGAACCCATGGACCACAATATCATCACCTGAACCAAAATCGGATGCTCAACCGACTGATCCATCCAGGCACCCCTGGCATCTTGATTTTTAATGTGTGCCTTGATGGTTGGGACCATACTGTAAGGAGCCATACTCCCTGTGCACAGCACAGGGAAGTGTGAGCTAGCTGAAGGTCTTTAAAAGAGGGGTCAGACCATTCACTGGGGCTCTCCACAAACTAAATCCCCTCAGTTTTAGACAGGTGATTTTATTTTTCAGACTTTTGATTTTTGACAGAAACCTTTTAAACCTTTTTTTTTCTTTAAACCTGAAATCCTATTCTGAAACCCAATCTATGAATCAAATAGAAGTTCTTTTCTGGTTGAAGTGATCATGGATTTCCCTTGCAGAGACCCTGAGGTGCTCATGCCCCAGAGCTGACAGGCCTCCAGGTGTGGTCAAGAGGCCCTCTGTCCCTGGGCATTGGTGGCTCCTCTAGTGTCTCACACGGATGGTCAGTAAACAGACACTGGATTAGTGACTCTGACAGTTCTGGAGACACCTGCTTTGGAGAGACCAGGGGAACCTCAGTGTCAAACCTTCCAGCTTCTTTTCATCAGCCTGTGTGCTTCTGCTTCCATTCCTGTTTGGATGCTTTGTACTCCATGTAGTCATAGAAGGTTTCTAGCAAACTCAAAATTTTGAGACAGCTGGTGAGTTGAAACCATTTCTCTATGGAGGAAACTAGATGTTACGGAAATAAACCTTTTTATGTTTTACTATGAGCTGCCTTAAATCCTTTTTGGAAAGTAGCTGGGGTGTAAACAGTGAATAATACTTACTAAATGAAGTTATATGCAAATCAAAATAAAACCACTTCCAGCTAACTGACCTGGCAGAGGATGAGAAGGACGCCTCCTGGTGGTGGAGGAGGGAAGGAGTTCACAGCCAATTTTATGTTGTATATTGTAGTTGGATGGTTATTTTTCTTTCTTCTTCTCCTATGAATAAAGAAAAAAAGAGTCCTGAAAGCAAGAAGATTGAGAAAGATAACTGCAATGTCTTTACTAGATTCTGTCATGGTTTTGGGGGCTGACACAGAGTAAACTTAGTGGAGGCTGAGCTGTACATTGGCTCTTTGAGGTCAGGCACTGGCAATACCAAATTGGGACTTGTGAGTAAAGGGCAAATGGACAGGTAAGACAGATAACACACTGTATCTCAGACATTTTTTTCTCAAACACCTTTTTAAAAAATAATTATTTCTCACATGGTAATGTTGCATACATTTAATTTATCAAGGTATGTTTTTATGATAAATTGCTCAAGTATCTTCATGTTTTGCTTAGACCACATTTCTGTGGCCATTGCCATACCTCAGTGATATGGTACTTAAAATTTCAGGTCAGGATTTGTTGTGAAGATTTATTTTAAAGGTTAGAAAATCTCTGACGAAGGTCAGATCTCTAAAACTAAGGACCTAAGTCTCCTGCTTGGCAGTTGTTTTTGGTAGGTGAGTAAATGGGGAGTGCATGTTCTGTATTCCACAAGGCCTTGAATTCCCTCCATTTGGATTAAATAAGGGCCCAATAAATAGAATTTATCCTGCCTGAGGAAAAGCAAAAGAGACAACGGAGTCAGGATTTGGAGACTGAAAAGATCTTCTTCATTACTAATAAAGCAGATGTTGTAGTGTGTGGTTTTATATCTGTGGGCAAACAAAGTTCCTAATACTGCATCTGAGGATCAGACAGGCCTCCTAGTGACAGGGTTTCAGGACATCACCAGCTCCTCTCTATGGAAGGAACAGAGCAGGACTTGTGTTCTCTGGCCACAGGGTGGTTCCAAAGAGAAAGAGAACGTGAGGGGGTAAAGCCACAATTACCAAGCTTTACTGGTTCACAGCCCCTGGGTATCTCAGCACAAATTTTATATATATATATATACACACACACACACACACACACACACACTATATATATATATATATATATATATATATATATATATATATAGTATATAAATATAATTTATTATCAGGTTAGCCAACATACAGTGTATACAGTGTGCACTCTTGGTTTTGGGGATAGATTCCCATGATTCATCGCTTAGATACAATACCCAGTGCTCATCCCAACAAGAGCCCTCCTCAATGCCCATCACCCATTTCCCCTTCCCCTGCTCCCCCCATCAACCTTTAGTTTATTCTTTGTATTTAAGAGTCTCTTATGACTTGCCTCCCTCTCTGTTTGAAACTATTTCCCCCCTTCCCTTCCCCCATTGTCTTCTGTTAAGTTTCTCGAGTTCCACATATGAGTGAAAACATATGATATTTTTTTCTGACTTATTTCACTTAGCATAATACCCCCCAATTCCATCCACACTGTTGCAAATGTCAAGATTTCATTCTTTCTCATTGCCAAGTAGTATTTCAGCACAATTTTTTTTACAGTGTCCACAGTTCCATGTATTAAGTGAGTTAGGTCTAAACAACTTAAGAGTAGTAGTGGTAAGCTGGGTGTCTGACGAGTGTCACTGGGTTTCCCCTGAAAATATCCCACAGAGCCCCTGTGAGTTTGCTGTGGTGCCCCAGGGCTCTATGGTGCATAGTTTGGAAAATGCCATATCCTTGAGAACTCAACAACAAAGTTCAGTCACTGCTTATTCTCTTGGAAGAGTGGATGAATGAGAGAGTGGAAAAGAAACCAGGAACATTTACCCCAATGGAGCTTCCTCCACATGGAAGAAAACTTGAAGAGAGGGAAGAAATATACTCTTGTGCCCCCTCCCCCATTCCCCACTCTGCTAGGTTTCAGCTCAGTTACCCCTGAGCTGATATCACTTCCCAGGCTAGCAGAGTGGATAGTGTCTATTTAGAAGCTGCACTTTCCAGTGTTCTTAGTACCAGGTTCATCTTTGGAAGGGAAATGGAAAGTAAGAGGATAACCCCAGGGACATAGCTAGAAAACATTTCTATAGCCTTCCCTTTCAATTCCGCATGCCCTAAGGCCAAATATTATGAAGGCCAAGGAGAAACTTATTTTTGTTTAACTAAGTTAGATGCAGACTGTCAATTCTATAGAGCTTCTGAGCACACAAGTTTCTCTTTGCCCGTAGCTTTAAATGGAAGTGAATCTGCAGTGAGGAAAATGAACAGCTGAGCCTCTCATGTGTATTCTGAATCCAACAATAAAATGTCCACTTCTTTATAATGCAAAATTTCTATTAGTAATGGAAAGGAATAGAGGGTGGATTTCTAGTCCTAAACAACTAAGTATTTCCCGTGTGCGCCTCTCATTTAAACCATAGAACCATGCCCAGTCTGCATTTATAGCTTGATTGATCAAGTGTGCATTTCAATCAGTCATATTGGCCTCATCAGTAAAATACTGGTATTAGCAAAACACAAATTGCTAAATGTGCAAAAACTTTACCAAAGAGGTCAAGTATTTAATTCATTTGTATTAAAATTTCACTCTGCCATACCCAATACATACAAATTTAAGAGTTTGCAAACTATGTCTGTGAAAACATTTTATTTGACCTGTTACCTCCCTTCCCTGCCAAAAAGCAAGCACCTTCCAGGATGGACTACTGGGTTTTTCTCTGAACCCCTGCCTTAGGAGGAAGCACTGTTGAGTCCAAGACATGAGTGAGAAGAAGATGGGTTTTGGATGGCCACCATGGATGCCTGTAGAAGAAAGAGGGCTGGTCACTTAATGGACAGCCAACAGAAGCATGACTTTCTGGGGAGGTCCAAGGGTCTTCCGAAGAGGCCTGCTAAACAGCACACAACCCTCCCAGCCTCACCTGCCATGCTGCAGATGCTTCTTGCTTTCCTTTCCCTTGTTGCTTTGTCACAGCCTGACAGCTCGGACCTCACTGTGCTCCTCCCTGGCCCCACTTCCACCTCCTTGGAGGCTCAGTTTCCTTGCCAGTAAAATGGGGATAATTAATAATCTCTGCTTACTTTGTGGACTGATTATGAGGATCGAATGAGTTGTGTGTTAGAGCATTTAGTTGACTGCAAAAATGCTATATAAATGTCAGGTGTTGTAAATCATGAGCTGGTCTATTCTTCAGCTAAAGGACTTTCCATGCATAGTTTAGTTACCCTCTGAACAGTTCTTTGTCAAGTAGCAAATGTAAATGCTGCTGTTTTTTTTCCTGCTTGGCTTATGGTGGCTCCTTTGCAACTTTATGATGTAGGCTGAATCTTTAAGTACTCCTTTGGCTCATATCTCTTCCCCTGAACACCCATGCAAGATCATAATCCATAAAACAGAGGCAATAACTCCTTTTAATTGCCAGGAGTTCATCATTTGCTAAGTTCTAAATGCAGTCACTTAGACACTTGCCTTGAAAAGCCTGTCTGTGTTTCTTCCACAGAGCCGAGACTGTGTGAAACTGGGCCCTCCTGCTGAGGGAGAAGTTGTCCAAGTCAAGTGGCCTGATGGCAAACTCTATGGAGCAAAATATCTGGGATCAAATGTTGCCCACATGTACCAGGTGAGTGCTGTCCTGTGTGAGATGTTCACTGAGAGGAAGCCAGAGGGCACATGTATATCCAGTATGCTGCTGATGAATAGGCCACATGAATTTGGAGCACCTCTTCTTTTTTAAAGGAGGCAAAGATTCAATGTCTGATGGCACAGATATTGGAGTTTTATTACCAAATTCAACACTGGGAAACTCTATTAGCATTTGATGAGTGGTTTAATTGTAAAGAATATAGGTAGGCCCCAAAGATAAGCGACTGGATGGTAGGCTGCTTTCTTGTGTTTACATCATATGGGGAGAGACTAATTGGCTGATTTATCTCACTGTATGCCAAGACAGTGATGGCTGTTCATCAGCTAGCAGCCCCTGAGTTGGTGGCTTTTGCCTGAGAGACTTACCTCCATTGGGTGTCTCAGCAAACCTAAATCAACTGTGTGTTGACACAGTTGTGGCCGTTTGTCCACTTAAACTTAATGGAGTGCTTATTTAATGAAAAGTAGAGCTATTGGTTGGATATTCTGTTAACTAGGGAACTCTGCATATTATTAAAGAGTGCAATTGCAATTAAACTGAAAATATTTTATCTCTGTCAGAAATGAGAATGAGTTAAACTCTAACAAAACAACATGGATGGCAGATGTGCGTTTGTATTCCTTCAGACTTTTTTTTTAAGTTTATTTACTTATTTTGAGAGAGACAAAGAGAGAGAGAATGATCACAGGAGGGGCAGCGAGAGAGAGGGAAGTAGAGGATCCAAAGTAGGCTGTGCATTGACAGCAGAGAGCCCAATGCTGGGCTCAAACTCACGAACCGTGAGATCTTGACCTGAGCCAAAGTCAGATGCTTAACTGAGCCACCCAGGTGGCTCTCCTTCAGACTTTAAAAAGGAACACATTTATTAGAATCCATACATTGTAGTACTTTCAGTAACACGATGGCAGAAATCAACATTCTCAAGCTAAGCAGTAGAGCAAAAACAGGAAGATTGAAGTTAAAAGAAGAAAAGAGTAAGAAGGTTCAGGCCTATTAAATTAAAAACAGCTGGAGAATGATAAGACTGCCAGTTTCAGCTTAGAATTGTTCAAAGACTGATAAGGGGCAGGGGTTTAAGTGGCAGAGTACATTATAAGACACTGAATCAGGAACTAGAGCACAATGTAATTAAAGGGGTTCAAAGAAGCTTAGGAAACCAACATTTTTTTAAGGCCTAGAAAAACCCAAGGTGAGCAGGTAGGAGAGCACATTTATGTGTATGTTGTATGTGTGTGTACTGGTGCACATGTGTGTACATGTCTGTGTCAAGGCTGTTTTCCCCTTTGTATTGGTCCATAGTGTTGAGTTGCAGATTCAGGTCATTTGTGGTAGGGTAGGTGCTGGAGTTTCTTTGCATCAGAACATCCAGAATTAGGCAAAAAACATAAGACAGACTGATAATAGTGGAGACTCCTAGAAAAGAAGCATTACTACATGATTCAAAAGAAAATAATGACATTTAATTAAACAATAAATGTAAAAGTGAAGCATCTTACATGTAGCAAAGCTCTTAGCTACATGAAAAGTATCACAGTGAGGACCCGATGAAATTCAGGCTAATTAGTAATCAGTATGTTAACTTCAGTGGAATTTATGATGGCCTATCAACATAGAATATAAGCATATTTATAGACTCCATGAAAAAGTTAAGACTAATATTAAAATTATCTCTCAAGTACAAGGAATTTAAAATTCCTCATTAAACCAAGTGCCCTTTTGAGATCATTTTGTGTTTTGTGTCTAACTGTTTAGTCTCATCATTGAATAAGCAAAGACGTTCACAAAAAAAGATACAACTAAAATACCTATTGCACAGAGCTAAATATGCTAATTGTGTGCACTTTTTTTGACCCTCACAGTAGCCCTGCAAGATAAATGTTTTTGACTCCTATTTTACAAATGAGGGTAAAAAGGTTACATGAATTTAATAATTTGTTGAAGATCACACAGCTGGTAAAGGGAAGGACCAGAGTTTACTCTAAGCTGTGTCCCAACTAGGGTGAACAACCATCCTAGCTTGTGAGGGACTGTCCCTAATTTTAGCACTAGAAGTCCTGCATCCCGGGAGACCCCTGGGTCCTGGGATGATTGGTCATCACACCATACTCCCTTTTAGTTTTATAATTGCCTTTTTCGCTTTTCAGAATTTTCAAATGATCTAAAACAGAAGAAAGGTAGGCACAAGTACTTGTAGCTGTGCTATCAAAATGTATAAATGAGATGACACCTTGGCCTAATTAAATATTAAAGAAACCACTCTGCTAAAATAAGGCCAGGAAGAAAAGCCTTCCCATCTCAGCCTTCTGGGAAGTAACAGGGAGAGCTCTCCTGTGACCGAGACCTAATTCCAACCGATTGTTTCAGCTTAGTCAAATGTGTGTAGTACATGGATAAAAAGAAAATTATATATATTATCCTAATTTTAGTATTTTTTGAAGTCCAGCAGATTTTTTTTTTATTATTAACCTAGTGCAGCTGCAAAGTTTCACTTACCTTTTAACCAGAAATACAAGCCTATTTTTATTGCTTACACCTAAAGAATTCAGACAGACAACTTAGGAAATTCAAAAATGTCGTAAGTGGTTCAAGGTTAGAACATATTAGATATTGTGCCCTGAGGGCACCTGGGTGGCTCCGTCGGTTAAGTGTCTGACTTTGGCTCAGGTCATGATCTCACGATTCATGAGTTTGAGCTCTACATTGGGCTCTTTGCTGTCAACACTCAGAGCCTGCTTCAGATCCTCTGTCCCCTTCTGTCTCTGCCCCTGCCCCACTTGCGCTCTCTGAAAGTAAATAAATATTAAAGAAAAGAGAGAGAGAGAGAGAGAGAAATGGAATAAAGGAAGGGTGCCTGGGTGGCTCAATCAGTTAAGTGTCTGCCTTGGCTCAGGTCATAATCTCGGGGCTTGTTGAGTTCAAGCCCTGCATCAGGAATTCTGTCTCTTCTCTCTCTCCTCTTTCGGCACCTACCCTGCTTGTGCTCACTCTCTCAAAATAAATAAGTAAACTTAAAAAAAAAAAGATATTGTGCTCTGATTGCTTCCCTTTTGTTGTTTGCTCCTGATAGAGCTCATGTGTGGTTTAAGACTAAACCAAGACCAATTACTTTGAATAGGGAATTTGATGAATTTCCCCCAGATGCCCTTGGTTTCTTTTAACCAGTGTCACTTACTTTTCTCTGACAAAATCTTCTAAAATGTTGAAAATACTGGTTATGCAGTTATTTGCTGCCATTTGATTTACTTGAATAAAAAGTTTTAAATTTCATTTTAGATGAAAGTTTTCACCCATTATTGTAGTTTTACATGTTATGAGGTTGAGAACCTGGGATTTTTTTGGCCAAATGGTTGAATTTTATAGAAGTGAGTTTTGAACGTTCTCTAATAACTTGAGAAATTACTTTATCCTGGAGGATTATTATACAAGAGTAAATATATCATCATTTGTCCCTCTTAGGGTGTCAGAGCCTCTTAAAGAAAAAAATGGTACTGACAGGCCCAGCTCTTAATGCCAAATTGGCCATAATTTCATATTCAAAGAAATCATTGAGAAGCAGCTGTGTTTCTTTGTTTTTGCTTTGGGGGTAGGGGGAAGGGATAAAGTTTTCATATCACATATTCCAAGACACTCATTTTCAAGAATTTTGGCCTGTTTGAAAGCATATGTTGTTAGTTTAATAAAGGGAAAGAGCTTTTCTTTGTTCTTTAGCTGTTGGCTGGTCCTCTTGTTTGTTCTGCTTGATCCTTTTTCCCTTTTTTTAGTTACTTAGAACCTTGAAAAAAAATGGTGAATGCTTCTTTGTGTATGTATGTGTATATGTGATATTGTGTGTATATGTTCTGTTGTATGCATGATACCTTATTTCTCATTAGGTTGAATTTGAAGATGGATCCCAGATAGCAATGAAGAGAGAGGACATCTACACTTTAGACGAAGAGTTACCCAAGAGAGTGAAAGCTCGTTTCGTAAGTGCTGGCAAATACCCCTTGGGGATCCGCCATGTGAATCTCTCATCCTCTCCCTCTGTTTCCCAAGCCCAGCAGGAAGCATACTTAGGCATTTGGATTGATTTCCAGAAAGCCAATGCAACTTTTCCCTTACTTATGCAAGCCTCAAATTTGGCCCCAAATGGGAAACCAGTGTAGGTTTCTTATTTTTCTTTCTAATGAAGTCAAATGATGTTAACATTTATTGGCATCCCAAAATAGTTGTTGAATATGTACTTATAATCATGTCATCAGAAGCAACATTAAAGGAAGTTTTCAATAGTTGTTTAAAAGGGACACAGTATAAGTGAGCATCTGGTTTCCTATAGCCGTATCATATACATTAACTTCTCTCCAAAAACTCATTAATATGTCAGTTCATAATTAAACCAAGCTCTCACTTTTATAACTAAAGGAATTTTAAAAAGCTCCAAAAGTAGTTGTGGGAATACTAAAGCAGTTTCTAAAAATAAAAAAAAAGAAAGAAAGAAAATGTTTTTAGTTTCAAGCTTTACACATTCCATTAAAAGACAAATAAACATGGACAAATAATCAAAACTGAAGTTGTTAAAAAATATAATTCACAATAACTTAGATTTCATTATTGTATCATAAAATATTTAGTGGACCCTGAAATGAAGTCAGTTTTACTCATTTAGAATTGCATCTACTATATCTGAAAAATGATAAATCCTGAACAGGGAAATTTGAAAGAATGGGATTTTTTTGACTAAAATGAATTTTGTTTCCAGAATAAATGACACCCTCAGTTTTCAGCACATGCTTATGATATACTTTTCTGCAGTGATAGTTACCTTAATCTGGAAAATCCTTGGATTCCTTAAGTCTTCAGTTGTATATTTAGTTCCTTTTCCTGTCAGGTGGGATTCTGGGAACAGGGTAACTGCACCACGTGTCAACTGTCTTTCTGAGCTGCATCCTTGAGAGGAAGGTCCTTCACAGCGAAATCGTCAAGAGAAGAGTGACAGTACAGCAGTGGTACCTGCCCAATGAGAAATGTGGCACATAGGGGACCCAAACACCTAAAAGTAGATTAACTGCCAGATAAACTGCAGGGAAAGAGAAAATCAAATATTCCTGTTGTAAAGACATTGGCTAAATCCTAACAAAAATCTAAAAAAGTCTGGATAGCTTGTCCAGCCCTACATCTTTAAATCTCTTAAGAACAACTTTTCCTCTTCAGGATGCTAAAGATGGCTACCTTTCATGTTGTGCTCCTGTCTTTCATCGATTCTCCCTCATCTCCCTGCCCTTCCTTGCCCCCCACTCCTTTATTTATTCATTTATTTATTTACTCACTCACTCACTCACTCACTCATTCACCTAGAGATTAAAAGATGGGGAATGGAGTAGGCAGTCCTCTGTAAGTCACTCAGGTCTTTGGTTTTCTAATGTGTGTATGATTAAGCACCAGCTAGGTCTTGTGGATTTAAAATACTATTTCTTAATCACACTAAAAGAATGCTTTTTTTGCTTTTTGTTCAGATCATAATCTCTTTGTTCCATAATAGATTTGGCTCCAATACCAGGTTGCCTTCCTACATAGCTTTATTCGAACCCAGCTCCTGAATTTCCTAAGATCCATTTCTCTGAACAGTCATACCAACATCCAACTTTTTTTTTATTCTCAGAGAATTTTTTAATTAAAAATAGAAGTCAGTGAAAAGTATATAAATCACGTATATTATCTGAATGTAAACTGTTATATCAAACAGTTGAGCCTAGTAGAAAATATCTTTAGGAGCAAAAGCTCACAGTCATTAAATCCAGTTTGCTACCTCTGTTTTTATTGAATCAAAGACTCCTCTGCTCCTGTTATAGCAAACCAGCTTTTCCTTCAGGTTAGTATATCACCCTCAGGCCCTTGGTTGGTCTATGACTGCTATTTTTTTTTTCCAGTTGGTGAAACAAATCTAATTGGAAAAGTCATTGATGGAAGATATTTTATGATTAGAGAAATCTCTTTTGTTTTTCTAAGGAGGGGGTGGGCTAGCAGCCTCACTGCTGAACAGGAGGCCTCATATTTTAATGACTTCTGCTCACCCAGACACACGCTGACTTGGGAAGAAATTTTTCAAAAGAGTCAGCAGTCCACCTCAGTGATTTTGCGGGGGTTCTTTCCCACTAACTTCAGAAACGGCCCCATTGCCTTTTATTGTCTCACAGAATAACCATGGCAACAGTGCATAATTAAGTAGAGCTGCTGGTAAATCGGTTTTATTATTGTATTTGAAAGGCTGACTTTTGCTGTTCTCGCACAATGGCAACACTTTCATAGATGTTTTATTTTCTCTTTTGATAACTTTAGCACTTACAAAAGGGAAAGATTACTCAGAGGAAGTACTTTGCCAAGAATGAATGAAACAAAAATGTTTTCTCCTAATGGCAGAGGGTGCCCAACCAACCCATAATCTTTTAGTTATTTTCTTCCCAAGTGAAACAAGGGAGTGTCTGGGGGACCCGTGCAGGTAGCCTGTTACCCTGAATAACCATCTCATGAACTGTCAGGGAACATGCCTGCTGTGCACGTAGCTCCATTTTTTAGTTTTCGAGCTTCTTTGTAACTGTTCCATTGTTTATCTCTTCTTCATGATTGACCATGTGTTTCAAGCCCTCAAAGCTGGACTCTGCCTCTGTCACCAACCAGGGGAGGTGGCCTCAGTGATAGTGAGATCCACTGTGCATTGGTATTGTCAGGAGTGATCTACCTCAGTGAAAACCAGTTGGAAATGCATTTTAGAAGGCAAAGCAGTAGGGAATTAGGAAGCAAAAATAGTCTCCTAATGTGGCCTTTACCTGAGCATAACAGAAAAAGCCCACATTCCTTCACCTAGCTAACAATTAAGCAGTGACTGAGTGCTGGGCATGTTGCTTGGTGTGGAGAACACATAAAATTCTGAACTCAGTGCCTAATATCCTCACCCTCAAGGGGTTCAAGGAATCCCCAATGGGGAGAAACTTACCTGCCCCTCATCTCTGCCACTGACCTCATTCTGTGGCATTGACTTATAAAGTCTGACAGGAACCAGAAGAGGAGCCCTTGAGTCTGCCTGTGGCAGAGAAAATAGAAAGAAAGCTTCCATGCAAAGGAAAAAGTACGTCTAATGACAGAAAAGCATGAGCCAGTGAGACATGGTCAGGAACTGCACATAATTCTATTTGACCAGAACGTGACATAGGATTATGCCAGGTTTTGTAGGTCCAGCCTAGGGATCTCAGGTGCCATCTTAAAGGCAGCAAGGCTGTTGAAAGATGATAAGCAGGGATGTCATGGGATCAGACAGTTTGTAAAGCACTTTCTTCCAGTGGTTCTATAGAACAAAGTCGGGGGGTACAGCATTTGCAGTGGTTTAGCAGAGGAAATGTGAAGGCCTGCACCAGGGAGTCAGCCAGAATAAAGAAAGGAGGGAGGGCTACAAGAAATATGTAGAAGGGATCCTGGACTTGGTGGGGGCGGGGGACATTACCAATGACTACAGTGCAGCTAGATGGATAGGATAGGTAGGCCATGTGTGCAGTATGGGAAGGACGGTAATGGGGAGGGAAGACTGAGTTCAATGTAGGGCAGCTTGATGTGAAGTGCCTCTGGGGCCAACACTCTGAGACGCCTCCTGGGCAGTTGGACATGCAGGCCTGTGCACAGGAGGGGGTCTGAACTGGAGTGAGAGGGGTGAACGTCCTTGGAGAAGAAGCAGGAATTAAAGCCATGAGTATGGGTGTGAGGGGTCAGCGAGCATATGTGGAGAGGAGAAGTGCAAAATGCCAGGAGCCTCAGAGTTGAACAGATAGTTAAGAAAGAAGAACCCCTGAGACATCAATAGTCAGAGCCAGAGGAAGAAGAGAGGCAGGAGGAAGGCCTTATCAATGTCAGATAAGTGAGCTGCCAGCAATACTTAAGTAACAGAAATAGTCAAATAAATTTAGGATGGAAAAGTGTCATAGAAAGTGGACTGGAGCAAGGACAGTTTCAGGGAAGGTGTGCAGGCAGAGGCCCAGAGGTAAATCGGAATTGGGGCGAATTAGAGATGACTGTTGACAAATTTGTCAAAAACTTGGTTGGGCATGAGCCAGAGGGGAGGTGGAGAGTGAGGGAGATTTAAATGAGAAGACTTCAATGCTGCTTATGCTGGGGCAAGGTCCCTGGGGGTGAGGCTACATGGAGGCAGGAGCCTGGCTGAAGCAGGTGGGGAGGCTCCAAAATCCTGGACATGTGGCCTGGCCTCTGCACCCCATCCCGAGTTGGCTGTATCAGATCTTTGTCCATTCTTGTCATGGTCAAATGCTGTGCCTTCTGCACTGTGATGCTGGCTCTTTCTAGTCCACAGCCTCTGATATGCGATTTGAAGACACATTTTACGGAGCAGACATAATCCAAGGGGAGAAAAAAAGACAGAGAGTGCTGAGCTCCAGGTTTAAGAACGAATATGTGGATGACCCTGTGTACCGCACATTTTTGAAGAGCTCTTTCCAGAAGAAGTGTCAGAAGAGACAGTAATCTGCATATACTGCTGTAGGCAACCAAGCAAGTTGGGCCGGAAGAAGAAAGATGAAGGGACAGCCTTGGGGCCAGCGATGTGTTTCACTGGGGTAGGTGGCGGGGGTGTTTCTGACAGTGGAAAATTAGGCTTGCCAGAGTTTGTCGCCCAAACCACAGAGTACAAGTGTTACTAATTGGACACAACAATCTGAAGTCATCCCCTAGTCCTGCTTTCACTTGTGAGCAATTGTCTTCGATGATCCCAAAGAACTTTTCTAAGTAAAAGGAAATAATAATGAATCACCCACCAAAAAAAGCCACTGCCTGAGGAGGCGGGTCCCACATGCGACCTAATTAGGCCTTTAGTCAGGAAATACATGGAGACTTTTCTCCGTAAGCCCAGCGGGTGGGAGCCTCCATACCCAGGTAGGAGGGTGATCATTTATATATTTTCCACAGTCAGGGAAGGACTCTCACTTATTTAAATGGCAGTTTTTATAAAACATTTTTAAAATACAAATGGCCTGTATGGTAATGAGATTTACCCGTGTGCTATCTGTAATTTCCCTTGTACAGAACTTTTACAATTTTTTATATCCCTATTACTTTTGATTGTGTCTGATGAGAACTGAGTTGTTGGCCTTTGTGAAATTTTTGGCTCTTGAGAAAGAATTCTTATGAACTGTATGGGAATTTTATATATTTAAAGAGGGAGATCTGGGGCGGTTATTTTTAAACACTTTTTTTTCATAATATTCTGAGTAGATATTTATAAAATATATTTCTTTCATTATGTGTTTGTAAAATTAGAGTTTAAATAAATATGCTTTGATGCATAGTTTTCAACTAATATGATTTTTCCTTTTTAAAACAGCTTGAAAATGTACTAGTGTTTAAAAATAAAGATTTCCATTTTCTCCAATTCTGTCTTCTGACTTGCTTATTTGTTTAGGTTTATTTTTTTTTAATATTTTTATTTTTGAGAGAGAGAGGAGAGAGAGCAAGAACATGTGAACACGAGCTATGGAGGGGCAGGGAGAGAGGGAGACACAGAATCCGAAGCAGGCTTCGGATTAGACACAGGGCTCTAATGTACGAGCTGTGAGATCATGACCTGAGCCAAAGTCGGATGCTTAGCTGACTGAGCTACCCAAGTGCCCCTGTTTAGGTTTAAATCAACAGAAAAACAGGTTTTCTTTAGGAGTTGGCTATGAAGACATATCAAAGTTTGTCAGGCCCTTCTTTGATCACAGACTTTTTACATAACTGGACACGTTGCCACAGATGTTTCAGGCAATGTCACTGGGCATAAAGGCTCTTCAGCCTGCCCATGGTGCCCATTAAAGTGTTTCCCTCAGCTCCTTCTAGGCCTTGAAGAACTCTGATCACCTAGAATCTGGAGTCCCTTTCATCCCAGGTTTCTTGGTCCCCAGTTCCCTTTAGAAAAGGCTGTGTGGACCCTCCAGTCCCTTGCCTCTCTTCGTAGATGAGCTGTAGAGGACAGGCAGGGAAGGGATTGCCAAGGGTCACACAGTCCTTAGTGACTGCTTCAGTTAACTGTGGCTGCAGTCATGCTGCTTAACAAACAACTGAAGCATCCCAGCCGCCTGCAGTGGGAAGCGCTTGTTTTTCTTATGGGCCTGCGGTCTAAGCTGGGTTTGGCTGGGCAGCTGTGCTGACCTCAGCTTGGGTGAGCTCACATGTCTGCTCCACATGTCTCCCATCATCCCACTGGATCCAGTGGACTAGGTCAAGTGTGTTCTTCTCATGTCAATGGCAGAGCCTGGAGAGCAGGTGAGCCCAGCTGAGTAAGCATATTTCAGTCCTCTCTGTGGTGCTGGTTAACACACTATGGGCCAAAACCCAGAGCCAAGGATTGGAGGGCATTTCAAGGTTTCATGGCAAAAATTGTGGATGTATCGTGTTACTGGGTAGAGAGTAAAGAGGTAAAACAGTAATAACAGAACCACAGTTAAATCTCAGTTCTCCAGACTGCCTGCTGGCTGAGTGCTCATTTTCCAGAGTGCTTCATGCCTGAACTCTGAGCTAGGGAAAGACCACCAGTCTTACTTTTACAGGGACTGAGCACTCCACATTCCCTACCAGTATCATCATATATTTTATCAAGTAATCAAGCTTGTGTTTTCTGTCTCCAGGTTTTGAATGAAACTGACCTGCCTTCTCCACAATATGCCAGGAAAGTAGGCCTGTGTAAAGCATTAAAAAGAATTAATCTAAATAGGATCATTCGTTCTGTACAAGTTTGCCTGTCAGCAAGATTTCTGATTGGCTGCCACAGGGAGAAAATGTGCAGAGTTCTATGTGATCTCAAATACAGCTGTTTTTTATAGGCTCACTTAACTAATGTTCCTATAACCAAGTACAGCTGTATATGGCCTTAGCAAAATGATGCCGGCCACATATGCACTCTGGCTCTTGAAAGAGACACCTTCGTTTCACGGCATTCTGCGTAAAGCCATTATTAGCTCTATGACCAGACAGATCATTAAAGCTTTTTCACTTACTGTATGACACTTCAATTGTAATTTTAATTTCTTTGTGTTACACTAACTGCATTTTTAGTGTGTATGTGTAGCATGAAATCAGTTGAAGGCTAGCTTCTGGTATTAAAAAAATTGCTAGCTGTGACAATTCTAATATAAATCTAATTGCAAGCCCTTTCTCTGGAGGTTAGAGGATTAATATAAACTGCCTGGCATATTTCACAACATTTTAGTTCCTTTATTTGTGTTTGAAATAAGAACAATGTGATTCTTGTCAGTTTACTTTTATTAAGGTGCTTTTGTTTAGTTCATCTAGAGAGAAATTGAGAAGAAGCCTCCATTAAAATACAACATGGCTTCTTGGAATACATTATAAATTGCTACTGGCTAATAGTATATGGAAACATGAAGACTCAGAATACAAAATAATTAGGAGGAATGGTTCTGCCACTTCTCCCTGAACCCATCCAGTGTGAAACAAGGCTGACATGCATATGGTACCGTAAATGACTGGGAGGTCTTATGAGTAATCATATTGGAGTGTGTATGCTGCAAAATAACATTGTGCTTTATTTTTGCCTTTAAGTAAAAGGAATCTGAAATGAAACTATCTTTATTTCAGATATTAATCAGCCTCATAAACGTAAAGCTAACTAGAGGCATGAAGTAATTATGACTGATTGGTTTCAAGACTCAATTGTACTACAGACTCTTTCTGAGAATTCAGATGTGCACTCATTGAAAGTGATACGTGGTCTTTTGCCCAGTATGTTGTGGAGACATAAACCACTGACTGGTGGGGAGAAGGACTCCCGGCCTCAGATGAGGTCTGAACTCTACAGCAAGTGGAGTCCTCCACCCTCAGAAGGTGCAGGACCTCTTGAAGAAATTGAACTTTATGAAGAGATTCTGATATTAATGATGTATTGAGTATCTATTGTGAATTCCCAGCCTTGTAGACTCATTAGTGGCATTTATTTACCTTATTTAACTTCCCCAAGAAATCACTAAAGTATCATTCCTCGCTTTCATGGAAGAAAACTAAGGCTTAGGTTAAGTAACCTCTAAATCGCTCAACTTTTGTGATGCATGAAGAAAAAAAGGATTCTAAACCTAACCCAAACAAAAGACATTAGATAAACAACTCTGAAGCTCAAAAGACAGGTTAGTACTGGAGATGTAAATGAGGAAGGCATCATTTTTATTGGTAGATGTTTAAAAATACATGAAGCCTTACCGTCTGGCAAAGGCAAAACTGTAAGGACAGAAAAAAGATCATTGCTTGCCAAGGACTAGAAGTGGGGGAGAGTACTGACAACAAAGCAGTATGAAGGAGCTTTTTTGGGGGGTAGTGGAAATATTCTTTTGCTTGGTTGTGGTGGTGGTAACAGGACTATATGTCAAAATTTATAGAATTGAACACTGAAATAGGTTGATTTTACTATATGTAAATATCACCTCAATAAACCAGTCTTAAATAAAATCTAGGTAAACAGTGGGCAAGCCACCTAGACCACATGTCCTGTGAGTAGAGGACAGGAAGTGAGACGAGATCAGAACCCTGGGATAGCTGAACAGATGGGGAGAAAAAGAGAAGTCTGTGAATGAGCACTAAAAGGGAAAACCAGGATGCTCTAATGTCCAGGACATCAAGAGAAGAAAGTGTTTCAAAAAGGAGGGGTGATCAACAGAGAGAAAATGCTGCAGAGTCCAAGTAAGATCATGTAATTGTTTATTAGGAGGCCAGTAGTGACCTTGGTGAGAGCAGTTCAAGTGATTTCAGATGAGAAATCTGTTAACGTTAAAATTGGTGTTCCCTGTGGACCAGCACCACCTCCTCATCCCCTTCCCTTCCTCCTTCCTATCCTCCCACCACCTCTCCCCCTCCTTTTCTCTCTCCTTTCAAGATTTTATTCTTTGTGTTCAGTTTTCAGAAGTTTGACAATAATGTGTCTTGGCTTTGATTTCTTTGGGTTTATTTCATTTGGGGGTTGTTTAACTTCTTGGCCTTTCACCAAATTTGGGAAATTTTTAGCCATCATTTCTTGGAATATTTTTTTTAATTGTATACCCTTTTCTTCTCACCATCTGAGGCTTCAATGATAGAAGTGTTGGGTCTTTTGTTGTTGTTACACAGGTCCCTGATGATTTTTTTTAAGTCTATTTTCTCTCTGTTCAGATTGGATAAATTCTATTGATCTACCCTCAAGCTTACTGGTTCCATCCTTTGTCATCTCCAAACTCATTGAGCTCACTGAATGAGTTTTTTATTTTGGCTATTGTATTTTTCAGCTCTATAATTCCCATTTTGTTCTCTTTTATATCTTCTATTTCTTTGCTGAAGTCTTCTATTTTTTTTTCATTTGTTTCAAGAGAGTTCATAATTATTTGTTGAAGCATTTTCCTTCCCATTTAAATCTGTGTCAGATAATTCCAATATCTAATTCATCTTGGTATTAGTATGTGCTGTTTTTTCTCATTCAAGTGATTCTCCTGCTTCTTGTTGTAATAAATGATTCAGTTGTAACCTGGACATTTTGACTATTGTGTTAGAAGACTTTGGATTACATTTAAATCTTTTTCTTATGCAGGCAGTCACCCTGTTTGGGTTTAGTGCTTGGGTCCTGGCCTACTTTTGTGGGCTGGGGTTCCAGTGACAATTTAGTTTTCTGAGCTCTCCTGAACTACTCTGTATGTGTGCTACCCAAAGGCCACTCTGCCAACCAGCATGCTATTCCACACTTCAGTTCAATTCTCAAACTTTTTGGTGAGTTAATGTCCATCAGTTTCATGTGTGAGTCAGTCAGCAAATTCTCGTGCATATTTAAAGAATTCCTTTCTTTAGCTCCCTACTGTCTAAGATCACCTCTCCATTCTCTGGTTGAAAAAGTGAGGGACACTGCTGTTGGGAAATCCCACTCAGTCCCCACTGATACATGCTGGCAGGGAGGGAAATGCTACCCAGGACTTCCAGCAGGTGGTAAGTAAGGGGCAGAGGTGAAAGTCCAGACTCCCCACTTGGACTCCACCAGTGCAATACTGAAGGTGAAATGGGAGCACCACCCTGGCTCAGTTGCTGTCACCATGTGAGGGGCAGAAATCCAAACTCCCCATTTGGTCTCTACTGACATTATACAAGCAGGGACGATTCATTATGTTTTATTGGGGTAGAGTATTGCCAAAAAGGATTTTGTCCTGCTTTGCTGCTCCTTAACTGGGTCCTTTGACTACAGGGAGCAGGTTTTAAGTGTTATTTTTTGTGTGCATTTCTTTTTTCTTTATTTCCTCCCTCCCCACCCCCCACTGTACCTGTTGGTGGTTCCAGTTTGCAGACTTCTCTAGTTTCAAGTCCAGAATATATGGGAGATAAAAAGAAAACCTAGAAAACACATTCCTGTGTAGTTCCGAAATTCTGAAGTCGCTAGGTAGTCTTCTTGCCTCTTTCAAGGTTTCATAGTCCTCTTCCTGGTAGCTTAGTGTTTAGGATTCGGCACTCTCAACATGTCACAGTCCTCTTATGATTGTTATATTATGTCCATGACTTTTAATTATACTTAGCCAGGAGGAGCAGGGAGAACTAAGTCTTCTCCACCTTATCCAGGCTGAAAAGTCCTCACTTTTTCTTAAAGATGGGAGAAAATAATTTATTGCTGATGACAAGGTCTAGAAATTGAAGATCAAAAGATAATAAGGAAAAGAGATTGAGAGCAGAGGCAGAATGATTGGCCTTACACACAAAAAGGGAGATTTCATCCATGGAGACCAAATTTTTTATTATAAAAGCAGAAAAGGAAGATTATAGAATTGTTTCAGGAAGGGGCTTTTCCAGTGGGTTTGGTGTATGCAAAAGGATGTGAGAGAATTAAAGATGCTAAAAGATAGTTTCTTCCTACCCATTAGTCTGGGTTGAAAAAGGAAGGTAGTTGATGTTAAGACAGAATTGACTGGGAAAAAATAGAGGGATGTCCCCTGACAAAGATGTCCACAGTCTAATTCCCAAAAACTGTGAATATGTTACCTTCCATGGTAAAGGGGACTTCATAGTTGCTGTTAAATATTTTGAGATGCGGAGATAATCCTGAATTATCTGAATGTTCCCAATATAATTAGAAAGGTCTGCACAAGAGGGACACAAGAGGGTCAGAGACTGAAAATGAGATGCGTGATGAAGGAAGCAGTGGGTGAAGTGATCTGCTTTGAAGACAAAGGCAGGAGCCAGAAGCCAAGGAATGCAGGTGGCTTCTAGAAGGAGGAAAAGGGAATTCCTTCTAAAAGCCTCAGTAAGGAACCAGCCCTGCTAACACCTTGGTATTAGCCCAGTGAGACTGATTTCAGACTTCTGGCCTTCAGAAAGTTAAAAAATATATACACTGTGTTGCTCTAAGCCACTAAATTTGTGTAATGTGTTGTAGGATCAACGTGAAACTAAGATAATTAAACAGCAGGGTAGGGTGGAGGGTGAAAGAAGATTTTCAAGGTCGGAGCAGGGGGCAGAGGAAGAGGAATTAGTTTATGATTTCTACAGTGGAGTGTTGGTAAGGTCCAGGGTCTGGTCATGGGAGTGGAGTGAGGCTGAAAGTCATTTTACTGAATTAACTTTTTCTTTTAACTATTTAGTGTTTTTTTAAAATTGATAATGCATATAGCATAAAATTCACTCTTTTAAAATGTACAATCCAGTGGTTTTCAGTATATTCACAAGGTTGTGCAGCCATCACCAGTACCTAATTCCAGAATTAAATACTTAGTTTTGGTTCAGCAGTATTCATTCTGTTTTCATGTATTACAGCATTTTAATGAATATTTCATAGGAAACTGAGAGGCATAAGAAGAATATTTTCATGAGAGTATATTTTTTGGGCATGAAGAGTTCTTCTGAACATGTTATTTCCCCATTTGAGAAGATGATACACTTGGCCAAATGAAGACTTACCTACTATTGATTTGGCCAGGTGTGTGAGTGTGGTGGTGATAATGGTGGGTCTTCTTAATGGAAGGCAGACTGCAAAGGGGAAAGGCACACCTTGGCCACAGAGCTTCCCTTGAAGGTCAGGCCCAGGAGACTATGGGGGAGTGTGACCCTCAGCTCCAACAGCCACCAGGAATACTGGGACACATCCCCTTTGCAGCAGCTCTTTGGAGAAAGATGAATGTCTGACCTCACACTCAATCATGGGACTCTCACACCCTACCAGTCGCCCCCTGGATCCCCCATAGAAGTCAGTTCTCTCAGTTCACTGCAACTTAGTCCCTTGCAGGATTATTATAGATGAACCAGTCATGCCTTTCCCTCCCAGGGCCCTCTCCTTTACTGGGTGGCTCTTCTTTTGCTTCCAGAAGATTTTTTTAATAACACATAAATCATTAAGTAGCAAACTTGACCCGACCTGAACTGATAGGAGGCTGTTTATGTTCTTTATGTCATTTAATGTGAATATTCAGATAGCATTATAGAATAATCATGTTGGGTATTAGATAATACGTGATATTACATATGAAATTACCTTTCCAAATACTAAAAACTCTGAACTCACACAAAATAAATGTAGCCATATGGATTTTAGATAAAGATGTGGACCTCTCATTTTACACCCGCTACTTACCCCCTGCTATATAGGGCCTTTTTCATCTCCATATTCCCTATGATCCCCTGCACACAACAGACCCTCAATAAGCTTGGTTGAATACCAGCCACTTGGTTGAATGCCACTTAGTCTTATGCTGTCACTGGGGTTGGGGACAGTTTGTTTTAGGTTCGGATACTAAATTAACATTACCAGGCTTGAGAGTCGAAGTTCTGCTGACCAGGGGAAGCTATTCTGTGGACTGAGGTTAACTGTGAACACGGCCAGAGGCTGAGATAGAAAATGGCAACACTGTGCCCTTCTGGAAAGGGACAGGTATCACCAGAGAATGGGAAGGTTCATTTGCCGAGGCTGCCTCATGCTACCTAGACAGGCTGCCCATGGCTTCTCTAACTCTAGAAAGAAGGTTCTTCCCTAGACCACAAAAAGGCAGGACATAGTCTACCTAGGTAGGGAGAAACACTTCTTGTTTGCCCTGAAACAGAGATTTGGACTCTATGGGAGGGATTGAGGCCTGCAAGGCCAAAAATGGAAATGTCTGCTTAGTCCCCAGAATGCCCTGCATCAGGGCTTTGAGACCAACCCTCTCTTGATCCCCTGTGGGTTCTCACTGTGTGACTTCAGTTTGACACAGTTATGAAGCTATTTATTTCATGCCTCTTCCCATCAAAGCCATAATGAGAAAAAAAAGGCCCCACAATAATTTCTGCATATTTTGATAACAAAGGAAATGGTTCTTGATGATGATAATAAAAACTGCTGTTCACAAATTTGCTCCCTTTGTTACCATTTATAAAAGAGACCTTGTATCACGAGCTCATTAGTAGCTGAACTTTATTGTGTCAAAGAAAATGGAGTCAAGAGAGATTATGTTTCATCTTTAATATGGCTGTTCAACAATGCCATTATCCTGAATTTCAGATTAATTTAATTGAACCTTAATGAATAAAATTGGTTGTTTTATGCAATTAGAATCCCATTTAAATGGTTTAGAAAATGAATAGGATGGGAAATGTGGTTGACTTGATTTTCCTCAAGACTGATTCTCTAGGCCTCTTTCTGCCTCTGGGTTTTCTCCCTCCACTGAATGAAAGACTAATATTTTTGTAATTTAAAAAGACTTTTGAGTTGCTAGGTTTTTTCCTCAGGCAAAACAAAATGCCTGGGACCATCAAGGAGGTGGGGGAGGGGGGCAGAGGGAATTGGCTAATGGGAACCAGTTACAGAGAGCTAAGGTAGAAACACTTTCCCAGCCCAGTGTGGCCCAACCCTTTACTCACCTGAGATCCCCTTCTGAGATGACAAAGTGGATATTGGGGAACATCTAACAAAAAAGGAGGGATGGGCTTTACAGTCAGCTCCCCTCTACCACTTAATAACCTTGTGACTTGGTGTTTGTCTCTTGACACTTGAACGTCAGTTTCTCCATCTGTACAATGGGATTTATAATGCCTATTTCCTCACAGTATGTTAAGCATTCAGTGAAAGAATGTATATAAAGTATTTGGCATATTGCCCAGCTTCAAAAGAGGAAGCGGCTGTTATTAATATTACTATTCCTTATCATCATCACCATCACCATCCTCCTCATCTTTATCTTCAATCTTGCAACCTCTCGGGACCTTACTTGATGTGCTGAAGCCAATACAACCCACCTAACTTAGGTTAGTGTGTCTGGTCAACAGTAAGATTTCCCAAGTATTATCTTAACTGGAAGAAGGATGCGAGATGAGAAAGCCAATTTACTTAGGTGGCTGGGAGGATTGGCACATATCTAAGGGAGAGCGGCAGAAGCTGGTAAGATTTGATATGGAGGAAGGGCATGGTCACATGAAATTCCTGCAGAGAGTCACAGAAAACTGCTATCAAACCCCCCAATCTGTGATGTGAGAGAATTAGGCCATCCCAATGGACCTTTTCAGCTCTAAAGAGCTTACGATTCTACAACTCCTATCGCCTTTCCTGCTTAATGGACTACATTCCAATGAGCAGCCCTTGCCAAGAAACTCTTCCGACTTGTATTAGGACTGCTGAAGCTTCCTGCTGAATGTTCCCTACCAGCATGAGTGTTGACTCAGTGCTTTGGAATGTGGCTTCCTGAGACACAGCAGAGGTGAGAAAGGACCAAGGGGATTTGGCACAGCCTTAGTAAACATAACCTTCCCTGTGCAGCAAAGCATTGACAGAGGTGAAGCAACAGAAAATCAAAGGAAAGAATTACTCTGTTCCCCTTGGTCTCATCAACCTGAAGGTTTAAATGGGTTTCAGGTTTAAACATGAAAATTTAAAAAACGGTATTTTGTTTTAAGTACAAGATGCTATTGCAATATTCCAGTCTCCTATCAAATGCTCCCCAATTATTTCTGAACATCCCCAAAGAGCATCTTGTGCTCATAAATAAATCCTTCTGGTTTCCACATGGTGACTGCTATTTTCCTTCAATATAACTTCAAGCATGTCAGCTTCCTCAGCTGTCACTGCCCTCCAGGCCGAGGGACAGGGCCTTTCTTCCGTATCCTGTTGATATTGCTGAAGCTACCCTCATGCTATGTCACCCCGTAATTGTCTGAAAATCCCTTTTTAAAATTTTTGAGCATGACCTCTAAGATCGTAGGCTTACTCTGTTTTGATCCCATTATTAATTTCTTTCTCGTGTTTGGTGTGGCAAAGACAGACAAGGGGAGGATATCCTCTCATATGAGAGGACCAATCAGATACTCCTCTGGTCTCATTCCTGAGGGAGAAACTTTAGGTGAGGTTTGGCTGTAGCGGACTCAGCTTTGTGACTTGCGATCAGAATCTGATCTGATACCACCCTAGGCCTTACATGCTTACCACGACACAGGAGAGCCCATTCAGATTCCATAGACTTTTGGGGACCTTAAGGGTGCCTGTCCGTGGAGCCACAAACTCGAACTCGACTGGCAAGCCTGGCCTAGCCACACATTCACACACACATACATACCAGAGTCTATTACATTCTCTCCCACAAAATTCTCTACCTGTGAGACCTATTAAGGCCTCTGGGGATTGATCAGGTCTCCCTTCCACCCTTTTGGGTGTGCCTGACTTCTTTGGGGCCCCGGCCTTAGCAGTTCCGATGTCTGGTCCAGGTCCTTACCTATCATGTCTCTTTGAGTCCGGTGGGAGCAATGGAGCAGGGCGGCCAGAGACAACCGAGAAGGAGACTGCTGAAATTCAGGCAGGACGTGCCTTCTCCCTTGCTATCCCTCACTCTGTCACTGCCTCGCTGTTCTCCCAAACTGGTGGCAACAATGGGCCAGTGCAGCTGGGTTTCCTGGTTAGGGAACCAAGTATGTTACAGAACCAGGCTGGAACACTGGCAGAAAAACCAAGCGGCACTCGGAGATCTTGGTAGATTGGAGATTTATTTAACACTGGTGGGCTCAGAGGAGACTGTTTCTCCAAATGTCTGAGCCCGGAATACAAGTGGGGAGGGTAATTTATAGTCATCAGCTTCCATATCTGTGGGTTTTCACACACACAGCAAAGGAAGAAGAATCTGGAGGAGGGGTCTCTAAGCTAGAGACCAGAGTCTGTTTTAGCCCCGCCATCCATATTTGGTGTACTTTACTTCTCCAAGATTACTTCAGTTTGGGTGGTTTTATTGTGGGAATAAGAGGATGCAAAACGCAGCGGTGGAGCTGGGCCCTACAAGGCTCTCGGGAGAATCCGGGCCTTATGGATATGAACATGGCTGGAATCAGGAATGTTCTTGGGACCTGTTTCGTCTGTTGGGCCCTCACCCTCTGTTCACTGCTTTTTAATTTTTTCTATCATCTGCATCTGATGATGCATTTTTCATCACTGATCGTTAATTTCTTTCTATCATGGCTTATGCTGCTGGCCTTCACCGGTTCATGTTTTTAAGCTTCTTTTCCCCAAACCACTGACTCTCCAAATGTCCAGGCCCAAATCATCAGTAGAAGTAAGTTTGCTGAGGACATGAATTTTGGTCTCTTTTGTTTATTAATATATTCATAGAACTTAAAAGACTGGCTCTACCACAATAAATGTGTAGCTTGGGGCAAGTTAGTTAGGCTCTCTGCACCTTGGGTTTTTTTTTTTAACCTTCAAAATGGGGATGCTAATAGCAGCTAACTTACAGGGCTGTTACAAGAAATTAATATTATAAAATATTAGTGTCTGGCACAGAGTACATTCAATAGAAACATTTGTTAAATAAAACTTAAAGCAGTTGGGGCACCTGGGTGGCTCAGTCAGTTAAGTATCCAACTTCAGCTCAAGTCATGATCTCATGGTTCAGGAGTTCAAGACCCACATTGGGCTCCAAGCTGATGGTGCAGAGCATGCTTGGATCTTCTGTCTCCCTCTCTGCCCCTTCCCGCTTGTGCTCTCTTTCTCCCAAAATAAATAAATAAACATTAAAAGAAAAAAAAAAAAAACCTTAAAAGCAATAAAACGTCAGGGCTCCTGGCTGGCTCAGTTGGTGAAGCATACCCCTCTTGATCTTGGGGTTATGAATTCGAGACCCACACTGGGTGTAGAGATTACTTAAAAATAAAAATCTTTAGGGGCACCTGGGTGGCTCAGTCAGTTAAGTGTCCAACTTCAGCTCAGGTCATGATCTTGCAGTTCATGAGTTCGAGCTCTGTGTCGGGCTCTCTGCTGACAGCTCAGAGCCTGGAGCCCGATTTGGATTCTGTGTCTTCCCCTCTCTCTGCCCCATCCCTCCACTCATTCTCTGTCTCTCTGTCTCTCAAAAATAAATAAAATATTAGAAAAATTTAATAAAAATCTCAAAAAAACAATAAAATGTCTACACATAGTTGGTGCTAAATAAATATTTGTTGAATTGATTAAATAAATTTCTTGAAGAATTAGATTGGCTTAATTGCCCCTTCCCTATTTGAGAACTCTTATTACAGGCTTCCTCACATTCTGCCTTCACCTCTATTGACTACTCTTGGGTTAGGTTTCCACTCTAGGCCATTTGCTGGGCTGAGAGTTTGAAGTTTTGTGTTGCCAGCAAAATGACTTATATAGAAGAAACTCCTTAAAAGACGGCCTGGAAGTTGTAGGTACTCTGGGGCATGCCTGTCTGATCTGGTGAGGACCTCACGCCATACTCAAAGTAATCCCTCTCATCCACTGGTTGAATTATTGTTTACAAATTCATGTACCAACTCCTTCCTTTGGGCAATTCTTTCCCAGAAGAGTTCTTGTCTCTCATGCTAAAATGCGTGTGCTGGCCTTTCCCATCGGCCTGCCAAATGGCTCAGGCTTCTTTTATTCTCAGTGGTAAACAAAATGCTGAGACTCTTGCTATACCACTATATTCTCTTTCTCCCTGTCCATTCTTTGAACTTCTTCAGCTCAGGGACTTTCAGGTTCTAGAAAAGAAGCCTCCTCCACTGCGCAGTAACTGTGCCTTCACACACACATACCTGCATTATGATGCCAAGATGCTCCTTTATTGACCTAAAGGGTTTTGTGTTTTATATTTTCTGGCTAGGCCACCTGAGAGCCAGGAATAACATTTCTGGGGCCTCCAACCAGATAACGAATACACAGTTTTTATTATTCTTCTCCTCTGGCTCCTAAGAGAGCTGAGTTCCACACGAGGTCCTAAGTTATCAGGCAGGATGTTTTTCAATCTAATTTTTTCAGGAAGTTGAGTTCCTGAAGTCCCACAAGCTGAAATGGAGCAGTCGGGGGAGCTGGCAATGAGTCTCCATTAAGTGAGTGGGCAGCCCAAGTAATGAGGGCAGAAGTGAGCTCTGCTGAGGGCCATGGAGAGGAGTGGAAGGGAAGAAACTATTAGCTTAAACTGTGGCAGGCCAGGATGGCTGCTGTCTAGACACCTGAATTGTTACATTCCAGTAACTGGCATTTGATTATCCCCACCTTGAGCCTGGGGGACCCCTCTAGACCACCTTCAGGACCTTTAGGGCAGTGGTTTTCAATCAAGCTACATGCCAGTGTCATCTAGGGAGCTATTTAAAAAATACAGATTCTCAGGCCACACTCCAGACTTTATAAATCATAATCTCTTGGAGTAAGGGCCCAAAAATCTTATGGTTCTTTAATCCTCCATAGATGGTCCCAACATGGACCATTATGGGCCATTCTGGGCACTATATGGAAAATGGATACAATCCTATTGGGTCATACACTATTCTGGGTGAGTTATAAAAGCAGCAACATTACCACTTGGAGAATCCATAGACTTAAGGAAAAACATTTGGCTTTGACATTTTAAGGCCTGGGTTTGAGTCTCTCTGCCACAAGCTAGACTACTCTGAATAAGTCATTCAGTCTCTGTGTTATTCCTCATTTGTAAAATAGGGATTGTAACATCTGCCTTGTCCACTTAGAGTTGTTTCAGGGACCAAAGAGGATAATTACATGAAAATTATTTAAGTAGAAAACAATAAATTCATGATATAAAATCTATAGAGTAGTGTTATTTGTGTTCTCGTGATGAATTTGTAATGAATCCTATGAAACAAATACCCCTTTGTGAATGCCTCCTCCCATTCTGCCCCATGCACAAAAAGTGCACAAGCAAGAAAAGTTTATTTAAACTCTTTACACTTTGATTATTTGGCCTACCAACAAGAAGCAATTACTAGCCAAGAAATGGAAACAACCTAATTTTCCATCAATTGTTGAATGGATAAAGACGTGCTATGAACCTACAATGGAATATTATTCAGCCATGAGAAAGAAGGAAGGAAAGTCTGTCATTTGCAACAACACGGGTGAAACTGGAGGGCATTACTGTAAGTGAAATAAACCAAACAGAGAAAGACAAATACTGCATGGTATCACGGATATGTGTGATAAATTTAAAAGAGTCAAACTCACAGAGAATAGAAAGTGGTAGCTTGTGGGTGGGGGAAATAGGAGAGGTTGGTAAAAAGGTACAAACTTTCAGCTATAAGATGAATAATGTTTGTGGGTCTAATGTACAACAGGATGACCATAGTTGATAACGTGTTAAGTCATTGAAATTTGCTAAGAGAATAGAACTTAAATGTCCTCACCAAAATAATAATAATAATAAATGAAGTGATGGATGTGTTAATTAATATGGTAAGAATCCACTCACAATATATATGTATATCAAATCACCATGATGGACATCTTAAATATCTTTTTCTTCCCTATTCTTAAGCTCAGTAAAGTCATAGTAAAATGATTTTTAATAGTATAAAAATACAAAGACATAGAAATGGGAGAGAAAAGAATATTTTAAAAAATGAAAGCTAGAAAGCCAAAGGATGGAAAAGGATTTGGTAGACTTAAGGAAGTTGATTCCTAAGCTGGCAGTGGCAGAAAGCCACAGAGTAAACCACTGAAAAACATAGAACCCTCCTGTCCCTGCAAGGCTCAGGAATTAGTGATTCCATATACATCTAAAAGTGGACACGATGATAGGGCTGAAAATAGAAAAATTGTTGAAAGATTAAGTACAAATTAAGGAACAAGGGGCACCTGGGTGGCTCAGTCAGTTTACCATCTGACTTTGGCTAAGGTCATGATCTCATAGTTCATGAATTCAAGCCCCGCGTTGGGCTCTGTGCTGACAGCTCCAAGCCTGGAGCTTGCTTCAGATTCTGCATCTCCCTTTCACTCCCTCTGCCTGTTCACGTTCTTCTCTCTCTGTCTCTCAAAAATGAATAAACATTAAAAAAAATGAAAATAATAAAAAAAGAAAACAATGCAATGAGTACCCCCAAAGACCCAAGAATTTGTGTTTCCTATTGTCTGGAAATGGAGGTGAAAAAAGAACTGGAAATAAGAGTATATTCAAAGATTATTTAAGGAGACACTTTCCAATCTCTTGCATCAGGAGGACTGCCTTTTTCTGTCCCAAGAGAAAGCTGAAGTGTGATTTCTGCAAAGTATAAGACAGAGAACTGTGGGCTGGAGAACAGCAGGTACAACTGAGAGTAAAACCACATTGGGAACAAGATTAAATGAAAGATCACAGACTGACTGGGACTCTGCCTTCTTCCCTCAGTTCTCAATGTTCTGGCAACTAAGCTTATATTCTACAGACAGGAGAGCGGAATCTAGTCTAAGAGAAAAGATTTTAAGATTCTGACAGTAGAGAATTCCCCAACAAAATGTCCCAAACATTTTACCCAACAGAAAAGCCCAGATGTGCCAATCACTTCCCTTGTGCCCTGAGCTTCTATTTGACTTGTGTGTGTGTGAGCAATCACTAAAGCATCTAATATGAAAGTCACAGACAAAACAAACAAGAAAACTCAGTTCGAGAAAATTGACTCTACTTAGAGAAACTTAAAAACAAACCCTTTAAACCCACCTACCATTAATAGCTTCAGAAAAACAACAAAAGATGCTACAGAAAAGAACATTCAAAGAACTACAAGTTCTTGAAAATTGGTATGAAGTTAAGTAAATCTCTAAAAAAAGCAATACAAAAGATAAAAGGAGAGACAGATGAAAAGATAAATAACTAGTGCTGGAATTTAAAGATACAAATAATTGGGTTTCCAGAAAGAGAAAACAGGTGAAGAAATCACTAGGGAAATAATTCAAGAAAATTTACCAAAATTTAGAGACAGAAACCTTATTTTATTTTATTTTATAATATAATTTATTGTCAAATTGGCTTACATGCCACACCCAGTGCTCATCCCAAGTGCCCTCCTCAATGCCAATCACCCACTTTCCGCTCTCCTCCACCCCCATCAGCCCTCAGTTTGTTCTCTATATTTAAAAGTCTCTTACGGTTGCCTCCCTCCCTTTCTGTAACTTTTTTTTCTCTTCCCCTCCCCCATTGTCTTCTGTTAAGTTTCTTAAGATCCACATAGGGGCGCCTGGGTGGCTCAGTCGGTTAAGTGTCCGACTTCAGCTCAGGTCACGATCTCGCGGTCCGTGAGTTCGAGCCCCGCATCGGGCTCTGGGCTGATGGCTCAGAGCCTGGAGCCTGCTTCCGATTCTGTGTCTCCCTCTCTCTCTGCCCCTCCCCCGTTCATGCTCTGCGTCTCTCTGTCTCAAAAATAAATAAACTTAAAAAAAAAATCCACATATGAGTGAAAACATATGGTATCTCTCTCTGACTGACTTATTTCACATAGCATAATACCCTCCAGTTCCATCCATGTTGCTGCAAAATGGCCATATTTCATTCTTTCTCATTGCCAAGTAGTATTCCATTGTATATATAAACCACATCTTCATTATCCATTCATCAGTTGATGGACATTTAGGCTCTTTCCATAATTTGGCTATTGTAGAAAGTGCTGCTATAAACATTGGGGTACATGTGCCCCTATGTATCAGCATTCCTGTATCCCTTGGGTAAATTCCTAGCAGTGCTATTGCTGGGTGATAGGGTAGTCCTTTTTTAAATTTTTTGAGGCATCTTTACACCACACTGTTTTCCAGAGCAGCTGCACCAGTTTGCATTCCCACCAATAGTGCAAGAGTGTTGTAGACTCTAAATCTAAAGTTCTCTTTTGGCCAGCCAAAGAGTGGGATGCAGGATTAAAGCGAGAGATGGCTAATGTCCAGGAAAAAAGAGCCCTGAATAAGGGTCCCCCTTGCCCCGTTTTTATTAGGATCAAAAGGCTTACAAACATGGCAGTGGACGTGCACATAGAGACAATGAATCTGTGAACATTAATTTGTGCAAGTGAAGGAAAGGGGGTCTTGAAGATATTCGGGGTTAGGGGTTTGGGTTGATACAAAACAAAATCCGGGTTCTGGGCAGTTGGGAGGAAGGTTGTTTACAGCAGACATGAGGTATCACTTCTGTTTATTTTAGCTAGCCTAGGGGATAAGACAGGGGAAATAACCTCAGAGTTAACAAGGCACCTTTCCTTTTGTTAATCATCTTCACTCTGAGCTGCTATACCTGCAGTGCAGCAGTCTCTAGCCCAATTTACCCGTTTACCTAATTTGGCCCTTTCTTCCTGTGAAAGGAGATTTCTGCCAGAGCACTAAATTGGGGGTGCTTCCACCCTGAATATTTAACCTTGTTTATTTCATATACCTATGTATTGGGCATCTGTGTGCCCTTATTTTTGGACCTTTGCCCCTCCCTCTCTATTCTGGGGGCTCTGTACCTCCTCTCTATTCTGGGGTGCCTTTGCACCTCCCTATTCTTGGTTGCTTTGTCTTGTTTACCCAAACTCGGGTGTGAGCATCTTATGGCTTTGTATTTCTTTATGCCTTGTTAACCCATTGGTGTAAGCCTGGGGGATTCCTAAGCTTATTCCTTACACAAGAGGGTTCCCGTCTCTCCACATCCTTGCCAGCATCTATGGTCTCTTGATTTGTTCATTTTAGCCACTCTGACCAGCATGAAGTGGTATCTCAGTGTAGCTTTCATTTGTATTTCCCAGGTAATGAGTGACATTGAACATTGTTTCATGTGTCTGTTGGCCATCTGGATGTCTTCTTTGGAAAAGTGTCTATTCATGTCTTCCGCCCATTTCTTTACTGGATTATTTGTTTTTCAGGTGTGGAGTTTGGAGGTGGAGGTGTGTTCAGGTTTGGAGTTCTTTATAGATTTTGGATACTAGCCCTTTATCCGATATGTCATTTGCAAATATCTTTTCCCATTCTGTTGGTTGCCTTTTAGTTTTGTTGATTGTTTCCTTTGCAGTGCACAAGTTTTTGTTTGTTTGTTTATCTTGATGAGGTCCCAATAGTTCATTTTTGCTTGTAATTCCCTTGCCCTTGGAGATGTGTCGAGTAAGAAATTGCTGTGGCTGAGGTCAAAGAGGTTGTTACCTGCTTTCTCATGTAGGGTTTTGATGGTTTCCTATCTCTCATTCAGGTCTTTCATACATTTTGAGTTTATTTTTGTGTAGGGTTTAAGAAAATGGTCTAGTTTCATTCTTCTGTATGTTGCTGTTCAGTTCTCCCGGCACCATCTGTTAAAGAGACTGTCTTTTTTCCATTGGATACTCTTTCTTGTTTTGTCAAAGATTGGTTGGCCATATATTTGTGGGTCCAATTCTGGGTTCTCTATTCTATTCCATTGGTCTATGTGTCTGTTTTTGTGCCAATACCATACTGTCTTGATGATTACAGCTTTGTAGTAGAGGCTAACATCTGGGATTGTGATGCCTCCCGCTTTGGTTTTCTTCTTCAATATTACTTTGCCTATTCAGGGTCTTTTGTGGTTTCATACAAATTTTAGGGTTGTTTGTTCTAGGTTTGAGAAGAATGCTGGTGCAATTTTGATTGCTATTGCATTGAATGTGTAGATTGCTTTGGGTGGTATTGACATTTTAACGTTATTTATTCTTCTAATCCATGAGCATGGAATGTTTTTCCATTTCTTTGTATCTTCTTCAATTTCCTTTATAAGCTTTCTATAGTTTTCAGCATACAGATCTTTTACATCTTTGATTAGGTTTATTCCTAGGTATTTTATGCTTCTTGGTGCAATTGTAAATGGGATCAGTTTCTTTATTTGTCTTTCCGTTGCTTCATTATTGGTGTACAAAAATGCAACCGATTTGTGTACATTGATTTTGTATCCTGCAATTTTGCTGAACTCATATATGAGTTCTAGTAGACTTTTGGCAGAATCTAATGGGTTTTCCATGTAGAGTATCATAGAGACAAATTTTAAATGGTAAAGACCAGTTGAGCTCAGTATTCAATAATGAAAAAGAGCCATACAAAAGTCCTCATTTTGGAATTTCAGAATTATAGATAAAAAAATACTAAGAGCCCTAAACAAAACAAAACAAAACAAAACTAAACTAAACAAAACTAAGAGCTCGTGTAAGCTTCCAGATTTTATATGAAGAACCGACTATTAGAATAGCATGAAGCTTCTCAGCAGCAATAATGAAATCTAGAAGACCAGAGAGTAAAGAGTCAAAATTATTTCCAACCTTGAATTCTTTATCCAGCCAAACTACCAATTTAGCTTGAAACAGTAGACATTTTCCAGATTTACAAATACCTATGTCTCATGTGCCCTTTCTCATAAAGTTACTGGAGAATGGGGCCTTCCAAAATAACAGAGTATACAAAAACAGAAAGACATGGCTTGCTAGTTATTCTTAGTTTGCTTCTTCAGTTCTATTCTTGATTCTTTTCAGTGCCCAGATTACTGATCTCTATGTACTACATTACTTGGCTTCCATTGCTAGCTTATTTTCAAGTGGGTTTACCACTAGAGATTCTGGCAGATCAGCAGGAAGAAACTGAGGTGGTAATATTTATTCCTCATGCTTCCTCTCTGCTGGTCTCAAGTTGGTCAGATGCTGTCTTCTAAGACCACGAACCCCAGTGGATGACCTCTCTACCACAGCTGCAGCTCTACCCAGGTTCAGATAAGTTTATTCACTTTGCTATTATGGATTTCTACTGCTTTTGTGTAGGAGATCTTGAGATAAACCAGTCCAGATTTGAACAGGTCAAAAGGCTCTGGGAGAAGTTTCATGAACATGAAAAGACTCTTTAATGTGCTTGAAGGTATTGAGGGGAGAGATACACAACTGGAGGTCAGATTTGGGTTGAATTAGTGTCAAGAGCATAAAAAGGAAGCAAATGTAAAACTATACAAATATTAAATTCAGGAAAGACAGAAAGCTGTGCTGGAAAGGAAAAGTAATTGTATACTATGTGGCTCAGCTACACGCTTATAAAGGCAATAACATAAATGAAATTTATACAATTAAAATCATGATAGGACTTAGAATAGAGGGAATAGAGGGGGGCAAGAAATGGTATGTTGGTTGCTGAGAGCTGATGGTAGTGGTGGTAGCCAATGAAATTTATATTCTCATCTTCCTCAGTGGCAAGTCAGTAACACCTAGAAATAAAAACTAAAGAACTAATATAATATAAATGGCAGAAATCATCTCTAAGCAGATTATCTAAACAAATACCTAAACTATTTATTAAAAGAGGTGAAAATAATTGCCTTTGGGGAAAGAGAATAGTGAGGTGGGGAATTGCTGGCTTTATTTTTATTTCTTTATTTTTAAACAAGACATTCAGACTTATTGCCTCTAAACTATGGCCAGGTGTATATTTGATAAAAATAAAACTGATTTTTCTTTAAAAAGGAAAAGCAACTAAGTTTTCAATTCTCTCTTTTTATTTCCACCTGAAATACTAGAACTCCCTAAACTCCAAAGGTGCCTTCCAGAACTCAAGACAAAAAAGGTCCCAGAGTAAGGAGTAAGGAGGTAGAGAGGATTGGAACATTTTGTGTGGGATACCATTTAACTGGGATGGCTAATGATCTGCCAGTGACAGAGAGAGGGAACAGATGGACCAGTACCCAAGGAAGCTCAAAGTTAAAATAATCAAAGAACCCAAGCAGAACAGGCTGAACCATTCTAGACATCAAGAGGTAACCCTAGAGGAAGGATCCCCGGAATTGTACAGAGGGTCAAGTTTCTTTAGCAGGGTCTCAAATCTGCTGCCAAGTTCTTGGTAGCTAAAAACCAGAACTGGGGCATGAACTGTTACATAATCTTTATGATCAGAGAGAATTATGGAAAGTTCCTCAGGGAAGACGGAAGAGCTTTTCTTAGTAAATTCTAAAGAAGTATCCTATGTGGGGCTCTTACAGGAGACATTCAGTGATGTAGGTGATGAGGCCCTCAATAGTGCTTCCACCAGAACTGTAGGGATGAGTTGCCTGTGCCTCCTTTGACAAATGCCCAGGGGAGAGAGCTTTGCAGGGGTTAATGTAGACTGGATGTGGGGCTTGATCAGAGAAGTGCCCAAAGATGTCTGGCTTTGGGGTTGACTATCAAAGACAGAAGAATACGTTTAAAAAAATATGAGAAACATGGAGACTGGTGTGAACAGCAAATGAAGAAGATATTGGGAGCAGTTTTAAAGCCAGGAAAGTAAAGCAGGAAAGTGAGAGGAGCATCCTGTGGGTGTGAGGATAGCCAAGATGTATCAAGGCTTCCAGCAGTGGAATTGATAAAAGGTTCAGATAGAAACATCTCTACTTCCCCAAGGGCTGAAATGGGAGAAGAAAAGCCATAGGTACCTTGGAACTAGTCACTGAAGGCTTTAGCCTGCTGTTGGGAATAAAGCACGTGGCCCAGGGTCTGATGACTAAGTAGGGGAGGCTTGTGTCCTATGTTCCTCCTCAGTGTATTATACTCAGAGTATTCTAAACTTGGTAGAAAATTTGTTAGACCTTTGATGTGCTTATACTCTCAAAAGGAGACTTGAGAAAATAGGGATGCCTCTGGATTCACTAACCTTACATGTGCTGTAGAAGCTAAGAGGAAGACAAGTTATGTTCCAGTTAGATTGGAGAGACATCCTGGAGGAAGTGGCTTTAGAATTTAGGGCTTGAATGATGTGGAGGATGTTGACGTTGGTGATGACATTGACAGCCAAGGACTCAGGGGCAGAATAGATAACAGTGTGGGAGTGGTCAGACTTGGCCAGGGTGTTAGTTGTTTGAAGAAAGTTGAGAGATGAAGATTGAAAGCAAGGTAAGGACTTGCCTTGGACGGTCTTGAATTCCAGGACAGAAGAGCAGAAGGCATCAGTGGCTGGTATCAGCTCTCATAGACTACGGTAGGGGTACAGATCCAAAAGCGGGGTGGTAGTGGTGGTATATGAGTGTTAGGAATGTTACTTCTCTCTCCTGTGTCCATTGCCCAAATACCATTCCTAACTTCCAGGGCAGCTGACTATAATCTCCTTAACAACTGCCAACATTACTCGAATTCATACTAGGAATCCAGGCACAATACTGGGTGCCTTACATTTCTTATCTTCAGTCAATGAAGTAGGTACTATTTTAGTATAATTTTATAACAAGTGAAGGCTGTTAAAAGTTGGGCACTTTTGTTCAAAGTCACATAGCTAGTAATGATGGAACTGGGTTCAGAACCCAGCCCCATGTGTTTTGTTCTTTAGCACTTAATGCCTTTATTTAAGTGAAGAAGCCCTTCTTTTATAGTCTTACTTAACCCAAAGATGAGGGAGGAGCAGCTGCTCAGAAGATGCTTCTTGACCCTGACTGCCAGAGTAAGATGCTAGGAAGACCAGGCTGGCTCAGGCAAGGGGGACTCCTTCCCTGGAAACAAGGTGGGGCTCAGTTGCTAAGGGCAACAGCAATCCATGTCTCCCAGCCTGTTTTTCCTGTCCTCTCCCAAGCTCAGGAGACTCAACCAGGATCCTCTGAAGTCCTACTTCTGGGGACAGGGCCCAGAAGGGCAGATGGGTGTCTGCCTGCCACTGCTAAGTCTCTGGGAAGTGCCCCTCATTCTGCTCTTGGCTTCTAGGTATCTAGTTAGAACAGGGGCTAGGCCATACTAGTGTTCTTTAACTTTGAGGGGACTGCTCTTGGAAGCTGTGACTTCTGCAAGTCTAAGTTGATGCTGGCTGAAGTTTCTGGCATGGACAAGGGTGTCTATCTGCAAAGACATTAGCTCTGAGATGTTCTGCTCTCATTTCATGGGTCAGGGTGGTCAGGAGGGGGGGATGTGGACTCCTTGTGCTAATTCCTACTCCCTCACATGGAGCCTGGCCACAGGGCCATCTTTGTCAGCCAGAGAGCAGGCAATTACACAGGCTTTCTTCCCACCTCCATCATTGTGTCTAAAATTTCATTACCAGAAACCTATATACTTTCTGCCTTTGGAGTGTCCTATTAAAATTCAGATCCCCCTGGCAAAGACTATATTTTAAGTACTTATTACCTGACTTCTCAGCTAGGAATGTTTGAGTGAGATAATTATGGGAAACCTAGAGTCAGAACTTTAGGAGGATAGGATGGAGACGGGCTGGAGGAAGTGGGTTACTAGCAAAAGTGGAAGACAGGCATTGAATGAAGGATGTCAAGATACTTAGGAATGGCTCTATATGACCATGACAGTAAGAACATGTTCTACAGTAAGGGCAGGTTCGAAATACATTCATCAAAAACATTGTTAAGCCAGGAATACATAGGGAATTCATTTACCCACCCATTCCCCCATTCATCCATTTGTCTATCCTTAAAACCTATAACAAGGGCTTACTTTGTGTCCATTATTGGGCCAGGTGTTCTAAGAGTTACTTAGGTGATTTACATACAATACCTTGCCTCTAGGATTTTCTAGTCTGGTGGGAGATGAGATAAGATATATGTAGAAATGACCTCCAAACAAAATAGTAAGTGTTAAGGCTCAGCAAAACCTCCAAGTGCTCCAGGAATTCTGAGGTGGGGCAAGCCCAGTGACACTGGGCAAAGCTTCCTGGAGGAGGACTCCTGGAGGAGTCAGGCCTTAAAGAGTATATAGGATCCCAGCACATGGAACCAAGAATGACATAAAGAAAGGAAAGGAGATAGAAAATTGCAGGGTATATTGAGGAGCTAGGAAGTAGCCTCTGTACCTTCACAGAGCTTGTGAAAGAAAGATTGGAGATAAAGCTAGAAGAGCCCTGGACTTGACTCAAAGGAGCCCTGAGGCTTTGACTCAGAGTGGACTTGGTTCCCAGGAAGGGGGTTGCTTTGCTGTTATGCCTGGGGATGCTTGGGAAGGGCTAGTGAGACTGGAAGGGACGGGGAGGGGAGGGAGGGAGAGACAGAGTCAGACAGGCCTGAGAACTCACAGCTTGTCTTGTTGCTTTGCTGAGAAATTTAGAGCAATTAGAAAAATTTAGAGCTATTTGGTTTTCTCTGCCTTCACTTTTCCATCTCTAAAACTCAGTTTCTTAAGGGAAAATATTTAACATAACTAGGCCTAAAAACAGTTTCAAAACTTCCCGGGCTAGAGGCTATGGCCTTCATGGCACTTTGCAAAATTTTTTTAGCACTTGTGAGTTCCAGAGGGACAGAAGCAGTGCCTGTTTCATGTTTCCTGTGTCCTGCCTGGCACATAATGGGCACATCCCACCGGCTGGTGGAGGCTGAGGGTGGTAGAAGTGACAAGATTAGCAGGAGACCAAGTGATTCTTTCTATCCATGTGCTACATCTTGAATATAGAGCAGATTCCCAGTCCCAGAGGAGGGACTGAACTTGGGCAGGGGCAGCTGCCTGTTGAGAACTGGCTCAGGATGACCTGTAATAAGCCTACAGTCAGGGTACTGGGGTTAAGAGCTTGGTTTGTCATCATTTCTAACAGTGAAATTAATGTCCAAAAAGAGGGGATTGATAAAATAAATTATGGAAGAGGCATGCTCTGAAATATAGTGAGTCCATGGTATTGGCCTAAGTTTATTTATGAAGTAATATCATTATAATATAGCCAATTCATCAATAGATTTTAACATAGCATGTATAGTATAAGACTATTACAAATTTCTAAACGCCTCCTCTATTACAATTAGTAAATGTCCAGTGTCTTAGCAAAGACCCCTCACTCTGTGCACAAAATTCTGTTCATTCCCCCTCTAGGGCATAAGTGCAGTCATTATATCCTCTTTCTGTCATTATCCTTCCTTCCCCTCCTCTGGATTATAACCATCACCTCAAAAATGTGCCATACTATGACTCATCCAAAATCTAAAATAAAATATGCAACCTTTTTTGACTTCCCCATCTCCTACCCATTACCTTGTCATCTCTCTGCTTCCTTTCATCACAAAACTTTTTCAAACAGTTATATTTGCCTCTACTTCCTCTCCACTCTTTCTTAAATTTACTTGGATCATGTTTTTGTTCCTACTGTTCCATCCAAACTATTCTCGTGATGTCATCAATACCAAATTTGGTTCTACTTTGTCAATCAAATGGTCAGTTTCCTCTCCTCATCTTATTTAACCTCTTAGCATACTTTGTTACTTTTCTTATTTGCCTCTGGGGATGTGAGATCCTCCTTGTTTCCCCTTAGTTCTCTGGCTATTCTTTCTTAGATGTTTTTGCTGATTCCCTTAATTATCCTTTTTTTAAAAATGTTGATTTACTTCTTTTGAGAGAGAACATGAGCTGGGGAGGGGCAAACAGAGAGGGAGAGAGAGAATCCCAAGCAGGCTCCATGTTCAGCATGGAGCCTGAATTGGGGCTTAATCTCAGGAACTGTGAGATCATTACCTGAACCGAAATCAAGAGTCCCATGCTCAACACACTGAACCACCCAGGCACCCCTTTCTTTACTTCTTAAGGTAAGTTCCCAGCTCTCTTTGTTTTTCTGTGCTCTCTGTAGGGAATCTCATTCAGGTGCATGATTTTAAACACCATCTATACACTGAAAATTCCAGAATGATATCTCCAGTTTCAATACATCTCTGCTTGCATGCTTAATAAGCATCTGAAACTTAATTCCCCAAGTGGAACTTGTGGCTTTCACCACATCATGTGCCCCTTAGTGCCAATAACTCCTAAAGCCCCTCACTTCCCATTCAGATCATCTTGACTCCTCACATTCCACAGCAATGCATCATCAAATCTTGATGGTACTATCTGGAATTTGCTCTGCCAGCAACACCTTAAAACATTTCCTGAATCTGACTCCTTCTCATCAGTACACATCTCTCATCTAGCCTATGTGACCAATATCACTGTCTTTCTAAGCCAACCTGGTTTCGCTGTTTCTGTTTTTGCTACACAGCAGCCAGACTTGTTCTTTTAAGATATCCATCCCTGCTTACAACTCTCCACGGCCTCCACTGTACAGAATAAAACCCAAAGTACTTACAATGTCCACAACGCCCTGGGATCTGGCCGCCATCACCTCTCTGACCTCTTTTCCCATCCTTGTCCCCTTATCACTACAACCTACCTGTGACAGCTTCTTTCCTATTCCTTGATCATGCCCAGAACATTCCTACTTTAGGTTTTTGGTATTTGCTATTTCCCCTGCCTGGGAAGTCCTCTTCTCTCAGATTCCTGAGATCTCTCAGATCCTGCTAAGCCTGTTCTCTCACTATCTTTTTGTGATTCTTAAATATTCCTTAATCAATGAAGTATTTTCTGACTTTTCATCCAATAAAATAATATTCCTCCTTTATGTTGCTTTATGTCTCCTGTTATAATCCATCGTGTATGATATAAGAGTTGTGCCCAGCTTCTTTGAAGATCATTCACATTAACTGCAGTGTGATTAGTTCCCCCTGGAAGTCTGCGGTGCACAACCTGCACCGTTGTATATGACATACATCTAGCACACATTATAGCATAAATTTATTTATTTATTTATTTATTTACTTATTTTAAAATTTTATTTATTTATTTTGAGAGAAAGAGAGAGCATAAGCAGGTGAAGGGCAGAGAGGAGAGACAGAATCCCAAGCAGGCTCTGCACCATCATTGCAGAGCCTGATGTGGGGCTCAGACTCATGACCGTGAGATCATGACCTGAGCCGAGACCAAGAGTCAGGCACTTAACTGAACCACCCAGGACCCCCTATTTATTTAGTTTCTGATTCCCCTTCTAGAATATAAGCTCCTCCAAAACTGGGACTTGGAGTACCCTAGCCTGTAGAACAAGACCCACAACATAGTAGATGCTCAAAAATTATTTGACTTATGAACTAATATCTGTCTATGTAGATGCAAAGGGGGAAAAAAGAAATAAAGAAATATACTAAATATTGATGGTGATTATATCTGACCAATGAAATTACATGTGATTTTTCACTGTTTTCTTTATCCTTTCCTTGGGACATATATATTTTAATAAGAATATATTATTTTTACAAAGATGCACATATTTTAGAGTCAGATAAACCTGAAGTTTAATTCTGACTCTACTCTTTACTTGTTGTGTAACCTTGGGCAAACTTATTACCATCTCTGTGTCTCTTTAAAATGGAGATACTATCTAGTTCATTGGGCTGTTGTGAGGATTAGATAAAATGTGTACATCAAAGCTTGGCACAGCAGTGTCTTAGTAAGTTGTGTTCTCTCTCCTGTTAATTATTCTTATTTTTATTATTATTCTTGAGGGGAGATCATTGAGATGTAGATAAAGGTCTCTAAGTCCTTGAGGAACAAAGTGGTCTACATTCAACTGCAGTTGTTCTTCCTGATGGTGGGTGGGTGAAAGGGAATCATTGGGCGGAACCAACACCCAAGACCTTGCAGAGTGGTGAGTGAATAAAGGAGAAGCCAGGTCAGTGCCATTCAGATGTCAGTGAAGACTCATCAATAGGGTTTTAACTTTTTTAAGGCTTCTATACCCCTATCTGTTTTCTTGTGCATTATAGCAGGAAAATGGGCTGGCAAGTGGGCAGGGAAGAGACAGAAGGGACCTTCTCCTTTATTCTTTACTGGCTTGGGAATGGAGGAAATCTGTGTGAAAGAACAATGATGCACTGGGAGCAATGGGAGCACTAGGGTCTGCTGGTGGGAAGAAACACTGCAGGGAGCTTGCAAGAAGACTAGTGTGCCTACCCTGAGACACAGGCCAGCACCAGCAAAACTCCTTGGCTTTGGTCCAGAGCCTTGGGCGGGTGGGGGGTGGGGGACACAAATTCCAATCTCATCATGCTATCTTTCAACTCAAACAGGGGAGATGACTTAGTCATAGATTTATGGTGATATTTATCTCGGTCAAAACTCATGTTCATGTCCATCACAATGATGTACTTTATTGCTCACATGCTGGCTTTCCAGAGAGACTACCCAAGACTACCCAAGAGCCAGTGGTTAAGTTGTTAACTCTGGCAACTCTTCTGGCCTGAATCCTGCTACATCCCACCGTGGAAAGCTCAGTTAAATTAATTTAGAGTGAAACATGGAGGTATTCTCCTTTTTTCTCCTTTAAAATTGGAACTGCCTGGGTAGATCAGTTGGTTCAGTGTCTGACTCTCCTTCTTGGCTCAGGTCATGATCTCATAGTTCATTGAATTTGAGTCCCCTATTGGACTCTGTGCTGATGTTGAGGAGCCCGTTGGAATTCTCTCATTCTCTCTTCCCTTCACCCACTGATATGCACACTCTCTTTTTCTCTTTCAAAATAAATAAACTTTAAAAAAATTGGAACAAGCCTTAAGCAGGAAGATCCCTCTCCCTGAGCTCTGGCCCATCCTCATTCCTGAAGGATTTCCAGAGTCATTATAACTAGAAAATATCCTAAACTCTTAAACATGAGAGAAGAAACAAGAAGGACAAAGAAGGTCATTGGACCAAACCTCTAACTAATCAAGCTACCTTAAAATCCAAAAGATATCTCTTTCCAAGCCTTGAGTCCAAAATCTCTCTCTCTAGGCTTAAGTAAAAAGTAAAAGCAGATTTGGTTCTGGTTTAACTAGAGGCACTCATAGGGATCCTGTCTTGCAGTCTTCTGAATGCTTTTCTTGATGAAAAGGAGACAGGGCAAACTTTTTCCTTCCTAGGCCTCCAAGTCAGGTTTGAGAGAAATATCTATCATGGTGTATATCACATCCTTCCATTTTTCTGGAAGAAACAGCCCTATTTGGCACCATGCCTTAACCTGGCAGTAATGCTCCATGCCAGCTACATCTGATTGGACCAGGAGTGGGGGCCTGACCCAAGGGCAGATAAAACCTTGGCTAACCAGTGGCCCATGACTTGGTGTAGTACTAGAGACTCTGACGGGAAAAAGCAAGGGCAATGAGATTTTTGCCCTCTGGAATTTGAAATGGAGAAGATCTGAGGCTGAAAGTATGCATCTCACAAGACACAAGGGGTCATTAAGCAGCTGAAAATTGTATAAACCAAAATTATGAGAAAGCAAAATGTGCAATATGGAGAAGATATATATTAAAGGTGCTGAGGCAGTTGCTGGGTCATTAGAAGAGGAGTGGACATAAGTAAATACAAACACTGTTACTCAGAATCACTTGCCCTTTGTGGAATTGTTTGTGGGTTTGATAGTTACAGTCATAACTTTGACCAACTCAATAATTGTCTTGTAGTAGAGAGACTAAAGCTAGTTTTGCCAGATCTTTCTTTTTTCTGCAGTACATATGAAAGGTGGTGTCAGTGTCCTGCCAGGGCCTCAATCTTCCAACAAACATAACTAGCACTTTCTTAGTGTTCAAAATCAATCTTGACAGTCTTGCTCTTCTCCAATCACCTCTGACCACTCATAAAGCTATGTTCCATCGAGCTCCTGTGAAGCTCACATGAAGGTGACAAGAGGGGTAGTTCCTGTTTTCCCTTTTTTGGCTCCATTAGCAGTGCATTTGGTCTACACTGAGTCAAAGCCTTACAATTAGAGAGGCACATTTTTCTCCCTTCCTGTGTTCCCATGGTCCTCCACGGGGAAGCCCTGGTGGATTCACATCCCATCAAGCACTTTTTACATTTGGTAATAGAACTCCCAGGGGTTACATGGGAAAGAATGCAATAGAGTTCACATATTCTCAGTTTTATATTGAATCTTGGTTTTTGCCTTAGCTCCTCTAGTTTTTGCCTTTAATTAGATCCACAGAATAACCCCGGAAGTTGCAACCATGTGGAGATCAAAAGGGTCATTGGAGGTCGTTTTGCTTTCCAGAAGAGTCTTAGCCCTAATTGGGAGAAAATTAAAAGATTATGGGATTCCTTCTAGTACAGAAGTATTCGGGGATACACACAAAAACAATTTAAATCTTTTAAAGGCCAAAGAAACGCGAAATTAAAAAAAAAAAAAAAAGATATTGCAGCTTGGTAGACATGGCAAATTTTGCCTGAGATGAAAGAATCAAGAAATGATCCCTGCCATAGACACATGGGAATCTGTGTAACTCATCAATGTTATGGCAAAAATTTAGTCATCATCCCATGAGGAACCTCTTCTTGTAGTTAATAAATTACAGCAAAAAAAGAATGGCAACTCCAAAAGTGCTTGGGAAGATAATCCCCAAATCATTTGGGATTATAAAACGAGCATCTTTTAGGGGCACCTGGGTGGCTCTGTTGGGCATCTGACTTCAGCTCAGGTCATGATCTCACAGCTTGTGAGTTTGAGCCCTGTGCCAGGCTCTGTGATGAAAGCTAGGAGCCTGGAGCCTGCTTCAGATTCTGTGTCTCCCTCTCTCTCTGCATCACCCCCGCTCACACTCTGTCTCTCTCTCTCCTTCAAAAATAAACATTAAAAGAAAATTTTTAAAAAATGAACATCTTTTAACTTCAGATATATAATTAAGAGTAGCATTTTTAAAGAAAACTAAATATACATTATTAATATTTTTGCATTAAGGGATCTGTGAATATTTTATCATATAAAACTTAAAGATAATTTAGCCTGTTAGAATAAAAATATGTCTGATAATTCTAATTTAATACATATACTTCAGTTAATTTATTTTCGTTTATGATTTTAAATTGAAGTTACTTTATAAATAGTATTGGAACATCTAAAAATTAAGATTTAATTTGATAGCTTTACAGGGGTTAATTACTTAGTTTTATAAGCTAAATTAGACAATTGGTGTACTTAAAAAGGCTAGAGGATATTAATGATGGTGGATCTAACACCCACATAACTTCCTCTTTCCTGAAGTCCTACTAAAACTATAGCAAACGGATTTTTTTTTTTAAACAGAAGCCCATAAGGATAGGGAGAAAAGGCAAGGAACAATGGCAATAAATTTTGGAAGCTGAAAACAGACAGATAACTGTTAATTTACTTAGCAGAAACAAGAAACCTGAATTTTGAACCTGAAATGGAGAAAGCCAAGAATATCCTGATCTAAACCACAGAACCCTCAAAAGTCTTAGAGCAGAAACCAGGGAGGAAGGTGGGGGGTAGTGGTCAAAAAAGCACTGGTTGAAAGTATTCAGAGCCCTAGCTCATCCCCCATCATAAGCCTGTTGGTGATTGCCTCTCCCCTTCCCTAGCACAATGAACATGGAGTTTCTTCTCTGAGCAGAATCAAAGAGAGGGGCTCCACACTGGAGAATAAGCCATAAGTGACAGCATGTGTGTGCCGAAGAAAGAGTAAATGAATATATGCATATGATGTGATGAGTGCTGAGACCCCCAAATCAACCCTTACCCCCAACCACCACTCTAGTCTTCCTTTCTCGTTCAGCTCCAAGAACAATTGGGAGCTAAGCCTCTCCCTAAGGCAGGAGATTGGAAGAGTATAACTCTGGGAAATCTGACCAAAGAGGAAGGATCTAGGGATTGTGGCATCAGGGATTCCTCATCAGGACCCCAACCAGATTCATCTAAGTGAAGCCCAAAGTCAACAAGCCTCCATCTAGATGCTCAGGACTTCCAATCTGCTCTTTACTTACTGTTAGACATGAGCAGACAGACAAGGTTTGCCAAACATCTGAGAAATGGCTCAAATATGAAAAACAGAGACCAAGACAAACAAGCCAGCAAGTGGGAGGGAGCAGAGACTACACAGGGATTAAAAAAAAAAAAACAAAAAAACAAAAAAAAACTTGCAAAAACATGATTGTTACAATACTCAGAAATAAGCACAGGTATTGCATCCATGAAAAAAGAACAAGGTGAGATAAAAGGAACATTCAGGGAATAAAAAAAGAGCTTTTGAAAATGAAAAACATGATAGGAATTATGAAAGAATTTAAAAGGGTTAGGAAATGAAGGTGATAATAAGCAAAATAATGGAGATAGAAAAAAAAGAGGATACAAGAAAATCAATAGGTGACCAATTTAGGACAACCAACATCCAAACAATAAAAGTTCTAGAAAGAAAGAAACAGAAAGGGGAAAAAATAGCTGAATTAATAATCAAAGAAATAACTAGGAAAATTTCCCAGATCTGTAGGATAGGAGTTTCTGGGTTAAAAGGGCTCATCAGGTTCCCAGCACGATAAATGAAAATAATGTGCATGGAGTAATGGTATTGTAGACTATCAGAATTGTAGGGATTCATAGATGCTAGAAATAAATAAATAAATTCCACAAATTAATAATTGAAATGGAATGAAGCTTTGCAACAACTATAGTAGAAACTAGAAGACAACTAAACAATGACTCAAAATTTGGAGGGAAAATAATTTCCAACTTAGATTTTTCTACTAGATTAGCCAAAATTAAATGTGAAAGAATAAAGGAGATATTTTCAGACACAAAAATATCAAAACACTTAGCTCCCAAGCACACATTCTCAGGAAGCTAGAGGAGGATGTGAGCAATCATCAGAATAAGGGAATTAGTTCACCCTATCAGAAAACAAGTGGAAATGTTGAGTTCCCATATCTGATTCTTGTTTAGGGTGAGAAAGTGGGTCACTCAGCTCTGTGTTAAAATGTTGGACATTTGAGAATGATCAGGATTTAAATAGGAAGAGAGAGGGGCACCTGGGTGTTTCAGTCGGTTAAGCATCTGACTTCAGCTCAGATCATGATCTCACAATTCGTGGGTTCGAGGCCCGCGTTGGGCTCTGTGCTGACAGCTTGCTCAGAGCCTTCAGGCCTGCTTCAGATTCTGTGTTTCATTCTCTGCCCCTCTCCCACTCACACTCTGTCTCACTCTGTCTCCCAAAAATAAATAAAAATGTCAAAAAAAAATTAAATAGGAAGAAAGAATTCTGAAGTGTTCCATTATACAAACTACAGGGATAAGAAAATTGGGGCGTATCATAGGACACAGTGGAGGGAACCTTCAGGATGGCAGTGAAGGGAGATGCTGGGAACCCCATGCAGGGAGGACGACCACTGAGACCCAAGCAGTGAGACTCTAGAGGTCGACAACTTGACACCAGCACTTCACTGGCCAGCATACCCTCTTTCTTAATCAGCTAAGCTACTGGAGGATGTGCTTCAGCAAAACAGGGATGGAGGGAGACAAGAGATCCTGTTTCTTCCAGGAAAGAAGAAGACTTGAGATTTAGGAAATGGACCTTACTCATGAGAAGACAAAGGGAATTCCTGGGATGATGGTAAAGAGAAGTCATGGGTGATAGTATATGGCAGACCTAGACTAGCCCAGGTTGAAGGAGAACAAAATTCTCTGGGAGGGAGATCCCCAAGGAGGAAAAAGGCAGTGTTATATCCTGGCATGATAAAATTTATGAAATATTATACTGAGATATTTGGGGAAATTATGAATTAGCAACAAAAACTAAGAAAATTTTATTTTTTTTAAAGTTTATTTATTCATTTGGGGGTGGGGAGGGGCAAAGAGGGAGAGGAAGAAAGAGAATCCCAAACAGGCTCCATGATTAGTGTGGAGCTTGACTTGGGGCTCTATCTCATGACTGCGAGGTCATGACCTGAGCTGATATCAAGAGTAGGACGCTTAACCAACTGAACCACCCAGGTGCTCTAAAGCAACTTTTTAAAAGGCAAGCAATTGTTAACCCCAGGAAAGCAAAAAATAAGAAATAAAACAATCATAGTGCCCTACAAAGCTCAGCTTAGAATAATGTTTACATAGACAAATAATGTAAGAGAATTGCTTCAACCAAAGATCTTGATATCGCTGTAATGAGACAGTGGTCTAGACAAGCAAAGGGGTAGGTGACATGAGAAAGTAAAATCCTCATCTGTTACTATAGGTCAGGAGAAGTGGGTCAAATTGAGCTACCCAAAATTAGCATTATGTGCATATCACTTAGAAATATGTTGAAGGGTGTATACTAAAAGAAATGGCTGAAGGGGTCAAAAGTAGCTGATCTCTGGGGGATAGGAGAGTAGGGAGACAAGGGAACCATTTTGTTGTTGTTACAAGGTTTTTTGTACTATTTCACTGTGAATTATATGCATAAGTTACTTTAACAAAAATAAAGAATAATTTAATGAAATAAAATAGAGTATATTAAATTTATAAATATTATTTAACATGATGCTTAATTAAGTTTGTAAATGGGGTCAGGTTTAACCAAGGACCCCTAAAAGTAATTGTCAGATTTTCTGGAATTATATATAAAATAATACAGTTTGTAAGTTGAACATAAAAGCCTAAGGAAGGATTAGGTTCAATTAACTTGGCTAAATTTAATATTATTTTGAAAAAGCTCAAGTAACTTCTGAATATCCTTTTCTCTGCATAAAAGTCCTTCTTGAGAACATGAAATTATCTGGTATTGTCAGATTTAAAAGCCTGTGCTGAATGGTAAAAGAGGGAGTGATGGCTGGCTCTGCTCTGGAAAAAGGAAGGAGTCATGAGCTGTGGGCTTTTCCTTAGCATCCACCATTTAGACACTGGGCAGATGGACCAATGCAGGCACCCCAGTATCTCAACTACCCAGGAAGCTGGCTTCCTCCAAGCAGTTCTGCATCAGTTGATCAGAATGGGCTATTTGATCTTGAAGCTCTGTCTGGTCATTCCTGAATCACACAATGTACTAAGCAGCCTCCTCCACAGCTCTGGGCAATTCGCAGTGGGATAGACAGTAAGGCTGACAAATTGCTTTCTCAATCCTGTTAGTGACCTTCACTGCCTCACAGTCATTAGACTCTGGGGAGATGAGCAGTAGCTGCTAATTAGGAATAGTGTGGTGGGGGTGAGCACAGCAGAGGATAAGTGAGGATCCAGAGACACGGTTCAGAGACTTTTGTCTAAAGAAGTCCAACCTGAAAGGAAGGACAAATGTTGAATTAGTCCACACTAATGGACACTCATTTGAAAAGATTACAAGAGATGTTACCACAATCAACCGCAGGAACCATTTCCCCCCCATGATTTATAGCCCTCTAGCTCTTCAGCATGTGGGACTGGGAAGACAAAATTAAATAGGCAGGATGGAGGTGCCTGGGTGGTTCAGTCAGTTGAGCATTTGACTTCGGCTCAGGTCATGATCTCACGGATCATTAGTTTGAGTCCCATGTTGGGCTTTGCACTGAAAGCACGGAGCCTGCTTCAGATTCTCTGCCTCCCTCCCTCTCTACCCTTGCCCTCCTCTTTCTCTCTCTCTCTTTAAAAAAAAATAAACATAAAAAAATTAAATAGGTAGGATGATTCAAAAATATTGTACTGAGCAGAACTTAAGAAGGACAAGATAGTAAAGATTATGGACTTTGTGGGCTGTATCAATTCTGTTGCAACTGCTCAACTCTGCCATTTTAGCACAAAAGCAGCGTTAACAGTATGTAAATGAGTGAGCATGGCTGTGTTCCAATACAACTTTATTTACAAAAATAGACTATGGGCCAGATTTGGCCCATAGACAGTACTTTGCTGGTTCCTGCATTAGATGATACTGTGAAGAGGTAGAAATGCTAAGGAATGAGTCTTCAATGATGGAATTTCAGGTTGTTTGATAATTAGAGAAGTGGGTGAGAATATCAGTCAGAATGATACCTGTTGCAACTGCTGGAGAACAATCCAAATTTGTTTTAGCCAAAAGGAATTTTTCATTTATATAATGAAAATCTAGAGATAGAACTGTTAGGAGCAGTTCTAAATGACTTTTCTATGTTCTCATCTTGGGGCTCACATTCTCCTCTGTTGAGGGCATTCTTGATCAGCTTCCCAGAGTTATAAAATGGCTGCCACCAAGCCTAGGTCCTTCTAGATTCACATCCTGTAGACAGAGCATAGAATTCCTGGCAGAAGACTTGAGATGCACTCAAATTATACTGGCTTTAAGCCAGCTACCTATTCAGTCTCGATAAATGCTAGGATGAGGCTCTTTCTTTGCTTTTCTTCTTTAAAAAGTTTCTGATTACTCTTGAGCCTTATTCTTCCATATAAACATTATAATCATCTTATCCAGCTCCATGATAAAAGTTGCTGGACTTAACTGAAACTGTATTAAATCTATAGACAAATTTGAAAAAACTCAACATCCTGACAGTATTGTCTTCATATTTATGAATGTGATATAGTTCTCTACATTCATTTAGATTTTCTTTAATATCTCTTAATAATGATTTCTAATTTTCCCTGTAGAGTTATTAGATTGGTTTTGTTAGATTTATTTCTAGATTCTTGATAGTTTTTGATATGACTATAAATGTATCTTTATTAGCTCTCTATTTCTGCATGCTCCTCCAAAATTTAGTGACTTAAAACCGCAATAAACATTTGTTATCCTCACCGTTGCATGGGTCGGGAATTTGGGGTATCTTACTGCAAACTTGGATCTCTCATGAGGTTGCAGTCAAGCTGTCAGCAAGGGCTGCTGTCACCTGAAGGTTTGACTGGAGCCAGAAGATCGCTTCCAAGGTGGCCACTCACATGGTTCGCAAGTTGGAGATGGTTGTTAATGGGAGGGCCTCAGTTTCTCTCCTATGGGGTCTTCCTACAGGCTGCATGGTACCCTCACAACATGACAGCTGGCTTCCATCAGACTGATTCAAGAGAAAGAGAAACCCAGGAGGAAGCTATGATCTTTATGATCTAACCTCAAAAATGACATAGCATTACTTTCTATTTGTTAGAAGACATTAGTCTGACCCATTTTAAGAGCGAGGGCAATTTGGTGCCACATTTTGAACCTCAGGAAGGAAACAAGCACAGTCCCTGAAGTCTGAAATCTTTTTGTTTGCTTTTTGTTGTTGTTTTTGTTGTTTGTTTGTTTGTTGGCAAAGAAACCTCTGTGCTTATACAAAAAGGGACATTTGCTTTTCCTACTCTTACGACGTGCTTCTGCGAGACACTTGGGTAAATCCTATTAGAAGAAGATACTGTTCTCACCATTGCCCCTGATGGGCTCTGAATTATAGCCACATTGAATTGACATTAAACCCATAGATGCTCCAGTCTTGCTGTTATTCCTTTGCATGTGTTTTTCTCTCTGCGTGGAACACATTTCACCTAGCGTATGCTCACTTAAGCTTTCCCTGACAGAGCCTGAATGGATCCTTCTTTATACATGCCCATCACACCCTATACTTTTACCTGCATAACACTAATTACACTAAAATGCAATGCTTCTCAAAGTCTAGTCTTTGGATAACATTAACACAACCTGGGCATTTGTTAGAAATATAGATTCTTGGGGCGCCTGGGTGGCTCAGTTGGTTAGGAGTCTGACTTAGGCTCAGGTCATGATCTCATGGTTCATGGGTTTGAGCCCTACATCGGCTCTGTGCTGACAGCTCACAGCCTGGAGCCTGCTTTGGATTCTGTGTCTCCCTCTCTCTCTGCCCTTCCCCCACTCATGCTCTGTCTCTCTAGCTCTCTCAAAAATAAATAAACAATAATAAAAAAAAGAAATGAAGATTCTCAGGCCCCACTCACACCTCCTGAATCACTCTGAGGTTGGGCCTGGAAATCTGTGCTGTAACAAGCCCTCCAGATGATTCTGGTGCTTACTCAGTTTGAGAACCACTGTTCTTTCTGATGCACTGCCTGTTTACTCTTTAGATCCCACACTGGAGGTAAGGTCCACTGGGCAGGGATGCACCTTTCCCTATTTCCTATTCACCTCTGTGTTTGGGAAGCCCACAGTAGGTCTTCCTTCAATTCTACTGGGTAGAATCTGAGAGACAAAGGTAAGAGAGAGTGAGAGAATGTGGTAAGAGAGAACTACCAAGTGTCTAACCTCCACCTTGCTGCTTTCACCTCCCACTCACCTCTAAAGTCAACCCCACTAGGGCCCCAACTTTTTGTTTGCTTCTTTGCATTGCCTGGGGATTCATTACCTTACAAAAAAAATGCCTCTCAAGAAGCCAGAGGGCCTGGCACCATGAGCTTTAGGTGGATCTTGAGAAACATAACAGAAGACCATGGGGGAGGGGAAGGAGGGAAAAAAAGTTACAGAGAGGGAGGGAGGCAAACCATAAGAGACTCTTAAGTACTGAGAACAGAGGGTTGATAGGAGGTGGGGGAGAGGGGAAAGTGGGTGATGGGCATTGAGGCGGGAACTTGTTGGGATGAGCACTGGGCATTGTATGGAAACCAATTTGACAACAAATTATATTAAAAAAAAAGTGAAGCACTCTGAGACAGACAGCTGGACTGGGGGCGGGTGGTGACTCTGTGTTAACCACAGGATTTGGCTGAACTCCAGCAAGTCTGTGTCCCTCTCTAGGGGCTTCTGACATCCTGTGGCTGGGTAGGTGCATTGTCTTCTCCATAGGAACCCATAACACAGCATAGGAAGTGTAATGAGACAGAACAGAAGCCTGATGATTGTGAACACCAAGGGTACCAGCAGGGGGATGTGAGGGTAACAACACAGTGACCACGTTGCAGCACAAAGGAATTTTAATTGTATTCAGTTTGGATTCTTCTTTCCCTTCTTCCCATCTCTACCCATCTCCACAGTTTCTCTTACTCTCCATTTCTTCTTGATGTGGTACCTATCTTATGTGGTCATTTCCAGATAGGACAATGGACCCAAGTAGAAACTTAATTTTTTTCTTTAAATAAAGCAAAACATGCATTGTACAGTTTTAGATTGTGATTGTCAGGTTTCTCCTTGTGTGTGTATGGAGGCACAACTTTTCCCCCTTCATTTTCACACTGGCATCTGTAATGATATTCCTTTCTGTCTCCCACATGAATGTAGAGATTATCACTTGTGTTTTCTAGGCTGACCTGGGTAGCCTGCAGAGAAGAAGACTTCCCTCTGTGTTTTCTTCTGAAGGAAGTGGAGATTACTGATGTCAATCACTGTGAACAGACAGTGGTGAGGTGCTTCAGAGTGGCAGAGGTTAAGGATGAAGTCTGTCGCAGGGAGCTAGACAGGAACATTTCTCTCCAGGGGACCCCAACTGAATGAGAAAAAGCCAGATCCCCATATGCCCAATTATCTAGTTCAGGGGTAAGCAAACTCTGGCCCTTGGACCGAATCCAACCCATTGTCTGTTTTTATAGATAAAGATTTATTAGAACACAGTTATACGCAATCACTTACATATTGTCTGTGGATGCTTCACCGCTACAATGACAGAGTTAAGAAGCTGTGACAGACCTTCTTTTGGCTCCTCTTGGGCCCAAAAAGGCTAAAATATTTATTATCTGGCCCCCTTTGAAGCTTGCAGTTCCCTGCTCTGGTGGAAAGTTTATTTCCCCTGTATGATCCTCAGCCCCTGGCCCTAACCTGGACCATATTTAAAGGGTCCATCCTTATTTCACCTATGCTAGTGGGCTTAAAATATTTACTTTAAACTTTAAACTTAGAAATTATTTCAAACCTACAGAAAAGTTTCAAGAATAAGAATAATACAAAGAATATCATATACCCTTTACCAGATTCACCTCTTGTTGACATTTTACACTACTTGTTTTATTATTTATACTCAATATCTCTATATACAATATATTTATATTTTATACATCACATTTATTATATATAATATTTTAAACCAACTCAGGCTAAGGTATATACATCAAAGGTACATTAGAGTAGTATACATAAGGTACATTAGAATAGTTCATATACATGTACAGACTTTCTAAGAAATTAGGATTTTCTCTTCATAACCAATTTTCAACTTTAGTTCATATCAGAACATCAGTGGATTTCCTTTGTAGCATTCTTTTTCCTCTCCAGTATAGCATTCAGGGTCAGGAATTGCATTTACTTGTTATGAACCTCAGGCTTTTGAAGTTTTATTCTGTTAAGGAATAAAGTATTTCTTTCATAGTTCATCTCCTGGAAAACTGTAGGGAAAAGGCAACATTTTCTTGGGTCCTCTAGAGCTTATATTGGGGACCACCTACAACAGCCTGGGGAAATTTTCTAAAAACAGGGGAAATGACCATGGAACAAGGTTTCTAGAAAGGCATGTTCCTACAGACACCTGCCCATCCTCTGAATGTGGCAGCAATGTCACACATTTGGAGACCATGAGAGTGTCCAAAGGACCCCCAGGGAGATGGTTTTCCAGCCAACACTCTACTCTCTGGCTGCAATGAGCTTGAGATATCCCTTTTCGTGGGGGACCCCAGCCCTAAAGAGGAAATGCATTAAACCCTTCCATCAGCTTGCAAATTTGCAACTGGGATGAATAGGACCCTAGAACCAAATGCACAGATTTGGAAGCTGCAGATCTGGGGAGGAACTGAGCCTAGTAAGCTCTTAAGGATCAGTTGATGACAAATTAAAATTAATTATATCAATTAAAGCTACTATTTAAAGCATAATTAGTGATTCTTTTAAAATAGAGATTCTTTTGTTAGCATAAATGGATCAAATAAAAATTAACTTGTACTACATGCAATGAAGTTTGATTTGGTATCTATGTAATCTCACAGAAGTGTGTGTGTGTGTGTGTGTGTGTGTGTGTGTGTGTGTATAAAACGTACCATTCATTTAATTGTTTATTCATTTTTTAAATCAATGATTTATTAAGGGTCTATTGTGTGCTAAGTGCTGGGTGGAGAAATGAATCACACGTTCCTGGGTACACTGCGAGGGGCCATTTTGCTGAATTAAAGAATTTGTATTTATCTTTCATAAAGTATTATTCTCACTGTCCCTGGCCTGGGCCGAGAGAATGCAGGCTTGAAATTTTGAGCTTTTTGCGGGTGGTTAGCGCTCTTTTGGAAACCATGATGCCTGGCAACCGTCTGCAGCAGGACTGAAAATACTGGTAGAGGGTTTAAGACTTTAACGATTCTTTCAGAACAACCAGCTTGACAATGAGTAATATGCAGTTTGATGTGAAAATTAGAAAACTGGCAGATGAACCTGCAAGAGGGAATTGGATTTCCAGAGAGACAAACGGGAGGCCATGCGGCTGAATAGAGTTCATAAGATGCAAACGCATGCAGGGGAGTCGCGATCCTTTCTCATTCCCGGCAGGCGCAGAGCAAGGCCCTATTATTTATTTATTTGCGGGTGAAAAGCGAGAGTTCCGTGGTCCTGGTATTTATTATCAGAATGGATGGATTCAATATCGAGCAATGATGTGTTCAAAATGAAAGCCACATCATTAAACGTTACAGACATTTATTAATTTCCTCCTTATTCAAATAAAACAGGCATTATCCCACCAGATGCCACGTGACTCCAGCCTTTTCTCCTCTGGCTTTAACAAAGGCTCAGTTTCTGGGAGGCAGTGTGGTCGAGAGCATATCTGGGGACAGCAGAGATATCCAGGGGAATATGATGAGGAAAGGAAAGCATCTAGATGGAGGCTTTAACAGGGAGGACTCCATCTTCTGAAAGCACGATGGGGCCTGCCAAATGACTGCTCTCTTTAGCTCCCTCATCATCTGCCCCATCAGCTTACCCATTTGCTTCCCTCTCCTTTCTCCTCTCTCTTGTTCTTCTCTCTCGCTGCACGTTACTGATCAAGGAGCAGCTTCCATTCTTGTGAACTGTGACTTCTAACCTGGGCACAGAAGTTAGTGGGATAGGTGGCAGCCTTCAGCTTGGAGTCTGTTCAGCTCCATGCCCAGAGCAACTCCATGCTAAAAAGACTGCACAGTTTTGAATGGTTATGCTCCAATCGAAAGAAACCAACTTGGGAGAAACGACATAAATTCATTATTGCTGAACTGAAACCTCTTTCTGCTCCAGGCAGAGAAGATAAATTACCACTCAAGTGATATGAAGTTATTTGAATGTTTCATTGGATCAAATGCATCATGATGTCTGGAAATCTCTTTTAAGTTGGAATTAAAGAATGGTTATCAGACCAATAATAGACACTATCATTTGCATACATTTCATCTCAAGAGACTTTTGAAGTTATGCAATACTCAAGTGGCTAATTGTTCTTCACACTCCTGGCATATCAAGTTACAGCTTAGATTAAGGAGGACACATTGGTGACTGAGATGATTGGTGGGAGCCCAGAAAGAGGCTTTTGCAAGGGGCTGGCAGGGGCACTGAGGGGCCTTTTAAAATGCTCCCAGGAGGGAGGTGAACTTGGCAAGTTTATTTAAAGCAGGTTTTCTCCATGTTTTATTTCCAAATAACTGGGTATTCAGTGATGACAAAAATGCCAGTGTTTTTTTCTCTTTGTCCCTTTTCATCAAAGACTTAAATTCCTTGAAATAGCCTCTAAAGTTGCCATTAATCCCACTCACCACTACCATTCCCCTGAATTCTTACAGGTCTCTAGTCTGAGGTTGGGTTTTGAATGGAATTAATTTTCAGTGTTTGCTTAGAATGTGTAACATCATCAGGCTGATTTTTGAAAGTCCTTCCTTCTTTCTTCATAATTCCATAAGACTTTCACGGAAGAGTACATTTTATGTACTCTGAGCCTCCAGAGCCTAGCACAGAGCCAGGCATGAAATGATGTTCCTTTCTTATTGAGTAAAAAAATGACTACCCCATTTCCCATGGTGCCACTCTTGTTATGATTCCCAATATTAGCTGCACAGTTGTAAGGTACTCTGTCCACATACAGGTGCTGGGCTGACATGAATGCTAGCCTGGTTAGGCACTTTAGCTTCAAATGAGACACGTTCCAGATTACCATCTGTAAGGTAGGCTTCCTACAAGGATACAGGCTTGTAGGTAGCAAGAGAGATCATCTTTGTCATGAGATCACCTCTGTGGCACAGTGTCACTCAACATTCTACATGTAACCCAGCACTTTTCAAGACTCTGTTAGATGACTGTGATATAACTATGTGTGGCCAGTGGATTGTGAGAGAAAGTGACATGTGTCATTTCCCAGCATAGGTAGTTGAGACCCAGTATCCTCAAATCCAACCTTTTCTGTCTCTTTCATGGGAACTTTAGAGACCTCAGTTTTAGATTATTTCATTCTAATGTGCTGAAGACTTCCTCAGCCTGGGCTTCTTTGTGAATGTCAGTTCCCACTGACTGTGTTGCAATTATAAATTTTTGTTGTGTTAAGTTGCTGAGATGGGGTTATTTGTTACTGTAGCATACATAGCAAATTCTGACAAATACAACCCCAGCAGATTTCCCCTTCCATCTCCTTAGCCAAACCTAAGTCATATGGTCACTTACAGCTGCAAGGAAACTGGGGAAAGTGGGAAGCTTAAATCAATCACAGCCTGCCCCTTGGTGGCTGTTTCACCCCAGAAAAACTTGGGGTTCAGTTACAAGGAGGAAGTGAGTTGACACTTGGTGGACACTCTGGGTGTCTGCCAAATCACCAGACACTGTTCAGGCTAAACAAAGAAGATACGAAAGCCAAATAGGCAGAGGTAGGTATCCAGGTATTTCTGTAATTCCATGCCTCAGACTTAGTGTCCCAGAAATGTCTGATGGCAAGTGGCTCCTTCTCCTGTGAGCTGTCAAGATGCCTGGTTAAGTGACTGCTAAATTGCATCCGCCTCCTACCTCCTGTCTCCCACTGCCCCAAACGCTGCCCTTGAAGTAGGGAGGGAAGTGATCCCCTCTATCCCTTTGCCAAATCTCTCAGACAGGTTATGAGGCTGAACAGATTTGTGTTTGAAAAGGGCTTTGAAGCTCTGGCCTGAAAGGTACCACAGAAGTGCAAATGCCTGCAATTCATTGCCTGCTGAATGGAACAGGAGCTGAATGGCTTTAAACTGGAATTTCAGGGCCTGTGGCTGGTGTCTGGGATTTGCACAATGGCTTTCTGAAAGCCTTTCTTCTGTATAGTCTGCTATTTGTTCTCTCAGTTCCTCACCCAAGTTAACCCTCAGTCTCTCCTCACCCTTCTCCTCCTCAGGAAGGCATTGGGCTAGAGGAGGCAAACTGCAAATTGCTCAGCTTGGCTCTGAGGTTTGTCCCTTCTTTCCCTTACCTTCTCTAGTATTCACCCTTCAGCCACTCAGGCATCTTCCCCACCTCAGGCCCCTTCCTGTTGGGAAAACTTGAACCCCTATCAGTTAGACCCTGGGATTGACCCAGTGGTGGGTGGGGGGATGCATTCTGAGGAGAGTGGCCTGACCCATCTCAACAAAAAACTGGGATGGTTGTTAAAGGTGTGCATTCCAGGCCCAGCCCAGACCTACTGATGAGGGATTTTCAGGGGTGAGTTTCATGGGTCTGCATTTTCCCAAGCACATGACTGTTTGCCAGAGAGGAGGCTCAATAAATTCTTCACGTGATGGATGACTTGTGCAACACTCACATTGTCCCAGGTCCTGTGCTGAGTATCCTCCTTATAACTTCTTATCCAATCTTTCCTAGAGCCTGGGACAGAGCTATAATTCTCAGCAGCCCTCCACTGTCTGGATGAGGAAACTTGGCCAAAGAATTTAGCCAGGATCGGGACCCAGGCTCTACACAGGCACCTTAGCATGATTAAGTTGTCTGTTTCCTCTCCCTGAGGATTAACATTTTTAAAAGGATTTCAGGACAACAACCCAGTGGAATGGATCTCCAGTGGTGATGTTTCTGGCAGCAGAACTGGTAAGAGGCTATTATCCAATGCTTCAGTGTCAGGAAGAGTTAAATCTTTTTGACAGTTCAATGGCCCCCTTTGGGTTTGCCCAAATGGCACCTGTTGTTGAAGTCAATAGAGCTTACAATTTAATTTCATCTGCCTGCAAACAATCTCTCTCATTAGGGGGTGGAATGATGATGGGATGCTCCCAGCCATGCAGTTTCACTTTCTACAGGGGCAACACATAAGTACAGTGGAATGTACTGTTTTCTGCAAGGAGCAAGGGAGAGCCCCCCTCCATCCAGACTGCTTGTAATGAGAAAGCGAGTCCCTGGGTAAGGAGGAGGAGAAAGGCAATGAGTAGGGTTAAGAAGGGGTGAGAAGGGGTCAAGCTTGCACACAGGGCTCCTAAGAGCGCTTGTCATTTCCCTTTGTGAGCTGTCACCTGTCCATGCACAGGCTAGTCATTATGCTCAACAGAATTTGAATGCTTCCATTACCCAAATGACAAGGAAGTAACTTTTCTATTAGAGATGAACCCACCACATGGGCATGAGGGATTCTTTCTGTTTTCAACTCTGAGCTAATAGGCCCCTTTAGTTCAACAATAACAATGAGGGTGATAAAGATGCCAGCAATAGCAAGGACAGTACTAGGGGCCATTTGCTTGCTACTCCATGAGGGGCACTGCATACATCTCTTTAGTTTCACAACAACTCTGAGCTAAGAATCCTGTGCCCATTTCACAGAGGAGGAAACTGAGACTGAGCTGGACGAGGTGACTGACCAATGTCACAGCCAGCAACAGACAGAAACAGGATGGGAACTCAAGTTGGTCTGACTTCAAATGTGTACTTTTTCTACCACTCTCATCACCTATCCTTCAACTATATTTCAGTGATGAGACAAAGATTGTGTGTCTCAGTTACTCTCTGGGGATCAGGGTTATATCGATGACATTGCACATTGCACCCAGAGTGTTGAGGGTGTTTAAACATCCCTTTCCCTCTCCCCAGGGAATTCCTTGGAGAAACTGGTGGGGGGGATACTGTTGGAAATTTCATTTTCTTTTATGAGTTTTCAGTGACAGAGTGTACGTGTGTGTTTGCATGTTCTGGCAATACTGGTGTCTGATGTGTGACCTGTTTTTTATTAAAGTTATAGCTTTTTCAGGGAGTTGGGGTTATTACTGGTGCTTTGGGAGAGGAGTTGTCAAAGTTGGACTCACTCTGGCATGTAGAAGGTGATTTCAAGTTCTTTGCCCGGGAGATGTATATGCTAATAAGAAAAATGCTCTTTCTTCTCTTCAAGCCAAGTTCAGAAAGATTATACTAGCTCTGTGGATTGCAAAAAGAAAATGAAAGAACAGACATGGCCTGGGAGGCAGACTTGGGAGGGAAGAAGAAAGGAAGAGAAGGTAATGAACCCAAAGAAGGCTGACAAAGGGAGGGGAGTGTCCCTCCTTACAGCTCTGTGGAGCACAGGTGGTACAGGGCAAACCAAAACAGTGAATGTTCCTTATTAAATGAATGAATTGTGGCATTGAATTCAACAGGTTATTATAGACTAAAAATAAGAGCTATGGAAAAATTCAAGTCATATATATAACTTCTCTTTCTCTAACTTTGTGTTAAACAAGAACTTTGGGATGGTACGACAGGATAAGCCCATCTCCAGAGCATGCTGTGCAGTGGATATTCATCATAATAAAGCCACTCTACATCTTTTGGACTCTCCTTTAATATTTTTATGATTTTTATCATGTAGATTTTCACCTTCCAGTAGAGGCAAGAAAAGTTGCATATCAAACCACACGTACAGTCCAAACCACATTGAATCAGGTTCCACCAGAGCAATGGACCACATAAAAGGAAGGTCATATTCAGAATCTACTTTTACAGAGAGAATGGCAGGAACTGATCCATCTTTTCAGGAGTAGTAGCAGCAGCAAAGCTCCTAACAGTAAAATCCTGTGGTCAGCACGCCACACTCAGTGCCTCCTGCTCCGTCTACTGGGTGAGCTGTGCTGCTTTGTCTACAACGCCAATGGGACTTACCTACGAGCGGCTCAGCAGTAGCATTTGGGTTCTTGTCTTGGCTCTACAGTCTCTGAGCTTGATACACTCTCTCTGAGTTTCTGGAATCTCTATGAATTTCCCAGTAGCTGTAACAATTTTCCTTTTTGTTTCAACTAGTTAGAATTGGTTCTGTTGTTTGCACTTGAATATCCTGATCTACTTGGGTAGACATTTCTGTTTCTTACTGTGTGTTAACAAATGGCACTTCTGATTTTCCTGATTCTAGCTCACTCTGATACACTGATGAGTTCCAAGTTTCTGAGTATGCAAGGCAGAGAGTGTCATGCCCTGGACCCTGGACCGTGGCTTTTACAGTGCTCTTATACTCCATCACCCTATTTAGGAAACCTTGATGGCTCACTGTCTATGGGAAAAATTCCAGACCTCAGACTCTGGTATTGAAGGCTTTTCACATTCTGGTTCTACTTTCCCACTGTGTTCCCAATACTCTTAACACCACTACCAAATTGCAATGTTTGCTTTTCCCTTTGAATTTTTTTAAAACTCTGGCCACTGATTACACTATTCTCTCTGCTTACAGGGATCTGACCTACATCTCTGTCTACCAGAATCTTACCCATCATTCAGGACTCTGTTCAGATTTAATTTCTTAAATGAAGACTTTACTAATGATTCCCTGCAGAAATACTGCCTCATCATCTAAATCTTCTCTGCACTGAGAGCATTTATTCTATCCTGACTTGTCTAAGAATTAGTTTGTCTACTTAGACATCTTCCCAACTATATTGTAGACTTGAGGAGCAGACCATGTCTTATGATTTATTTTGTTTCTTCTTGTATCACTGACATTGAATCTTGGATGTGGTAGATGCCAACATAGTCTATGCAAAAATTAATTAGTGAAATGCTCACAATAGACACACTATCTGTAAAAACAGAAAAAAAAATGTATAGTTTATTTTAGAGATATGTGGGAATTTTTCTAGAGCTTCAAGATTGGGGTGTCCTTATGGACCATCCATGGAATCACAACTCTTCAGCAGTGTGACTTATAACCTAGATACACATGCACTTACAGTGTTGGAAGAATATCATGTTCAAGACATGCTCAAGCCATGTTCAGTGCTAAATTGTGGGTGAGAGAAAAGGTTTGTCCTTCCTTTAACATGTACTCTCACATACAGACTCATTAGTAGGCAGCGTCCTTTCAGGAGGGTTGAAAGAACAGAAGTCTTAGGAGTCCAGTGTCCTGGTTTCTCTAGTCTTGTTTCTGATGCAAATTAGAGACGTGACCTTGGGCAAGTCATCTATCTTTTTTGGGACTTAGTTTCTTTGTCTAAGAATTGGGCCCTGATAATGTTTTTACCTCATTTGATAGCTGAGAGGCCAAATAAAATATGAACACCTTGGAGGCAGAAGGGAAGATGGAGATAGAGGTCAGTGGTAAGAGAGAGAGAGAGAGAGAGAGAGTAATAACAAGGAGGAGTAAATATGGGGGGATAGAGAATGGAACCAGGCACTGGCCTAGAGGCAATACAGGTGGAGGATGCCCCCTTCTATCTGAAAAACATGAGGGAGTCTTTCTGAAAGTGTTTCTCAGGGCTATTGCAGACTGCTATTTCCTTACCACACTTTCATTCTCCCCTCTTCTTTGCCTATGTTATTAGGAGGAGGCACCTTGGAAAGAGCAAGTGTTTTTTTCATGTGTTGCTTTTTTCTCAAGCCTAGGTCTGAGAGGCTAGGAAAGCACTTACATATTTCAGACATTCTGCATGCCTTGGAGAATTAGTGCTGTCCAAAGAGCAATTGTGAGCTTTCTCATAAAAAGTTACAGTTTAGAACAGAGTTTAAATAAATAACATTAGACTGGGGCATTTTTATGGCCTGTTATCACCTGTTATCTCCTAGGGGAAAGGCTTTTCCTTCTATTTTCTTTCCTTCCTCCCTTCCTTCCTCCCTTCCTTCCTCCCTTCCTTCCTTCCTTCCTTCCTTTTTAATACAGTCATGTAGTCAGTGTTGTCAAGCAGCAGAGACATTGCTAGGACTTTCTAAAGGACCTATTACAACAAGAATTTGAGTTTATCTCATGAGCCCAGGCCAGCACACCTAAGCTCACTGCTGCTGCAGCCTCCTCTTCTTCATTGTGAAGATGAATTTCATCACGCTGCTTCCCAAATGAAGAAACCTCTTAACACAGCCAGGTACAGTCTCATCCCTGTGGTCCTGCTTTAAACTAGCCAGATCCAGAACAGGGTAGGACATTTTCTCCTCATTATCACCTCATCACTCAGTTCCCCTTGTCTGAGTAGTAGGGTCAGAGAGGTGGGGCTCAAAGCTGAGTGCAGGAATGGAAGTGCTAATGAAGAGAAAGTGTTCAAACATGGACCCTGCCCTCTCATTCAGGCCCCATTGAAAATGGTAACACCATGAGATCATCTTTCTTCTTACTGCTAAGTTTGAATGAATTTTAATGTTGCTGTTTTCTGAAGTAAGTAGCATGCAGATGGCTTCAGTTCTAAGCAATAAACTGTCCCATGAAGAGGGAAGTGAATCAAATATTATGTTGGTGCAGAAGATTTTTATCTCTTTATTAATAGAAAGACATAATTTTTGTTGGAGAAATGTTTTAGAGAATGAGGAGTAGCTATCAATTTGACATTCAAACCAAGTTTCTGTTGAACAAACATCATTGGAACACCTGCTATGTGTTGAGTTTTGGGCTAGGTGTTAAGAATATGAATAAATATTTAACATTTATTAAGTGCTTTCTTTGAGATAGGACCCATGAGCTAAGAGCCTCTGTGGTGCTTTTATGCTTTGTTGACTTAGCTGAGCTGGAACTGTGGTTCTCAGGTTTCCTTCCTGGTGCAGTTTTAGTTTGTGGGTTGTGGGTTAAGGCTGAGGACAAGAGAAATTTGCATGAGGTTTGGAAGGCAGAACCGAACAGCAGCAGGTATGCTCTGGAGGTCACGCATGCCACCATGATCTGCCGCTCACTTTGCTGGCGTGGGGCGGCAGCTTGGCCTGCAGATCTTCTGGCACCTGAAGAGTCTTGTCTTTTAGTCTCCTGAGCCAGATGTTCATGCATCTTTGTGGTGAGGGAGCCATATCTTTGAGATAGAGGTGATGAAAGACACATGTGGGTTTAGTGTGTCCTGTGGGTTCATGTTTGTCCTTATGGGTTACAAGTTTTTCCCCTCTCTCCTCATTTCAAGTACAGCTATTCAGCCTGCTGGCCCTGCTGACCTATAGCAAATCTAGCCCCCTAAATATAGAGCCCACAACCCTCCACAGGCTTCTCCACCAGCTTCTTGCAGTCCCTGTGAGTGATTTTCTCTGATTCTCCACCTCTCCCCTTCTGGACTTGTACTTCACTAGCTTCTCCCACAGTTGCATAAGGTCTAATCTGTAATGTTGATCCTTTATTCCACATCATTTGTGTGACATTGATTTGGGGACTGGCAGAGGCTTTGGAGGGTCTCAAGGGGGAGGTATGAAGGACAGTCTGGAAGTTGATGTTGGGGGATAGAGGAAAGGCAACCCATAGTGTGTAGTGGTGAAAAGTTTGGCAACACTGTTGTCTGCAGTAATTTGAAAACACAAAATATACCCAATGAACTAGTGGATTTGTTTAATGAGATCCAGGAAGGATACTGAATTTGCCAACTGGGTTCTTTTAGCAGTGTACAATAAGGTAGACAAGGAACCAATAGGTTTTTCAGCAGAATTTAGAAGAAATATAGAGGACCCAAACAAAAGCTTGCAGAAGGACCTCAAAGTAAGAAATGGTCTGTCTCAGGGAAGGGAACAAACTCAGGGTAATAAAACATTTGTTTAGGGTAACAATAGAGTCAAGAGTATGACTCTAAAATCTGGTGCTAAGAACCTAGAAGTACTTAAGGGTGTGTCTTGTAGATGTTAACTGTGTGCCTCTTAAGTGTTCTTGGCTGGACAACAGAGCTTCTAAGACTCTTACAAACTTTGTCCCATAGCAGCCTGGCACAAAGTAGAAAAGATTTACCCTGGAAAAACATTTGGATGTGGCATTTGTCCAACAGAGTGGAATATAATTTGATGCATAAGAAACATATTTTTAAAAGAATCGTATTAACTTGAAATGAACAGAGATAATTCAAAATGAAAAGACACCTCTGTAAACTGGAAGCAGGAAGGAAGTAGGCTAGAAGCAGGCTGTGAAAGCTACTCAGCTGGAAATTCAAGCCATTTCTGGTGGAACAGGATGCCTCAAAGCATGGGGCTGAGAGCCCTGAGGACACAGCCAAGAGCCACCTCAGATGCCCCAATCTCTACCTGATGACTTTTTCCAAGTAACATGAAACTTGCTCAGCTCATTTAGGAGAGCCAAGGCGTGTCAGAGACTTACTGCACTCAAAGACACGTTGTAAGCAATAAGGAGCAGGGGTCAGTGGGCAAAGACTCCTACTTCCATGTTCTTTGCTAAGCATGGCTCCTCCAAGATTCCCCAGTGGGAATGAGCCACAGTTGTCAACTGTAGTAACTTATTAACCCATGTTACTAGCTTTCCTTATTTTTACTTTCCTCACTCTCACCATTATTTATGCTTCCTGCGATCATTCTCCAGATAAACCACCTGCACCTAATCCTTGTCTCAGGGCTTGCTTTTGGAGGAATCCAAATTAAGACCAGGAGGAAATGATTACCTCTGACAAATATCTGAAGTTCTATCAGAAGGGTGGTCAAGGAGTAAGAATATAGCAGACCAGCAGGATGGGTGGGGTGGGGTGGGCATTGCTGGCAGAATGGTAGTATGTGTCAATGCTACATACGTTGTGTGGAAGAGAACAACTTGCTCCTCTGGGCAAATGTAGTTGGTTAACATATAGTACATTTGTCTGAATTAGAAAAATGTGCACAGGGAGAAATGGATACGTTTTCCTCTAAGCAGATGCAGCCTATCACCAGAGATTGAGGTTGGGCTGGATTTCATCCCACTCTTGACCTTGAGTGGTGTGAGGAAATGAGCCTGAACAGGTAGGCAGAGCAGTTGTGAGATGGGCATGTGGGTTGTGCTAATTGGGGTATCATGTAAGTAAAGGAGCATGTTAAAATGTTTTAAGTAAAGGGTTGCCATCATTAGATTTGTGTGTGGGTGTGTTTTTAATTTTAATTCCAGTATAGTTAACATACAGTGTTATATTAGTTTCAGGTGGACAATATAGTGAGTTAATAATTCTACACATTATTCAGTCCTCATCAAGATAAGTGTCTTCCTTCTTGATCTCAGGATCAAGAGTTCAAGCCCTGCATTGGTCTCCATGCTGGGTGTGGAGCCTGATTAAAAACAAAACAAAAAAACAAAAATCATAAGTGTCCTCTTAATCCCTTTCACCTATTTCACCCATCCCCCACCCACCTCCCCTCTGGTAACCATCTGTTTGTTTTGTAGAGTTAAGAGTCTGTTTCTTCGTTTGTCTCTTTTTAGATTTGTGTTTTAAGAATCTTGTGTCTGCTGGGGTGCCTGGGTGGTTCAGATGGTTGAGTGTCTGACTTCGGCTCAGGTCATTATCTCATGGTTCATGAGTTCGAGCCCAGCATTGGTCTCGCTGCTGTCAGCCTGTCAGCAAGGAGCCTGGAGCCCTGTTCCCCTCTCTCTGCCCCTCTCTCTGCCCCTCCTCCACTTGCAGTCTCTCTCAAAAAAAAAAAATTAAAAGCATTTATAAATAATTTTATGTCTGCTGTGAGCAGAGGTGCTTAGGATTGGGGTCAACACTGAAGGCAATGATGATATATTGAAATAAGCATTATCTTTAGGGATGGGAAGGAATGAACATATTTTCTAGAAATGGGGAAGGTAGGGTGAATAGGCATTGATGACAGCCTGGTCAGAGGTGGGGACCTTGGGGGCAGAGGGAAATATGGAAGACATTTTGAACAAATGGCGATTACTCAAAATTCTATTTTGTTTCTATATTCTCCATTCTCCTTGAAGTTAGGTGGGGCCTGTGACTGATACTGTCTCATAGGCTATAATTAGAAGTGATATATGAAATACATATCAACCCTCTGATGATCCATGATGGACATGTAGTATAAATGAAAAATAAATATTCTGGTTAGGCCATTTTGGTTTGTCATCATGGCATAACCCAGGCTATTCTGAGTCATCAAGAGACCTCAAGGGTGATGCCTAGTTTCTCAATGGGATGCCTGGGTGGACAGGTGGGTCACAAAGGTATATGGGAATTGAGGAGTACTGTGTCAAGACAGGAGAGAAACATTTTCAGGTCCCTAATGGAGAGAATTGTCAGTAACTTTTCCAAAAATAAAAGCATCAAGACAAGAGCAACAGAAACTGGTCATTGCACTGAATTCACTGAGTACCTTCTCAGTGTCCTGTTCTGGGCTCATGTTGGAAGGGAAACGAGTGACTGAGGACACAGCCTTTGCCTCCTGGGAACTCAATCTGACTGGTGAGATGAGGCATGTACAGAAGAAAGAGTTATATATGCCAGGCAAGGAAGTGGCCCCCCACAAGAGGGAGAAACAGCCATGGCCACAGCATTCAGGAGAAAAGAACTGAGCAGAAAGCTAGGTCTAAAGATTCTCTAGTCAGAACAAAGAGGAGGGACCTACAGGGACACATTATTCCCCATAGGAACTCCAAGTCAAATATATGTGTGACTAAAGGACTCTAGAAAAGTCACAGAGAAATATAAAAGAGAGCCTAAGCCTGATCCATATTTGCCCCAGTGCAGACAATTGGAGTAAAAATGAATCCACATCACTGGCAGGACAGATTTTTCATAGAGCAATCACTTTAAAGTTCCTGTACATCATCTGTCCTATATCCCCAAAGATAGGGTCCTGGATATTCATGTGATAAATATCTTCCTGGGCTGCTGAAAGGGGTACTGCTGGGGATGCTTAGAAGGGAGAGTTACTATTTTTAATGAAACTTTTATTAGTACTTCCCATCATTAATCCTCCCCCCAACAGGATCATGTGTGTGTGCACGTGCGTGTGCACACACAAACGTACACACACACACACACATACACTCATCCCCACACCCTCCAAATCTCAGTCAGGAACACAGAGCTCTGGCCACCCAGGCACAGAGAGCAACGTCTTAAATTCTCTCACTAATGTTATGGATCACTTCATAGGAAGGCATGGAGAAGCAGATATTCCCTACAGGGACATGTTTGCTAATCGGATGTTAACGGAAGAATCTCTAGGGTTTGCAATCTATGTGCTTATTTTATTTAACGCCTGGATGTATGGCTGTATCAGTGCTAACTTTCCTCACTTGGGTTGTCTCGGAGCATCCTCCCCACTCCTGTGAACATCTGAACATCCGGCTCCCCAGTGCTATGGAGGCTATTAAATTAGCTTAGGCAGCAGGTGGGCAACTGAAGAAATTGGAAAACAACAGCTGATCTAAGTGACAGTGCACTGTGGACCTCTGTGAGGGGGATGTGAGATATAGACCCTATCATGAGAGCCCATTCAGCAAGGGACCAGCTCCCCCTCCACAGCCCCAGAAATGCCAGCTACAAACAGCCACTTACAACCAGAAAATAGTGGGGGTGCTGGGCTTCCTTAGCACCTCCTTCAGCATTGTCTCTGCTTGGAGTCATCCAGTTTCTAAAGGCTGTCTTGGGCAGCGTGTATGTGTGTTGGAGTGGGTATGGAATGATGATCCTGCCTCATATTCGTGTCAGAATCAAGGAGCCCCCATGTTACAAGAATGTGGCTGGGACAGAGTGAGGGTGGGAGAAAGGCAATCATAGAAAGAGCCAACATTTGTTGAGTATCCACCTATGTGCCTGGCACTGAGATTTACCTGCAATGTTTACATGGAATGTTTCATTTAGTTCTCTAACAACCCTATGATGGGGGTAATAGTGTACATATGCATTTTTCAGAGGCAGAGACTGAGGCACAGAGAAAAGGCAACACAGTGTTTGAACCTCAGCAATCTCGCTCCTGAGCGAGGTAGCAGGTAGCAGATGAAGAAGGGGTAGCCGCAAATAGGGAAGTGCCTTAGTGGGTAACTACAAGTAGGCAGAGATAAGCCATGCCCAAGTCCCTGGGAGAACACCAAAACAGGACCTAGACATTTCAGTGGAAGTGAGTGAAGAAAAATGTCACTGCCTTTGGGTTTTTGACTCAGAAGCATGATGTGGAGAAGAGCTAGCTGGAATCATTCCACATTCTGCAAAAATGATTCCACCCCTAAGCTCTCTGCTTACTGAAGATAGATTCCTTGCATCAGGTAGGTGGGGAAAGGAGATAATTTCCTTAGAGTCTTCAGAATGGCTGGCCTGGAATAAGATGAACCAGAACAGCAGCTGCAGCAGCACAGGAAGCAGTGGCTGGGGCCACAGAGAGCCTGGTCCAGTTACTTTCTTGTCATCATTGGCCCTTCCTGTGGGTGCCAAATTCTTGGTAATAAATACTGTAATAATAGTAAAGCTACTGTGTGTATAGCGTTTTATTAGATGCTGGGCACTGTTATAAGTGCTTTGCCATTTTAAACTACTTAATCCTGACAGTAACTTTATGAGGTAGACCTCATTTCTGCTTTACAGATGAGGAGACTGAGGCACAGGGAGGTTAAGCTATTTGCCCAGTCACCTAGTTAGAGACAGGCAGATCTGAATTGTGATTCAGATAGTCTAGCACCAGAGTCCAAGGCTTTAAGCCATCTTCAGGGGCTTGCCATTTGAGAGGTGTTGATGCTGCTGCTGAATGTGACGTCCTTGTACCCAGGAAAGAGCTATCCACAGGAGCAGAAGAGAGGAAATGTTTATTCTGCATTTAAGTCAAGGACTATAATTTTGCTGGAGCAAGGAATGACACATGAATGTGGGCTGTGGCTAGAACTTCCTTTGGTGCCAGGGGCTCCACATGTGTGAGTAATCTCTGCTTTCTGGAACAGTCTGTTTCCCTTCCTTCAAGATTCTACTTTGGTCACTGTGAGAGGAAGTAGCTCCCTTTGGGCCAAAGGGACAGCAGATATTTGGAGGAATGGCATGATTAAGTTGTAAATACACTAAATTTCTACCTAACCCAGAGCCCACAACCTCTTTTCTCTGTCCTGCTGAAGAATTTATTAGCAGAAGTCCAAGAAGCCAAATTGCCAAAAGTCCCTCTTGATCTGTGCTAGGGGAGGTACGGAGTGCAATGCTAAGGGAGAAGAGGGTCCAGTGTTGTATTGCAAGGACCGTGGTTTACCTGTACAAAGGAGTATGTGAAGCAAAGGTTCTCCTTGTGGGGAGAGAAGCAGAGGGTCAGGTTAACCCACCCAGAGTTTAGAACACTCTTATTCAAGTGGAAAGATACCATTAAAACGATATGCACAGAAACTAAGCGGAGCTAATGCTTATTGAGTGTCCCATTTATGCCAGGAACTGTGCATGTATTGTCTCATCCAATCTTCTCAATTTTCTGTGTGAGGATGGTGGTATTATATTGTTTTCATTTTACACAAAAGGAAACTGGTGCTCAGAGAGGTTAAGAAATAAACCCAAGGATGCCCAGCTAGTTAAGGGCAAAACTGGGATTTGACCTTTAGAGCCCACTAGTTGACTGTGGATGCCGAGTCATTGCACCCCACAGCTCTGTGCAGGTAAACCAGTACACCCCACTAACCTCTGCAGGGAAACCAGTGCACCCCTTGCTCTGGGCAGGTAAACCAGTATACTTCATTGATATCTATCAGAATAAGCCAGCATACTCCTATGATATTTGCAGGTAACCTGAGAGTTATTTGACATGTTTTTCTAACTGGTGGGTGGGGTTTTATAGCATAGGATATAGTCGAGAGAAACCAATGTTCACTTTGCAAAGTGAACATTACGGGGAAAGTTGGAAGCACCTGCAGGGATTTGGTTCCAGAGACTGAAGCCTAGAGAGCTGCTTCCATACCAGTCTTAAGGACTTGAAACTGTCCTTGGTGGCACTTTAAAGATGTGTTTGTCCTGAGAATAGGAGATGAGGGACATCCTGAATGTATTTAGGTCAGAGTCTAAAGGGAAAATTCCTTTTTCACTGAAAAGGGAATTACACTCTAGAGGTTGTATAATCTCCTTCCCTGAGTCCTTTAAGTAAAAGGAAAATGTCTATTAGAGAAGGATTGTGAATACTGAAGTTTGCCAAATCCAACTGAACCTCCCAGCCCTAGCCTGCAAACTGGAGGAAATACAGACTTCTGGGCTCCATGTCAGTCAGATGTGGAGGTGGGCCCAAGTATCTGGGTCATGAGTAACAGCATTATTTTGATTCACAGGAGACTGATGTCCAGTGGTGGAAGTTTTAAACCTGCCCTAAAGCTCTAATTTCCAAGTGAAGGTGGAGTTCTTCAGAGATACTTTCAGTCAACCACTCAGGAATTGTGCTAGATTAGGTTGTCTTAACCTGGATTTCACTGTTGGCTTCAATGACCCCAGGAATCCCATAAAATTGGAGGTAAAATTCTGTATGTATGTTTTTCTGGAGAGAGGGTCTTTTATATTGATCAGGTTCAGAGAGATCCATGATTAGAACAGTTTGAGAACCTCAGCACTATGTTTTGGCAAACTGCTCTGAACCCATTTGAGATCCTTACAAGAAAAGGAGGCTCATTGATTTATAGGTACATTTTCAGTTGTGTGTGTGTGAGTTTGTATGTGTATATGTATATTTGTGTGTTTGGTGCAGCACAAAAATACTACCCAGAGATACCACTCAAGGTATTCATAACACTTAGCTCAAATTACTTAATAAAAAATTATATGCAATAAAACCCCCAAACAATCCATTTAGATAATGAGCAAAAGACATGAACAGACATTTCACTGAAGAAGATATACAGATGGCAATAAGCATATGAAGAGATGCTCAAGATCATTAGCCATCAGGGAAATGCAAATTAAAACCACAGTGAGATATCACTATATGCCTATCATAATGGCTGAAATAAAAAGTAGTGACTGGTGGGGATGCATGGAAACTGGAATGTAAAACAATAGTCATTCTGGAAAACTGCTTGGAAGTTTTTAATGCAACTAAACATATAACTACCATACCACCTAGCATTTGTACTCTTGTGCATTGAACCCAGAGAAATCATAACTTACGTTCACACAAAAATCTGCACATGAATGTTAGCTGTAGCTTTATTCATGATAGCCAATAACTAGAAATTACCCAGATGTCCTTCAATAGCTGAATGGTTAAAGAAAAGGTGGTATAACTTTTCAATGGAATATTACCCAGCAATAAAGAGTGAACTATTGATACATGCAACAACTTGCACAAATTTCCAGGGAATTTTGCAATGAAAAAAGCCATTCTTAAAGATTACATACTGTATTGCTTCCATAAATATAATATTCTTGAAATGAGAAAATTATAGAAATGGATAACCAATTGGTGGCTGTCAGGGGTTAAGGAGAGTGTGAGTGCAGGAGGGAGGTAGTTTTGGCTATAAAAGGGCCCCGTGAGGCATCCTTATGCTGATGGAAATGTTTTTTATCCTGAACGTATCAAAGTCAATACCCTGGGTGTGATATTGTACTGTGATTTTGTAAGATGTTGCTGTTGAGGGGAAACTGTGTGAAGTGTAGACAGAATATCTCTGCATCATTTCTTGTAACTGTATGTGAATCAACAATTATCTCACAATAAAAACTTTTAAAGATTCTACCCACCCAGCAAGAATAAAGATTTTTCACCCCAGGAGAATTTCAAAGGATGAGCTCAGTGGTACAAAAGCAGTTCTGAAAAGAGTTGTGGCAGTGCCTGGTGCAGGGGTGACAAGACTAGGACCATGTGCAGCCTCCCAGGGACTCTTGGGAATGGCCACTCCTTGCCCAGGTCAGCTCTGTGCTGGCTAAATGGCCGGTCCCATCACCTTGGCATGGCTTTGTGTAAAAGGGAAGAATATGGTGCTGGAGGATCCCACCCACACTTTCACCTGTCTTTCAGCATCTTGGGAGTCTGGGACACTATCCCAGGATGGGCACGATTAGCTCTGAATGGACCCGTTTGAGTCACATGATCAAGTGAAATGGAAGGAACTTAGTGAGTATGAGTGTTGCATACATTCATGTTGTGTGTGCATAAAAACAACATTTCCATTGGGCCAGCAAGGTGTTGTCCAGGTGCCTTCACATGCATGATTCCATTGAACTTTCATGACAATCCCATGATTCAGGCCTTATCATTACTATTTTACAGATGAGGATATGGAGGCTTGGTAAGGTAAAGTGACTTACCTTAGGTTGCATAATGAGGGAGTAACATAGTTAGTATTGAAACCAGGTTTTTCTGGCCTTAAAGCTATGGTGCTTCCAGCTCATCATGTGCAATCTCCATGAGGAAGCAAGATAGGGAAGAAACCTAAGGACTTTTTTTTTCCTTTCTGAACCCAAGTTTTAAGCTGGTAATTTGAATGACAGTGGAATTGAAGAAAAGCTGTGTCAGGGAATCTTTCTGAACAAAAATAAAAAAGAATTGTTTTGAAGCCAAAGTCATACTGATTTCTTTGGCCTTTATCAGGACCTTTCTCTGGTTCCCCTTCATGCTGACATCTGTCTGGCACTTGGTTCCAAGTCCTAAGGACAGAGTGTATGGGATGTGCTGCGCATATGCTCTGCTGGCCTGTTACCTCTGTGCTCTCCCTGCTCCCTCTCCTGGGCTTGCCTCTGGGGCCCAAAGCCGGAGACCATTAGGTATCTAGATGCTTCTCAGCAGTGTGGGGGCAGATGGGACAGGGGTGGCTCCCTTGGAGCAGTGGCCTTCAGAGCTCCTCTACCTCACCTTTTCTCTTCTTAGTGGAGAGGGAACTTGGTAGAACAAATGAGAAAGACTAAGATGTAACAACATAGTGAGTATTTAAAAACAGAATGGCAACAATGCAGTGATTACACAACAGTAGCATGAAAAAAGTCATACCTAATAGTAAAATTACTAAAATAATGACTGGCATAAGAATAGCAGCAACTGAAAAAGTCATGTATTTACAATTTCATTTATCAAGTGTTATCACTACTCACTGTGCTAAGCATTTTGCATGGGTTATGTCTTTTAGTTCACCGAAACCCACAAGGTGGGTACTATTATTATTTACACTTTAAACAGAAAGAAATGAAGATACAGAGAGAAATTAAGTCACTTCTCAAGGTCCCACAGTACAGGAGAGCCCAGATTTCAAATCCAGGTAAGCTGACTCCAGAACCTTCTCTTAATCACACTCTGCTACAACTAAAAACGATATTGATGATGCCTGATACTGTTAAAAGCAGTTAGTTAGGTTCTAACAGAGTATAGCTGGAGGCCAGCAAAGAGGAAGTCACGGCCAGCCATCTGGAAAGTCAGAGGCCTGTCCTGCCACATTCTATAAGAATTTGGATTAAACCTGACAGGCCCAAGATGGCAGGTGCCATGACAGGAAACCCTGACCAAAAAAGAAGAAAAGGCATGAAACCCTGCATCCAAGAAATCCCTGTTCCAAGTGATGAATATACTACCCCCTAGTTAACAACTGTCAATAAAATATAGAAAACCCAAACCCCAGGGCAGGATGCTCTCTCTCAAGCTCGCCTGCTCTCACATCTAGAGGGTGTACTTTCATACTTTCGCTTCAGTAATCTTTCCTGCTTGTTGCGCTTGTAAGCTCTGTGTGTTGTGACTGTCCTTGAATTCTTTCTCCTGATGAGATTTAAGAATCTTTGGCAACATCTTTGGGAGGAGCTGAGTCGAGGCCTCAGGCCCTGGGGTCTCCCTAGATCACTTGGTAACAGTACGAGAGTATCCTCATCACTGATTGAGCAGTAGAAGCTTTGTGACCTTTCCAAGTGTTGCACGGCAGTCAGGCTTCTCAGAATTCTGACTTAGAGTGTTTTATAAACTATAGTGAACTGCTAATTTAAATTTTGAATACCAAACTCCACTCACTCAGTAGATTATGTTAAGAAGCCTTTTGATGTAGGTAAATATTGGAAGTTTCTTGAATTGAGCAGAATTCTGATATCTAAACAAATGGTTTGTATTTTTATGTGTGTGGAGCCATTAAGGAAGTCCTAGGAGCCCCAGACTGTACAGTGAGAAACATTGATATATGAGACTGAGTCAGGATTTCTGGAAAGACCATTTTCCTAGTGCCCTTTCTGAGGAAATTCCTAGGGACTGCGTAGAAGCAATCCTCCAGAAATTTTACTCCCAGCCAGAAGACTGGGAATTTTCTCAGCTTATTGAAAAAAGGCAGAGCAATTGTGTTGCTAACTGCAATGGTCAGAGGGTCCAGCCTAGACCCTAACTTAGGACTAGGTCTTATGGAATAGGTTGAGTTATACTTTGAAGCCCAAGAACCCACAAATATGCATGCCTGGACAAGGAGTGGGGGCAATGCCTCACCATTAAGTTAATCATATTTTCCCTGATACCTGGAGAGACCCCTACAGTGTATAATACTTAAATATAGATGGTCTCAGGATCTTTTAGAAGGGGTTTCAGTAATTAAACAAAATAGAAATTTCATTCAGTTTCAACATTTCCCATTTGTAATTATCCTCTTGAAGTCCCTTTGTAATTATTCTTTTTAAAAAAATACTTCTACATTAGCATATTCAATCAAAATTTTTTAATTAGATGGTTTGCTCAAATTAAAGATGAATAAGTTTCCTATGTAACCCTCCAAAAAGATTGTTTTGTGCTTCGATACACCGATGGAAAGAACACCAAAAAGCAAGGGAGGAAGATAGGATTATGCAGACACTGCCAGATAATGATGTAAATTTCATATCCATGCTTTAAGACCTTCTAGCTTTATGTCACAGGCAAACATCAAACTGGGCAGTTTATATTTTGCCAGTTGCCCCTAGCTAGGCTATTCATTGATTTGTTGAGTTCCTACAGTGTGCCAGACACTTACTAGGAGCATTGTGGAACAAAAGTAGCAAGTGTCAACAACTTTTGCGAGCTTGTGGTTTTGTGGAGAGACAGATATTCATCAAAAAAATCACTGCAAGTTTGAGTTTCAAACTGAAATTAGCATCAAAGGAAGCAAAGTAATATGGTTTCATAAGAGAGTGTGCAAAAGAGTATTGGGAGATCATTCTTAATGGCTACTTCATGTTTCTGCATGTCTTGCAACAGCCTTTGTTCTGGACTTTCTCTCTAAGAACATTTGTATAGCAAACAGTCTGAGAAGGTAGAGATAGCATCCTCGTCTGGAGCAGAGAGCAGCATTGTTTCCCGACCAATGCAGGAAAAATGTCTCCCTCTGGGCAAAGATTGGGCAGGTGTGCTAGTAGTCCCCCTTATTCTTATAAGAATCCCCCAGTCTTTTGGGGGTTCCTGTGGTGCCTGGGTGGCTGCAGTTAAGCATCTGACTTTGGCTTAGGTCATCATCTCGTGGTTTGTGAGTTCAAGGACCGTGTTGGGCTCTGAGCCCGGAGCCAGGAGCCGGGAGCCTGCTTGGAGTTCTGTGTCTCCGGCTCTCTCTGCCCCTCCCCCACTCGCATTCTGTCTCTGTCTCTCTCAAAAATAAATAAATATTTAAAAAATTTAACAAAGAGTCTCTTATGGTTTGGCTCCCTCCCTCTCTAACTTTTTTTTTCCCTTCCCCTCCCCCATGGTCTACTGTTAAGTTTCTCGGGATCCACATAAACTGAGGGTTGATGGGGGGTGGGAGAGAGGGGAAAGTGGGTGATGGGCATTGAGGAGGACACCTGTTGGGATGACCACTGGGTGTTATATGGAAACCAATTTGACAATAAAGTTCATATTAAAAAAATAATAAAAAAATAAAATAAATTTAATAAAAAGATTGGGGGATTCCTAAGATTGGGGTTCTTTACATGTGATGCAAACCCACCACATGCACAGTATCCATTGGGGCTACTCTGCATCCCCTTGCACGGGACTGTGGTTTAGGGATTAAGGGGAGCTGATTCAAATATGGGGCTCACGCTGCTTGCTGTGCATTGGGTAAAGAAGTCCTTTGTCTCTGATCTATGAATCTTGTGTCTTCTGTCAGCGTCCATGAAATGGTGGCAACCTAACTGGTTAGCATGCAAGTAGGGTCAATTCCCAGGTCTTCTACAACTCTTGGCATAAGTGGGAGTAGGACTTTTCCTTTGTCTTCCTCCTCCTCTTCTTTTCCCTCTCCTATTTTCACTTCTTCTACCTTCCCCTTATCCTTCCCCTCCTCCTTTTTAACACATACATGTCCAACATTTTTTGTGCATGTGCGTGTGAAAGGAATGAATTTTGGGGAGAGGAAAACATGGGATCGGGGAGAAGTATGGGATAGAAAAAAATACAAATGTAATTTGCTTTGATAATTGTTTTATAATCATAACAAACAAGTAGAGAGAATGCCTGTACAAAACAACATAATAAAGGTTTGAAGATGGAGGTCTTCCCTTAGCAAGACCTGAAGATTTCAGTGTCTAGCGTTTGGACCTTAGGCTGTAGTCCTTGTTTTTGGATGGATCATTGGGAGTATGGTATTCAATTTGTTGCTGCTGTGGCTTTTTCTAAGAACAAGTGAAAGTCCCCCAGGGTCTGTCAGTGGGACAGTTACATACTCTAGTGATGACATCTCTTCTTTCTCCTTCTGAGGAGACTGCTCAAACTTCCCATTTTTCTGATATGGATGGAGAAGGTCTGTCCTGGTTTCAGAAGCTTAGCCACAGAACTTTATGTCCATAACACTGGCTCACAACTTCTCACCTCTTGGTGGTTCCTTTCTCACAGGGTAGAACAGACATTTCATGTTTTCTGGGAAGCACCTGAGTATGGTGGTAAGACTCCTCTAGAGGGAACTCAGGATCATGGTGAGAGATGAAAACTAAACCAAAGCTGATCCATGGTGTTCTGCTGCTGATGGATACCTCTAGGACTTTTCTGTCAAGTCCTTCTGATGTAGAAGTATTGAACAGTCAGGGACTGGATTCAAGTCACTGATAGGATAGGCAAATCTCTTAAACCTCTCTGAGACTCAGTTTCCAATTCTATGGAGTGGACCTCTCAACAGGGACATATGCAATTAGCTTAAATGTATAATAGACATCCAATGATAGGCAACCCCAAGTTGTCACTGTTCTCAGGGATTTAGTCTCCTTACCTTTCTGTCTACCTGCTAGGTGGTTGCCATTCCCAATGTCATCTCATGGTCTAAGAGAGTTTCTGGAAATCCAGTCCTCTTCTCTGACTTTCAGGAGATAGGACAAAGGGAAAGAGCAAAAAGGTCATACCCAACCCCCACCCCCAATGGAGTCAGCTCCAAGGGAGGCTGAGAAATGTAATCTTTCACTTAGACCATAGGTACTCTGTTACTAAGTAAGGGCAGCATGGTGGGAGAAGATGGGTACTGGGTGGACTCCCAGGGTTGCCACAGGCAACAACGTGGGCCTGGTTGGGTGTAGGCAATACTGGTCAATGTGACAGAGGTGGGGAATGTTGTCCAGGCAAATGTATTTTTCCTACAGTTACTTGGCATTTTGTTTTTTTATTCTGCCAGTTAGTGGGCATAAACATATTTTGCCCCTTATAAGGGACTTTTTTGAGGCTCTTTTTGGTCCAGCGTGGGAGATAGGAGGTTTATATGGAAGACAAACAACGCAGCTGGCAGCTGGGTGCACATGATAAATTACTGCCAGGCTGTGGGTAACAGCAAACGAGCTCTGAGTAGTAATTCTCATCTCTCCTCCTCTTTTATGAACACAAGGCCACACAAAGCCCTTCACAATGACAGTTGTTTTAGCACCAAGATTCAGGGTGGCTGACTTCTGGAGAATTTCAGAATAGAATGTTATTTGCCATTTCTCTTATTTGGAAGATGCAACTGGGACAAGATATTGACGTTCTGATGGGAAATAGCAATAAGGCTCAAGATGTTTCCCACTGCCTTCTCTTTTATCCTTCATACTCAGACAATCAAGAATATTGGTGGTGTTCTTTTTCTTTCTTTTTCTTTCAAATATTCTCTGCCTTCATCCTTTCCTCTCTGGTCACATTGCTAATGGGTCTGGACCACTCCCTTTCACAACCCTACATGTATCCACTCATCTTAACTAACTTACCCGCCCTGTACAGCAAGATCTTCATTAAATATACTTTTCATTCTGGGGGCACCTGTGTGACTCAGTGGGTTGAGCATCCAACTTTGGATCAGGTCACGATCTCGGGTTTGTGAGTTTGAACCCCACATCTGGCTCTCTGCTGTCAATGCGAAGCCCTCTTTGGATCTTCTGTCTCCCACTCTCTCTGTTCCTCTGCAGCTTGTTATCTCTCTCAAAAATAAATAAAAACTTAAAAAAAAAAATATATATATATATATATGTATACTTGTATGTATATATTTTTTTCTTCTGTTCCCTACCTGGTCAGAACCCTTCTACTACTTCTTTTTACATGAAATTATCCATTTATTCATAGGCATTTGTTATGGTTACTCAGACATAGGAGTGTTAGATCTCTCTGTAAGATGGCAAGCTTTGGCTTTATGTTTTTATGTTGCTGAAAAAGATCGTTAATTTTAACATTTCTAACCCCTGCCACCAGTAGAATAATGGCCTATTTTGTCTTTTATGTGGATTATTTCATGTATTTTGTACAGCCCTATAGTTTTTCTGATGTGTGTGTGTATGTGTATGTCTTTCTTCTTGGCAGTTGGGTAGGAATGTACTCCTGTCCCATTGCTACACTCATTTCTTCATTCATTCACTTATTACTCTAACAAGCATTCTCCTCCACCCCCAGCTTTCAATTCACCAGGCATTGTGGTAGTTGCTGAATTTTTATCTGTATTACTGTTGCAGTGGCATTGCTCAAGTTGATATAGATTGCTCTTGCCCCAATTTACTTATCTAAATTCTATGACCTTTCAAAACCCAATTATAATTTAAATGCTACCAGGAGTTAACCCCCCACCTCCACTCCTCCATCACTCAAAGATTGATTCTGAATGTCTATAGGAGTGTGATGCAAATATATTAGTCACAGCTCTTTGAGTGTAAGTGACAGTAACCTAACTCAACTTACTTAAGCCAAAAGGGGTTACATAAACTCTTATAGCTAAATTGTGGGAAAGGCAAGAGCTGACCCTTGGGGTTACTTGGAGTAAGGAAGTTGAAAGCTCTCAGGGGTCTCTCTGTTTTCCTCTCTTTATTTCTTACCTTTGTTTCTTACCTCTGTCTGGCAAGCTTGTTTCTCTTTACTTCTAGAGCACACTAATGGGCCATTGAGTAATGTTGGAATATGACCTATATAAGCTTTGGATTTATACCCTATGGCTTTGTAATCAGAGAAGGAAAAGATCCCAAGGAAAGATTTTGATTGGTTGATTCTGGTGATCCCATGGCCATCTCTGTGGCCAGTTACTCTAAGAAAGGGGCATGGTATGTGGGTTAACAGAAGTAGTAGCCACTACAAAGATTATTTAAAAAAAATTGACCTAGTCTTGTTTTGCAAAAGATAAAGAGAGACTCTTGTGTTCGTTATTCTTGTTCCTTCTGTGTTAATTATCACCTGCAGCTTAATGCACAATTCCTGAGGGAGGAGATCACACCTTGTATTCTCCTGTTAGGTCAGATCTGGCTCTAATTAATGTGAGGAAGAGCTAGGATAGGATTCATTAGACCCACCCACTCCGCAGAAAGACACAGATCATAAAGGGCCACTGGGGTCTTATTTTTAGTTGAGGATCCCAGAGCTCTTGGGCCTCCAAGTCACAGAGTTTTCAAACACTGTCAACAGCAGCATGTCCCCAAGGCACCTGGAAGTTGCTGCAGATCTACTCCAGGTTAAGTTGGAATCAGTAAGTATGAATTTTAGTCCTCCTTGGTCAGAGAGACAGCCTGAGCTGTGCTCATGGCCTCGGTGAACCCAGACTCATGACAGTTGTTTTTTTTCCAGTGTTTCTGCCCAAAGGGCTCCTAAGGGGTGACTGTTCACTCAGCACCTCTCATGGGCCTTTCTTCTAGTTAGAGTCACCCAAAAGCCAATCTGCTTTAGGACAATCCATGGAACTGGTCACCAGGACTGATCAAGGTGGGTAAGGAGGGCCATTTGAGATGAGCCTCTCAGTGAGAGTTTTGTGATTGAGGCCATGAGGTATGATGGCCAAGTCTGAGAACAGACTACTGAGTTCAAGTCTTTTCTCTACAACTTATTAGCTTTGAGAGCTCTCATTGTTTATCTTTGTGGGTCCCAGTTTCTGTAAGCTGAGGATAATCGAGCATACTGTTAAAGCTGTCATAATCTTCACAGCCACTGAACAATTAGACCAATCACAGTAGACATCAGCCATAGCCCTGATGCAAGGATCTGGGACCCTCTGCTGGGATCTGGGACCAATCCTTTAGTTGCTGAATATGAAGAGTCTAAAGGGTCCTAAGTAATTGGCCCACATGACTAGAGTGGCCACAGACACATTAATGGGCTCAAGTTTTAAGTTTTTCCCACCGGTAACTATTTCAATATTTTAAGCAACCAGTACTGCTATATTTGTGGCATTGGCTAAATATTAACCCTGAGGATAGTCATTGTACTTCACAGGGCTCTTGTCAGGGCCACCAGTTACTGTTGTGCAAGCCATGCATTGCTCCACCCCAGGGGCATCATACTCCTTGGAGCCATTGTAGATGCGTGGAGTTATAATGATAATTTTCTGGCCCACCGCAGTAAAGTATCTTAAGGAAAGAATGCTGTTTTCTAATTTGCAGTATGTTGCCATATGGGTTAGTGATGGGGCTGGTTGCTGTGAAGATTAAAAGAGGTATCCCATTTCACATGCTTAGAATAGTACAGATGTGTAGAGAAACCTCAATTTAAGTTAGTTATTACTGTCTATAAATGAAGTGATACTGGCACACAGACGATGTGCAGAAAAATAGTTATTTATCATTGACTTCAAACTTGTGTTACACTATCTGAACTGCAAAATAATTTCATGTTAAAAATAAATCTGCCTTTATATTTTTTTTTCTCCAACAGTGAAAAATTTCAAACAGAAAAATTGAAAGAATTATACATTGGACATTCATATGCCCACAATCTAGAGTTAAAGTGATCTGACCTCAATACAGCTGTGTTTGAGGGATGAGGGAAATCCTGGTCCCCCTACTTCTCCATCATCTTAACTCCCTCTCCAGTCTAGATTTAAAAATGAATATTTTGCTGTATTTGTTTTGTCACATGTCTATTTACCCATCCTTCTATCTATCTATCTATCTATCTATTCAATTCAAAATGCATTTCAAAATGGATTAAATCTATATACTTCATTCTTAAACTTTGGCAGGTATATCATTAACTAGAGTTCACCATTTGTTTATGATTCTTTTTTTTTTAGGTGAAATTTAAATGCAGTGAAGTATATAAAACTTAAGTGTGTCATTTGGTAAGTTTGGACAAATTGTTGGAGGAGGTAGGTCTTTGAGATAACAGGACCTCCGGTTGAACTCTGGTTCCCAGCTGGACCTGGGAAATTACAGGCTCCTCCCCTCTCCCCTTGTCTTTGGAATATAAGCTCCACCCACTGTCTCCACAGTGGGAGCCATGAGACAGTAAGGTGGTGCTCAGGCCTCTTGTACAGTGAACATGACTGACCCTAGTTAAGGCTTATACATAAACTTTTAAGATTCTAGCAAGTGGGTGCAGAGATCTATTCATCCTGTGATGGCATAAGACAAGCCTTGTAAGTAAGTTTCCTTACTTACGCATACAAATCTGGAGTGACCTGCCTCTTTCTTTGGTCTCTCCCTGCCCTCCCTGTACAGGGGCCAGTTTGTGAGCCAACACAAATGCATACGGTTCTGTAACCCAAACCCCATTAAGAAGTGATGACTGCTGCCACAACCTCCAGAGGCTACCATTGTTCTGATTTTGTTTTTACCATAGGTTAGTTTTTCCTGCTTTAAAACTTAATATAAATGGATTGATGCAATGTTCATTCTCTTGTGTAAGACTTCTTTCACTCAGCATAATGTTTTTGAGAATCATCCATGTTGTTGAACATATTCATAGGTCTGTTCCTTTTTCTTTAGGAGTGGGATTACATTATATGAATAAAACAGTGTGTTCAGCTATTCTGTTATTGATGGACACCTGACATATGTCCAGTTTGGGGCTATTGCAAACGAAACTTCTCTGAACAATCCAGTGCAGGTCTTTTGTGGACACATGCTTTCATTTGGGGGATAAATATGTAGGAGTAAAATTACTGGGTAACAGGGTAGGTGTATACTTTGTTTTATAAACACTGCAGACCTTTCCCCAAACATGCTTCCCCAAAGCATAAAGATCCTTTTATGCTCCCACCAACATGTATGAGTGTTGTCTATGCAACTGCCCTGTATCCTTGCCACCACTGAATGTTATCAGTCTTTTTCATTTTAGTCATTCTATTGGTTGTGAACTGGAATTTTTTGTTTGTTTGTTGTTTGTTTGTTTTAAGCAGGCTCCACACCTAGTGTGGAGACCAGTGTGGAGCTTAAACTCATGACCCTGAGACCAAGACCTGAACTGAGATCAAGAGTCAGATACTTACCAACTGAGCCACTCAGGGGACCCTGGAATTGTGGTTTCAATTTTCATTTCTCTAGACTAGTAATTACCTGAGAACTTTTTCTTGTGCTAGTGTGGTAGGGTCTCCTCCCTAAGGAAAGAAACAAAACAAAACAAAAAAACCCTCAAGGTAACCTGGCTATGGGCGTACATGACAACATCCCTCATGACCTTGTAACACTTAATCAGACTGCGTGTTTGTGTGTGTTACCATATATGGGAGACAAGTAGAAAATATACAAAAAACTATGCCATGTGGCATTCAGGGCTTAGTTCTTTGGGTGTGAATCCAACTGAACAGTGTTGGCATGAATAAAGTTGCTTCCTGGAAACAAAAGCCTAGGTGTCATGACTCTGTGTGAGAATCTTGCTACACTAGTAGCCATTCATATATCTTCTTTTGGGAAGTGTCTGTTTAAATCATTTACCCATTTAAAAAATCTTATTACTTTGAACTAATTTTAGACTTACAGAAAAGTTGCAAGATCCTCTATATGTTTCATAAAGCTGCTTCTTTTACTGGTAACACCACATGAAATCATAGTGTAATTATCACAGCTGGGAAATGAATGGCACAATATTGTCAGCTACACTATTGACTTTATTCAAATATACCAGTTTCCCTACTAGTGTCCCTTTTTTGTTCCAGGTTCTTCTAGGATCCCACACTACATTTAATCTTTATTTCCTATGGCTGCTCCACTTTGAAAAATTGGCTTGCCTTTTTATTATTAAGTTCTAGATATACTTCATATATATAATTTGGATGAAGTCTAACATAATTTTTCCCTTTACGGTTGTTGCTGTGTCCTGTTTGAGAAATCTCTGCCTAGCCCTGATTTGTGAAGATATTCTCCTGTTTTCTTATAGAAATTTATAGTTTTAGCTTCTGTGTTTAGATTTATCATCTATTTCAAATTAATTTTTATGGATGGTGTGCACTAGGGGTTGAGGCTACTACATATCCCCCCCCCCCAAAAAAAAAACAAAACAAATGGATATCCAATTTTTCCAGGGCCATTTGTTAAAAAGACTTTCTTTCTGCATTGATTGTTTGGTTCTTTGGTTGGAAATCAAATGATTTTATAAGTGTCTGACACTGATCTATTTTTCTATTCACATGCCAGTACTATGCTGTCTTGATTACTGTAGCTTTGGAGTAAATCTTGAGGTTGGTTAGTGTAAATACTCAAAATTGTTCCTCCTTTCAAGATTTTCTTGGCTATTCTAGATTCTTTGCATATATTTTAGAGTCAGCTTGTTAATTTCTACAGAAAATACTGGAATTTTTACTGAGAATTGGGAAGAGATATCACCATAAAAATATTGTCTTCCAGTTCATGAACATGATACATTTTTAACATGTTTTTCTAAGTATTATAATAATTTCCACATTATTAATGTCTTTCTTCTTAGTTTCTTTCAGCAAGTTTGTAGTTTTTATGTCTTGCACATCGTTTGATACATTTGACCCTCAGTATTTTATGATTTTGAAGTAACTTAAGAAGAATTTTAAAACAGTTTATTTTCCATTTGCTTGCTACCAATATATAAAAATACAATTTATTTTTGTACATTGACCTTGAGAAATTCTGTTAGTAGTTTTTAAAATTTTTTTAATGTTTATTTTTGAGAGAGAGAGAGAGAGAGAGAGACAGCATGAGTGGGGGAAGGGCATAGAGAGGGAGACAGAATCTGAAGCAGACTCCAGGCTCTGAGCTGTCAGCACAGAGTCCAACATGGGGCTTGAACTCAAGAATCAAACCATGAGATCATAACCTGAGCTGAAGTCTGATGCTTAACCAGCTGAGCCACCCAGGTGCCCAAGTAGTTTTTTTTTTTTTTAAGTTTTATTTATTTATTTTGAGACATAGCATGAGTGGGGGAGGGGCAGAGAGAGAAGAAGAGAGAATCCCAAGCAGGCTCCAGCACAGAGCCTGAAGTGGGGCTCAAACTTATAAAACTATGAGATCATGACTGGAACCAAAACCAAGAGTCTGATGCTTAACCAACTGAGCCACACAGATACCCCTCTGTTAATAGTTCTAATACTGATTTGTACAATCCTCAGGATTTTCTAAATGTAGAATGATATCATCTGTGATTAGAGACAGTTTTACTTCATTTATTCATTAATTTTGAATTTGATCATTAATTTTGACTTTTTGATCATTATGCCTTTCTGTTTTCTTGCCTATTGTACTAGCTAGGACCTCAAATACAATACTTGAAAGAAGTAATAGAAATGCCTCCCCCCCCCCCCACACACACACACACTCCCTGGGCACCTAGGTGGCTCAGTTGGTTAAGTACTGACTTTTTGATTTCAGCTCAGGTCATGATCGCATAGTTCGTGAGATCAAACCCTGCATCAGGCTCTGTGCTGACAGAATGGAGCTTGCTTGGGATTCTCTTTCTCTTCCTCTCTCTCTGCCCCTCTCCCCCTCCTGTCCTCCCTGCCAAATAAATAAACATTTAAAAAAATGTCTTTTTCCTGATCTTACAGGTAAAGATCATTCAATACTTTATCATTGAGTATAATGATAATGATGGTTTTTTTTTTTCTTAGATGCCCTTTATTAGATTGAGATACATCCTTTCTATTCCTAATTTGCTGAGAGATTCTAGCATAATGGGCATTGACTTTTGTAAAATGCTATTTTTTGTGTGTGTCTGTTGAAATGATCAAAGAGTTTTTCTTCCTTAATCTGTTAATATGATGAATTAAATTGATTTTCCAATGTTAGACCCATCTTACATATCTGGAATAAACTCCAGTTAATCATGATATATTACCATTTTTAAATATTGCTGTATTGGAGTTATTAATATTTCATGTAAGTTTTGTGCCTACGTCTATGAGATATTATTTTGTAGTGTTTTTAGTGATTTCTTTGTCAAGCTTTATATCAAGGTTATGTAAAACTCATACATGACATGGGAAGCAATCTATTACTTTTTATTTTCTTAAAGAGCTTGTGTTAACGTTTATATTAGTTCTTCTATGAATCTTTGATAGAACTCACCAGTAAGATCATTTTGTCCTAAAGATTTCTTTGCGGGAAAGTTTTTGATAATAGATTCAATTCCTTTAATGTATATATAGCGGACTATTCATATTTCCTATTTTATTTTGCATCATTTTGGTAAGTTGTATTTCTTAAGGAATTTGTACTTCCAACTAAGTTGTAAAAAATATTTCCTTCAAATTGTTCATAATGTTCCTTTTCTTGTCCTTTTATTGTCTGTAAGGCCAGTAATGATATTCCCTTCATTTTTGAAACTGGTAATTTGTGTTTTTTCTCCTTTTCTCTTAATTGATTAACTTAGGGATTTATCATTTTTGTTATTGTTTTCCAAACAATTAAGTTTTGGCTTTTTAAATTTTTCTTTTCTTTTTTAATTTCATTTAAAACTGCTCTTATTTTTTCTCCCTTCTACTTATTTGGGTTTATTTTGCTTTTCTTTTTCAACTTCTTATGGTGGAATCTTAAGTCATTGATTTTTGTGACAGATTACATTTTCCCGAAATGGTCATAATGAAATTTTTTATTCCACCCGCTTTTCTAGAACTTTACCACACTCTATCAAGCATGAAGTTAAATTTTCCTCCCCTTGAATTTTGAGAGTTTGTGATTCACTTGTAACCAATATAATGCAACAGAAAAGGTGCTATGTGACTTTTGAGTTAGGTTATGAAAAGCAATGCAGTTTATGCCTTGTTAGCTATGAGTTTTTATACTTGGAATCCGAATTTTCATGTAAGAAGGACAATAGCCCTGAGGCCTCCATACTGTGAGAAAGCCAGGCCATGTAGAAAGGCCATGTGAAGGTGTTCCAGTGAGCAATCCTAGCTTTTGAGTGCTCCCAGACCAAGAGCCAGAGCAGTAAGTGAACAAAGTATTAAGATGATCCAGCCACTGAGTCCTTCTTAGCCTTCATGTTTTCCCACTTGATTCCTCTTCACTTTCAGATGCTGTAGTAGCCCCAAATTCAGCATCCCAAGTGGTGCATGCTGAGGACTGCCTTCCAGTCAAAGACTATAAAAAAAAAAAAACCCAAAACTTACCCAGGGCCAGTTCATTCTTCCCAGTGTCAATACCCCTCTAATTTCTGCCAGAAATTGGTGACTCTAAAGCTTTTGGGTGGTTGGTCTGAGAGATGTTACTCAAGAATTCATTATCAGAAGTGGAAACTCAACCTGTGTCTTTTGAACTTCTGAAACAGTATTATCTGCTACCTTCAAAGAGAATTAATCTGTTTAATACAAATGTTTAGTATTTGTCATATTTTTGGTACACTTATTTAAGAATTAGTTTTTTTTTTTTTTTTTTTTTTTTTTTTTTTTACCAGTCCATAGATCTTTTATTCCTTTATGCCCATTATGAATTCATGGGAAGGGGATCCAGCAACTCAGGCCTTGCTCCATCAGTTCTCACCAAGTACGCAGGCCTGTGCTTTGGTTGAACCCAAGCACCTTTCTCTTTGGCTTCCTTCTTCTTCACACACCTCAGCAAGCTATCTGGACTGTTAGAGGGCTTACTATGCTTAATACGCTCACTAATTCTCTTGGCAAGATTCTTGCCCCTAACTTGTTTGTTTACCACAATGCCAGTAGCGTCCTAGGCAACATTGTAGACTCTTCCAGTTTTGCCAGGTAACATTTGTGGAACTTCCTTTTTGAACAGAGCCCATTCTCTTGATGTGAACAGTATCAAATTTCTTATAGATTCCTGTGTATGTGGGGGAAGAAACAATGCTTTGTTTTCTAAAAGGCCTAGAGAACACACTGCAGGTGCCTCTCCTCTTTGCCTTTGTGTTGGTCATTTTGTCGAATGACTGGAAGATGGTGGTTTGGGCCAAGAGGGTGAAGTTTTTCCCAGAGAGGAGCCAGAGGAGAAATGGACCTCAACTTCAGCTGTTCTCATTCCTGAGTTCATGTTGGAGGTTCATGTGTCCTGTCCTAGATATGGCCCGGAAACCTTGCCCTCTGGGTAAATAGAATTTTAGGAGAGTAGATACAGCTCAACAAACCCAACAAAGAAAGAATAAAAAAGTGAAGACTTCTAGGAATCAACGGAAAAGGAAATCACAAACTTGCCTCTAGCAAGAGACCCTTAAAACCACAGGCTGGTGGTGGCAGGGGGTGGGGGGGGGGGGCGGCTAGGAGCAGTCAGGGAAGGCCTTGCATCTGGCCCCAGCTTCTACACCAGGACGGCTTTAATATCTGTGTTCCTGTCCCCCTCTGGGCTGCCTGGGCTGGTTTCAGCAGCATTGAGTGCTATCTGCTTTTCTGTGATGTCTTGTTTTGCTTGAATTATTTTTGGCCAGGGTAGAACACTGTGTCCATTTCTCTTCTGGGAGGTGGGAACAAAGATGGCTTTGTGGGGAACAAAAAGTGAGGCCTAGCCTCAAATGCAATTGGAGCTGATTGTTATAATTTATTAAAAGTGCAATTCTGTTCAGAACATGAAATGGAGATAATGAGTTAACAGGCACACAAATGAGTGTTGAGTCATACAAAGCTTGAAAAGGGACCCTAGATAAAAGTGGAGAAGGGGTAATGGCGCAAATAGAGGACAAAATTTTCTGATTAGAGTCGCACTGAAGCAACTCTGGAAATGAGCACCAAGAATTCAGGGTCCTCTTAGAGGGTGAGCTGCAGTGTTAAGTTGTGTGTGTGTGTGTGCGTGCGTGCATGCCTGCGCGCTTGGGGGAGGAGTGGGTGTGGAGCTGTGTAATATGGGAGAATAGGCACAGTCTAGAGATTGGGAAAAAACAGGAAATCTTCCCACTCTTACTTTCTTTTCCGTCTCTATACCACATCTCCTCCTCTTAAACTAAAAGCACAGACATAAGTTACAGTATACTGTGAGTAATCAAGCTTTGGATTCAAGCACCTTCTCCCCTTACCATCTGTGTGGCCTCAGTTTTCTGTTTTCTAAAAAGTTTTTAACGTTTATTTATTTTTGAGAGAGTACGTGCATGAGAGTGCAATGGGGGGAGGGGCAGAGAGCAAGGGAGACACAGAATCCAAAGCAGGCTCCAGGCTCTGAGTTGTCAGCATAGAGCCCGACATGGGGCTTGAACTCATAAACTGCGAGATCATGACCTGAGCTGGAGTTGGACACTTAACCGACTGAGCCACACAGGTGCCCCATGTGGCCTCAGTTTTCTAATCTGCACAATGGGAAAAAATGGTAAGCAAAGCTGGAGGATTGCTGTAATAATTGGTTGAGATGAGCTACCCCAAAGCACCTGATAGAGTGCCTAGCACTAGTAGCTGCTAGAGCTAATTGCTCCCCACTCACCTTTATCTGTTTACCAGGCAATCTCTTTAACCCCAAATTCAAGTATTGATTGGCTTGTTACAGTTCTTGCATTTCCATGTTGCACAGAATTACAGAATCATATAACCTTTGATATGGAAAGGACCATAGAGTTTAAGGGAATTGACCAACATCTTTCAACTTGTTACTGAGTTGACAAGTATTTCTATGTGCCTGTCATTGTGGTAGGAATTGGGATACAGCAGTGAAGAAAATCCTTGCCATTTGTGAAACTTACAACCTAGAAGGGGAAGAAGGCTTTCTTTAAGCAAATGTTTCATAGATAACTAATCAATCAGGACTGTGCCAAGTGGCAAGATGAAGGGAGAGCTCTGAAGGGGAGTACAGCAGGGGACTGAAGTAGATGGGGGTGTCAGGGAAGGCAGCCCAGAGAAGTGGTTTTGGGTTGAGACCTGCGAATGAGCTAGAATTAACTCCGTGAAGAAACTGGAAGGCATCCATGTAGCTGGGCAGGTGTGGGATGGCTGAGGAGGGGCTGAAAGAATTGGGTAAAGTGGGTGGTTGGGGACTATCGAGAGAAGCTGAAAAGGTGAGGTAGGTAGGAGTTAGATTACGCTGTGCAGTCATGGCCAGGGAATTGACAGTACAACACAAAAGCAAAACAGTGTAAAACATCAGTCTTCCTTTCCTTACGTCTTTTGCATGGTTCTCTTCTGCTCTCCATGGTAATCCAGAGATGTGGGATCTTGTAGGGCAAAGGCAGAGGTGATTGAGGGTTTGAAGCTAACACTTTAAAGGCATCCAGATCATGGAGTCATTTCTTTCCAAGTGGGTTAATGAAATGCCAGACATGAATCTAAGTGGTCTTGAGATGTCTTTCTACTTGGGAGCTGGCCGAAGTGGAATGTTAACAGCAAATTGTACAGCTTTTTATTTTCTTTAGAAATAATGTACTTAACCTGCTTTAGAGAGTGGTCTCAAAGAATGCTTCTTTAGAATGTCTCTACCCGGTTCACTCTTAACTGCTGGGAATCCCTCACAGAAAACCGTAAATAAGCAGCTCTGGAATTAAATTAGCTCCCAGCTATCTTAAGCAAATATCCTACAAGGGAAATTGTGTTATCTAACTGGCCAGTTGATTCTTGGCTTTTTTCAGCTTCAAGAAAGAATTTAAATGGGATTCCTATGTGTTACTCTCATTTCAAATCCTCTGGAGCAGATAAACATTATCATGAAACTGGCCAAGGATGAAATTTAAATAAGTAGTGATTGGAAAGGATGACAGTAAGAGTTTCCAACTCACAAAAACAGACAAATTAGTTTAATTAACTGAAAAATTTGGAGGACAAAGATATGGGGGGGGTTATTTATGTTGATGTGTGATGCATGCTCAATATTTTTATAAACAAACTTAGGGGAAAGGAAACACACCAATATAATTATCCCTCAAAGCTGTACCACCGAAGAGTACTTGGAGCCAAGAACATGTTTTTCTTCTTGCAAGTTACTGTCTCTTTTCTATGGAAGATGACAGAGTTCTCCTTACCAAAGCAGGTCTTCCTCTGTTGTACCATTATACTGCCAGTCTGACATTGGCTTATCTGTTGTGTGTATTGGTGTTGTGATCACAATGGCTGCTCATGTGGTTGAATCATTGCCTGAATAGAGGAAATAGAGGTTGCCTTTATGCCAGGAGTGGCTATCTTCTCCTGATGGCTGAGGGGAAAAGGAGTTTGATAGACAGCAGAGCATACTATGGAATGGTGGAAAGACATTGGCCAATAGTTAGCCAGAGAAGCTTCCAAAGCAAAGTGGATAGCTAAATTCTACTGTTTCTCCTCTTCCAACATGAAGCCACATATGCACATATGGACTCCAATTTGCTTTTCTGTTACTCTGGTTGTATAGACAAGGACTCATCCTGATATAGTAAATTAGAGGTCAGTGTGCTTTAAATCTTGAAATCTTTTGAACCCCTAATTTCAGCCTCTGAGGCTATGGTACTTAGAGTCTGCCTGGCTGGATCAACCTTCTTTCTTTTCTCCTTTCCTTTCCTTTCCTTCTTTCCTTCCTTCCTTCCTTCCTCTCTCTAGCTCCTTCCCTCCCTTCTTTTCCCCTTCCTTCCTTTCATTCATTCAACAATTACTTTTGAAAATTTACAATGTTAGAGAGACTTTTTTAAGGGTGGGGGAAATTATGGGGAGTAAGACAGACAAAGTTCTTGTTCTTTTGGTTTTCCTTCTAGGGAGAGGGAATACAAAATGGATTAGCAAGCAAATAAATAATCGCAACAACTGCAAATAGTATATAAGTGCTATGAAGAAATAACATCTAAGGTGACATGATAAAGCCTGACTCAAGGTAGGGGAGAGAGCTAATTTTGCTTGAGTGTTCAGGGACAACTTCACTGAGGGGTCCTTGAGTTGTTGTCTGAAGGACAAGAAAGAACTAACAACGTAGAGATCTGGAGAGCAAGAAGCCCAGCAGAGGAAACAGCCAGAACAAAACCCCTGATGAGAAAAAGCTTAGGGTGTTAAAAGCATAAATACAAGTGGTGGTAGAAACAAGGGCAGTAGGAAGGAAAACGTGGGTTAGATGAGATTGGAGATCATGTAAGGATTACAGTCATGGGCCTGGGGGTGAGATTTTGTTCTAGGTGCATAGGGAAGATTTTGGAGAGTTTTAAGCATGTGAATGGAATTATTAAATTTGAATTTAAAAAGTTTTGGTTTTGGTAATATACAGAGAATCATTATAGGGAGGAAAGAGTAAAAGCCAGGAAGCCAGTTCAGTGTTTTGCTCTTATATTAATTGAGATGACTGTAATGATAAGAAAGCCAATAAGAATATGATTGTAGGGACGCCTGGGTGGCTCAGTCGGTTAAGTGTCCGACTTCGGCTCAGGTCACGATCTCGCGGTCCGTGAGTTCGAGCCCCGCGTCGGGCTCTGTGCTGACTGCTCAGAGCCTGGAGCCTGTTTCAGATTCTGTGTCTCCCTCTCTCTGACCCTCCCCCGTTCATGCTCTGTCTCTCTCTGTCTCAAAAATAAATAAACATTAAAAAGAAAATTAAAAAAAAAAAAGAATATGATTGTATTATTACTATTATGAAAACAGAAACAGTTCCAGGATGGTTCTTCACCTCTCATATATCATTCAGGATCCAGGTTCTAAATGGCAGAATTTTAGCATTTTATGTTTAGCATATATACTTAGTTTTTAGGCTTCTATTCTCTTGTTTACCAGATGACTGCCTCAGTTCCAGGCATCTCATGTAGCTATACAATGTCTGGACAATGAAGGGACTGTCCCCTGGTGATATTCTTTTTATTCACAGGGATAACTCTTTCCAAAGCCCCTTCCCCCCTCAGAGATGAGGATTAGATCACATATCAAGGGAGAATAGAATTACCATAATTGTATTTAACCTTTAAACCCATTGTGGTTCACTCCTTTCCATGACCACATGGAAGGGTAAATGTCTGAACACAATCTGGATTCACCAACAGGGAAAAAGGGAGGCAACTTACAGTGTCATCCATGATTTATTTGATTACTCTGAATAATTCATGTAAATTAAAAAAAACCTTTAAAATACCCACCCCAACACCAGTCGTTGCCCATGTTACCCTATTTGTTGATAGCCGAGGAGACCTCTTGCAGTGATGCTATTCTAAATATCTTCATCACAGTTTAGGTTGAACCTTGAAAATCATGAGGAACTATAATTCATAATAGGGTTTCCTGAATTTGTCATTTATCAGCTCTTTTTTACTAATGAGCTCTTTTAGTATTCTTGCATCTAATGGGGTAATGGTGACTGGCAAGTCCAGGTGACATTGTTGCTATTTTGGTCCTTCTGAGGCAGCTATGAGATTGATTCATACCATCACCCTCCTGGCCCATGTCTTCATCCTCTTTGTCATCTTCATCTTGCTCATCAATGTGCCCATCTTTGCTTTTATATACTGGTGACCTGCTAGTTCCTTTTCTTCTGAAATCAGCTGGTGTAATTTTCTTCTGATGGCCCTTGCTCTGGATTACTTTGGTCAAGGTTATGGCTCTACAACTTCATCATGAAGCACGTGCTTCTCCTGTTGTCCACATTGCTGCTGCTGACCTTCCTGCACTACACTGTTGATACTCCCCTTAGCTGGAAGGGGGAAATTTCTTCCGAAGTTCCCAGTCAGCAGCTCTAGATTCCCTTCCAATGCCAGATTGCTACTTCTATCCTGTGGGTTATCTCATTGTCCTCATAACACAGCCAATATAGTCATTTCTTACTGAAGTTAGTCTGCATTTGATTTTTGTCATTTGTTACCAGTGTTCCTGACTAAATATACTTGCCTCATATAAATTGCATTTTAGATGGGAAGAGGAAGATAAGTATAGATAAGTAAGGCTTAAAAAGGAAGACTGACTTGTCCTATTTAATCAGCTGAGTCAGGGACAGTGTTGGGTAGAATTTTCTTGGCTGTCAGTTTAGTGTTCTTTTCACTTTCTTGAAGCCTGTGAAATTTCTTTACCTATCCAGCCTCAGTCATTATTTAAAATCATTCAAGTCAATGTCACCAAGCTCTCCCAAGAGAAGCAGGCAATGGCAAAATCCCCTCTGGTACATAACTCCTGCAACCTTAGTGTCATGTTTTATTGAGTCTCCAACAAGAAATGCCTTTTAGCTGGACACTGATTTTATGTCCAAATCAGGTAAGTAGCTACTCAAATGGAGTGATTTGAGAAGAAACAATAAGACATCTTGCTTTCCATCACTCCTAAGCAGCTGAAGTTATAATATCCCTAAAGGAAGCAAAATCCCACTGTCATCCAAGAGGAGAGAGGAAGGACTCCCCTTCTCCACCTTCCTGCCTCTCTTGTCTCATTTCCCTTTCCCTTTTGGGAAGCAGCCAGTTTCGTACCAGCTTCTCAAACTGAAATAAGCTGACCCCTGAGGTATGTGAAGAGGGATGGGAGGCGCTAAGATAAACACAGACCATCTTCCCAGAATGATACTTTCCTCACTAGGAAATTTGGACAAAAACTTATTTTAACATTTAAGAAAAAACCTCACATAAAATAATATAGTCAACATGTGAATTTTACATGAATTTGTAAGCTAAAACATGAGACTTACACTCAGAAGCTCCTTTGGGGTCTGCCTATTCACCATGATGCATGAATTACCTCATCCTAAGGGACATAAAGGGTACTTTGGTAGAAAAGTTGCAGGGTACTGATGTATTAAAAAGGGCATGGATTGTGGAGTAGTAAAATCTGGGTTCAAAATTTACTTCCACCTCTTATTAGATCTGTGTCCTTGGGAAAATAGTTATAGCTCCTGGAGCCATATTTCCTTAGCTATAGAATAAGGACAGTAACTCCCCTCACAGAGATGTGGGCTTCAAGGAAATGAGGTCTGAGGGGTGCCTGGCTCACAGGGGCCTGTTCTCAGTGGTACTTTCCCCTTCTACTTACACTCTGACCTGAAATCTGCCTCCCAGAAACCCTCTATTGGCCTTAGTTTTATCTTCTAGGGCCTCAGGACTAAGTAAATCCCATCTTTTTTCTTCCTCCAGTACAATCCTTCAGTCATATTTTAAAAAAATGTAGTAAAATATGCATAACATATAATTTATATTTTAAACATTTTAGAGTGCAAAATTCAGTGACATTTAGTACCTTCAACAATGATGTGTAGTTATCACTTCTCTCTAATTCCAGCAGTCCCCCCATTCTCCTTTTCCCCCAGGTCCTGGGAACCAGTAACCTGCTCTCTGTTGCTGTGGCTTTGCCTATTGTGGATAACATATATATGGAATCACACAATAGCTGGCCTTTTGTGTCTGGTTTCTGTTTTCCTGGAGCTCAGAGAAATGAGGAGGCTAAAGGGAGCTCAGGTGAGAGGGAGCACATTTTACCTCAGCCTGTAGCCCCAGGCCCTGCTCTGATGCCTGGCAATCAGAGGCCCGCCACGTTGCTATGGGCCACAGGCCTGGCACAGGCATCTGCACTAGTCATCTGAATGATGAGTCTGAGGCCAGGGGCACTGTCAGATCCAAGGTCGACTTGGGCAGCAGGTGCTTGGGAAGCAATCTTTCGAGCTCACCGAGTCCAGCTGGATGCCATGCGCTGTTTATCCTTATATGGCACAACAGAGGCTCGTTATAGGAGCAGCATTTGGCCAAACATTCACAGGAAAGGCAAACCAGACTGGCCCAGCCATGGCCTTTGGAAAGGCAGAAAGGCCACTCATGTGTGCAGCCAGAGAGCTGCATGGGCAATTAAATCACTCCCAAGGAAAATCTTGTTTGAGCACTAAAGGTCAGGGCCATGATTTGTCTGTGATTCTTTGTCAATACGTTTTTCTAACCAACTACCACATAAAGAGTCCATTATATGGGCTTCAGCATTGCCTGCATGCCCAGGGATGGGAACAGAAAAATCTGTGGGCAGGCCCTGTTAAACGCACCATTTAACACCACACAATTGCTCTCGGTTCTCAAGTCTGCCTTTTGTTTACTCAAGTCCTAATTCATGTGGGGGGGAAATTAGTGTAACTAGAAGTTTAGGGTCTCATAAAAGGCTTTAACTAGTTTCACAAAGATATTCACAGATGGCTGTGCAGTAAACATTGAAAATGTCCAGCGCTGGGTGAGAAGCTGGAGGAATGGAACCCCAAAATGTGTTTGTGTTTTGCTTTAACGATTCCAGGCTGGTTATAGTAAATCACTGCATTAGATGCAGAGATTTCTGCTTTTCTCCTGGGTCTTTCCCTGTCATTTCTCACAAAGGGGACCTAGAGAAACCACTGCATCAAACTCTGGCTTAGAACTTGAGAGTTGTGAGCATTTTCACAGGTTCTTTTAGGAAGCTGGTGTTGGGAAACAGCTCAAACAATCTGGGCATCTGTGGGAACAGGAATGCCTCTGAATTACAGAAGCTTGGCCATGGCAACCCCAACCCCACAGAAAGAAAGGGGAGTGCCCAGATGCTCAAGGAGCAGCTCAAGTGGAGAAGCATTTCCTCCTATGGAAACTCCAGCTCAAATCCCACCTCCTCCATGAAACCCTAAATGATTTAGTTTTGTTTTTCTCCAAGTAATGTAACACCAGGAAAGGTGTATGGCAGCTTAATGTTAGCATCAGAGACCTAGGTACCCTTTGTTCTTTCTGCTCTTCTGTTCCTTAGTATGTGATCTGTGTTTTACCTGGGGCTACATTGTTGCATTTAGTGTAAAAAAATGAAAATATGTACTTCAAATTTCTCTCTTACATGAACAAAGTTTGGAGGCCAGGAAGTCCAGTTTGGTAATTCCTTGGTGTCATCAGGGACCAGGTTCCTTCTAGATTATCACTCTGCTGTTTCCAGGGTGGGACCCTCGTCCACAGATTCTAGGTTGGCTGTCTCAGCCATCAGATTTGAGTTCCAGGCAACACAATGTGGAAAGGAAGTAGGGTACATTCTGTCCTTGTAAAGGTTAGAAAAAAAAAGAACCCAGAATTTGAATTCTGGGGAGATGACAGTGAAAGCCCATAGCTGAGATCAAGCTAAGATGAAATGGTAATTTTATTGATTTATTCTAAAAGTGTGCAGAAGAATGAGCCCACAACTTGGAGCTAGGGTTCATATCTTGCTTGGTTATGAATGTGACCTTTGGTCTCAGTTTCCTCATTTATGCAACAAAAGAGATTGACTTTCTAGAAACCAGGTCATGAAGCTGGGTTCCCTTGGATCAAGGATATGGAGATTTCAGGATGAACAAAAATGGGCTAACTAGCAGATTAAGAGTCCACTGAGAGGAATTGTCCTGAAGGAAAATGCTGGGTGGAACCTGGGAAATGGATCAGAGAAGCTGAGAGCCAACAAGGCAAGACAACTATCATGAGGGGCTGGAGATGATGGACTTCAGAGAAAATGGGAGAAATAAATTTGGAATTGAGGTAACCAGCAAAGTACCCAAGGGTTGAATGACTGTGTATGAACTAGGCCAATATAGTTGGCCTCTTTGCCCTGTCCCTCTTCTGTCTGAACTTTGTGGGTCTGGGAGAAGTTCTTGAAGGGGTGGAGTCCCTCAGGACAGGGCAAACTGGTGCTCAGGTCTCTTACATCTCTTAAACCCTAGGATTCTAAGTTGAATGAAGAGGTGATAAAAATCCTGAGGTAGCAGAAGTTGGTCTGGGAGCTGCTGCCTCCTACCTGTCTAGTCCTGCCTGATCTTGGTTGGGCCACAGACTTCACTGACTCTGGAGTAGGAGTGAGCAACACTAGTTTCAAGATATTCAAAGAAAAAAGTTCTCTGTCAGGTAGAGATACATGAGTTAGTTCAACCAAAAGGCTGTGGGGACTTTCTGAGAGTAACTATGCTCATTTGGAGCATGAGCCTTCTGTGATGTTTCTCTCTGGGTTTCAGAAAGGAAAGATTGAGAGGTAATGAGCAAAGGCATAGAAACCTTGCAGAGAAAGTTAAGTATTGGATTTTAGACTTCCATGCAGGCAAATATCTTTGCTGGGAAAGACAAATGATTTTTTATACTTCCTGAGGATACCAACAATTTTTCAGATTCTCTCAAGTAAGTGGCAGAGGTCAAGTACATGCTTCCAGATAGTTTTTTTCAGCTGTCCATGAGTTAGCATTTCAAAACTCTCCAGAAATCACTGTGCTCTTTACCCAAATTCTTTGTAAGTACTCTGCATGGAATATGCACTAATCTTGGTACTCTTTATTTGATTTGATTGATGGCCTGTGCAGTAGAGAGGCAAGAGCAAGAAGATAAAACTGAGGGCTGTATTTCCTGCAAGAAACAAGTCCAGCCTCTTGGGTAATGGGGGGAAGATGGGAAGAGAGGGTTTATGAAGGGAACACAGGTCAATGTACACTGCTGAGCTGAATTGCAGCCAGCTTGGCCAGAGGGAATTTTCTGGTATGATGAGAAAAACTGAGGGTAGTGTTGTGTTTCAGAAAAAATGAAAGAACATTTTTATTTGCTTTTCTCTTATATGTCTTTTGAGTGTAAAAAATAGAATCAGGATGTACCTTGGGAATGAAACATTTCTATATTTTCAGGTGAATTCAAATAATTTATTAGAATCTATTTACAACAGGGAAAGTCCCATTTTTTTCATGTTAGGAGAAGCTCCCTTGTTGACAAGGTAAATAGCAAATGAGTAAAAGGACCCTGAAAAAATTTTTTTGAAGGTTTGCAATAATATCCTGAAGGTTAAATCATTAAATGTTCATGATTTAAGATACACTAATTTCACCTAAATTATAGCTTAAAATATGTAGGGAAGCAATAACATAGATCTCCCCTCTTCTGCAAAGCTTAAAATAGAGTTTGAGAAGAACACAGCAACCTATGATGTTGGCAACATTTTCTTTAATGAGGAAAAGTCAGAGAGCAGTTTGAGGGATATCTTCCATGGCACATTTTCAGGTATTCCAGTATAAGTTATTTTCTTTAAGATTGTAAGGAAGATGCATGAATAAATGAGTGAATCAAAGATGATCTCTGTTTTTAAGAAGGCAAGATATATAAAGAAAAACAGAGGGATGCCTGGGTGGCTCAGTTGGTTAAGCGTCTGACTTTGGTTCAGGTCATGATCTCATGGTTTGTGAGTTTGAGCCCCTCATCTGGCTGTCTGCTGCCAGTGCAGAGCCTGCTTCAGATCTTCTGTCTCCCTCTCTCTGTCCCTCCCCCACTCACACATGCTCTCTCTCTCTCTCTCTCTCAAAAATAAATAAACATAAAAAAATAGAACACATGACTGCCTAAGATAAATGCTAAATGACAAGCTTAGGTTCTGTTCAGTGGTTCACCATCTGCCTGATAACCCTGGAATGGAAACTGGAGGTCATTTTCAACTTCCTCCTTTCCCTTGCCCCTCCACCTGTGTTCCCAATTCTTGACCTTTTTTTCATATTGATTCTCTCCCCTGGAATTCCCTTTGTCCTGCCCTTCTCACTCCTTAAGCCCAAGGTCAAATGTCAAATTCAGCATGGAGACTTCCTGATGTCCTCAGTGCAAAGTAACTTCTGGAGCCTAAACCTACTTGCAAAATTCTAGTGCTCTAGGGTGGACCATGTGGAGGCTGTCTTTTGTCTGGCCTAGATGAAGAAAGAAGCTGGAAAGGTTTTTATTTTTGTCTGTAAGATCTGGAGCTGAAGACAATTCAGTTGACCTTCCAGAAGAGGCATTTTTAATACCTTTAAATATCAGCTGTTTGATAGGAAGTATAAGTGGTGGATATGCATCTTCTCTGAAAAGTCATGGGCATCAGGAAAGCTGGGGGGAGAGACAGAGAGAGACCTGGAGAGAGAGAGACTGGGATGAGGTCTCTCCTGGGAGGGAGAAGGCCCAAACCATCCCAGTTCTCCATTTCTGTGACAGCAAAAAATGTGGCCAGAAAACATAATATTTGTATATATCAGCTGCTGTGTTTCTCATTCAGTTAACTCCTGTGACCTTTGGGTCTCTCCCATTCAGTCGGTGATTAACCTTGCTTTAGAACTACAGCAGACGAGAGCCTCAAAAAGAACAGAGAAGCATTACTTGGCTTTTTGAAAACTCCTGACAGAAATAAGAACTATGAGAGGTAGAGGTGAGAGAAAGTTTCAGAGTTTGTGTATGCCCAAAATGAGGGCCTGGGGAGATGGGCCAGCTTCATCCACCCATTGAGACTGAAGAAGTGTCTTGGGCACAAGGCACAGAGTGGTAGGGAGCTGGGTAGTTGAGTTTTGGGCAATGACTAAGGCCTTATACTTCAGTGGGCATCTTAAGACAGAGAGGATCTGTGTCCTGGTTCTCAGGAGAGTCCGTGAAGCTGTTAAGCCTCGTAGTTTTCTTGCACCATCCGGCTTGGCGTATAGTGTGTCTCTGTGCAAGGAGAACCCGAGATGTCTCACTGCCTCTCCCACAGCTGCCGGGTGGCATCTGAAAGCCCCTCTGTCCACGCTACCGTAGAGAAGGCTTTTCACCTATCTGCGAGAGGACCAGTGGGCCAGAAGAGGACTCAGATGTGGTGACCACACAGGGAGCTGTGACATCTCTGGGAATGCAGGGGCAGATAACACAGGCAGCCAGGACTAGGGATCACATACATTCATCCCAGGGGATGTGAGGTGGAGAGGTGATGGTGACTGACAATGAGATACCTCCTTCTTATCAACGGAGCTTTACAAGACTCAGTGGGACACAGAGCTCTCTGGACAAAGCCATGGAAGGAAACTGGTTTGTCTGAGCTTACCCTAAGATGAGGCTTCTGTTACCAACAGGAAGGGGGGTTGGAGATAGAAACATAAAAATAAATGTCCATTTGTTTGCTCATCTCAGTTCATGGCCAAACAAATTCCTATGTGCTATAAAAGTCTGGTAAGAGATACCATATCCTGGAGTGCTGTGAGTGTCTCATTTATTTGCACAGTGAAGTGCCCTGCCTGTTAGTACAACTGCTAATACAATGTCCTTAAACCTGATCCGCTGTTAGTTCTTTTTGGAAGTGAGCTGGGGGTGGGGTGGGAAGAAGACTGGAGCTTCCACTAGGGGCCACCAGACACCACAAAGCAGTGGATCCAGCCATCCAGTGCAAGGTTAGCCACTTCTGTAGAGTTCCTGCAAGTCACTAAAATATCCACTGAGTCCTAGCCTAAACCTGCACCCAGCCTATACTTGCACTGAAATTTTGGTGTGGGGTTAGGAAGGGCTGTGTTTTTAGAGCACTTCAGTGAAAGATTCTCCTTGAAAGGAGCAAATGCTTCATTTGTAGGAACTGTTTTTTACAAGTTATTCTCTTACAAAGAAGCTAATAACTTAAAAATCATTTGGCAGAGTCTCCAGTTTCTTCAGAGATGTGAGATGGCTGAGTTCTCGATAGGTGATTAACAACAGTGCGTTTTCACTGGTGGATATTGCATGCAACTCCTATCAGTTACCACACATTCCAGGTTTTTGGAACTTCCTGGAAGACACTTTACCTTTGCCTGTTTCTGGGACATGGAAACACTTTAAAAGCCATCTCCTCAGCACTTGGGAACCTATCCATTGGCTATCTCAGCTTTGCTTTTTAGATATGATCTCTGAGTTGTAGGTGTTAGATGCAGTGAAATGATGAACAGCTTGGAAATACTTTCCTGTCTTGCTGAAGTGAGCAGTCAGCATCCCTTTTGTGGCAGAACCTGGCCTGGCACCCTCTTCAACAGCCATCTAATGAAAGACAAATATCATATGACTTCACTCATATGAGGACTTTAAGAGACAAAACAGAGGAACATAAGGGAAGGGAAACAAAAGTAATATAAAAACAGGGAGGGGGGGCAAAACAGAAGAGACTCATAAATATGGAGAACAAACTGAGGGTTACGGGAGGGGTTGTGAGAGGGGGGATGGGCTAAATGGGTAAGGGGCACTAAGGAATCTACTCCTGAAGTCATTGTTGCACTATATGCTAACTAATTTGGATGTAAATTTAAAAAAATGAAATTAAAACAAAAACTAGGTTAAAATCCTTCAGTAGATCCCCACTGAGTCCTAAATCCTTAGTGTGGCACCTAAGGACTTAGTCTGACTTTAATTTGATGTCAGCTCTTACTTTAAATCCCTCCTCGTGGTCATGCAACACACCAGATTTTTTCACTTTTGTGCCTTTGTTTATACTGGTACCCAGAATATTGTCTCCCTTTGTCCATCTGGTGAATACCCACTTGTATTTTAACACTTAACCCCTCTCCTGAATCCTTTCTTGAACTTCTAAGAAATCCTAACTTGATAACCCTCACACCTCTGCTGTACTTGTTTTATAGCCTCTTTAGTCTTTATTGGAGGAATCTAATCATGTGCTGTCACTCCTAGATTGTAAGGACTTTGAAGGCAAGGACTATGTCCCAGCTAGCTCTGTGTTCCTAATGTCTGATGCCTAGTAGGCCCTCAGGAAATTTTTATTAAGTATATAAATCTGCCTTGATTTCTTGCAAAAATCTTGTTATGCTGCTAGTTTGACAACGGTGCTTAGAAACCCCCCCCCCCCCCCTTCCAGTTGGCTGGATATGGTTGTGTTGAGAGGAAAGATTATAGCTCAGGATTGGGGAGAACAGGGTGTTATCTGATCCTGACTTTAGGTTCAAAGGGCCACTGAATCACAAAGCATTTTGTAAAGCAAAGAATTCACCACCCAAAAACTGGGTAAAGGATTTCATTGTAGTTTATTATGTATGGTCTCTTAAAAGAGTTTATTGTCATTAGGGATTTAGCTGACTAGGATCACACCCTCATCTGAGAAGCTCCAAAGAACCTCTTTTCAAAAAAAATTTGTTTTAAATATTTACTTATTTATTTTTGAAGGAGAGAGACAGATCATGAATAGGGAAGGGGGGGGGGGAGAGAGAGAGAGAGAGAGAGAGAGAGAGAGAGAGAGAGAGAGAGAATCCAAAGCAGGCTCCAGGCTCTGAGCTGTCAGCAATGAGTTCCATGCAGGGCTCAAACCCACAAACCGTGAGGTCATGACCTGAGCCGAAGTTGGATGATTAACTGACTGAGCCATCCAGGTGCCTCTCCAAAGAAGTGCTTGAAATTAACTCCTGGAGAAGCCTTGCTTGAAGGGCAGGTTCTAAGAAAACTGTGACATAGAGGAAATCTCTTTACTCAGCAATTTTTACCCGTTTCCCCTTTGATCTCAGATGGTAACTAAGGATTCAAAGTGCCCTCTTTCCCCTATTTTTAAAAAAATATATACCAGAAATACTGTTTTAAGGATTTAAAAATTTTTTATTCAAGTATAATTAACAAGTATATGTGACATACAGTGTTACATTAATTTCAGGTATACAATATAATGATTCAATAATTCTATAGCTTTCTCAGTGCTCATCAACACAACTGTACTCTTAATCCTTTCATTTGTTTCCCCTAAGCCCCCACCCGCCTCTCTTCTGGCAACCACCAGTTTGTTCTCTATATTTAAGAGTCTATTTTTTATTTGTCTCTTTTTTTTTCTTTGCTCATTTGTTTTGTTTCTTAAATTCCACATATGAGTGAAATCATATGGTGTTTGTTTTTCTGTGACTGACATTTCATTTAGCATTGCTGCATAATATTCCATTGTGTGTGCATGTGTGTGTGTGTGTGTGTGTGTGTGTATACATACATAATGCATCTTCTTTATCCATTCATCAGTCAGTGGGTACTATGGCTGCTTCCATATCTTGTCTATTGTAAATAATGCTGCTATAAACATAGGGGTGCATGTAGCTTTTCAAATTCCCTTTCATCTCCTTTTAAAGACTACCAACTGTCTGAACACCTGTGATTATTAACATGCCTCACAATGTATTATAATCACATGTTTGTGTAGTTATATCCCTTATGAGATCTTGGGCTTCTGGAAGTCAGGAAAGTGAATTGTATTTACCTTTCTATCCTTGGGTGCTATGTAGTGCCTCAATAGTCAGTGCTTGATAAATGTTAGTTGAATGAAAGCATAATAAAAAATATACAGACTTCGTACCTCCTACTTTGATTTTGAGATTTCCTTTAACAGAGAGCACACATTTTTCTGGATCAGACAGTAATTTTTAGATTAAGTAGAAGCATACAACACTCAGCACATATTGCAAGATTGTCCTGGTTCAGTAGTGGAACTGGAAGAGTATATACCCTCAGTCTGCAGAGTACTTTATAGTTTAAAAGGCATCGTCCCCACTTTTGCTTTTATTTGACTTTTCTAAGGATGACCCTGTGACATGAATGTTTCAACAGTTTACCAGTAAGAAAACTGGTGTTCAGAGAGGTTAGTGACACCCCAGAGTTGCACAGCCAACAGTGTCCTGAGCCTGAGCTAGAACTTCACTCAAGTCCTTTTGAAGATAATTTTGGAAGATTTCAGTCAGTATTTTGAAGATAATTCAATGTTCTTTTCATTATTATACAATCTTTCCAACTTAGTTACCTCTGGACTTAGTGAGGTCTATCATGGTAATGCAATGCCAATTTTGTATACAAACTTAATTGAAATGTCTTAAAACATGAGACTAGTTTTAGTGTTTTCCATTATTCTAAGAATTATTCAGTAAATAATTGAAAAAACGTATGCCTATATATCAGACATTATGTTAATAGCACACCTACTGCAAAACAGAATCCCTTTGCTCTCTGCTGGTATGGTATATGCACAATATTCTATGTACTCTAAACTCTTCACTTAAACCCAACATAATAGCAATGGAAAAATTCAGTAAGTGAAAGTATCTGCAGCCTCTTCAATTTGTGTATTTGCTCTATCCATAGTATTAGGCAAATACAAAACTCAGTCATATCTATGCAGTGTTTAACAATAAAATGCTTGGGAAAATAGCAAACCAAATGCATGTTGTACAGTAAGTTTAGAAATTTGATTTTTTATAACCTTGGGCATTGTTAGATTCTCTACAGTGTTTCTAAATCCTTTTGCTTTATGGTGTTCATATATCTGAAAAAATAAGTATATGCAAAATTGGATATTTTCCAAGCAACGTGTCTTTCATTTGTAGTTCCTGAAGAGCTCAGCTATATGCAGTAATGTATTTATGTTTTAGAATGCTGACTATGGAATAAAGTACTATACTTAAATATACAATGCCTCTACCAACGTTCTCTAAAATATTTGGATAAATGTGATTATGATTTTTATATAATTTATTGTGTTCTGTCAAATCATACAGCTCCCACTTCATATTTTAGAAATTTGAAAACATATCTTATTTCTACCACTAGAATATGGGTCTTGAGTGTGACATCTATAACACTCAGTATTGTGTTTAGTTACCAGTAGAAGAAAGCTTTGCTAAAGGACTAAAGTGAATAGGAGTTGAATTACTTCATAGAATAAGAAGTCCAGAGGCAGGCAGCTGCTGGGGTTCATTTGGTGGCTTAATAATATCGGAGCCAATTTTGTTGCATATCTCTTGGTCTTTCCCTTATGTTTGAGGCCTCATGTTGCCTCATGGTTGCAAAAGGGCTGCACTCTCTCTAGTCATTGAGTCAACAGTAAGGGCAAGGAAGAAGAAGGAAGGGCAGCCACAATTATTTCTATTCCTTTTTTTTCTGAGAAACCTACTAGTAGACTTTTGAATTACTGTCTCTTTGGCCAGAGCCATGACTCAGCCACTCAATTGCAACAAAGTCTGGGAAGGTGGGTATCTAACTCTACTGCTTTTATGAGGCACAGAGGCAAGGCATAAGTGGTTGGGAGCAGCCGTTGGCTCAGTCAGCCAGCAGTATTTTCCAGAGTCCTTTTTCACCTCCCTGAATCTCCTATAGCCCCAACACTGTGCATATATATTTCAAATGGATAAAATCCCTTCAATATAATCCAATTTAGAAATTATTACATTGACTCTGCCCATATAGGTTTTCAAGGGAAAGGAATTAATGTAAATGCCTGTGATGTACCAGTAGACATTCCCCATGCTCTGAATTACTTACTCTTCAGAACATTTCCTGTTTGACAGATGAGAAAACTGGAGCTCATGTGGATTCAGATGCTTGAGGTTGCAGCTAATGAATTGAAAAGATTGTTTTCAAACACAGATCTGTATCCACTCTACCACCCTGGCTATTAAAAATTAAATCACTTTGATATGAAGATCATTCTAGTAGACTGGCACATTCTTGACATTCCTTATAATTGTGAAATGGATACTGTGAATGTTCTGTGATAATTTGGTTTTCATTATAGGCTGTGACATCATTAGTTAGAAGTTCTAAACTGCTGGTGTTTTTGAAAAGTATGTCTGTTTAAGCAGAGGTTATGGGGGTTTCTGAGGTGATTGAGAGGTAAGGCTTGTGCCAACCTCTGTTACATCTAGGGGTAGAGACAGCATATCACCTTGGGTTTGACTTGCTTTGTTCAAGTAAGAGTCATTTGTAGGGGGCCTCACAGCCATGCACACTGAAGGTGAGGAAACACTCCTTGCTCCAGGAGAGCACAAGGAGCTTTTGTACCTCCATTTGGACTGCCAAATGCAGAGGTGCTCAGTATGATCAGTATGCAGAGCTGATCATTGGGAAGAGTTTGCGTGAGTCCAGAAGGAAGGACTGAGAACTTAACTCCTGCTTCCTGAGAGTCACATCAAAGAAACAGATTGGTTGGTCCATTGGCAGGAGATACCAAGGGACCAAAGAGAACCCCACCAAAGGAAGTCTGAGGTAGTGAGCAGAGCGAATGAAGCATGTGGCAGATTCAGAGGGCCTCTGGTAAAGTGTCCTAATCCGGGGGACAGGAGGGAATAAATGAGTGTAGACTGGGGGCACTAGGCATCAGTGCAGCATGCAAAGCACTGACAGAACTGGTGGGACTTGTTTTCTGTGGCATCCTGAGTCTGTGGGAGGCAACAGAAGTGGACTATCAAACTCTTCAGTTCTCTGCTGGCTTGAAGTTCCATCAAGACAATTCCTCTGGAGACTGAGTGAGCCCAGGAGCTCTGGGGTGGGCTGTGGGAATCAAAGAAGGAAATCCAAATTTGCAGCTCCAAAGGGCTAATATTAGGTCTGGAGTCACGCTTAGGACAAGCAAATGACTATATTTGGGAAGTACCTAGGTTATACCATGAAGGTCAGTGACATGAAAATACTGCTAAGCTGAGGTTCTGCTGAGAAGCTAATATATTTCTACATCTTCAAGTGAAGGTAACTAATAGATTGGTATTAAATTTCTGGGTCTGAAACCTAGAGGCACAGAAGAATATTAGTGAAATCACCTCTCTAATGAGTTATTCTTGATCCTGATGTAGATAGATAAGACAGAAATGAAGATTATGGAAGAACCACTTGGGGTTCATGGTGTATGTCCACGCAGAGAATCTTCAGTGACTAAATTGATAGGAAACAAAGGATAGGAGAGCTAGTAGCAGGGATTAACAGAGCTAACTATACCTTTTGTTTTGAATAGGTAGTATGCTCACATGTCCAAATCCAAGCGTATTGAAAGTATATAATAAAAATGCCTCCAATACTATTCCCATCCACTCAGTTTTCTGCCTTAAAGGCAGCCAAGGTTATGAAGCCCTTGCATACTTCTTGAGATACATTCTATGCATATATAAGCAAGTATGTGTGTGCGTGTATGTGCGTGTAGCCACATCTTTTTATACAACTGCTTTAAATTTTTTTTTAACATTTATTTATTTTTGAGACAGAGAGAGACAGAGCATGAACGGGGGAGGGTCAGAGAGAGGGAGACACAGAATCTGAAACAGGCTCCAGGCTCTGAGCTGTCAACACAGAGCCTGACGCGGGGCTCGAACTCACGGACGGCGAGATCATGACCTGAGCCGAAGTCGGCCACTTAACCGACTGAGCCACCCAGGCGCCCCTATACAACTGCTTTTATAGCATATGCACTCTTTCGCATCTTGCTTTTTAAAAGAAAACTTGGCAATATGATTTGGAAATTATTTCCTATTAATATAGAGAAAGAGTCATCCTTTGTTTTTCTTATTTTTATAGCTGCTAACATCCCATTGCTGGATGCATGATACTTTAGCCAGTCCTCTCTTATATGGACATTTTTTATTGCTTCCTATGTGTTACAGTTATTAATATTATACGTACATCACGTGTGTGTGTGTGTGTGTGTGTGTGTATGAGAAAGAGAGAGACAGAGAAAGAGAGAGAGAGAGAGAGAGTCTAATGCTAGAATTGCTAGACAACATGTATTTCAATATGTGAAGATTTATTTACAAGGGTCTGATTATTTGTGATCTACAGCTACTAAGAAGAACAAGAGGGCTCCAAATTTGGTTATTAGGTTCAATTGAATCTAACAATCTCCACTGTAATGAACAAGAAGTTCTGGAGAGTTATGTATGTTTCCTACCTTGCCTCCATGAGACTTTTGATTTTTCTTCACAGTCTTGGGGATGGATGACATTATTTTCAGATTGTAGCAAGACATCAGCTAAGTAGATCCCTTTGGATTCTCTAAAATTGGTGCCTCTCAGTCCCCTTGTAGTCTCTGCGGGTAAAGGACATAATTAAATATTTGGTTTTAAATGTTCCTAAGCCAAAACACCCCCTTCATCTTTGTACACCTGGTCCAAGAAAGTTTAGATAGAATCAAAGAAGAGATTTTGGCAACAAAGGGGTTTGGGTTGACAGAGAAGATAATCAGGCCACTGAGGAGCTGAAATTAAGATTTGTTGTGGCAGATCTACTTGTAGATATTTGAGACTTGGCTGTAATTGAATTTTTATTGTTCAATCAGAATGCAATACATCCACTGGCCTTTTAAATTTTTAATTGAGGAGACATATTTAAAGTTTTAAATTACTAGATCTATTTTGCTTTGATTGGCCACTATATAAAACCAGACAGAGTCCATCTATAGTAGTGACATCAATCAAAGTGTGTTTTTCCATTTTATTTCCTGCCTCTACTATTAACTTGTCACTACCAACCTGTTTTTATTCTTTCACATGGTGTGTGATGGATTAAACTAGTTAGCTAGCCAGATAGATTATATAGGGTACATTAACACTTAGTGTTTTTGATGGAGCACTAAACAAAACAAAAGCCATTCCTTACAGAAGACAGTTAAGCCTGCTGCTTGCCGTGTTTTGGACTTTGTGGTTCTAACTTTCTATGAGTGGGCAGATAATAGCCATGTAATCATTTTAGTGTAGGAACATTTAATTAGTTTCTTTCATAAGAGGCTTCTATTATAGCATAATGGTCAGTTCTCTGAGTAGCCAGCATCCTTGCATCAGGCTTCCCTCCGTTCTGCCTCTGTGTCTATTTTTGGCAGAATGGCTGAGAAACTCCTGAAAGAAAACTAACTCCATAGAGTCTTTGTTTCTAAGAAAAGGGCCTCTGGGTTTCTGAGCAGGCAGCTCAAGAGGTTTACTCCAATTTTTAGTGTTTAGTTGGCCCAGGTTCCTGATGTTTTATTTTCTGGTATTTTGAGGCAGGATTGGACCAGCCTAGTGCTACTCAGATACCTGACCTGCATGGTGGGCCTGGGATCTGGCTTGTCTTTGCCTCATCAAGTGAGACAGGTGGCCCCGTGGTTGGCCCCTAGCTGATCCATCTTGCTGCTCAGGACCCATGCCAGAGCATACCTGATGCTGTTGCCCACTTGCTCTTATCTAGTTTGAACTTGTAAGTCTCCATGGAAATGCCATGAACATTCTCTCAGCATTTCCATAGGAAGGACAGAGAACATCCTTCTCTGACCATGGGCCCCTGTGGCTCAGTCATTGCTGAATTCTAACATTGTTGGTCAACTTGACCCACATTTTTAGTAATGTTCAGTGACTGGGTTCAGGGCTCAGTGGTGTTTTCTGGTTTTCTCACTTCTATGTCCATTCTAAACTCCTAGGGCAGCTGTAGAGCTTTCTGGATCCCTTGGATCTAGAAAACACTGGAGAAGGAGCTGAGGAAAAGGCTGGTTCTCTGTTTTCTTAGTATCCCTATAGATCTGGGAACTAGTCCTGCCCAGTGATCTTGTGCTGTGAATTTCCTGTTGACTCCCTCACTGTGGCAAGTGGCAGTTGCTTGGACAAAAGCTGATCTCCAGCAAACTTTCCCAGAGGCTGGCCTGGTCCCCACTGGCACACATGGTGGGATTAGAGAGTGGGAGTGGGCAGTGAGACCCAAACCTTTTCCTCCTTGCTTGCACTTGTGGGCAGAGGCTGGATCGGGTCTCTATGTCTCCTCAGAATAGGAACACAGAACTTGGCTTAGGCAGACGCACACCCATCACTCCACATTACTGCTACTTCTGCTAATAGTACTAACAAGAGTAACAACAATAACAAATGATATCTTCTGTTGGGGTGAACATGGGGCCTCTTTGCCAGGAGTTTTAAAAACACTAGCTGCCTTGGTCCTCCATCTATAACTTCACTCATAACCTCCCTGAAAGTGAAATGATAGGATCTCACATTATTGATCTCCTGTCTTGTGGAGGTACTTTACATACACAATTACTGATCTTCTCAGCATCAGGAGCCTGCCTTTACTATTCACTATACACCACGTGATGTTTTGGGTTATACACATCATTCAGTCCTCAGAATCACCCTGTATTGTAGGGGCTCTTCTCCACCCCATGGAAGCCTGTCTAAATAACCTTTTAGATCAAGGATGTCTGATTAAACGGCAACACAAGCAGCAGCAGCTGCTAATGTGTCTTGAGTACTTACAACATACCAGACACTGTTCAAAGACCTTATATATATTAATGCATTTAATCACCCCCAACAACCCTATGAGTATGTGGTAGGTATTATTGTTTATCCTCATTTTACAGATGAGGAAAATGAGGCATAAGGAGGTTAAATAACTGTTCTAAACTCACTTACTGATAAAGCTTTCTAGCAGTGCCATAAGATAGGTGTCATTATTCCTGTTTTAAATGTTAAGAATAAGAAAATCAATGATTTTTTAACAGCTGGCTGAATTTGAGCAGATTGACCCAAGAGGAAGGTAAAATTAGTTCCTCTTTCACAGCCAGAATTATTCTTTTATTCAGGCAAATGCCTTAATGAGCCTGTTTGCTGTTGAAAGCAAGGTGTAATTGAAGAAGTTTAAACAAACATGAGGTAACTGCTCTGCATAGTAAAATAAAAGGAAGTTTGTAACTGTCCTCTAGCACATTGAAATGGTTGAGAACTTAGAAGAGAAGAGGGTAGGAATGGTAGAGAGAGAGAGAAGGGGGGCTTGGTAGCATGGTAAGAGGTTAGGATCTCTCCTGAAAAAGCATAGTCAGTGAGAAATTCCCTGTGTAGGGAATGACCAGTGAATTTCTTGGAACAGGTTGTCTGAGTCAGTGTGAAGCTGTTTCTGTGTATGTCATAACTGCTCTCTGTTCAGCCTAAACCTTCAATAAAAGTTTGCTACTCACACAACCTAGTGCTGGTGTATTATAGGAGCAAAGGGAGAGGACATAGGCCAGGCTTTCTAGGCACTGACTAGCAATAAAGCAGTTTAGATGCTTGGGCCAGAGCAGGGAATAAGTTTGAGTAGAGAAGCTGGACTCCCTTGGACATAGGTGAAAGAAACGCCCAAGCTCCCTTCCCCAAATGTGCTCAAAGGAAGTGAACCATGTAAGGGCAAAAGGGAAGAGAGAACAATGAGTAACTTGTATAATAATAAATTATTTTCTAAATTGGAGGATGCGTATCCTTTAGGGATTCGGCCTCAAGTAACAGAAAGCATCATTGCAATGGAAGTAAACAAGGAAATTTCTTACTGCATGCAGCAGGAGGTCCAGAGGTAGGGTGACTTCTGGGTTGGTTGATTCATTAGCTCAACCATGTCATCAAGGATGTAATTCCTTTCCCTCTCCTCTGCTATCTCCAGGATTTGGGTCATCTCCAGGATAGTAGCAGGAGAGCTGCAGAAGCTGGCTCCCAGCCTGGGAGCATGGATTCCTGTATACTTGTTCTGCTGGACACAAGTTCTCTCAGTAGCAGACCTACCTCTCTGTCATCATCACATGGCTGCCAATTCATCCTTGTAGCCCTTTCATGATCCTTAGGTTCCCTGGTGGAACAAGGACAAACAAGAGGTGGGGAGAGGTAAAAATGTAGCCTTTTCTAGAAGAAACGACAACGACAACCCCACCCCCCAGGGTGTTTGGGGGAATAAATATACATAGTAAGCCTGAAACATCTTTTCATACCAGAGAGCAAGAAAGCCATGAAAGACTTTGGGGATTGTGTTGAAAAGATTTAGGAGCCAACTTGAAGGACTCTCACTGGCCAAAGAAGGGTGATTTGAGAATCACAAAGAATATAATTGTGAATAGATTGAAGTGCATAAGATATATTAATGTGCATGACTTCTGATTATACAAAAATACCAATTGGTCACCTTTGTGGGATGCTAGGGAACTAACCCATTATTCTGAAAATAGGCAAATAAGAGGAAAGAAGTCAATCTATAACTTGTTTTTCTTGTATTACTTGTACCTCAGAGGTACCAAGTATTTGTTAAAAGAGTTTTTCTCTATAGAAAAATTCCATTTTTTATTAACTGGATTGCAATGGAGAATATTAGATTTAAAATATCAACATTTTGGGGCGCCTGGGTGGCGCAGTCGGTTAAGCGTCCGACTTCAGCCGGGTCACGATCTCACGGTCCGTGAGTTCGAGCCCCGCGTCAGGCTCTGGGCTGATGGCTCGGAGCCTGGAGCCTGTTTCCGATTCTGTGTCTCCCTCTCTCTCTGCCCCTCCCCCGTTCATGCTCTGTCTCTCTCTGTCCCAAAAATAAATAAAAAAAAAAAAAAAAAAAAAACTTTAAAAAAAAAAAAATATCAACATTTTGATCTTTAATGAGATAATTGATCCAAGCAATTAACATCAAGGCCTGCTAAGAGCATCAGTTGAAAAGCTGATAGGGAATTTTATAATAAATGAATCAGGCTGGCAACACCTGAACTGGTTGATCAATAGTAACAGCAGGCATTATGTACCTCCTGATGGGATGCAGTAGGAAATACACAGTACCATCCAGGAAGTGTTCTTGCAAAAAATTGAACCTAAACAAAGTCAAGCCTTCCAATTTACAGGAATATATTGGGGCATAGGAATAATAAAATATACACGGACTTGTTTTGGATTCTGATTTAAATAAACCATATACTAAAAAAATATATGAGGCAATAGGAGAAATTTGAATACTAACTGAATATTTGATGATATTAAGAAATTATTAACTTTTTCAAATGTGATTATGGTATTATGGTTATGTTTTTTTAAAGTTCTGTATATTTTATAGATACATAATGAAATAGTCCCCTTTGAAATAATGTCTGGGATTTGTTTCACAATAATGCAGTGTATACGTGGGACAAGTGAGTAGATAAGCTTGGTCATGTATTGATAATTACTGAAGCTGGGTGATGGGTATATGCAGTTCATTCTAGTATTCCATTTGGCATATGTTTGATCTTTTTAAAAAGTATGTATGTATGTATGTATGTATTGAGAGAGACAGAGAGAGAGAGGGAGAGAGAGAGAAAGAGAGAGAGAGAGAGAGAGAGAGAGAGAGAATGAGAGGGGGAGGGGCAGGGACAGAGAAAGTGAATCCTAGGTAGGCTCCATGGACAGTGCCGAGCTCTATGCGGTGCTCAATCTGACCGCTGTGAGATCATGACCTGATCTGAAATCAACAGTCAGATGCTTAACCAACTGTACTGCCCAGGCATCCCTATGTTCGATCTTTCCATAATAAAATGTGGGGAAAAAAAAAAAAAAAGTCAGCTTTGGTCGACCACTTTGCATCATTGCAGTTCTGGCTTCTACTACTTTGGCTATGTCAGGGGCCTTGATGCAAAGGCTCAGGCCAAGACAAGTGATGGCTGTGTGAAAGTTGTGTGGAGGCTGCCTTGGGAGTAAGGATTGCGTACATAGAACCACGGCTTTTCAGGTCTCAGCTACATTAGTGTATTGATCTTACTGTTGCTTCCCCTCCTCCCATTTCTGCCATATTCTGGTTTGGACAGGATTCAGTGGAACAAACTGGGTAAGATGAACTGTGGAGGGTTTGTTTTTAGGAAATGTGGCATTGGCTTTTAATGGGCATACCTCTTGTTGCTGATGCTGTGATTCTGGGAGTTACCACAGACCACAAGTCAAAGAAGCTGTCCTCTTCTACTAGTGGCTAAAACTTGACATCACTTCACTGACAAACATAAAGTCTTGGATCCTGTTAAAAGGTAAAGCCTATAAAAAATGGCCGACTCTGCAACCTGTAAGTTTTCATGTTAAGTTTCCAAGAAAAAACTCATTCTCTGAGGGTTCTGCTACTCATCTGGATATGGCCCTTTTCATTGGCTCTAGTAAAACTGTTAACTCAAAGGATGGGATTTTATCAATTGCAAACTTTTTTCCATTTAACTCTTTTTATATTCAGAGTATGCTATGGTTTGAATATACTAGAATCTAAGATGGTATCTGATTTAATATAGGATTATATAATTGATGTTAATTTTTATATGTCAAATTTTCATGATATTCCAAGAATATCATCTACACTGCACTGCACATGATTTTCAGGGGCCTTGCTACTTGATCAGATCTGAGAACAGAATACTGAGGTATAACTAATTACATTTTGGTGTGAGTGAAGAATCTGGTGAGTTTGTTGGGATGCAGAATAGCTTTATTCTGGGTGAGAGCTGAATAGAAACCCTAACCCAACCCTTGTCTAGTTTAAGAATGTCCTTGACAGCACTCTTTAGGTGAAATGACCTAAGTGAAGATTAAACTCTTTTAGGAGCATCTCCAAAGCTGGGAGAGATGATGTTTAAGTGGAGTTCTAAGATCCAAGATTCCTGATTGTGATTGAACCTGCTAGGTCATGGCTGTGAGATTTATTTCTTGCTTTAAAAGATACAGCTAGTTGTAATGACACAAAAATGGAAATTAACCATCAAGCTTTCCTTTCATTCCTTCTCATCTTCATTTAAGTAGTTCAAGGTCATAGCCAAGGAATGGAGGCAATTGGTGGCTACAAAGGAAGCTTTAAGCCTGGGCGGGGGGACTTCGAATAAGTGTGAATGGAAAGCAACACATTGAATTTAATTCACATATTTACTCTGGCAAATTGGAAGGAGGGCAGAAAGTGCTTAGGCCATCTGCTAATTAACTGTGATTCTCTCAGGCCCCTCCCTTAGCTCAAGGTGGCCAGAGGTTGCCAGGGGACATCATGTTAAAATGGAGTAACTAGGTGCCTGTCAATTGTCTACAATTATGTTTGGAAGATGGCATCTGTCATTTATCACTACAAGGATGAGAGAAAACAAGTATAAAGAAATACTTTAGATCTGTGTGATTCTTCTGATTCTAGTTGGATCTAATTTTTATATTATTATCATCTTTGTAAAATCAGTTTCCTTGCTATCTTACTGCTCTAATGCACCAGAATTATGCTGTTAACCAGTCACATGTGGCTATTGAGCATGTGGCATGTGGTTAGTCCAAACTGAGATGTGAGGATTAAATAGATTTGGAAGACTAAGTGTAGAGAAAATAATATAAAATATCTCATCAATAGTTTTTTTTAACGTTAATTACACAGAGAATTGAAAATAATTTGGGTGTATTAGGTGAAATAAAGTGCTATTAAAACTTCATCTGTATATTTACTTTATTTCCAATTTTCTTTAAAAAAAATTTAATAGCCATGAGAACACTTAAAGTTACTGTGTGGTTCATACTATATTTCTATTGGACAGTGTTTTGTTAGGAAATACTTGTGACATGTCTATTTTCTGATATCTTGAGATTAATGGTGTGAATTCCAGAGCCAGATTCCTAGGTTTGAATTCTGATTCTCCACTTTGTATGTGTGGAGACTGGTTGTATTCCTCGCCAAGCCTCAATGGCCTAGTCTGTAAAATGGTGAGGTAAGAGTTGCAGCTGCCTATGAGATTACCTGAATGGGGTTGGTTCAAAGGAAGTTATGAATAATCTTCTCTACCTTCTGCTGATGCTCCTGCTCCCTTGCTCTGTCCCAGAGGAGCTAATCCCTTCTCTTGCTGAGGATCACAGACTCTATAGAAAGGGGGCATAGGCATCAGCCTTCCCAACTCCTTGACTTCTGCAGAGCAGGCAATCTTTCCCACCACTTACTCATTTACACTGCACTCGAACACCTACATGGCACTTGAGCATTTGAGGGTGGGGATCACACAATTTTCTTGTTTCACCCACAGTATTTTATATAACAGAAAACACATGCTAAATGATTATTTAAATCACCAAAAAAGGGAGAAAATGACTATCTAGGAAACACGGGCGATAGTATCAAGTTTAAGGGACACCTTTGGAAACATACAGAGATCCTATGACACATATAATGTCTTTTGTTTCTCATGGCAACCTGTAAGATTATCATATTGACTATGGAGTACCACTTTAAAGGGATATATGACAAGAATTCTCTCCTAGAAAGAAAGCCATGTTTTTTTTTATTTTTTAAATGAATAGAATGTATAATGTCTGAAAACCTTTGTTAAACATGTTTTGTTGTTCTCAAAATATGCTTGCCTGCTTGCTTTTCTCTTCCTATTAAAGGTAAAAACATGCTCCTTCATGTCTCAAATGCGCTAAGGTAGTGGTGATAGGATGCCATTCTTTAAGGTAGGAAAGACCTTGTGATTAGGTGGTCTGCCAACCCTCAATCTTTGCTCTGAGGAAACAGAGCAAACGATAAGAGACTCTTAAAAACTGAGAATAAACTGAGGGTTGATGGGGGGTCAGAGGGAGAGGAAAGTGGGTGATGGGCATTGAGGAGGGCACCTGTTGGGATGAGCACTGGGTGTTGTATGGAAACCAATTTGACAATAAATTTCATATTTAAAAAACAATAAAGTAAGACTGATTAAAAAAAAAGTGCTCTTGTGAGAATCAAACTAATAAAGTTTTAGAGACCTTCAGAGGCTTCCTGGCTCCCACCATATCAATTTCAAACTCCTTTGTCAAGCTTCCAGGACCCTCTGCTGTTGTCAAACACACCTCCTTTTTTCCATGAGTGCATTCTATTCCTTTTATTCGGCCCATCTAAAATTGCCTTCCCACTCCTCGTGTTCTGTCTGACATGTAAAGCTTCATTTAAGTTCTACCTCCTCTGTGAAGACTCATTGTTTCTTTCAGCTTTTCTTAGTATATTTAATCAGTACCCACACCTATGACTATTGCTCACTCTTGCTTCAGGTATGCAAATCAATCATATTTCCCTGCTAGAGGCCAAGTACCACCTGAAACGTTTTTACCCCTGAAGCTGAGGTATTGATGAGGATACTTGGCTCTTACTACGGGGGAGATGTTTCTGACAATGAAAACTGCACCAAATGGAGGTCCCTCAGGACATAGTGAATTCCTTGTCACTGGAGGGAATCAACTAGACACCATGTACAAATGCTTTCCTTAGGGTGTGGATTATTATTGGTGTTTTATACAGTTAAAAAAAATGTTTACTTAGAAAGAGGAAGAGAGAGAGAGCACTAGTGAGCACAGAGGAGGAGCAGAGATAGAGGGAGAGAAAGAATCCCAAGCAGGCTTCACACTGTCAGTGTAGAGCCTAACTCAGGGCTCAATCCCACAAACCATGAGACCATGATTTGAACCAAACTCAAGAGTGGATGCTTGACCAACTGAGCCACCCAGGTGTCCCTATACATTTTTGATGAATAAATGAACACATAGGGCTTTGGAAAAGAGATTCAAATATTCAGTTAAGTGGTCTGACAAAATTCTTTAAGACTGAGCTTTTGTTACTCTATAAAATGGTTGCCCACTCAAAAAGAAGCATTTGTTGTGTTATGCCCAGACTTCGTGATCCCCAAAGCCCACTAGGGAGCCGAGTCCGATGCAAAAGCAAAAGAGCCTTTATTCAAGCTAGCTCGAGCTCAATCCCCTACCTGCACCGACGCAGCAGTGAGATACCAGGGAGAGAGAGCGAGTTTCAAAAGGACAAAGGTTTTATTGGGGCCAAGGGGCAGTTGGTGAGGTAATGGCTGTGGCCTCAGCCGATTGGCTGGGCAAGGGTAGTGGCCTCGGCCGATTGGCTGGGGAAGGGTCGGAGTCCTGTTATGCAGGTCACTGGGCGTGTTTTGATCAGGAAGTTTGAACGGGTGAGCAGGAGGTTAGTCAAGGGGAGGAGGTGTGGTCTAGGTGAAGGACACAGAACAAGATGGAGTCAGTGGCGGAGGCCCGCCCTTTCAGTTGCATTCAAGGAAATCTTTTCTCACTTGAAAACAATTTCCCATTCATTTGATTTTAGCAAACTTGTGAGAAGTGTGAACCTCCCCCATTATCTAAGTGTTACATGCCAAATGTTGGCAGATGGCAAGGATGTATAGAAAGTGCATGAGAGAAGGGGGACACAAAAATAATCAGAATACATTGGTAGCCATGCTTTGGTTTCAAGACAGTGTGGAGGGTTTGGGAGAGAGGTCAGGAATACTAATGGACCGAGTAATCCATGGTTGAATTTTCCTGCTCTGGTATGGTTCTGATCTCCCCATTAGTGCTTGGGACTGTTGAACTACCTATTAAATCAGGACTCTATGCAAAAGCTGATGGTTTTACTCTTGAACAGAGAAGTTAGAATTGCAATTTGGATGAACATTTTTAGCTGAGTCATAGTTGTTATTTTGTTACTGGTGGTAGAGTCCAGAAAAACTCAGAAAATTTGAAAATATCAAATCTTGTGTCTTCAGAGGATATATATGGAATCTATTTCCCACTTTTAAAATAATGTTTTAATGGAATAGTATTTAAAAAGTCATCATACAACAGAGATTGCTTATTTTAAGGATAGACTATGTTAAAGGGTTGAGGTAAACCGTAGTACTGTTTTGCTAATGCTGTCTTGTAAACCATGACAGTATTATCAGTTCAGCAACAAAGTTATCAATCATATATTATGTGCAAATCATGCTGCTGAACACCTGTCAAAAGCTTTGGTTATGCTTCCTCTGGAAGAGGCCACCATTGAAAGACTTGGGAGGCACTGAGTGAGAAGTAGAATGACAAATTGATTAGTGTGTGTGATATGTGGTTACATTCGTTTCCTATTGCTGCATAACAAATTATCACAAACTTAGCAGATTGAAACAGCATATATTTATGATCTCACAGTTTCCATGGGTCAGGAGTCTGGGCACACCTTACTGGGTCCTTTCCTTGGGATATGGCAAGGCTGAAATAGAAGGATTAGCTGGGTTGTGTTAATTCCTAGAGCCCAGGGCCCTCTTTCAAGCTCCCTCAGGTTGTTGACAGAATACAGTTCCTTGTGGTTGTAGGATTGAAGTCCCATTCTACTGCTATCACCTGGGGTCTACTCTCAACCCCCAGAGGCCACTCAGTTCCTTGCCATGTGGTCCTTTCATAGAGCTTCTCTCTACATGCAGCTTCTGTCTTCAGGGCCAGCAGAAGAATCTGGGAATTCCTCTGTCTCTGCCTTTAAAGGGCTTACTTTATTAGGTCAGGCATATCCAACATAATTTCCCTTTTGATTAACTCAAAATGAATGGATTGGGGGCCTTAATCACATTTTAAAAATCCTTTCACTATTGCCACAGAACAAAACTTCATTGCAGAAGTAAAGTCCTATCAAATTCATTGGTCCTGCCCCCACTAAGGGGAGGGGATTATACAAGGTCACTGAATTTTGGGACCATCTTAGAATTGCACCTGTTAACACTGAGCAGTAAGAAAACAAAAACATCATTTTGTTTGTTAGAGATTAGGATGGGTCATGGGAGGGCACGTCTTTTCTAACATCCATCTCCCACACCAACTGGTGTCCTACAGTTCAATTCAATCCTGGAGTTAGCATTTAGAACTCACAGTTAAGGGCTCAGCCTCATCATACCACCTTCACTTTGGGGATCAGCTGCAAGTCCAGGGGCCCGCCTGCACTTCTGCTTGGAAAATGACAAATTTCAGGGTTCCCATGACCACCCCTTGGGTTCCGTAATTTGCTAGAATAACTCACAAAACTCAGAAAAGCACTATATATACAGTTACTGGTTTATTATAAAAAATACAAATGAACTGGAAAGTGAAGAAAGAAATGGGGTAGCAAGGTGTGGGGGAATGCAGGCACAGCACTCGATGACTTCTCCTTGTGCAGCAGCCTCCCAGAACATTGTTGGGCTCACCAAGTCCAAAACTTCTTGAACCTTGTTGTTCCAGACCTTTTATATAGGGTTTTATTATATAGGTGTAATGGACTGATTGTTTGTGTCCCTTCCAAATTCATAAACATGTAATGGTATTTGGAGATGGGCCTTTGGGATATAATTAAGGTTAGATTAGGTCATGAGGGTGGGGCCCTCATGATGGGATTAGTGGCCTTCTAAGAAGAAGAAGAGAAAGAGATTTTTCTTTCTCTCATTTTCTCTGTGTGTATACTCCAAGAAAAGGCCATGTGAGGACACAAAGAGAAGGTGGACATTTGCAAGCCAGGAAGAGGGCCTTTAGCAGGGACTGAATCATCTGGCACTGAATCAGTGGGTACCTTTGTCTTGGGTTTCTAGCCTCCAGAGCTGGGAGAAATAAATTCTGTTCATTAGGCCACCCACTCTGTGGTATGGTGTCATGGCAGCCTGAACAGGCTAAGACAGGGGGTATGATTGATTAAATTATTGCTTCCCTGATTCAACTCAGTCTCTAGCCCCTGTCTCCTCCTGGAGACTTTTTGGTGGAGTAGGGCTGAAAGTTCCAACCAAGCAACCAGGTGGTGGTTTCCTGTGGTGACCAGCCCTCATCCTGAGATTGTCTGGGCCCCTCCTTCATGAGTCATCTCATCAGCATAAACCCTGGTACAGTTAAGGAGGCTCCTTATGAGTAACAAAAGACAGTCTTATTCTTTATATATTGTTTATTCTTTATTTTACTTCAGAGGTTATTACCAATTTTGTAGATCAGAATCTTGGCAGAAAGTGTCAATTTGCCCTAACCAATTCAGGAACTTCTTAGCAATATCAAAAAACTATGTAAACTGATTCATATGTATTTATATATATATATATATATATATATATATATATATGTATAAATATATATGTGTGTGTGTGTATATATATATATATATATATATATATATATACACACACACTCAACACTAAGCTGCTATATAGTATATATAGTATACGTAATATAATATCTGTGGATTTTAACTCATTTGTTCATACAGGAAATGCTTACTCAATGTTACTAAGGGAATATCTCTTTACTTGTTTTATTCCAGATGATTTTCTCTCAGTATGTTCATGGTCCTTCCTGATCTACTATGATAGGAAAAAAATAGGATAAAATAGGCAGAGAGGGAAAGGATGAGGTCCCTGGGTGGGGAAAGACGTGTTTTGGAACAATGCTGGGAGTGTCTGACCATAGTAACACCCCTCAGGTGACTCCCCCTCAGGTTTCCTTCAGGAATTTGACAAAAGACCTGACTAAAAATAAGTAGACCATAAAACCTATGACCCACAAGGAACTGGTATGGCCATAGACCACCCCTCATACAATGGAAATGAACCAATCAAGAATGGACAACATAGCACCTAGAGTTATCCAGCCAATAAGGATAAAACCTGAGAAGAACAAGGGAAAAGGAAGGGGGAGGGGTGACCAGAACCTTACAAAACCAGGACCCTTGCCTATTTTCAGGTGGGCATTCACTTTCAAATGTCCCCTCTCTATAAAGAGAGTTTTCCTACTGTTCTTCCTTTCTAATCTTATACTCTAATAAACTTTTGCCTGTTGCTCATTTTGTGTCTACCTCTTTAGTCTTCGAAGTGGCAAGACAATGAATCCTGGGTATTGTGGTAAGAAATCCTGCAACACCTCTGACAGGGATCCATGGTAAATTGGAAGTCTCATTTGGGGACCAAGACTGATAAAGGATCTCTGGAGAATTGTCAGATTTCCTGGATGCATTTGCATTATGTTTAAGCTTTGTGGAAGCTTCTTCAGCATCTGGGTGTGTACAGGTATGGTTTGTCCTGTTCATATTTGTGTTCCTTTCCAGTGATTAGACTCAGGCACATTGCCCTCAACTGTTGCCTTGATACTTAATAAGAGCTTCTTTTCCCCCTGTTGTTGTAGTGGAGTTTTACAATCTATTTTTGCTTTGAGGACAAGAAGAGTAATCTTCATGCAGAGAAATGCTTCCAGAAGTTTTCACCATTTTTCTTCAGATATGTCCAATATTGCACTCTTAAATGTATCCCTTAACTGTAGCTGTGTGTGTCACCATTTCATTTCCACGGATGTTCATGCTATAGATATAAACTGCCTTAAATGGTTCTTCATCTGTTCCTTGGTGATTTAACACAACTTTGAACTGTCACTGTGTATAGAATGACAAGTGTCCTCTTTATCCTTGAGTGTCACCAGGCAAGTAAGCAATGCCTGTCAAAGAGAGTCAGAGATCAGAAAGGAGAGGAAGAAGAGAGAAGAAAAAGACCAAGGGAGGAAACGATGGAAGAAGGTATAGTGTGAGAGAACAGAAAAAGAAACTAGTCCACCTGATAGCAGAGGACCAAGAAAAAAAAAACCACCCCCAAATTGCCCAGATAAACTCAAAGCTACTTCAGGTGACAATAATGAAACATATTTCAAACATAGTTTTTAAAAGTAATTTAGAATTTTGAGGTATTCTCTTGTCGAAGTAGCTTATAGTGGGCCCCAAATGTGCTGAATGAAGAATGGGAACCTAAACGCAGGACCAAATGGGGCAGAGAAGTAAGGAATGAGGAGGCAGACTGTAGGTGAGCCTGGAAGAAATTCCAATGTGGCATGCAAAGTGATCAGAGTTGTTTATGGGGCAACTTGCTTCAGGTCTCCCAGTTAGGGGGGACAGAGTAGGACCTAGAAGAGGGTCTTCTGACCCTGCTGTGAAGCACAATGACCTCTGGGCCCAGACCATGAAGAAGGGCAGTACATCTGATTATGTGACTTTGACAAAATGTCAGAGAAATGAAAACAAATGGCTGAGCAGTCCCTGGAGGGATAAAGAGTTCAGTTATTAAGTTCCTCGACCAGAAACACTGCGATTCAGTCATCTAGGATGATTTTATTCCATCTTCTATTATGGGCTGCATCACATAAATCTGTGTTTTATTGCTAGAGTGAGATGCTGGAGAATTTCAAGATTACTTTTGGCACTGTCTGAGTTGGCTCACTGCTGTGCCGACAAGTGCTTGTGGAAAATTAGCAGCAATGATATTAATCACCTTTTTCCTACCCACCCCACTAGACCTTTGTTTTGTCCTACTTCCTTTGAAAACAAAATACAACTCCCCCTCCAAATCTTCTAAAATACAAGTGCCTTGAGTGGACTTAAAGAGTGTGGTGGCCAGGAAGAAGAGGGGATGGTCATACCCTGGGGCCCTGCAGGGGTGTAATGAGGAGTCAGTTGTGATGCTGTTGCTGTGTCATGTATCTCATGCCTGGAATTCTTAGGGATGTGGCTATTGGGAAAGGGAAGGGAAACAAGGAAAAATGGTACATGAGGAACATTAAAGTCTGTCCATTTTTCTTTTTTTTTTTTTTTTTTTTTTTTTAATTTTTTTCAACGTTTTTTATTTATTTTTGGGACAGAGAGAGACAGAGCATGAACGGGGGAGGGGCAGAGAGAGAGGGAGACACAGAATCGGAAACAGGCTCCAGGCTCCGAGCCATCAGCCCAGAGCCTGACGCGGGGCTCGAACTCACAGACCGCGAGATCGTGACCTGGCTGAAGTCGGACGCTTAACCGACTGCGCCACCCAGGCGCCCCTCCATTTTTCTTTTTTGAGTAGCACATTTAACTGGTGCAATACAGGAGTATAAGGGAAGTTGAGAAGTAGGAGGTGGGTTGGTGGATGGATGAGGGATTTGAACACACACAGATACACACACTTGTACACATACATGAACTTATGGGGCTATGACAAAGGTATTTTATTTGGGGGTCACCTGACTTGACAATAGATGCCCTCATTCTCTGTCCCACGATGTCAAATCCTCTCCCATCAAAAGCTGATCTCATTTCTTTCCTCTCTATTGTTGATTCCTACTCTTCTTTGCATAGTCCTGATTTTACTCCTGTTTTCTAAATTATTTCCCCAAGGTTTTTCCCTTTCTGCCTCTGCTTTTGGGCAACTGCATCTATTCATTTGGCTTTCAATGTCATCTCTCTGTTCGTGACTTTCAAATTTATATCTCAGGCTTTGCTCCTTCTCAAGCAGGAATAGGGTTTCTGTTCAGTGCCAGGTGAGATAAAGGGAGCTAAGACAAAGCATAGCTTGCCTTGCAATTGTATACCTGGGTTTGTGGAGGCAGGATGCTGAGTTATGTGTAAGGAAACTGGTGAGGGCCATCTTGGAATTCTGTGCTTAGGAAACCAGTTCAGTGAGTGAGTAGTGAGAGGTTGGGAGCCAGAATACTAGGATTCAAATCCTGACTCTGTCACGTACTTGGTGCGTGCTCCTACATCTCTGGTCCTTTATATGTGGTAGAGGAGAATAATTCAATCTCTCCCCTAGGGTCGTCATGAGGATTAAGTGAGATACTGTATTTAAAATGCTGAGCCCTGCACATAGTAAGGACTCAGTAAATCTTACCTATCCAAGTCACTTGTCATCTCTCCCAAAAGAGAGAAGAATGTCTTTTCCAAGAAGCCTATGACAGAAAGCAAAAGGCATTAATGTGGAAAGCTCTTGCTTTTGTGAAGTCAAATGCTGCACCAAGGTCTGGGGCTTTGTGACAGACAGGGCTTTATTTATTGCTCATTATGAATAGGTTGATGAGAAGTAGGTGGGTTAAAGATGAGTGAAAAGCTTTATGACTGAGTTTATCCTGTTTTCTGGGCCCAGGTCTCAGAAAGCTGATTTAACGAGGCTGGGGCTACACAGGACTGCCCTACTTAAGGCTTTTGTCAGCATTTCCTTTGTGGATTCTAAGTTCCAGGGGCTGGAAATAACTGTGTTGGAAATATTCTCTGAGGGCTTGAGTTTGGTGGAAGATCTTTATCAGGCACCAGATAATCTTGTCAAGTGTTGAAAGAGGACTAGAGAAAGAAAGAAAAAAATGTTGGAAGGGGACAATGGAGAGCAAAAGAGTGAGAAGAGGAGTGAGAGTGGAGCAACGGAAGGTGACAGAAAAGGAAAGAGAATTCTTTTTGGAGTTTCTTAGCCATACACTTTAAAATAGCTCCTCCAAGTCAGGCATTTCTCTGACATACTTGACCAGGCCCTATGCTGTTATAATAATTGGAGAGAGCTATACCAAAGAGCTTCCTGCTGCCTGTCCCTGAGATGTGTTCTCACAAGCTGAGTGTACTGTTGGTTGCCTGCCTATGTTTTGCCAACATGATTTTACCATTCTCTTTTTCCATAAAACAGAGACACCAACTTGATTTCTGGCATCTTGCAAAGTTTGGAATGGTGTTGTTGGTTCCCTGGAAAGATCTTTGATTATCTTCTTGGAGGGTGCCAAGTGGGCTCAGAGTTAAAGAAGAGACATGGGCAAGGAGCTACAAAGGAAAATAAGGCCACAGTTAGGTCTGTATGAATACTCAATAGCGGAATTCTGGAATGCTGGGTGCCCTTGGCACAAACCCCAATCCCTGTGGCAGAGTCCATGGTGATGACCTGAGAGAATCTAGGGTTAGATTCACCATGGTGGGGCAGGCGTGCACAAAAGAGATGGGACTGGCAGACTCCATCCACACAGGAAAGCAGGGGGTTCTTACCATGAGCTAAGGGAGAGTCACTGGTGATGCCCTCTCCCATTCTCCTGCTCTGAGAACTTTGGAATGGAAACTGGTAACATTCAGAGAAAAGCCACATTCTGGAGCTCCCTGTTTCCTTTAACTTTGGGTCTACTTCTCTCAGCACTGGAGGTGGTAACTGATAAGGACCATAAGCAGAAGAATGTTCACTTTTATCCCAGAAGGCTGACCTACAGCCTGCATAGTTTCAATAAGGCTCAAATAAGCATTGGCTGCTACATTCTTAAAGGTCTTATGATTGTCTGTACATCTCACCCATAGTTAATATTGAACTGAATGACAAACACCAGAAAAATCGTGCAAAAGTAGTTTTATGGGCAGAAATTCGAAGAAAACGTTTATAACCTAATACTCCTAGCACATCCCTCCCCCTTGAGCACTAAGCATATAACCACGAGCTTCATACAGCAAAACTGCAGCTCTTTATGCCCACAGGTCCTGTCCCTGTGCTATAATAAAAGTGCCTTTTTGCACCAAAAATGTCTTAAGAATTCATTCTTACCCATTTGCTTGTGGCCCCAAATCAGTAACTATGAAAGAGAAGCCTGGAAGATGGACAGCCATGTGACTACTATCCTTTTCCTTTCCAAATCCCACTAAGACAATTGTAGAGGAATAAGATAGATACAAACCCACAAGTATAGACAGCCAAGGAGACAACTGAAGATGGAATCTTCCCATAGGTTTAGGAAGCTGGAAACTGAGTGAGGAGGCCAACTCTCTTTAGTAAGGCAGGTAACATCAACTGTGCCATGTCAGTATTAACAGTATAAACAACCAGAGTCAGGAACTAGCAGGGGTTCCTAAAGAGTCATAGGTTCTAAAGGGTCAGAAAATCTGTTCCCATTTCAACTCTCCCAACCTTAAATAGTTTTGTGACTATGAGAAAGTCTATAGCTCTATGGGCCTTAGTTTCCCCAGGTATAAATTGTTGCTCAGAATTGTTGGAAGAATTAAATGGGAATTCATTCAACCCATTCACTTGACAGGTCTTATTTAAGCTTCCAATTTTTTGGCATCTACCATGCATCAGGTGCTATGCTGTGGATGTAATTAAGGAAATTGGCACTGAGTGGAAGTTAACAAATATTAGCTTCTCCTCTCAGACTGTTTCAGCTCTTTTGGTATTCAGTAGTCCCAGTCAGGGCCTCATGAATTCAGAGCATTGGTGTAGAGAAGTAGGGCTGGCTTGTTTGGGAGCAGGAGAAAGTCATCTAGATCATCATTTATGCTCTGGCTAGTCTTTCATTAAGAATGTTCTGGCATTATTTCCATCCATCAGAGCTGTCTGCATTGGTTTAACTATTCTGAACTCTGAAGCCTTCTAGCATGCAACAGCCATTTCCTCTGGGCCTGCCCAGCCCAAGCACCTCTAAGCAGGGCTCAGCTCCATCTTGGGGACACTGTTTATGGTGGCAAGAAGCCCTTTAGTGTCTGTGGCTTTTGCACTGTGGACAGCTGGAGCTGAGGTCACCTCCTTTCCCTAGAGGAGGAAGTGGTCTGATGAGGTACTCCAGGTCATGGGGTATGCTACTGTCTGCTTAGAACTTGACAGAAAGCCGCTGAGTAAGGATGACTAGCCACTTAATGGACATTAATTACTGTTTGCAGCATCCCTGTGGGTCAGAGGACAGGAGGACTCTGATGTCAGGGCTGACATGCTGTAGCTGGCAGCAGGCCAGCACTTATATTTGATTAGGGCTGTGGCTAGTTTAGCACAGCCAGAGGGACCCTGATGGGAAGTCTGAGCCTTGTCTAACTTCCAGAGGGAGAGTTCACAACTACTTTCTTCTTCGATGACATTTCCACAATGAGCTTCAGCCTTTGTTTCCTATGTCCCACACCTGGATATCCCTTGTCAACTTAAACTGGGGTCCCTAAGGTGCAGAGCCTACTTTTGGAGCTCTGCCTTCCTTGATTAAATTGGAACCAGGAGTTCTAAAGAGTGTGGGTTTATCTCAAGTCCTCATTTAGGGAATCCTTGCATTGTAGATTTACAATGCTTCTGTTTTAGAAGCAGATTAAAAACACATGAGTAATTAATGGTGTTACAAATTGGAGAAGCAAATAGCAGTCCTCTTAATGCTAACCTCTGGTTCCTGCAATAAAACAGAGATTTGTATAGGTTCCTATGTAGTGCATCATTTTAAAACATCATCTCCTAAGCACTCATTAGTTCCGTTTTAGCCTAGGTGGCATATGGAAGGTGTCGGTTGTGAATATTTATTGGGATTGAAATGGACTCTTAAGAGGTGAATGCTGAAGGGAAGCATCTTGTGATATTAATAGAGCCCATATAAGTCACCCAGAGGATGACTGATGGGCTGGCCCTTCCCTTCTCTGTAGCTGGGGAACAGTTCCTTCTGGGGGTGGTGCAGAACAATGCAGGTTATAACAGCCCTGCATCTTCTCCAGCTGTTTGGACTGAAGATACTTGAATTCAAGTGGAGGTTGGGGAAAAGTTACCCAGCAGAGAAAATAAGAGGCAGGTTTTCCCTCTCGTTTATGTTAAGAGTTTAACATGACAAAGAGAGACCTCAGCTTTGGGATTGCCCATGGGACTTGGTTGGCCTCTCTCTACATCTGTGGTAAATCCATCAAGACAAAAAGGGCTCTTGTCTCAGAACAAGTGCTTTGGAGGTGAACACAGTTGAGCCAAAGGAAAAGCTTTCAGTGTGATTTCACAAATGCATGGAAGCAGCCAAAGACACTGAAAGTGCCTTGGACTTGCTATGAAGTTTAAAAATCTTGTTCAGTGAGAATGTCTAAAGTGGTCATGAGTGCAGTTAAATAGGAACTAATACACAATCCACTATATCTATTGATAAATGTATATTTGCTCTATGTTTCAATTAAGGTATAATTTGCATACAGTAAAATCCACCCTTTTTAGTGTATAGTTCTGTAGGTTTTGACAAATGCATGTAGTCATGGAGCCCACACTCAAATAAAATATATAGTAGTCTCATCACACCCCCAAATTGTGCATCCTTTTGTAGTTAACCCCTCAGCCCCTGATGACCACTGTTGTTTTTTTTTCTGTCTATGGTTTTGCCTTCTCCAGAATATCTTTTAAATGGAATTATAGAATTCTTTATTATTCTGACTTTTTTCACTTAACATGAGAACATTCTTTCACTTAATATTGCGTATGAGATTCATCCATGTTGTTGCATGTATCAATAATTTATTTCTTTTTTATTACTAAGTATACATTCTATTTAGATGTACCACAGTTTATCCATCTCCTAGTAGGGAGTTACTTGTATTATTTCCAGTTTTTTGGCAGTTATGCAAAAAGTTACCTGTGTACCTGTTTTCAAGTGAACTGTAAGTTTTTATTTTGATTGGGCTAAATCTAGCAGTGAGACAGCTGAGTTTTGGTAAACACGTGTTTTATTTCATAGGAAACTGCCACACCCTTTTCCAAAGTGGGTGTACATTTTGTATTTCCAGTGTTTCACATCCTTGACATCACTTAATATTACAATTTTTTAACCTAACCCTTCTAAAAGGCATTTAGTGGTGTCTCATCATGGTTTTAATTTACATTTCTGTTACAATTAATGATGTTGAGCATCTTTTTACATTTTTATTTGCAATTTGTGTATATTCTTTGGTAGAGTGTTTATCTTTTACCTGATTAAAAACAAATTGTATTTTGTTAGGAAAAAATGGCATTTGGTTTTGTTTAATTTTTTTTTTTTTTTGGCTTAGGTTGAAATTTTCAAATAGTAGTCTGACTAGATAAAACCCCCATGCCCGCCCTTCGCCCCAGCTGTTAGCCACCAGAAAGACACAGATCAATGTTTAGTGTAGTTAGAGTCACATTTTCTCTAAGTCATACAGCAGGAAACTATATATGGAACATTTTTCTGGATGGCTTTGGAAATAAAAAAATAACTGCTCCCATTTTCTCTGGAGGAGCCCACTTTGTCCAGGGAATGGGGTCATTAAGCCAAGTTCCCCTCATAGGAGAAGAAACAACCATAAGATGGTTCTTTTAAGAGGGTAACTTGTTTTTCCTAGAGCTATAAGACACCAGAGGATTATAGGATTCTGGTTTTTAAAATAGCCCTTAGATTTCCTCAGGGCAAATATTGATTATTTGTGACTTGAAGTCTTAAGTCAAGAAAGACAACATGCTTCAGATGTCACTTTAAAAAATAAGTTGATACATCTATATGCTTGACATAGTTCTTTCAGATGTAAGATACAAACAGAAGCAACAGCAACCTGTACTACTTACCAGACTGAGGAAAAAATAAACATAAAATATTTTATTTTTTCCTGGAATCTATTTTCAGTGGGCTTCTTTTAGGATTTTTTTTTTCCAGCTCCCTTCTTGAGAACTACCCTCCTTCTCATGTCTTTTCTCATCTTCCATAGAGATGGGTCCGAGCAGCCATGTTCATAGTACCTAACCCCACACACCTCCTAGGCCTGAATCAATGTGATCAGAGGTAGTTATTTACTCATTCTGGGCCAACCAGGTCTTCTGTACTGTGGCTGAAGCTGACATGGTATCAGTTTGGGCAGCATGGCATTTCTTGCCATGTAGATTTGGAGTTAGGGAATCCTGCTCTGTAAAAACAAATAAAAATGAGGCTGATTCTTGGAAAGGCCAAGATTAAAGACAGAGAATGGGCACTTCTGAGATTCCTGATGGTCCAGGCCTTAGTTTCTTCCCCTTCCCTGAGTCCCTCTACACTTGGAAACCATGAGATTCTTTAATATGATTCCATTGAGTTTCCTCTTAGACTAATGGTAGCTTCAGTTATCTTCTAATATCATAATCAAGAGAGTCTCAACTGAAGTAGCATTGGATAATCTTGGCTAGGAAACCCGTCTATCTGAGCTGGCATCCTGCAAAGAATTCTGAGTCACAAGTGGCAGAAATGGTGCACTTAATAATGCTAGATAAATAACCATAATTAAAAGCAGACAGTCAAATTGAAGGCAGATTTCAGTGAAGAAATCAAATTACTCCTTTATTTTAAACTGTAGTCAGATTCCTTGGATCTTAGCTTTGGAATGGATCTTAGAGGTTTTCAGCTCATTTGTCCAAACTTTCACATAGAGCTGAAGGCCTCTCTCTGGAATTCTTCACATGGCCATCTAACCTCTAATTACATCAATTGGTTAAATTCAGGGCCTATATAGACCTAGAAAGATAAATGTTGTTTTCTGTTTTAAAATTCACATTTCTTTCCCTAGATTCTCTTCCAAATATTAAGACAGTTATTGCCTTTAATACTCTCTCTGGATTCCTCTTCCCATTGACTCCCAAGGCCATCTGTAGATAATGAAAAATTCTTGCCAGCAGGCATTCCAATTTGGATTCAGAAACACTGATCAAACTTACTTTTTGCTTTCTGCTTATGTGTTGATGACTTATGCTTCCAATGCCTTAACTCATACCTTGTGCATCATAGACCATTCATAGAAAGCTCTGTGTGCTTGGGGCAAGGACATTTTTGGCAGTATGAAAAAAAATCACCTCACATAGACTTTGCTTATAGCAATAGAGTCAGCCTCACTACCTGGAGGCTTACACAGACTACTGGTGGGAAGGAGAAAAAGAAGGCACCTGTGATGGTAACTCTGCATAATAGATGCTCAACCTATTTAGTGAACGAAGTGAATTACTGGAGACCAAGTTAAAGCTTTTCTATGTAGAGAGAATTTGTTTACACCATTTTACCCCAAACTGGAAAGAAAGTAACCTTGAAGATTGTGATTAGATTTCTCTCCCCTCACTTCAGAACAATGGCTACTGTAGGGCCTACAAGAATAGCACCGTTTTGTGTTTTGTACCTAGTTTTAAAGTGTCACACACCAGCTGGGATTGGAAGTTCTCAGAACTCCAGAGGTGTTGGGCTGTGTCAGACTGATGAATTATGTAAAACCCATTTTCCCTGAGTATTATTAATCATCCTCAAGCAAATGAAGACATGCTAATTAATTTTTGGTGGTTTTTACCCGCAAATGCCAAAGGAACTAAACCAAATTAAATCTATTCTCTTCAAGACCAGCACCCTGTTAAACACTCTATGACTTATCCAATTCAATTTGGAAGATGTGATTCTTTGGAAAGTTAGTTTGCGTGTGGTTTCAGAATCCTAAAGGCTCCTTCTTGAAAATGTAGCTCAAAGTTTCATGCATAATTCCTTGAAAAATGGATGAATAGAATTGCTATGATTTACAAGGACAGCATACAACAGACTGTATTAGATAGTTTACCTGGTGTTATCACATGGGTAGGGATTACCAAAGCCCACTGGTAGGTATTATCATTCTAACTGTACAAATAAGGAGACAGACTTAGAGACTTTATGTAAATTTTCGAAGTCAAACAAGTAGGTTAAGCTAAAATGCAAATCCAGGTCTGTCTGACCCCATAGATGATGCTTTTTTGACTGTATCATGCTTCTCTCGAGGAGACAATCCACTGTGTATGTGAACTTTTCACCAGCCAGATGCCTGTGTGCTGTACATTGTAGGCTTTGCATTGTACTTTAAGAATTAGGGCTTCCCATTTTATTTCCCTTACTAGAGAAAAGTCTTAAGGAAAAGAGTTCCAGGGTCTTTTAATGATTTTTATTAGAATAGCATCACATGTAATACCACTCCATTCTTGCTCTCAAATCTATATGTTCTCTGATGTTCCTCCAAAGCTCTTTTCCTTTGGGTGACAATTTAAATATTGTGGCTCAAATGAGAGATATTTTTCTATCCATGGCCATGAGTTTGTCATGTAAGTCATGTTTAATGTGCCCCTGAAAGCAAGTGGTCTCTGAACATCCCAGCAGGACTCTGGGAGGTCCAAGAGACAGTAACATACTGAGCACAGATGGCTTGCAAGGGATGGCTCTGGGAACCTTGGGCCTTTGCTTAGTTCAGTGTTCCTTATTCCAGGAAACAGGGTCCTGACCCATGTATCTTGGGTCTTTGGGGTGGCTTGGAGCTTCTTTTCCTTCACGCATGTTTGGGTGGTTACCAGCCCTCTTTCAAGGACTCAAAGGCACTAGAATAGCTGTTAAGGAGAGAAGCCCTTGGAGCACTTTACTGAAGATGAAGAGATTGCATAAACTGATGTATACTTTGCTACTTCTCACAATGACACGAAAGCCACCTTCACTCTTAGTTACGTCACTTGTGTTTTCCTCACCAAATTATAGAAATACTAGTGCTTTCAGTAAAGATTTCAGACTTGGGCACCTCCTCTCTTCATCATTTCAAGCAACAGATGTCCCTATTTTGTCAAAGAACTAGTGAGATATATAAGAGTATGTACTCCTGAATCTCTGTCACTAAATGTGTTATGCAAGGCAAGTCACATTCTTTATGAGCCACTTTTTTTTCTCCTGTGAAATGGGATGATTATGCCTGCCTTAGAGGGCTATTCTGAATGAAGATTAAATGTGAATGAAATTAGCTCAGAGTCTGGCATACAGAGGATGCTAAAACAATGTTTGTTTTCTTTTGCTAAAATGAAGACCATTGCTTTTTATTTCTAAGTCTCTAGAGCCCTCGCTTATCATTCTTACATACCATGAATACACACACAGCACTTTCATGTGTTTTCCAAGCAAGTATTTCAATATTATGTGGTATAGCTTGCAAATTGTGGTCAACATTAGTAACTTAAAATTTTCCTCACTTTTCTTCTGTTACCCTGTCTTCCTCCACAGTGCAGAACAAGAGAAATATGAATTAAAATGCATTGTATTTTGCTCAAGTTTTCCCCCTTATTTAGGATCTCCTTGTATGCACACGTACACATGCACATCCCCCCATCTCACATTTTATGCTCCTCCTTTCTTTTTAGATGTCCTCACTGTACATGGTTTTCACCGTTGGGAGTACTGCTGGAATCAGAATTACTGAAGTGGTGCAGTAATGCATGTGTGGTTGGCATTGTCCAACACTCACGAAAAAATGAGAAAAATGGTTCCACTTTCTCATGGGCTAGTCAAATGGGAACATGGCAGGTTGGTGGGAGAGAAGTGACAAAGGAAAAAAAAATATTTTGTTGCTTTCTCTGGAAGAAAGGAGATGGTTAGCAGTGGGTAACTCTTTTCCTGGAGACTGAATTTTCTGAGATGAATATGTCACCCATTTCAGAAAGAAAATTAAAATAAATCTCTCTGAGTTTTATTGCTCCTCATGGGGAAAGGGTACTAAACTCCCTCTCTTTTCATTAGACCATTTCCAGAAGTTTCTCTTCTTGCTGAAATAATCTCTTCTGAAGCCAGTTCTAAAATTCAAGACTTTATTCTGTTTTTTTTCCTAGCCATTATTTCATCAGTTCTACCTTCTCCTGGCTTGAAAGTATCTGGTAATGCCAGCCAGATTCTCTGTGTGAGAGTGAGGTGCGTACCTGACAACATGGGAGTGGTGGACAGCCTCCAAGATGGCCCTAATAATCACTGATTCATGATATTTATATCCTTGTGCAGTTCTCTCCCACAGAGTGCTGTGGTTGAGCTTTGTATCCAACAGAATATGCCATAATTATGGTATATCATTTCTGATATTAGACTATAAAAGATGCTTCAGCTTCCATTGGGTCACAGTCATTCTCTCTTGGATCACTTGTTCTGGGGGAGGAAGCCAGCTTCCATATTTTGAGGATACTCCAAAAGCTCTGTGGAGAAGCCAATGTGGTGAGGAATTGAGGCCTCTAGCCAACAGCCATATGAGTAAGCCTTCTTGCCACTGTATCTTTCAGCCTCGATCAAGCCTTCAGATGACTTTAGCAGCCCTTGCTGATGGCTTTATGGTAATCTCAAGAGAGACCCTGAATGAGAATCATCCAGGTAAGCCAATTCCAGATTCCTGACTCTCAGAAACTATGAGAAAATAAATGTTTATTGTTTGAAACCACTGTCAAAAACTGAGAAGGATCTGATATCTTGCCCTATGTGTAAGCTAACAAATTAGTCTACCACAGTTTTATGGACACTAGTAGAAGTCATTGGACTCATGAGTCAGAGACAAAAGGCTCTTGTAATTTATAGCAAAGCAGTCAGTGTGAGCTCATGTTTGCACTGGTTCCTTTGCTCCTAAGTTCTGTGGGAGTGAGGCAACGATAGGCAGGTGGGTTCTTCACACACAGTGGGGTTGCCTCACAGCTGAGGAATCCTCAGCTTAGGAAAACCCAGCCTTTTATAAGAGGGCTTCAAGAAAATCTGCTCAAACTTTACCCTGGAGGAATATGTTATTTTTATTATATTAGAGAGCAGACAATTCTGGCTCCTGGCCCAGGGGGATACACTGTCTCCATCATTCAAGGTTGTTTGCTATACAAATATCCTGGAAAAGATAATCTGGACCAAAAGCTGTCTGTGATTTTGCTCACAAGAAACACACAAGGCCTAATGGAGGCTAGTCTGCCAACAGCCACTGAATTTTGGAATAATTTTCTGTGCAGCAGTAGATAACTAATGCAGTGGGGATACCTGTATCTGAGCCTCACCTGTCAGAGCCACTGTACTGATGGCATGTGTGGTAGAGTTGTGTCTATTGACAGAGAATGAGTGCAGGGTCTTTCACTTTAATAATAGGTGCAGGTTTAAGGTGCTGGTTTTGGAAGGTGACAGAGAGCGAGAAGAGGAAAGAGAGATGTAGGGAATCATCAACAGATGGAATTGACTGGATTTGACATGGTTGACTTCTTTTAGAAACAAAGGGTTACCTTGGGAATAGATTTCTTAAAGGAGAGAATTCATTACTTAGCATCTTGCTCTGTTAAAAAATCTCTTTTCATCTTTACTAGTAAACTGCCTTTTTGCAAAGCATGGGCTGTGTTTTGTGTGTGTGTGTGGGGGGGGGTTACTTTTCACACTTTTCTTCTCTAGTGAAGGAAAATGAGGTGCAGTTAATGTTGAACCAATTCATAGAGAATCAAACTTAGATAATTCTTTCTGAAAGGTACAGGAAATAAATTACCTAAAAGATTCTTTTTTGTTTATTTGTTTTATTTTGTGAAAGTGAGGGATCACATAAGTTATCTTGGGCTTTCTGCCATTAGGAATTGTCTTCATTTTCCTCATGAAATTAGAGGGGACAAAGAATTGAGAATGGTTTTAATTTGAAATGATATTTAGTCATATGTTTCATTAAGTTTTAGGAATATAAAGTTTTACAAATATTAAATGACATCCTTCAAGGAGTCATTCTTAGAAACACAGAACAGTATCCAAATGTGTAAAATGAGCTTTCACTGGCCCATAAGAAAGAGGATGTAAGATACTCAATAGATAATATTACTCCAGGTTTCTCCCAGGGATCCACTGATTGGACAGGGCCAAGAGATGCTACTGGTTCTCCAATATATAATTCTATAACTAGTTGTTCAGGTTTTCATTAGGATCTCTCTATACAGGTACCCAGGGTAAGTTATACACTTTATCACTTGGAAATTTAAGAGTGTATGGTTCAATGCCAGCTCTTTAATTGAAGTCTTAGTTTCTTCATCTTTTACATGAGAACTGCAATACTTATCTCTCAATGCTGCTGTGAAGTTTAAAAATGCTAAAGTAGATAAAGGGTTATGGTTGTGTTTGGCTAATAAATGCTCAATAAACTAAGGCTAGTATTATTTAAATTAATAATTAATAACTCATTAAATTAATTAAAGATATTAAAAATGCTCCTCCATCGGTTACTTTATGTCATTTCAGATGCAGTACAGTCCTCTTAGATGACAACTGTCTCTATCACCTCCTATTACATTACAGGTGAGTTCATATTTCTCATTTGTATAGAGTTATATGATGTTAGGTTTGTGCTTCCCTTCCCTGGCACATGATAAAATCTCTCAATAAGTGTTGGCTTTTTAATACTAGGAAAATAATAAATCCCACCCACAGACCAAACTTAGCAAAGTCTGGCTATTCTCAAGGCATATTGATTTTAACTTTTTCTTAAATAGAAAGGCTGCTTACAGAAAATTTCCGTAGAGACCAGAATGCCTAATAAGCTCAACCTGTTTTGTGTTTAAAACCCACAAACCTGGTCCAACAGGAGGCTAGGACTGTGAGTTATCCTGCAGGTGTGAGGAGGAATGTAGTGCCCAGAGTCTTTGCCCTTTTGCTGAGATCTTCCCAGGGGGCCCTTAGTAGCATAGCCAGAGGCATCATCACTCACACACAATATTCACAGGGGTTGTCACAGTCTGGAGAAAATCATTTTGCATTTCTGGCAGTGAGAGCAGGCCTTCATGTCCCAGGGGCCTCACGGTGTTGGGTCTGAGACTGAGGGAGTGGCGGATGCGGTGCTGCAGCCATATTCTCTTGGTACCCACCATTCCCAAACATGCCTACTCTATGGTTTCTGCTTCAGGGACCTGCAAATATTTGCTTCAGGCTCTCTCTGGCCATGCGAGCCCTGTCAGTCCAAGTCTGGGGCAGATTGGAAGTGTGGTGGAGTTAACCCATGGGACTAAGGACTTGAGTCAATGCCAAGTTCCTTTGGCCCTCAGGTGGGAAAGCTCCAAGATGTTTTCTACACTGTCTTCCAAAGTTTCCAAAGTGAAACTTCCCAAAGTTCTCCATGCTTGGTAATACTCTATATGATTCCTTCTTTCTCCTCTTTCACTCCTCCATTCTCTTAACAGTACTTCCTAGGATCATCTCCCAGACAAACAAATCCTTGTTTCACAGGACCCCAACCCAAAGCAAAGAATCCACTCACAGACCCTCACTTCCCCCATTAGCAATTATCACACACACTGGAGGTGCTCCTTCTCCAGAATCCCCCTCCTCTCTATCTCATAGGAAGGAGGGAAAGAAAGAGGGGACTTGACATCCAAACCATCCACTATGTGGGTGGTTTCAAATCCTTCATCTCTTTTATATCTCATTTCAATGCCATGATGTAGTATTTCAGTTTTACAGATAGGGAAACTGAAGCCAGAAGATTAAGTGTTTTGACTAAAGTAATGCAGCATCTAGATGGAAAAGGTAGGACTTGATCCTAGGTTTTCTGACTTTTTGTCTAAAATGTTTCCAGTTTATTTCTGAAGCTAAAAACTGGTCAGGGAAGGAATAATGTACATTTCTGCGTTTTGTGGTATACATTTTAAAAAGTGTTTATTTATTTATTTTGAGACAGAGTGGGGAAGAAAGAGGCAGAGAGAGGGGGAAAGAGAGAATCTCAAGCAAGCTCCTTGCTCAGCGCCCATGAACCCATGAGATCATGACCTGACCCTCCATCAACTAAGCCACCCAGGCTTATACACCCCTGTGCTATACAATTTTAAAAGAAGCATAAATCATATCAGATCTCTCCAAAGTTTTCATGTAACAAGTAGAATAAAATTTAACTCCATTCTATGGCCTGTGCAGTCCTACACGATCTAACTCTTACTTAGTTTTCTGGTTTCACCTTATACCACTCTCCCTCTCATGCTGTTCTAGCCAAACTGACCTTCCCTGTGTTCCATGCAAGTACCAAGCTCAGCCTATCTTGCAGACTTGCAGTTCTTGCTGTTTCCTCAGCCTGGAATATTCTTTAGATCTTTGTAGTGCTACCTCCTTGTCAGCATTCTAGTCTTTGTGTGAGTATAACTTCCTCAGAGAAGTCCCTGACCATGTTAGCCACCTGCTTCCTGCTCCCTGTCCTGGCCTTGCTTTAGGCATTCTCCATTTTTTAAAAATTATATTTAATGCACTTACATCTTGCTTGTTTCCTTACTCTGTTGGCATGTAAGCTGATCACATTTTGTTTATTACCATTTTTCCAGGGCCTAGAACAGTGCCTGGCACATGGTTTTTGTCAATTGAATTCATAAACAAATGAAGGTGAGTCAGTAAAGAAGGAAAATTCTTAGCATGCATGAGAAAGGACCTTAAAACAAATTTTGTGAAAAACTAAGATTTATTTACCCAGCTCTTTGTAATCAGAAGAATTAATATAACTTGAAAGCAAATGCATCTTGCTGACATTTTGGAACCTGTATGCATGCATTAATACCAATCAATTTAAGTGTGTGTTTCACAGCATGCCATTCGAGTGAGAAATGTTGGAAAGGAGGAAGGTAGACAGTTTCATAGCTTCCTTTTTTCTGGCACATTTAACATCATTCCAGTAAACTGGGCTCTGGGTTTAATCAAAGATTGTTCAGGGTGTGGAGAAGGGGTATGGAGAAAAGCCTTAACAATCTTTTACATTTGGACTTCAGAAACAAAGAAGATATTATTGTGGTTAAACGGCCCATAGTTTAGGTCCTCTGAAATCTAGTTTTTTTTTTTTTTTTTTTTTGGCTTTCTTATCTCTTTTATTTTGATATTTATATTTTTGATCAATGAGTTTTTTAGGGCAAGTCAGAGGTAGAAAATGGTATGCCTGTGCTCATGTATTTGTTTTTCCTGATTATGAGATTTTTCTATATTCATTAGAAAATTTTGAAAGTAAAGAAAATGTAAAGAAGATAATAAAAATTATCTATAACTCTGTTCAACAATGACTACTAATGTTCTGATGTGCTTCATTCCAGTTGTTTTTCTAGGATTATGAGTAGCTATGTGTATTGTAGTTCTTTAACTCTAAGATACTGTTTGTTATAAAACGCAATTTGGTTTAGTCACTGTATTTCAAGACAAATAAAGATACATTTCTTTTTTACTAAAAAATTGGCAATTATATACCATTTTCTTCTTACAAAATTGAGACCAAGTTTCCTTCTTAGTCTGAATAATGTTAATTTAAAATCACTTTTGGTTAAACTCCACACCCAAAAAACAAATAATCCAGTGAAGAAATGGGCAGCAAACATGAATAGACACTTCTCTAAAGAAGACATCCAGATGGCCAACAGGCACATGAAAAGATGCCCAACACCACTCCTCATCAGGGAAATACAAATCAACACCACACTCAGATACCACCTCATGCCAGTCAGAGTGGCCAAAATGAACAAATCAGGAGACTATAGATGCTGGAGAGGATGTGGAGAAACGGGAACCCTCTCGCACTGTGGGTGGGAATGCAAACTGGTGCAGCTACTCTGGAAAACAGTGTGGAGTTCCTCAAAAAATTAAAAATAGACCTACCCTATGACCCAGCAATAGCACTGCTAGGAATTTACCCAAGGGATACAGGAGTGCTGATGCATAGGGGCACTCGTACCCCAATGTTTATAGCAGCACTTTCAACAATAGCCAAATTATGGAAAGAGCCTAAATGTTCATCAACCGATGAATGGATAAAGAAATTGTGGTTTATATACACAATGGAATACTACTTGGCAATGGGAAAGAATGAAATATGGCCCTTTGTAGCAACATGGATGGAACTGGAGAGTGTTATGCTAAGTGAAATAAGCCATACAGAGAAAGACAGATACCATATGGTTTCACTCTTATGTGGATCCTGAGAAACTTAACAGAAGACCATGGGGAGGGGAAGGGGGAAAAAAAGTTAGGGAGGGAGGCAAACCATAAGAGACTCTTAAAAACTAAGAATAAAATGAAGGTTGATGGAGGGTGGGAGGGAGAGGAAAGTGGGTGATGGGCATTGAGGAGGGCACCTGTTGGATGAGCTCTGGGTGTTGTATGGAAACCAATTTGACAATAAATTTCATATTAAAAAAACAAAAAAGAAATAAAATCACTTTTGGTCAATCATAGTTGTACAAATCATACCTATTATGTGCTGCTTCCCATTATATGTGATTCAAATGTTGACCCCATGACATCTTTATCTACAGTCTCATGTCAAAATATATTAAAAAACGATGGGATTTTATCTGCATTTCCTATTTGGTTAAACTCATAATTTTTTCTTTATTGAATTATACATCACAAATTTGTCTTGAAATTCAGCCAGAAGCTTTTACTCATTGATTTTCAGTGCCCAAATAATAGTCCTTCATAATGCATGAATCAGTCACACCAAATTCTTCCAGCTTTAAAGATTGCATGATATATTTGGTGAGACCGGGCACTCTTCCCATATGCATTGCAAGAAATGACAAGTACGTCACAATTTAATCTATTTGGCAGCTTCTAAATTCTTTCTGATATAAATTATTAAATACATCCAAATTTCTAAAAAATATCAAGCTGTGGAAAAACATGCACCATAGATCAAAGATATATGGTATATGTATAACAATATGAATGTCTTGATTTCAGCATGGTGGTTTTCAACTCTGCTGCACACTAGAATCACATGGATATTAAAAATAAATGTATGCTGGAATCACACCCTCAGGCCTTCCAGAGAGGCTCAAAGAGTAATATTTATTTAAAAAGCTACACACACACACACACACACACACACACACACACACAATGACACATCTCAGAAATTCCAAAGATTAGCCAGGATTGAGAACCATCTTTTTAATACCAGATAGGCCAGGATTACTCTTAGGGTAGGAACTGTCTTTATTTGGGAAAATACCTTGATAAGCAGCCTGGGATAGGAGGTAGGACTCAGAGAGTCCAGCTATAAAATAAACACCAGAACCTCAGCTATAAAATAGACAATTAAGTGGCTTGCATGGGAGATTAAAGAATTTATTTTATTGCTCTTGAAGGAGGAGAGGTCAAGAGCAAAGGGAAGGGGAAGAAGGATGTGCCTATGAAATGTGCAGCTGGGTGATCTAACAGGCAAATAGCCAGTGGACTGGCTAAAAATAATTTTTTAAAATGGTAATACTTAATGTTCAATTTAAAATGGTTTGCATATTGTTAAATGAACTTCTGTATCTTTCAAGTGCTTGATCCTATTATACTCTTGATTGCTTTGTGTGATTTTTTTCATCTCCCTGGGTGGAAATAGGAGCTAAGCTAAAAACTTGAACTCTGGGTTCATGCAGGACAGAACAGAGAAGGTTTCTGAGTTGAGGTGACTGCATATATCACCCTTCAGGAAATCTTCAAAGGGATTTTGCTTTCCCATAGGACATGGAATTAGTTATTAAGCCAATTTGGTTCAACATGTAAATCCAGGGAATCTGCACTTGGCATACAATTCAGTATACACAAACATGCCTCTGTATCTCTGTATTCATATTTTAAGATGAATTAGATCATACTGAGTATCCTGTATTGTATCCTGATTTCTTCACATAATGTAATGCCATAAACATTTTCTCATATCATTAATTATTCTGAGAGTTTGAATTTTAATTTGTATTCCATCTTATAATCATACTGTGATTTATTTAAACCTTACCTTAAAAGATATAGGGCAGGGTAATGTAACTTAGCTCCTGCTGCCACATGCTGTGCTAGCTATGTTGCCTGGACAAGCATTCCCACACCACTGCCCCTTACTGACACAATATTATCCTTCACAAAATGATTTGCAGCTTCAGTGGCTAAAAATTGTGTATATAATATTATCCACCACAAGAGGTTTTGTAGTTTCAAAGGCTAAAAATTGTGTAATCATTTTAAATTTACTTTTCTTTGATAATTAGTGAATTTGAATCCCACTTCACCCCCTAGTAGCATTTTACCAGTTTATTCTTCTTAGATCCATTTTTCCAGATTGAAATGTTAATTTATTCCAATGGGTATGTGTTCATGTTGCTCCTTTGACAAAGAAAAGTTATGAGTAAGCAGATCTGCTCAAAGTGATTTTGGTTTGTTGAATGAATTACATACCTACTTCTCTGAGAGCAAGTTATTTACAAGTGGGATCAAACCCACCTGAAAATATCTCGATGAAAACTCGAGCCAAGAATAAGGTGGAGAGATATTTGTGAGAAGAAAAGCAGAAAACCAGTGAGCTGCCAGTTGCTAGGAGGGTCATATTAGGATCTTATTAGGGAGTGATTTAGCATAACTGAGCATTGTCAGCTTCATATTAGTGATGAGCACAACACGGGAGGGGCTGGGTACCCAACCTGCCAGACAATCTGGCCAAGTTTTCCTGGGCTGTGTGTGGAAACCATGGAAAATGGCTTTTACTCTGTCTAATGGCTGCTTCTCAGCAGATCATTTCATTAACAACATCAGCAGAACAATTTTAATTGATGTATTTTTGAGTGGGGAGAAGGAAAGGTTTATTAAAAAGAGAAGGTTATGCTTCTTTCTTTCATTTCACTCTTTAAAGGAAAAGCAAGATGATATTTTCTGAGTGCTTTGAAAGGTCCTTTATAGAGAAGGTTTGCTGATCCCTGGCCATCCCAAAATGACTCATGTCAGGCTGCAGAATATACCTGTGACCCTCTTCCATCTCCCCATCCATGAGGCACCTATTTACCCACACCACATCTGCAGAGATGTCCTGATGAGATAGGGTCGTATTTGGTGCATCCATGAGCCTGAGAATGAGAAAAGGTTGAGAGGAAAACAGGGGAATTTACAGCTAGCTACATTTTAGGTGAGACAGAGTAATGGAAGAAGGCAATCTAAGGATGGGGAATTTATGAGATGTTAGAAGAAAAATCCTCCCTGACTTGGCTGGCCAGTTAGCTGGGGCTCTGAGCTGAATGAAGAAAAGATGGTGAATGGACTTCCAGTTCAAAACAGAGGGCTGAGGCTGAATGGGAAGCTTTTTAAAGAGGAGGTGGATGGTCCCAGAGAGACCTCGATACCGTTTGACTCTGTTAAAGATACTTGGAGAATATATATTATATTTAAAAATAGCCAAGCTGTACAGGTCAGGCTTCAGCTCAGGGGAGAGGAAAGAGAAGGGCCATGGCAGAGATCAACAGCCTTGGAAACAAATGCTTTCCTGCCAGCCAAAAAGCATGACCAGAGAATAAGAAATAAAGAGCAGCAAAAGGTAGAACTTCTGAAAGGGAAGAACTGGAAGAGAAAGGGGTATGGGTTAGCAAAGCCACAGCATCCACCAAGAAGTCTGGAGATGGGGGTGGGAGCTGTGTGCCATTGGGTTTAACAAAAATAATTTATTTTGATTTTGAAATCTTTCAAACCCACAGGAAAGACCCCTGCTCCATATTCCTTTCTGTATATACACTCTCTCTTTTGAAAATTATCCAAAAGAAGGTTGCAGCCATTACAAGTTACCCCTAAATATATCAGCATGTGCCTCCCAAGTACAGTACCAGTTTCTATGAAACCACAGACCTATTATTGCACCTGAGAAAAAACCATTAATTCAATAACATTATCATTACAGTCCATGCTCCAATTTTCCCTATTGTCCCTAAAATGTCTTTTGTAGCTGTTTCTCCTCCTCCCCTCAACCCAGGATCTAATTGAGGGTCATATATAGCATTTGGCAGTTCTGTCTTTTTAGTCTCCCCTAGTCTAGGAGAGTTCATTACCTTCCTCTGGTTTGTTGTTGTTGCTGCTTTGCCTTTGCTTGTTTCTTAAAGTCAGGCTTACTGAGGAATAATTTACATAATTATCAAAATATTTTAAAAGTTTATTCCTTGTGGCATACAGCTCTATGAGTTTTAACAGACATGTACAATTGTGTTACTACCACCACAGTCTACATAAAGAATGGTTTCATCTCCCTCCAGAATTCCTTCCGGTCCTTTGATGTCAGTCCCTTCCCTCCCCTCAGTCTCTGACAACTAGTCATCTGCTTTTTGTTCCTATCATATTGCTTTTGCCAGAACTGTGACCATCAGCGCTTGCCTTTGTAAAGATTCATTTTTTTCCTCCTTTGTAATTAATAAGTGAATTTGAGTAGGAGGTTACTTTGAATCCATGTCGATATTTTGTTCTCTAATAACCTTTATTTTTTAGTATTTTTAAATTTTTATTTAATTTTTATTTTTTTAAATCTTTTGTTAATGTTTATTTTTGAGAGAGAGAGAGAGAGGGAGGGAGAGAGAGAGAGAGAGCACAAGTGGGGTAAGAGCAGAGAGAAAGGGGAACACAGAATTTGAAACAGGCTCCAGGATCTGAGCTGTCAGCACAGAGCCCAATACAGGGCTCAAATCCATGAACCATGAGATCATGACCTGAGTCAAAGTCAGATGCTTAACTGACTGAGCCACCCAGGTGCCATATTTTTTAATTTTTAATTTTTTAATTTATTTAAGAGAGAGAGAGAAACAGAGAGAGAGAGAGAGAGAGAGAGAGAATCTTAAGCAGGTTCCATGCTTAGCACAGAGCCCCATGTGGGCTCAATCCCAGGACCCAGGGTTTATGTCATGCCCTGAGATGAAATCAAGAGTTGGATGCTCAACCAGTTGAGCCGCCCATGTGCCCTCAATAACCTTTCATTCTGTTCATGTTGTCATTTACTGATGATTTTGCCTGAGTCAATTCTTATACTGGGTTTCAGAGTGGTGGTTTTACATTTTATCATTCATTCCTCATTTTTTAGCTGGTATTCTTCCATAGAGAAGAGTTTTTCTCTCTTTTTCCCTACTTTATTTTGAATATCATGATGGACTTACATTTTTCCACATGTTTTAATTCATTACTGTCATTGTTCCTTTTTGGCTATCAAGAATGACCAGTGGCTCTCCCCCTGGGCCAGCTTCTGGGTTCACTAATTTTCAAGTATTTCCTTACTTTTTAGTATAAGATATTCCAGGATCATCTTGTGTTTTACCTGTCTCAGACCTGGAATTAGCCAGTTCTCCTAGGAGTACTGGTGACTTTTTATTAGAGAATAGTACAAGAGCTAAGCACTAATTGTGCCTCATTGCTATTGAGATTTATTTCTCCTAGCACCTTTTCAGTGTAGAGTTAGGAATTTTTTGTTGACACCTCAAATTCAAAATCAAATAGACCCCAGCCAGTTCCTATTTTATATTTGCTTCTTTTTCCCTTTCTTCAAGTAAATACCCTGGTTCCCAACATAATAATATATCTTCTAATGTTTTCTATCTTAGAAAACACAAAATGGCTTCAGAATGACAATATCATTGCACTATTAAGAATAACCCTACTAAGTAAAATTCAAGACTTTATCACATTCCCTTTGTCTTTAGGGCATATCCAAGATAATGGGCTCTTTTTTCTAGGGAGCTCATGTGAACCTCAATGCAGGCTCTATATTGTACTGAGTTTATAAACCTCATTGCAGGCTCTCGATTTTACTGAGTTTATAAAAAGGATAGGGCTAGAGGACATCCAGTCTTCTTAGATAGGTAGAGAAGGATATGTAATTTTTATAAATTATCTGTAAATGATTCATTGAATATATATATATATGTATATATATATATATATATATAGTCAATATTCTGATCAATATATGCCAATAAAGTGAATATTATAATTTGAGATATTATTTTTCCTATTAATATTTCTTGTCTTAGAGATTACTTTGATATATATGTCTATGCTTTGATGATGGTGATAGTTTCATGGGTGTATACTTATCCCCAGAGTCATGGAGTTGTATACATAAAATATGTAGAGCTTTTTATATGTCAATAATACCTAAGTTAAGTGGCTTAATAAATGTGTCTCCTATAAGTGGCAGATAGTTGTTTTTTAAATCTATTTTCCTCAATCTTTAACCTTTAAGGATTTAATTCATTTCCATTTAATGCAATTACTAATACATTTGGGCTTAAATCTATCATTTGACTATTTTTTATCTGTTCAACTGTCTCTAATGTTTTATTATGGATGTTTCTGCTGTTTTCTCTCTTCTTTGTTGTGTTGATGTAATGTCTCCTGCAATGCCTAGTGTTTCAGTTGATATCAGTCATTATGAATAAAAACTGTAGAGGTAATCTGAGGCTCCAAATGATGTTATATTTCCCCAGAGAATTACTTTTGTTTCTGGTAGCAGTTAAAATAGGGACGAATCACATTAATATAACCATGGAATGAGCTAATCCAAAGCTGCGCTTTGGTCTTATAAGGGCTATTCTTTAAATTCTTCTTCTTTTTTTAATGTTTATTTTATATTTTGAGAGAGAGACAGAGACAGAGTGTGAGCAGGGGAGGGCAGGGAGAGAGGGAGACCAGAATCCAAAGCAGGCTCCAGGCTCTGAACTGTCAGCACAGAGCCCGACACGGGGCTCGAACTCACAAGCCTTTGAGCTGTGAGATCATGACCTAAGCTGAAGCGGGCCGCTCAACAGACTGAGTTACACAGGTGCCCCATTTTTTTAAATTCTTTTTTTTAATGTTTATTTTATTTTTTGAGAGAGAGAGAGATAGAGAGCGTGAGCAGGGGAGGGCAGAGAGAGAGGGAGAGGGCTATTCTAATTTTGGTTCACCTTTACTTCAAGCATATATATCTTGGGGACCCCAAATGAAAACTTAGGGTTTACCAGGACCTCTTTCTTTTTGGTGGATCCTGAACTCCAATATTTTGCATTCTTAGCTCCTTGAAACAGCTCCACTTCTCAGCTTCTCAAATACAGCTTTCAAATCAACAAATGACTTAAAGGGAAAAATGGTGGCAAGTGTTGGACTCACCATCCTGCCAAATTTTGTCCCTGCACTTCCCTTCTTCTGAATTGATTCTGTAGTGCTCTGATAACTTAAGTTGCTAATACCCCCATGTCCAGATTTTTAGTTGGGGAGAGAGAGACAGAGACAGAGAGAGAGAGATAGATATGAAGTGTTGATCTGCAACAAACTTTGTTTTATTATGGACTAATTATCTAATTCCAGGGATGGAGTGAGAAGTGAGGTTTATTTCTTCCATATAAGTAGTTTGGCATACTTTTGGAAGTTTGGCATGATAGTACTTTCTTAGCTTTAGGTTGTCTCCATCTCATGTGATAGTGTGTACTTTTTATTTTATTTAAAAATTTTTTTAAGTTTGTTTATTTTGAGAGAGAACGCATGTGTGCGTGCATGCATGAGAATGCATGTGTATGAATGGGAGAGGGCCAGAGAGAAAGAGAGTGAGAATCCCAACGAGGCTCTACACTGTCAGTGCAGAGCCTGATGCAGGGCTCTATCCCCCAAGCCTCAAGATCATGACCTGAGCCAAAATCAAGAGTCAGATGCTTAATGAACCAAGCCACCCAGGTGTCCTTGTTTACTTCTTTCAAACTTAGACTTTTGGCCTGTGAGCAGAGGTGATGGAGGCAGAACTGGGGGTCACTACACAAGTATCTAGAGGAACCAATGGTAATTGTTTTAGCAGCAAAACCCAGTATCAAATCAGTGGTATATCAATAGGGCAAACTGGTATTAGTGCCTAGCAGTGATGGTAGTGTTTTGTTTGTTTTTGCTTTTTATGAGAACAGCCCTAGAACATACTTTGAAGTGTTATTCATGACTGCAGAGCCTCCAAATCCAAATTTTCAGCCTTGTTGGTAATTCCTTGAATGATATAAATTGTTCAAGCAAATTCCGCTTATATGCAAAGTAGGTAGGATTGGTTGTTTGCAACTAAGAATCCTGACTTGATATATGAACTTGAGAGAGAGAGACAGAGTCACATGGTATAAACATAAGGAGTTTTCATGACACTGTCTTCTGAGAACAAGAGGCAAAGGAAGGATAGGCTCCCTAGCAAGATGGGGATTTAGGTTAATGGTTTTTCATTCTCTAGACAGGAAGTGGGATATACTGACATTAAAGAAGGAATGGAGTAGTATTAACATCCCATGGGGCTTCAAGAAAACCAGGTTTTTTCCTTATGAAGCAAGGGAAGAAGATCAATTCCATTGATGAATCTTAGCAGATACAGCAGTGTTACTTTGGGTACTCCAGGAAGCAGATGGCAAGAAAGAATTAGGAGTGCATGAAATTTATTGGGGGAAGTGCCTGTGAAGGATAAAGGGGAAGAGTAGGTGGGAGAGCCTCAAAATATGATGTATAGCTGACATCTGCCAATGGGAAGAAGGAAGGAGAATTGGTTAGGAAAAGTCAGGCTGTGGTGCAGTTCCGAGGAGGTCTCAACCCTATTTATTAGGAACTCTAGAACAGTGTCCATTAGAGGAGTTCTATGGTGGTCAAGAATGGCTACATTTTGTAACCTCATTGTACACAGTGATTAGTTAGGAGCCACTTACGGATATAGCATGAGCTTGGCATCATAAATCCTGATGGTGTGATAGCTGGAAGCTGTCAGCCTACTATGTGTATAAGAGCAGGTTCTCTCCTGAAGGGAGATCTGGGTAGTACACTCCCATATGTGTGGCTGCCACACATTACTAGCAAGTTTTGGAGGGGGATGTGCTCGATTGCCTTAGATGATCCAGGGGATGCACTGTTCCTACACAAGTAATTTATCAATCTTTTGAACTATGTACCAAAGGGAAATCAAGCTCTGACATTTCCTTTAAAAAATTTTTTTTAATGTTTATTTTTGAAATAGAGACAGAGCATGAATGGGGGAGGGTCAGAGAGAGAGGGAGACACAGAATCTGAAGCAGGCTGCAGGCTCTGAGCTGCCAGCACAGAGCCTGATGCAGGGCTCAAACTCACAGACTGTGATATCATGACCCGCGCTGAAGTCGGACGCTTAACCGACTGAACCACTCAGGTGCCCCTGGCATTTCAACTATAATTAAGTTCAGACTGCTATATCAAGTTTCTAACCTTCAATTTAGGGTATAAATCTTCAACTACATCAGGGGACTATTCAGTAACGAAAAAAAGGAAGGGCTATTAAGCTTACAAGGGCTTACCCCTTGTAAGAGGGGTAAAAAGGGAGAACATGTTCCAAACTCCAGGAAAATGGGCATCCAAAAGCTTATTGCACGCATTTGATGAGTTTTGACAAATGCATATACCTATGTTTACATCCTCTCTACCACTTGGAATTGTCAGTGTTTTTAATTTTAGTCATCCAAATGAGTAGTCAGTGATGTTTCTTTGAAGGTTTAATTTGCATTTCCCTGAATGATGATGAGTATCTTTTTATGGTTTATTGCTATTCATATATCTTCTCTGGTGAAGTGTCTTTTCATATCTTTTGTCCATCTTTTATTGCATTGTCTTCCTATTTGGTTGTAAGAATTATTTATTTTCCAGATACAAATCTTTCATCAGATACATGTTTTGTGAATAATTTCTCCTATTGTGTGATTTCCTTTTTTATTATTTTATCAACCGTGTCCTTGTCTTTCAAGGAGAAAAAGTTCTTTAGTTATGATAAAGTCCAATTTATCAATATTTCATGGCTCATGTGTTTTACATCCTAAGAAATCTCTGTACTCACCCCTGGTCAAAAAGATTTTTCTCCTATGTTTTCTTTTGGAAGTATTATATTTTTAGCTTTTACATTTAAGTCTAAGATCCATTTCAAGTTAATTTTTATATGTTATAAAGTGAAGGTTGATATTATTTTTTCTCTAAAGGATATCTATTGCTCCAGCATTAATTTTTGAATAAACTTTCCTTTCCATTGAATTGCCTTTGTAAAAAAATCTTTGTAAAAAATCAATTGACTATATAAATGTTCGTTTTTATTTCCTTCCCTTGGTCTGTATGTCTGTCCTTATACCAACAGCATCCAGTGTGGGTTTCTGTTACTTAAAAACCAGCTACTGAGAGTCCTTTTTGGTTTGCTCTTCTCTTTTAAAATTTTTTACTTTCATTTTTATTTTTTTAAGTTTATTTATTTATTTTGAGAGAGAGAGAGAGCATAAGTGGGGGAGGGGCAGAAAGAGGGAGAGAGAGAGAATCCCAAGAAGGCCCAGCATTGTTTGTGCAGAGTCTGATGTGGGGCACGGAACTCACAAGCTGTGAAATCATGACCTGACCTGAAACCAAGAGTCAGCTGCTTAACCTATTGAGCCACCCAGACCCCCTGTACAATTGCTCAATTTTAGAATCAGCTTTTCAATTTCACTAAAAAAACATTCTGGAATTTTGATTCGGATTACATTGTGTCCACTGGTCATGCTAGGAATAGTTGCTATCTAAAAAATATTGAGTCTTTAAATCCATGTATGATTTATGTCTCCAATTGTTTAGGTCTTTAATTTCCCTCAGCCATGTTCTGCCGTTTTCAAAAAAGAGCCTTACATATTTTTTGCTAAATATATTCCTGAATAATCTATTTTGTTGTAGTATTATAAACAGAATTATTTAAAAATTCCATTTAATGATCGTTTGCTGTCATATATATATATATATGGCAACAAATGAATAAGCAGTAAATGAAGAATAAATTATATACATAATTTATTTTTAAATATTAACCTTGTATGTTGCATCTTACCAACTTAATTATTAACTATAGTGGGTTTTATATAGATTCCTTAAGATTTTCAACAAAAGCAGTAATGTCATCTGCAAATGGAGACAACCATTTTCCCTTAATAATCTTTATTGCTCTTATTTCTTTTTCTTGTTTTACTGGTGTCTAGGAAGTGGTAGCGATTGGTATCTTTGCATTTTTCCCAATATTAAGGGTAACTATTTAATATTTTGTACCAAATATACAGTTAGCTGTTTTTTATAGCTATCTTTTGTTAGATTGAAGAAATTCCCTTACATTCCATATTTGTGAAAGTTTAAAAAAATCATTACTGGATATTAAACATTGTCATATACTTTAATGCACATTTTGAAATGATCATGTGCATTTTGTACTTTTTCCTTTTAGTATGGTAAATTAACTTTATTGCTTTTTAAATATTTTGTCAACTTTGCATTTTGGGGACAAATGCTACTTGGATTATATAGTCTGTTCATTGTTTAAAGGACTTTATATGTGAGAGATAATGGTCTAATTTTTTATGGTATCTTTTTTCAGATGTTGATATTAGGGTTATGCTAGCATCAAAAACATGAGTTTGGAAGTTTCTTTTTCCATGTTATGGAAGATTTTATGTAAAAGTGATATTACTTCATTGAATGTCATATGGAATTTTCCAGTGAAATCTTCTGCGTTTTATTGGTGGGAAGATTTTTAATGAAGAATTAAATTGTCTTAATAGATAAAATGCAGAAGGTGTTTTTGTTTCATCAAATGTCATTTTGTTAACATATTTTTCAAGGATTTTGTCCAGTTCGACTAAGTTGTTGAATTTATTGGCATAAAGTTGATCATAGTATTTCTTATATCTTTAAAAATTTTTTTTTTAATTTGATATTTATTTTTTTTTGAGACATAGAGAGACAGAGCATGAACAGGGGAGGGTCAGAGAGAGAGGGGGACACAGAATCTGAAACAGGCTCCAGGCTCTGAGCTGTCAGCACAGAGCCCGATGCGGGGCTAGAACTCACGGACTGTGAGATCATGACCTGAGCCAAAGCCGGTCGCCCAACCGACTGAGCCACCCAGGCGCCCCTCTTATATCTTTTTAATACCTGTATGATTTGTTCTGATGACTCTTATTTCCTTCCTGATATTTATGATTTATGTTCTTTTATTTTCTTGTTCAGTCTAGTGATGGCCTTATCAATTTCATTAATCTTTTTAAAAAACAGCTTGGGGATTGTAAATTTATATTATTGTTTGAGTTCTATTTAAATTATTTCTGTAGTTATTTTTATTATATTGGGTTTATTTAGCTCTTCTGTGTTTTAATTTCTTGAGTTAGAGACTTAGGTAATTGATTTTAGGCCTTATTTATTTTCTATTATGTATTTAACCTGTAACTTTCCCTCTCATAGTGCATCAGGTACAGTTCATATCTTTGTTATATTTTCATTACTATGCAGTTTGAAGTAATCCTAATTATCCTTATGATTTTTTTCTTTGACCTATGGATTATATAGGAGTGTATTGTTTGACTTACAAATAGCTGGGCTTTTCCTAGATATCTCATTGTTGTTGATTTCTAATTTAATTCCATTTTGTTCAAAGAATATATTTTGCAAATTCTCTTAAATTTAATGAGATTTGTTTTATAATCTAGCAAGTGGTCTATCTTGGTGAACGTAATATATCTACTTGAAAGTAATATAAATTCCAAAATGATTGCACGTATGGATCTATAATATCAATTAGGTGAAGTTGTTTGGTAGCATTTTTCAGATTTTCCATGTTCTTACTGATTTTTTTTTGTCTATTAATTTTAGCAATTACAGAGCTTTTTAAATTAGAGGCTTTTATTATCATTGTGGCAATGTCTATTTCCTCCTCTGATTCCAATAATTTTTGCTTCATGTATTTTGGGGCTCTGTTATGAAGTTTATGCTTATCACTGATTATTATGTCTTTTTTTTGATAAATTTACCTTATAATTATTATGAAATATCTCACTTTATTGTTGTAATGCTCTATCTTGAAATTCATTTTAACAGCATTTTATTGCTTGCTGTTTATATAGCATAATCATTGACATTCATTTATTTTCCCCATATAGGCAGGATATACTGTAGCTTGTTTTTCTATATATTCTGATAATCTCTGCCTTTTGACTAGGGTGTTTAGTTTATTAGCATTTTATATAATGATTGATATTATTGGATTAGGTCTACTGTTTTTTTACTGTTGCTTTTCTTTTTGTCCCCTGTGTTGTTGGTCTTCTGTTTCCTGTTTCACGCTTTCTTTTGTATTATTTGAATAATTTTAGAATTATATTTTAATTTATTCATTGGCTTTTAAAATATACCTCCTTGATTAAGAGGGGATGAGAGGGAAGATGGCGGCATAGGAGGACGCTGGGCTCACTGCGTGTCCTGCTGATCACTTAGATTCCACCTACACCTGCCTAACTAACCCAGAAAATCATCAGAGGATTAGCAGAACGGAGTCTCTGGAGCCAAGCGCAGACGAGAGGCCCACGGAAGAGGGCGACTTTAACACTCCACTTACAGAAATGGATAGATCATCTAGACACACGGTCAATAAAGAAACAAGGGCCCTGAATGATACATTGGATCAGATGGACTTGACAGATATATTTAGAACACTGCATCCCAAAGCAACAGAATATACTTTCTTCTCAAGTGCACATGGAACATTCTCCAAGATAGATCACATTGTGGGTCACAAAAACAGCCCTTCATAAGTATACAAGAATTGAAATTATACCATGCATACTTTCAGACCACAATGCTATGAAGCTTGAAATCAACCACAGGAAAAAGTCTGGAAAACCTCCAAAAGCATGCAGGTTAAAGAACACCTTACTAAAGAATGAGTGGGTCAACCAGGCAATTAGAGAAGAAATTAAAAAATATATGGAAACAAACGAAAATGAAAACACAACAATCCAAACGCTTTGGGATGCAGCGAAGGCAGTCCTGAGAGGAAAATACATTGCAATCCAGGCCTATCTCAAGAAACAAGAAAAATCCCAAATACAAAATCTAACAGCACACCTAAAGGAATTAGAAGCAGAACAGCAAAGGCAGCCTAAACCCAGCAGAAGAAGAGACTTAATAACATTCAGAGCAGAAATAAATAATATAGAATCTAAAAAAACTGTAGAGCAGATCAACGAAACCAAGAGTTGGTTTTTTGAAAAAATAAACAAAATTGACAAACCTCTAGCCAGGCTTCTCAAAAAGAAAAGGGAGATGACCCAAATAGATAAAATCATGAATGAAAATGGGATTATTACAACCAATCCCTCAGAGATACAAACAATTATCAGGGAATACTATGGAAAATTATATGCCAACAAATTGGACAACCTGGAAGAAATGGACAAATTCCTAAACACCCACACGCTTTCAAAACTCAATCAGGAGGAAATAGAAAGCTTGAACAGACCCATAACCAGTGAAGAAATTGAATCAGTTATCAAAAATCTCCCAACAAATAAGAGTCCAGGACCAGATGGCTTCCCAGGGGAGTTCTACCAGACATTTAAAGCAGAGATAATACCTATCCTTCTCAAGCTATTCCAAGAAATAGGAAGGGAAGGAAAACTTCCAGACTCATTCTATGAAGCCAGTATTACTTTGATTCCTAAACCAGACAGAGACCCAGTAAAAAAAGAGAACCACAGGCCAATATCCCTGATGAATATGGATGCAAAAATTCTCAATAAGATACTAGCAAATCGAATTCAACAGCATATAAAAATAATTATTTACCATGATCAAGTGGGATTCATTCCTGGGATGAAGGCCTGGTTCAACATTCGCAAATCAATCAATGTGATACATCACATTAATAAAAGAAAAGAGAAAAACCATATGATCCTGTCAATTGATGCAGAAAAGGCCTTTGACAAAATTCAGCAACTTTTCTTAATAAAAACCCTCGAGAAAGTCTGGATAGAAGGAACATACTTAAAGATCAAAAAAGCCATTTATGAAAAGCCCACAGCTAACATCATCCTCAACGGGGAAAAACTGAGAGCTTTCTCCCTGAGATCAGGAACACGACAGGGATGCCCACTCTCAACGCTGTTGTTTAACATAGTGTTGGAAGTTCTAGCATCAGCAATCAGACAACAAAAGGAAATCAAAGGCATCCAAATTGGCAAAGATGAAGCCAAGCTTTCACTTTTTGCAGATGACAGATATTATACATGGAAAATCCGATAGACTCTACCAGAAGTCTGCTAAAACTGATACATGAATTTAGCAAATTTGCAGAATACAAAATCAATGTACAGAAATCAGTTGCATTCTTATACACTAACAATGAAGCAACAGAAAGACAAATAAAGAAACTGATCCCATTCACAATTGCACCAAGAAGCATAAAATACCTAGGAATAAATCTAACCAAAGATGTAAAAGATCTGTATGCTGAAAATTATAGAAAGCTTATGAAGGAAATTGAAGAAGATGTAAAGAAGTGGAAAAACATTCCGTGCTCATGGATTGGAAAAATAAATATTGTCAAAATGTCAATACTACCCAAAGCTATCTACACATTCAATGCAATCCCAATCAAAATTGCACCAGCATTCTTCTCGAAACTAGAACAAGCCATCCTAAAATTCAAATGGAACCACAAAAGGCCCCGAATAGCCAAAGTAATTTTGAACGAGAAGACCAAAGCAGGAGGCATCACAATCCCAGACTTTAGCCTCTACTACAAAGCTGTAATCATCAAGACAGCATGGTATTGGCACAAAAACAGACACATAGACCAATGGAATAGAATAGAAACCCCAGAACTAGACCCACAAACGTATGGCCAACTCATCTTTGACAAAGCAGGAAAGAACATCCAATGGACAAAAGACAGTCTCTTTAACAAATAGTGCTGGGAGAACTGGACAGCAACATGCAGATGATTGAAACTAGACCACTTTCTCACACCATTCACCAAAATAAACTCAAAATGGATAAAGGACCTGAATGTGAGACAGGAAACCATCAAAACCCTAGAGGAGAAAGCAGGAAAAGACCTCTCTGACCTCAGCCGTAGCAATCTCTTACTCGACACATCCCCAAAGGCAAGGGAATTAAAAGCAAAAGTGAATTACTGTGACCTTATGAAGATAAAAAGCTTCTGCACAGCAAAGGAAACAACCAACAAAACTAAAAGGCAACGAACGGAATGGGAAAAGATATTTGCAAATGACATATCGGATAAAGGGCTAATATCCAAAATCTATAAAGAGCTCACCAAACTCCACACCCGAAAAACAAATAATCCAGTGAAGAAATGGGCAGAAAACATGAATAGACACTTCTCTAAAGAAGACATCCGGATGGCCAACAGGCACATGAAAAGATGTTCAACGTCGCTCCTTATCAGGGAAATACAAATCAACACCACACTCAGATACCACCTCAAGCCAGTCAGAGTGGCCAAAATGAACAAATCAGGAGACTACAGATGCTGGAGAGGATGTGGAGAAATGGGAACCCTCTTGCACTGTTGGTGGGAATGCAAATTGGTGCAGCCACTCTGGAAAGCAATGTGGAGGTTCCTCAGAAAATTAAAAATAGACCTACCTTATGACCCAGCAATAGCACTGCTAGGAATTTACCCAAGGGATACAGGAGTACTGATGCATAGGGGCACTTGTACCCCAATGTTTATAGCAGCACTCTCAACAATAGCCAAATTATGGAAAGAGCCTAAATGTCCATCAACTGATGAATGGATAAAGAAATTGTGGTTTATATACACAATGGAGTACTACGTGGCAATGAGAAAGAATGAAATATGGCCCTTTGTAGCAGCATGGATGGAACTGGGCTAAGTGAAATCAACCATACAGAGAAAGACAGATACCATATGGTTTCACTCTTATGTGGATCCTGAGAAACTTAACAGAAACCCATGGGGGAGGGGAAGAAAAAAAAAAGGAGGTTAGAGTGGAAGAGAGCTAAAGCATAAGAGACTGTTAAAAACTGAGAACAAACTGAGGGTTGATGGGGGGTGGGAGGGAGGGAGGGTGGGTGATGAGTATTGAGGAGGGCACCTTTTGGGATGAGCACTGGGTGTCGTATGGAATCCAATATGACAGTAAGTTCATATATTGAAAAAAAATATATACCTACTTGCATTATTTTTTAGTGGTTGTTCTATAAATTACAGTACACATTCTTAAAATTTCATAGTGTATTTAGAATTAATATCATGCTACTTTACATAAAATGCAGAAATCTTGAATCCTGTAAGTCCATTTGTCAACTCCCTACCATTCTTTTATGCTTTAGTTGCCATACATAGAGTATCTGAATATATGCTTTAAGCACCAAAAGATAATATTCTATTTTTTGCTTTAAATTTTCTATTAAAGAAATTTATGGGACAAACTGTGTTTTTTTATTTGGCCAGATATTCACCATATCTAATTCTCTTTATAATCTATTGAAGATTTGATTTTTCCTTCTGGTACCATTTTCATTCAAACCTAAGTATTGTTTGTTTTATTTTTATAGTGAAGGTCTGATGATGACTAGTTCTCTTAGCTTTGTTTTATCTAAAAATGTTATTATTTCACCTTAATTCTTGGAGGATATTTTCACAGTGTATGGAATTCTGGATTAACAGAATTTAGTTTTTCATTTATTTATATGGTTTTATTTGTTTTCTGGCCTCCCTACTTTCTTGTGAGACATCGGCGGTCATTTGAATAATTGTTTCCCTGTATATAATGTGTCATTTTATCTGGGTGTTTTCAAGTGCTTTTTTTTTTTTTTTTTTTGCTATGATTTACAACTTGGTGATACCTAAACATGGTTTTCTTTATATCTGTTACATGTGAAGTTCATTCATTTACTTCAATCTCTATAAGTCTTCATCTAATTTGGGAAGGTTTTTTCCATTTTTTTTCAGGTATATGTTCTAACCTATTTTCTCTCTCCCCTCAACCTGGGTCTCCAATTATACATGTGGTAGACTTTTTGATATTCCACAGATTTTTAACACTTTATTTAACTTTTTTCAATTTCATTTTTTTTCCAGATTGGATAATTTCTATTTATCTGGTTTTGAGTTCACTGATTCTTCTTATTGTCATCTCTATTCTGCAATTGTGCCATCCTTTGAATTTAAACATTTTTTATGTTCATTTATTTTTGAGAGTGAGAGAGACAGAGAATGAGTGGAGGTTGGGCAGAGAGTGAGGTAGACATAGAATCTGAGGCAAGCTCCAGGCTCTGAGCTGTCAGCACAGAGCCTGACACAGGGCTTGAACTCACAGACTGCAAGATCATGACCTGAGCCAAAGTCGGGTGCTTAACCGACTGAGTTACCCAGGCACCCCCATCTATTGAATTTTTAATTTCATGTATTGTACATTTCAGTATTTTTGTTTGGTTCTTTTGTGTTTTCTATTTCACAGATTTCCTCTCTTTTATTTATTGTTGTTATATTTCCCTTTATTTAGAATGGTTATAGTAAGTGCATTAAAATCTTTGCCTCTTAATTGTGACATCTGGATCATCTTGGTGTCGGCCTCTGTGAATTGTCTTTTCTCATAAACATGGATCACACTTTCTTGGTTCTTTTCTGTTTCTTAATTAGTGGTTATGGGAATTTTGGAATATTATATTGTGAACATTCTGTATTCTGCTACATTCCTCCAAAGAATTTTGATGTTTTTGTTTTAGCAGGCTATGAATTTTGTTTGACTCAAAGTGCAAGCTCTCTCTTACACTGTGACAGCTTAAATGTCAGTTCAGTTCTTTTAGGTTTAACTACAAGCTTCCCAAGTATGCATGGTTGAGGAGTTCCCCAGAGACTTGGGCAGAGTTTATACTGACAACTTGTGGTTTCCTGGTTTATAGTCTCTGGCTCCTTTTTTCTCTGAGATTTCCCTTCACTTTCTGGTGGCTGTAGTGCCTGTACTCTATCTTCTGGTTACTCAATACATATGGATGGAAGATTTTCTGTTGGAGTTTTGTTCTCTATTTTGCATTCTGTGACCTGCTCTCAGTATAAAGCCAAAAAAATGGAAAACTCATCTTGTCTTAGTCTCTTCTCCAGAGTGTTGACTCATCTGTAAAATCTTTCTGATTTCATCTGCTCTGTAGAGCCTTTAATAGTCTGTGTGAAGGTTGATCTATGAGTTTATTCCATCATATCAGAATTGAAACTCTGCCTTATCTTACCTATTATAATTATAGTATCTTGAAAAACTTGTCTCAAAACACAATGCTACTAATATCTTAAATATTAGGGTTAGAGATTTTTTTTTTTTTTAGGTATCTGGTGTAACTTTCCTGTTTATTAATGAAGAAATGGAGATAACCTTGACATTGAATTCAATAATTCCTTCATCAACAAATACTTTTTGAGAGCTTACTATGTGCCATTCCCTGTGCTGGGTTTCCGAGACAATAGAGACAACTTCCTCAAGGGCACCAAGTCCCCGGCAGAGCTGGAAGTAGGACTCATGGCTTCTGTTTTCTAGTTTATTGCTTTTTCTGGTACTATTGAGGAGAATAAAAAGGGAGGAGAGGAGAAAAGCCTCCAGGGCATAGACTGTGGTCACCAAAATGACCACACTTTGGCAGCTACCACAGCCTGAATTTCTTACAATTTTTTTTTTTTTCTGTCAGAGCCTTGGGGACTCAAGCCATGTATACAGAAAATCTCTATGCTCATTGTTGGTGGAGTGAGAATGTGAGATATATCCCTAAACTATAAGTGCATCCTTTACTTAGTGTAATATCTTCCAGCTTCATCCATGTTGTTGCATATGGAATCCTTTTTTTTTTTTTAAAGGTGAAAAGCATTCCATCATATGCACACACACACACACACACACACACAGAGACCACATTTTCTTTTTCTATACATCCATTGATGGATATGTACTTAAGTGAAATAAGCTAGTTATAGAAGAATAGAGACTGGATGATTCTACTTATATCAGGTGTCTAAGTTAGTTAAAGTCTTAAAACAGAGAAATTGAATGGTGGTTGCCAGAGGGGCTAAAAGGAGGAAGAATTGAAGAGTTTCAACAGGTATAAAGTTTCAGTTATGCAAGATGAATAATTTCTAGTGATCTTTTGTATAGTACCATGCCTAGAGTTCACAATATTGTATTGTGTACTTAACAATTTGTTAAGAGGGTAGATCTCATGTTGTGTTTTTACCATAATAATAAAAATGTACGTATGGAACAAAAAATGACAACAACAAAAAATGTGCATCAAAGCTCACCTTAGGAAAACTATCTGATACCCCTTGAGGAACAGCAGGTTTGAGGTTTTGAGGGTAAAGAAATTATTGCAATTTGCAAAAAGAAAAAATTGCCTGACTTTATACAAATATATCTTTAGCCTTGGATCTTGGTTAATGAGTCACTGCCAGGCTTCTATCCCCCTAGGCTTGTGGATTACTTTAGGTATCCTGGAGCTTCTGCCTTCTTCCTGAGTGCTTACTGCCACATGGCTGGCTGTGGCTCCCCACTGCAGGCAGTAAATAATCCCTGTTGGCTGTGGAGGTGGTTGATTTGGATAGGTTTGATTTCTTTCCATGTGGAGACTTAAGAATTGGCTCTATAAAAAATGCCAAGAAATAGAGGGGCAGAAACAGGAGGGTTTAAACCTCTTTGTTGGACCTTTTCAATTATTTATGGAAAATCTATATTCTCTGTTATCAGCTTTAAGCAAAGCAACTTTGTTGTTTCTATTGATCATGCAATTTATTAACTTTATTTAAACTCTTTAGGCAATAAATAAATAAAAAGCAGTTGGAGGGAAAGAAGATTTTCAGAGAAAGCAATTTCCTAGGCAAGTAGTTTAATCCTTTTAAAATTAGGCTTATAAACTTAAAGATGGTATCTGATTATCCTATTTAATTCCATTTTAAAAAGGAGTCTAGTCTTGGTTTCCCTGTTTTCGCTGAGATCTCTCAGTTCTTACTTCCCTTTTCACCAAACTCTTTCCATTATACTCATAAATTAATCTACAAAAAAATAGCAAAATGTATTGCAACTGGAAATAAGAAAGCTCTATCTGAGTAATAGTCTCATTTCTCTGTCACTTGCTGGTGAAAATAGTTTACTTAACCTCTCTAAGCCCTATTTCTATCATCAGAAAAATTGGGACACTAATATTTGCCCTTTCTTCTTCATGGTCAAATTAAGATTACACAAGATAACCATAGTGATGAAACACTTTTGTATAGTAATTCATTGTTTATTAAGTTATTTAACATTTTAATTTTCTCTAGGTCTTCTGATGCCAAATCCAATGGGTTGTTTTTGTTTTTGTTTTTTGTTTTTTATAATATAGGATGTACACTATTATAAAATTAGGGGGTTGTATGAGATGTTCTTGAATTTCTGATATAATATTCCGTGATTTCATTATAGCTTTTCATATAGAATTCCTTTCAAGTCAGAGACTGTCCATACTTCCTGTTGTGCTTTCCCCCCTGAATCCTAGGTAAAGTTGTTATTGGTACAGTCTACTTCTTGGGCAAGTGAGCATTTGATCATCTTCACATGTTTTCATCCTCCCTCTGCATGTCTCCTTTCTCTGCCCTTATGTCCCTGTCTGTGTTTATTGGGGAAGTGCTTTCCTTTTCTCATCTGACTCAGTGGGGTCAAGATGAGCAGTTTTTCCTGTGCTCTGTGCTGCATTAGTGCACCTCACTTGGAGCCATGTTGATATTGTCCTTGTTCACTGCATCTGTGTCTCCTGGCCTCACTGCCCATGGCCATGCTCTAGTAGAATTTCTAAGACTTACTCTGTCTTTTACCCTTGCTGTTAAAATGTCTCCAAATTCTCATTTTCTGGATTGAATCTCTTTTATTTAAAACAAACAAACAAACAAACAAACAAAACAACCTAACCGTGTCTCCTTCTTAAGACAAACATTGGTTTACTCCTGTACAGTGATTTACCGGAATTTGAATAGGCTCTGTGTGGACATGAAAAATCAACAGGTGAAGATCTAGTTCTTTTCTTGGGGTGTGTATATAATTATAATTATGTTCTTTACTCTTAGAAATGTAACACAATATCCTCTAACATAGGTTTAATATCCTCCAGAAAGCCTCTGTTTATTATTCTAAAGCAACACAGGTGCTTTTGAATTTAAATGCATCTTAAACCAAATCCTCTGAAGATTATTATAAGTGATACTACTAAACCACAAAGAGGCCATGGTTCTGTTTCATGCAAAAGCGGCAGGGTGCTGGAGAATGATAATGGGTTTTGGAGTTAGACTGGCTTAGGTTTGCATCTTGTCTCAGCAATTTACTAGCTTTCTGAGCTTGGGAAAGCTATTTAGCCTCTCTGTACTTTAATCTTCTTGTCTCTAAAATTGGGTGTTAATAACAACGTCATTGGTTTCTTGTGATGGCCAAGAGACTACACCCATGAGTGAGCTATCCTGGCTAGTCTAGACTCATGGAGGAGGAGAATTAATTGCCATAGGATCAATTACAGCTGACCCAGTAGATAGCAAATAAGTGGAAGTGAGGAAAGGGGTGGGGAGATGAATGACAGAGAAAGTGAAGAAATTACCAAGACTTACAGAATTTAACAAAGAAAGAACAACAGCAGGGACAGCTCAGGAAGACTAGACTGTGGTGGCTTTTTACTCTGAGCACCGGACCAGTTCGTGGGAAGGGAACTTTGAAGGAGAGGAAAGAGAGAAACAAGTTGAAAAGGACAAAAGGAGGAGATGAGGGGAAAGAAAAATGGAAACCAGTAAACAGAAGAGGAGCTGAGAAATTCTCTATGGCCTTTTGGGTCCAGAAGAGGGAGCTGGAGGCAGAAAGTGAGATATTTGTTGAAATCGAGAAGTTGTTTTACAGTTTTTCAGGAAGAGACTGTGGTGAATTTAAGGAATCTCAATGAGTGAATTAATATTGAAGAAATTAGGAGTTGAGGTGTCAGTTTAGCAGAAAAACAGCTTATTTTTAGAATATCTCATGAGAAAGATTGACTGTTGAGGGGATAGTATGAAAATGTGACTAGGGCTAATAGCCTCAACAACCTGTCTACTCTCTTCATTGATGTCTCAACAGCCTGTTTATTCATTTTTATGAATGGAGGTCAGACGTAGGAAATGATGTGACTGGATTACTGTTATAATAAATGTAGTGCCTGGACTTAGCATTCCCTCTAAGAAGTGTGAAAGAGGATTTTGGTAAGCGAAGGGTGAGGTTGATCATCTGCTAAGTATCTTTCATTTATGGATAGCACAGGGTTTTAACCAGTACAAGGAACAGCCAAAAACATCTCTTCTATATGAATTATTTCCCATATGTGGTGTGTAGCTTGAGACAATTCTTCTGCAAAGTGAACTAGAATGCCTACTTAGGGTCTCTGGTGGATAAGGATCCCAAATTACTACTATGAATATTCTTTTGGCCTCAAGTGAGATTGTAATATACTCCACTGCTGTATGTATATATTTTTTCCTCCAGTCATAAGAAAGAGTATGAAATAAGGTTGCTTTAAAATCAGTACGTTTCATTATATTAGGCATCTATTAATTCCATCTTTTTTGAAGAAATTTCTTCTGAAGACCTGTACCTCCTCTAATCTGGAATGTTTTCTCTCCTGACATTTATCTTCATTAGCAGGCTGTGGATTTCCTTCATCTTTCTCTTGGTTGATCCTAGATTTTTTAATGACATTTCCTTTTTGTTTTTTCTCTCTCTTTTTAAAGTTTATTTATTTATTTTGAGAGCGAGAGAGAGAGAGAGAGAAAGCAAGTGGGGGATGGGCAGAGAGAGAAGAAGAGAGAGAATCCCAAGCAGGCTCAGCTAGAGTCCAATGGGGGTATCTCATGAACCATGAGATCATGACCTGAGCCTAGATCAAGAGTCAGATGCTTAACTGACTGAGCCACCCAGGCATCCCTCCTTTTTCTTTTTATTTATGTTCTGTTTTTGGTGGCACACATGCCCTACTAGTGTCCTGAAAAATGGTACTTAGAAGGAAAATTTTCTGAAACCCTACATATCCCAAAATATCTTTCTCCTGGTAGCTCAATTGAGAATTGGCTGAGTATAGCGTCCTGGTTTGTAAATAATTTTCCCTCAGACCTTTGAGTGTGTTGCTCCATTGTCAGTTGGCTGCCAGTATTGCTGTTGAGTAGACTGAAGTCAGCAACTACATCCCCATGGCTTGTTTAGTATGTCCCATGAACTAAGAATGGGTTTTACATTTATAAAGTATTATAAAAGTCAACCAACCAACCATGTCTTGGGATAGTCAGATTCTTCAGAGAAAATGCTTTCAAGGTAATGTCTATAGTGTAATAGACTTATTACCACTGTTCTGGAAACAGTGAGATTAAGAGAACTGTGGGTTGCAAAATTCAACACATAAAAATTCCTTTAGCTCTGTTTTCAATATGCTTCCTCCTATGTTAGATGTCTCCTTGTTGATGAACTCTCTGTTTTACGATTTTCAGGGAATTAACTTATAGTTCTCAAGTGAGGTGAGAAGGGCATTCACTAAGCTGCTCAGAGAGAGGACAGGAATCTGGGGCTCTAACTGCCTTTAAAACAGACTTTCAGCCCATCATCCTACTTTAGCTCCAGTTTGGCCTGCACTTCCAGTACTTGATATCATCAGCGTTTGAACTTTTTAGGGGGCTTATGGAGAAAATCAAGTGTTTTTCTGCTTCCCCACTGTCAGCATAGGATTCCCTTTTCTCAGTTCTTTGAAGTCAGAAATCCCATCTGCTTTCCAGCTTCCAAAATTTGTTTCCATTGTCTTCTTTCTCATTCTCTTTATCCTTTTAGATTTATGCCTCAAAAATACATTTATTATCATTTTAAGGGAGCTGAGGAGGGAAAAAAAGTAAATGTGGGTTCTCAATCTGTCATCACCCAGTTTAAATCATTTTTAATGTTTGCCATAGGTACCTAAGACTTATTTTTCTTAAAAACAAGACATCACACAATCAGCTGAAACTCCTCGTGATCCCTCTAGTCTCATTTCTCTCCCTCCTTCCACCAAGAAAACCACCATCTTGAAGTCAGCTTATATCCTTCTCTTAGTTGTCTGCCTTTATTGCACATGGATATATCCATTAAAATGCAGACTGTTGTTCCAATGTCTTAAAATTTGGATAATTGGTGTTATATTATGTAGCTTTATGCAGTTTTCTTCACTCAACCTTAACAATCTGAGATATAAGCATGGTGATTGATTTAGCTCTAGTTCATTCATTTTTACTGCTTAAGGATATTCATTGGTTAAATGCTGTCAAATTGTGCTCCTGTGTTTCCACTAATTTATTTTCCCAATAGCTGTATTTCTCCACTAGTGGAGCTCCCATTTCTCCACATCTTCTCCCAACACCTGGTATTGTAACATGTTCTTTACATGTTAGGTGGTGATAACATAAGTTGTGTTACCAATAAAAACACAACATTAGAACTCTGTACCATTTCAAGAGTCACACATACTAAAGCAGGAGGTAATATGGGGCCTGAGGACCCCCTGGATTCTATGTGGTCTGACTTCTCTTGTACCTTCTTAGAATTCTCTTTGATCATGACTGCTGCTATTCATGAGAATACTATGCTTTTGCTTAAATGAACAGAGTTTGAGATGTGATAATTTGGGGATTTGGGTGTAGAATGGAGGGAAAGTGTAAATAAAAGTAGTCTTCAGGCAGATGGTGATGCTAGTCCTAGCAGCTCTACTCTCTCTTATCTTTTAGCTTTCAGATTCTGATGCCAAGGTACTCATTAATCAGCGAGACAAGGCTAGGAGACCAGCTCTTAAGAGGCTCACTGTTTGACTTGTGTGCTTCCTGGTGTGAGCACGTCTCCAGAGAGACAGGACAATCTGGCTGCTGTGATAGCAAAGTCTTGCGTATAACCTTTACTAACACAATCAACTCACCGTTGCTAAAGGGGGAATACTTTCCCTCACAGAGATTTTCCTTCACTTTCCTCATCTTTGGCAGGACTCTGCCAGCAGATTGTAACAGAAAGTTTGACACAGCTCACCCATACTTTAGCCCTTTCCTTGTCAATAGAAATGAAGTCTCAAGGCCTCTGGGTGTTTTGCTAATTTGTTTTCTCTTTTCCAAAGATCACTGAAAAATACCTTTTAAATTTAATGTGTACTTGAAAACAAGAAAGTGAAACCTATGAAAGTTAAAAGACACAGCTTATAAAATAATCTCAGTCATAAAGTAAAAAATATTTTCAACTTCCTAATTATATCTTTCCATTTATTTATTTATTTATTTATTTATTTAAATTTTAACGTTTATTTTTATTTTTGAGACAGAGAGAGACAGAGCATGAACAGGGGAGGGGCAGAGAGAGAGGGAGACACAGAATCTGAAGCAGGCTCCAGGCTCTGAGCGGTCAGCACAGAGCCCGACGCGGGGCTCGAACTCACGGACCATGAGATCATGACCTGAGCCAAAGTCGGATGCTTAACCGACTGAGCCACCCAGGCGCCCCTATATCTTTCCTTTTAAATATCATCTTCAGTATTACATTTCCAACATTATTTCTTTTTTGTTATTTTCCTTTGCAACTGAATGGACAATCAGCTGGCTAATGTCCAGCAAAAATTCAATTCAGGTAAATGATTTGCTGCCATTGATGTGCCTGATGAGTCCCCTCTTTGTCTCAACTGAATTAAGTGTATGGCTGGTGTCAGCTATTTCATACTTTTTTGTTTACCTTTGTTTATAAACTAATGTTTATTTATAAACTAATTATAAACTATAACTTACTAAATAATTTATTAATAATAAATGACTTCAGGTGAAGTCATTTGTCACCTGAGACATGAACATCCAAGTTTGACATAGAAATATATTTGTCACACACACACACACACACACACACACACACACGAGTTTTTTGAAAACTGAATGTGTGAATGTTGAGACCATAGGGACTACTGCTCTCTCATCCTTTTTTCCCTTTTGATCTTCTTAAGCCCCAAGTCTTTCCCCTTCCAGTCATAGGTATCCACTCTCATCAATTTCATTTCCATGGAAAAAATGTATTCTTGTCTCTGTTATTGCAGATGCTTTTTACACAGAAGCTCATTTGACTATCCTATGTTGGTCATCCCACCAGCTCCTTGTGAACTTCAGGAGGAAAGTGAGAGAATCGCAAATAAGCATGTGAGATCATTAAAACACCTTGCACCCCAAAGGCTTGGGACAGGCTGGTAATGTTAATTTTCTCTGACACTTGGCTGCAGAACATCAAGCATAGGAAGCCTGAAAAGTAACACCAAGGGTCTTAAATACCCCAGAATAGAACAAACAGGTAGCATTTTAGGTATTTTTATGTATAATAGAATATCCTTCAAGAATCTGGAAATAAAAAAAAAATAAGATTGCCATCTGAGAGTTAAACATTTAAAACAAACAGATAATGAATTTTTCTATAAGAAAGAGAATGTCTCCTTTGTCTATAAGACCAGACAGAAAACTTACAGAAACTATTAATATATTAAAAGAAAGTCTATGTCAACATGTGAAAATGACTAAAACAATTTTGGGAGACAGTGAAAGAGAGAGAGGGGAGAAGGAGGGAGAGACAGAATCTGCCCAATGATTTGATATATCTGGTCTCATGATCATTCTATTATAGAGATAAAAACATGTCATTTCAGCTTGATGCCGTTAACATCCAACTCGTAAAACTAGCTCTCTTTGTTTTGATTCTGTGTTCACCGAGTTACTTGGTCATTGCTACTTGTTTCTCTGGGTAGTTAGTGTGCCTGTAGGAAGAGAATACCTGGACTGGTGGGCTGAGTATGTGAGCCTTTTGGCAGTTTGCTTTGCTATAAATAAATAAAAAAAAAATTCTGGTTTCAGATATTAGCCTCCGATTTCAGTCAATATAAGTCCAGCTCTGAGCAGTGGATTTTAGAAAATTCATTAAGGCAATGCCACTCTGTGAGGCCACTTTTGAAATAGTTGGCTGGTGACACACCCCTCAGATCATGGTTAAAACTGAACAAGCATACCTATTGAGCATAGTATCTTAAACCCTAAAGAGAGAAAATACAGCAGGAGAAACAAATTGCCTTTGAGAGATTAGACAAATTAAGATTTAGCTCTTTTTTCACAGGACCAAGATGTGCTGTACACATGTGTGGTCTCATTGTCAGACCTCCACAATTCACTCTTCATGTTTTCCCTGCCCTCATTTTGGTTATTTTATTCATTTCCATGTTACAGGCTCTCTCAATTGGGTTTTTTTTTCCTTCCCTAAAAGCAGTTTTTAACTCAACCACCGATTTCTGTAGGACTTCTATTCAAAGGGCAAATATCAACACCAGAGATTTCTAGCTTTCCCTGTCACAGGAATTAGGACTGCGTGGGACTCAAGGAAGCCCAAACCTTTTCTGAGGCAGGATGTAAAGGTCCAAGTACAGGGCAAAGTTCTGCCATTAAGGGGCTTTTCTGGAGCCATAGGGAAGGCTGGAGGCAGTGAGGACCTCTGGGCCCCTTAAAGAAACAGCTGTTCCCTTCTAGGTATTGCATTTGGGAAGAACCAGGCATGTGGAGCCAGATCAGTGAGAAAAATTCTTTCAAGACAAATGAATACCTATTGATTTCTTCCTATCTTGATTCTGGCATCATTAGTGTCCCTACAGATATTTTTAAAAAACTAAACCAAGAGGACAAAAAAAGAAAAGAAAAAAGTTCCCATGATAATAACAATAATAATTCCAAGCATATCAGAAAACATAATCATCCCCAAATAATAACAGAAAAGAAATTACGTGTAAAAAATATTCCAGATATTAAAATTAGGTAATTTTTACCCTGTAAGTTGAGAATAGGCAGGCTTCCTAGGCTCTGTGTTTGTCAGAGTTTTATGTGTTTTTCTTTGGTCTTTATGGGTAAGGTCACAAAACTGGAAAGCCCAAACTGAAAGCCCAGGTGTTAGACCCGGGTGAGGAATCTCAAGTGCAAGTGCAATGCTGGTTCTGAGGCAAAGCACAGACTCTTGGGTTTGGGGGCTGTAATTTCATATTCACACCATATGAGGTACTCCAGGCTTCACTGGCAAAATCTCAGAATCTTTTACTAATACAGCAAAAGTTTCTGTGTCTTGGTTTATAAGTAATTGAATAAGAAAACTGTATGGATGCTGCTTTTATAAATGCCACTATTCATTCAAAGGGTATGTTCTTAGAGGGATGGAATGAGATCCAAGTTTGATGTCTGAAACTTACTGCCACTGTGATCAACTGCCTATCTTCGGGAGGTCACCTAAACATTCAGTCATTTGCTTGTGTCCCAAGCTCTCTGTTAGGGATGTGTGAGCTGTTGGGCAGAGAAAGCAGTTCTGATCTTAGAGGGGGTTCTGGACATGGGCTTGGGAGACAGACTGTCCAGCCTGTGAGCTGCTTTCCCCTTTCTGAGATTACATTCCTCTGCCTCACTGCATACGTGTGCTGAGTCCCTGGAACCGTATCTTTATATATGGTCCAACTTTCCCTACTCCCTTCCCCTCCAAAATGTAGGGGACATTTGAGTCAAGTTAGGCAACATAATCTCTTTCCTGGGGAAGGGGGAATTTGAACCTAGAGAAGTAACCTTTATAGTGGTGGTCAAATACTAACATACGGATGAGGAAGAAAGAAGCCTGTCTTCAAAGAAAGGCAAGAAGAAGCTAAGCAGAAAAGGACAGACACAAGAAATGCAGACAGGGTACTTCTTCACATTCTCCAATTTTCCAGTTGCTAGCTTTTGTCTCATTAAGATCTGGCTATGTTTTTGCCTTTGGATTTAATGAGACACCTCTATATATCCTTATAATAAAATCTTCCTTTTGTTCAATGCATGAATTAGTTACTTGTAACCCAAAGAATCTTAATTAACAAAAAAGAATAAACAGAAAATGAAAGACTATCAATGTTTTAGCCTTTCTTAATAAAAGTAATTTGGCTTGGATCTAAGAGGAGTTTTTTGTTTGTTTTTTTCATGTTTTATCTTCAGGAAACTGGGGTCTATCTTAAAAGCAACATGTTCATTTGGAATGTTTCTTTTTTGTTTGTTTGTTTCTCTGAGAAGCTGTTAATAACCCAAAGGAGCATCTTATTATCAATAATATCTCAAAATCAAGGAAATGTAGCATATTTGTGCAACACACTTCATGTCCCTCTTTTTTTTACTAATATTCCTGGATTTCCAGATTCTTAGACTATAAGAAATGGCTGACCTACTTTGAGGACTCCTGTCAAAATGATTATGCTTGTGGAATGGTTGGTTTTATTTCCCCAAGACATCTTATTTGACCTGGGCAGAGTTTTCTTCTCACAAAGTGAAGGCAACAAAAATGAAGATACCTGGCTTGGGAGTCTTCACCCATCACTGAAGCCATTGCCACTGGGAGAAGGCCAGCCACCTTCCTGGACCTCTGGTAAGGTTTTCCTCTTCCCTTCTTATGTAATACACCTGCATTTTCATTTTTGATTTGCATTTAGATGGTAACAAAAACACATGTGACTTTTCAGTGTCACTTTCCTTAAAATTAAAAAAAAAATCAGAAAAACTTCAAATATGATATTGTTTAACAAATGCAATGACACTTCTTTGAAATTTGACTGCTTTTGTCCTTAAATAGATACCACTTACCTTTCATTACTTAGAACTGCCTCTTAGGATGGTTTGCAATTTAAATACATAAAACCACTAGAATGAATAATAGGAAAATCAATCTTTATACTTCCAGATTAAATAAACTTGCTCATGAAAAATATCTTACATGGACACCAAAATGTATCCAGAGCTGTGTTATTTTGGAGGCCATTAGACAATAATGGATAAATCTTTTAAAGTGGGTAATTTCTTTTTGTGGGAAGGCTGGTCCTCCGGAGCTTGGAAATTCTTGGGTCCAAGTCCACATTTCATTTCAAAATGTTATAGTGTGGCGATGGTGGGCTTTGAAAGCAGAGAGGCTTTTTACTAAGACTGGCTTCTATACTAACTGGCTATGTGTTTTTACATAATTCACTTAACTTCTGAACTTCAGATTTCTCAGCTGTGAATGGTGGTAATGTTACTTAATTTTCAGGGTGACCATAGAGATTAGAGAAAGTGAGTAAAACTGACCAGATTACCACCTGTCCTGCCATGTGTCTCCTCAGAATCAGTCTCCTGTGGGTGGGTCTGTGTGGTGGGACCAAAACCGTAAGCCTGTTCTCTGATAGCACAGGATATTAAGATTATATTTGTTTTTTTTTTTAATTCTATGTTGAGAAGGTAGGATTCATAATGTGGAGAATTATTAAACGATTTTGGCAGCTACAGAGAGATAGTTCCATTATAATATCTTGGGTATGTTAGAAGCATCTTACTCCTTCACCAGGCTGTCATGTCAGGGCAGGAAGTCAATCCCTGTAGTCACAGTAACAGCCACTGTCATCAGAATCTCCAGGGTCTATTTTCATCACGTTGCTTCCCAAATTACCAAGACATAAATTGAAAATATAACTCATGTTTTATGTGTTTTATGATTTACAAAGGTCTTTTCACATTACTGTGCTCTTTTCCCTCTTATAAAACCCTGGAAAATGGTCATTATTAGTTCCGTTTATGTATAAGGAAATTGATCATCAGTGGAAGTATATTTTGCCAAAGGTCATCCAGCTAATAATTGCTAGATCTAAGAGTTCTATAGAGGCTTTATCTAAATTGGTTGTTTCTAACTCAAAGAAAAAAGACATTTGGTTCTGACAGATGTAGGTTTGTATCCTAGCCCTGCTATTTATAAGTTGTCACTTAACCCTCTTGAGATCAAGCTTTCTCATCTGTAATTTATGGTAGCATCTACTTTGTAAGGTTATAGTGATTCTTAGATAAGATACCATAACCAGAGAATTTTGTACAGTGTTGTAATAGGAAGTTGGTGACTTCCGTGTGATATCATTTCTGTCATTGGGATAATCATCATTTGTATTACACCAAACCACTTCAAGAAAGTTGTACACATACATCTCTCAAATCTTCAAGAATGTGTACTCTAAACAATCCTAGAGAGAGTGTAAGCTTATTTACAAAGTGCCCTGGCAGACAAGACTGTGGCTCTATTTACTGACTTTTAAATAATTGTGATTTTAGAGTTATAAGCAGTTTACTTTCTCTAGGAGAGAAAATTTATTCACTCTTGGGAAAACTCACTTGGTTCTGGAAAGGGCCACCAAATAACTCCTTTAAGGTATTTAGATATCTGGCACAACCCCTCTCTACTTGTGTGTCTCCACCGATTTACAAGGTTTCCAAGGAGACTTTGAAGTTCTAATGGACTGGGGCAAAGCCCTCTTAGGTTAGAGCTCCAGAGAGGTTGGAAAGAACTCTAAGAGGAAATTGCCCCAAGAGAGGTAGAAATGTGAATGTGCAGTCCTAAGTCAGCACTGGGACTGAGACTGTTGGCTAGTGAACTCCTGGATACAGTTCCTGGCTTATGCTGGAGACTCTTTATGGGGAAAAGATGGATGAGATGAGAGAGCTAAGAATATAATAATTGAAACTCCATGTTGAATTTGGGTGGAGACTTCCACATCCTGGTAGTGGGGTCTAAGGAGCCACTATGGGAGATGACATTGGGGCCGTTGAGTTTGAGAACCTCTTTGGTTTGGGTGATGACATAGTATTCCAGTAACAACAGTGACAGTGAAAGCAAATGGGCACTGCTTCCAATTCTCAAGTATTTCTAGTGCCAGCTCCAATGAACAAAGCTTTTGTTTCCTAGTAGTGCCTTTCTTACTTGGTTATAGTGTCAGCATTGGCAATAAAACAGCCCTTTCTTTGGTTTGATTGAACCATCACCTTTACTCTTACAGCAAGAAAATCCAGGCTGAATCTGAAGACTGAGTAAGCTCATTTGGGAATTCTGATCACACCTAAGAGCGAACTGTTTTGTATGACTGTAGAAATCTTAGATTTTCTGCTAATTTGGGTATGTGGGGATTCAGTGGCATTGTAATTTGTTTATAAAAGAAAAATGTATTTTTTTTTGTTTTGTTTTGAGTCCACTCTGGTAAAGTCTGGGTTACATATATAAATAATGATTGTGACTGTGATAGGAAACAATCAAGTGCTATTGATATTGAAGATGGTGCTTTATCAAAAACCAAGGAAAGGTCGCAGACTCACACTGAACAGTGAAAGTTGTGATTTTCAGCACACACAAGCTAAGTGGTACTTGGAATTCAGGAAGTGGCTAAAATGTCTTTTTAAGGCTCAACTGCCAAAGGGAAAGCTCGTGAGAGGGAAAGGACCACACCACCCCACCTGTATGCATTCGGGGTGGAGCCCACAGCTTGAGGGGTCTAGTGAAAGAGCATAGACCCTGTAGTCAACTGGAACTGGAGTCCACCTAACCTTTCTGAGACACACATAACCTTTATGAGTCCATTTAGCAAAATTGGAATAAACACACACATACTTTATGGGGCTGTTATGGCCCTAGTGTGCCATAACACAGGAAGGGTGTCCAGTATGGGATCTAGAACATGTTGATTTCTTTCATCCTTTTTCCTTTACTATGGGCAGTGGGTGTGGGGATAAGAGGTGGGACCAGAAGCCAGTGAACACTTTCTTCATTCTGCTCACAGGCCTCTGACAGACTTTTCTGTTGGTGATTTGATTGTTTTCCCCAATTTCTAAAAATGTACTTACTCCTTTGTGGGTTGTATGATTTGAAAATAACTAGTAGAATTTTGGTGATTTGTATTAATTTATTGGTGTGTTATAGGACTGGGCTAATGGGATCATAGGCTCCATTTCCATACTGGCAGTTTGCTTGTCATAAAACAAAAATCTGTTTCAGGCCACTGTCTGCCTTCTTTATTCTTGGCAGCCATGGGCCTAGAGACAGTTGGTGAGGGCACTGCAGTGTACCTGCTGCATGCAGTGAAATTGCATTTATCTTGAAGAGGAGGTCTGGGGAAGGGTGAGGCCACATAGCAAGGCCAGACATGGGGCAGCCTGCCATTACCAAGGGACTAAGTGAACCCTGACAGGCCCTCCAAACCTGTCATTAAATGCCAATCTGGGAGAAGGGTTTTTTTTTCAGCTGCATTTTGTAAAAGAAAAAGCTGAGGCTCAGTGTGGTTAAATGACCTGTTGGAGAAAATCAGGAGCCCAAATAGATATAATTCTATGGCTTTGGATTCAGAGAGTTATCTACAAGGCAAGAGCCCAAGGCCACACCTCCCTCTTTTCCATTAAGGCAAACTCTTTCACTGCTAAATTTGTCTTGCTTCTTTAGACTTGCACCAAAATTAATAAAGGTCTACTTTCCTAATTGCACAATCAAAATAAATTATGTCCACAAATTAGAAGGCAAGGAAATTGCATGTGCATTTTGGGTGCTCTGATAATGTCCTGCAGTAAATTGTTTTCATATAAATTGCATGCTTAATTAATTGCTTTCAAAAATGCCCATGTATTTTCCTGCAAATACATCTCTGCCTGCAATTCATAAAATACAAAGACAAATTAAACTGCCGATCCCCATATAAAAGTGTTGCCCTTGGTGTATCCTGGCTGTGCTCAGTCATTCTGCCCTCTTTCCAAGGAATGCAATAAAACTGGTGAGCTTCTTCCTTTCTGAGTTGCCCCTGGGTATCTGATTCAACAGATTTGAGGTCTCTCTTAAATTACAGCTAGACAAGGCAATAAAGCTAATGTGTGGTCCATAACTGGTTGCATTGAAAATCTGGCTGGCTCAGGTGACTCTGAGGCCTCACTTAGCCTGAAAGACAGCTCGAGGCAGTGAGCTTTGAGAAAGCTAGCCACACTAAAAATAAAAATAAATAAATGAAATATCCACCAACATCCAAAATTAAAAAAAAAAAAAAACTTTCTACAAAAGCATGCATTGTTTTGTTTTGATGAAATTATAGAAAAGAATGAAAAGGATTGCATTCCATAATCCCAACACTCAGATATAATCACAGATCATCATGTCTTCTTTGAACAGAATGCTAAATGTTAGAAAAATGGAAATGGTCATTGGCTGAATTTTTCGGTTTGTTTAGGAAATTATTTTTAAGGATGAGTTTGGGCTTGCACAGTTTTCATTAGTCTGAAAATATGTCCTCTATTTCAAACTCCCACATACAGTATGCCTCAATAGACAAAAGTTAATGTTTAGAAATGACCCTGGTGTGGCTTGCCTGCTGCAAATCCTTCTGTTCTGATTTCTAGAAAGGAATTATACTAACAGAATGTGAATGCTTTGCTAGATATTGGAATTTATTTGTCAAAGAGAATTCAGTGCCTCAAAGCTTTGCTTTTAAAAATACTGCAACAAATGTTTTTGATACAGAGGCCTTTCCTCTGGCTTCCCCTTAAGGTGACTCTCTGGCCAGTGTTATCTGGGGTGAGAGGTGACCCAGCAGAGCCATGCTCATCAGCCAGAACAGCTTGCGTTTAGCTGATAATTCTTGCAGCTGTAACTGAAGGGCTTGTCCTTGGAAAGCAAAGAAAACACAGTCAGAAGGGGCTGAGATGGTCCAATTTGTGGGGTGGTTGGGCTTAGGTGCCTATTCATTTCTATGGAGTCATGACATGTTAAGCTAAATTGTAATGGAAGAGTCAAAATGAGGGTCGAAATCCATCGACATGTCATTTCCAGTGACATCCAAAAACAACAATCAAAACAAAACTGAACACCCCTCCACGGATGTATTTTCGTAGATGCTGTGAACATAGCCTTGCTTCTGGCTCCAGTGCTAAATCTGGGTGCATCATGGGAAATTTGGCTTTTACAGGGGCCCAGCTACTCCCTCAAAAGGTAGCATCTGAGCTGTGGTTTGGAGTCAAGAAGCTGATATCCCCCCACACTTTGCCAGTGACTATGCTGGGAACTTTGTGGCTGACTCAAGTGCCTATAGAGGCAGAGATCCTCTCAGGCCCGACTAAGGTCTGAAAAAGAAATTGTTTTTAGCAAATTCTGCTGTGGGCCCTATAAATGCAATAAAGTGAGGAAAAAAGTGACCAGGGAAAATTTGAGACCAAATTACATATAGGTCTCATTCCTTCTCATTCTTGCATAAAAGAAAAACAAAATGAAGGGTGGCTGGGTAGCTCAGTTGGTTAAGTGTCCGACTTTGGATCAGGTCATGATCTCACAGCTCGTGAGTTTGAGCCCCACAGCTCAGAGCCTGGAGTCTGCTTCAGATTCTGTGTCTCCTTCTCTCTCTGCCCCTTCCCCACTCATACTCTCTCTCTCTCTCAAAAAACAAACATTTAAAAAATTTTAAAAAAATAAAAAAAAAGAAATACAAAATGAAAAACCTGATCATTAAATACTTCCTCAATAAATTATGTTACCATAAAATGTTACAAAGTATAAATATTTAATTATGCATGTGGCTGTGCGTGAGCATCTGGGTACACACACACACTGAATGGAGGGTTGATTCTTAAAAACATTTTTTTTTTTAAATACGAAATTTATTGTCAAATTGGTTTCCATACAGCACACAGTGCTCATGCCAACAGGTGCCCTCCTCAATACCCATCACCCACCCTCCCCTCCCTCCCACCCCCCATCAACCTTTTTTTTTAATTGAAGTATAGTGAACACACAATGCTACATTAGTTTCAGGTATACAATATAGTGATTTGACAACTCTCTATGCTATTCTATGTTCACAAGTATAACTACCATCTGTCACCAGGAATGTTGATTCTTGGTAAGCTTATGAAATCAGCAAAGAATGTATTGGGTGTTTTCTACAGCATCTTTTTTGGTCATTCCTTGTCATTCTTTGCCAGTCAAACCCCATGTACCCTATTTACCTCTGTAACCATCATTTCCCACTGAGGCTTGCTTTTCATTTTATGTCAATAAGCACTTTGTAGATGAAATGGCTGTCGAATGCAAATGTGCTCTTCTTTGGATATTTAAAATCTGTAAGCATGATGTTTTACAAATATTCTGTGTAAAGTATCCAGAACAGAAGCACACTAATGCCCATATAAATCCAGTGATTTCCAACTTGCTGATATATGTCCTCTTTACAATATGGACCCTCAGGCCTCATAAGGGTAAAATGATGGAATTTTCTTTGAGACAGCTGACTCTCTCCTCTCTCCCTTTCTTCCAGTGCTCCTTGAAAACATAATAGGCTCAATAAGAGGCCTGACCTTTCAGTTTTACAATGCAAAATCATGGGCCTTCTGACCTTTGTAACTGTGAATACATACCTCCAAAATTACTCCCTCCCTAGGTGTACAGGAGAAAATGAAAAGGTATATCCATTTTTCTCTCAAGGAGAGAAGAGAAATTGTCATTGTTTTTTTCTTTCCCTTCACTGTGTAAATTTGTGTGAAATTGTATCTACACTGTATAGTCACTGTTGTCCTATCTTACATGTGTGTAAATCTGATAATGCCTACTTTTTAATGACAAATAGTGCCTATTCTGTTTTATATTGATATGGGTGAGTCTTTTGTTGGAAGGATTGTTTTGCTTCCCCAAAAGCCTATGGCAGCTCTCTAAGTAAAGCTGTGCTTGTGGGCTTCTGGGTACTTCTTTAGAAAAGAGATGTTTGAGTGGAATGATTAATATTACATGCATTCAGATGGTGATATAGCTGGAAATACATCCCTGTGGTTACCTGTGACTGTTGGCAGACTTTTACATTTTGGAAGGAATGGATATGCCTATGATTTATAGAAGGACTAAGGAGAACCAATGCATTAGAACACTGAGTTTCAGTTATTTTTGGTGCATAGTAGGTACTCAGTATGCATTTGTTGAATGAATGACTGTTTGGTGAGTGTGTGGTGGGTTTTCTAGAAGTCTGCCTTTTCAAGGTACTTAGGGGCCTCTTGGGAAAAGGGACCTGGTGTGATGAGCTTGGCTTTGTTGTAATGAAGCCTTGGTTGTCAGAGGAAAGGGATGTTCCAGGTATGATCTAAAGGCTGCGAACTCAAATCTCTCTCTTTCTGGCCCAATTTCAGGAATTCATTTCTGGTTCAATGGAGATAAAGGGATGTGGGTAAAATATGACAAACTTATTCTACTAAAATCACCAAAAAGCAGAAGACCAGGAGCAGTACTATTTTCTGGCTCCTCTGAGTGGCTCTTGCACAGCAGAGAGGTGAGTGTCATCTTTGTCCTCATTCACCATAGGCCAAAGTTTAGCACACTGAAAGTTGTGGTGTGGTGGCAGAGGTCACAGAGCTGCTTGGCAAGAGTGCACTGATTTGTGAGCACATGCAAGGACTTCCCTGGGACTCCTGGAGATAGATGGGATAACAAGGGATTATTTCATAGAGGACTCTGGTCCTGTAGCAACAAGAAGAGTCAAGAGTCTCTGCAACTTGAGTTGTCATTGTCACAGTAACTATTATACTCTCAGATGGATAAGGTATAGGTGAATTCATATTTAAAAATTTTAAGTTTACTTATTTGTTTTGAGAGACACAGAGACAGCATGAGCAGGGAAGGGATACAGAGAGAAGGAGAGAATCCCAAGGAAGCTCTACACTGCCAGCACAGAGCCAGATATAGAGTTTGAACTCACGAACCGTGAGATCATGACCTGAGCCGAAACTAAGAGTCAGATGCTCAACCAACTGAGATACCCAGGCTCCCCAAGTGAATTTGTATTTTAAAAATAAATATCACATTTGTTCCATTACTCGGTTAGACAGAAAACCTTAGCGCTTGAACCTAGATTCCCTTATAACTGTTTAGAGCAGCCATAATAAGATAAAAATTCAGGTTTTCTCAATCCCAAGCCCATTATGAGCACAACAGTGCAGTCTGCCTGGTGCCAATGAAAAATACTATTCTGTATACCCTTTTCCTTAGACTTTTAAATTTCATTGTTTTTAACAGAGACAAAGGAATATGATATCACCATGATTTTCTAACTATTGCTTCCAAACTAGGATTTCAAGGCAGCTAGCAGCTAGTTCATGGCCTTTACCTCTGTCTCTCCCACTCCTACTCCCCACTCCCATCCCTTGTTAAAATCTTTAACTCCACCACCAGACACCATATGAAACTGAGCTCCATGCATCTGTTTTCTGTCATCCCAGTTGACAGTATATTTTCAGAACTCTGGAATTTCTGCTGTTGCTTAATCTTATATCTGAGAGCAGAATCTATGAAGCTAGGGCAGGAAGCAAAGTCTACACTCTCTGGGATCCTGTCCTAAATTTTTGCCTAAATTTTGGGAGCAGCTGTCGAGTTTCAGGCTGTCAGGCTACATGCCAAGCTCCCTGGGACATCCAGCAATAAGAACAATGACTTTTTAGGTCTCTGAAGGTGGTTGAGAGTGGGGAGCTGGGGAGAACCTACAATGAAGGTGCCTGGTTTTGAGTGGGTCCCAGTTTTGGAACAGGATGTAGAAAATCAGAACCAGACAATAGTGGAAATGCAGGAAGTGTGGCACAAGTATAAAATTAATTGCAGGAGTTTTAGTTGCTCAGTTGTATAAGTCAGCTTTCTGAGGCCCATAAATTATTGCTTAGAGAACACAGAAGAGAAGGCAAATTATTATCAGGCAGGCATATAGCTCTTTAGACACGTAATCAATTTAAATTGTATTTTCTGCACAATGTACAGTGCTGTCCTTCATTCTCCACGAGGGTGTTTCTTACTGGGAGTGAGAGTGGGATATAGGGTGAAAAGAATAGGCTTCAGTCCCAGGATATCCAGGTTTTGTCATGATTTTGCTGGTTTGTGATGAAATCTTAATTTTTCCTGACTTCAGTTTCCTGATCCGTAGGATGGGATTGAAAACCACCATAATATCTATCTCCCAGGATTACCATGAGAATCAAATAAATTCTCATGTGAAAGAAACGTATGGCAGTGACAGAACTGACCTGCCTGGCCCAGTCAGGTTCCACCTAACTTCCCACTCTCAACTACCTTCAGAGGCCTAAGAAATCATTGTTTCATTTTTATCAGGAGGTTCCAGGGAGCTGGTACATGACTGAGACTTGACAATTGCTCCCACCCATGTGAAAAGCAAAATTTAGGGTAGGATGGCAGAGAGTTCACAGACTTGGCTTCCTGCTCTGGTCTCATAGATCCTGCTCCTGGATGTCAGATTAAACCACAGCAAAAATAGTAAAATGTTGCTCTAAAGTTGGTTCTGTAATATGTTGTGCTCATGGATAGAACCCATACATAGTACCCAGAGGCCAGCTCGACTCTTCCTTTCCCAAGTGGAAGAGGCTCCATTCATTTGTGGTATCAGCTGCTTCCTGAACAGCCTGGTGGCTTTGCTTCTGTCAGGCCTTAGAGCAAATGAAGAATAATTTTGTGGCACGTGTCAACCTGTCATCAAATAAATTGTCCATGAAGTTGCTTAATGTTGTGGCCACTCTACCTCTCAGAGCCCGTTTCCTCATATGTAAAATGGGCAGGCTTACTGGGAGCACTCAATGAGGAGATGCCTGGTTTGTATGTATGTTCCATAAGTATTAGTTTCAGTGTGGATATAATAAATCTCTATCTAAATTTTTTCTCAGCATTAAATTTTTGTTTTGCTTGATGCAGGTTATGCTTTATTTTCAGGAGTTAAAGAGTGTTTGCAATTCCTTATGTCTGTAGCTCAAAACTATATTATGATTAGTCACAATAAATATACTTATGCTAGATTTTCTTCTATAGTGAACTCTTCTTCCAATGCTGTCTCTTTGTTCCCCATTTCTTGTTCTTTTTATTCTTGTTTCAGTGATTCTATTATATGTGCCATGGGGGTTGGTTTTTCCTTAGAAGTCAATGCAAACTTTTATGGAACCAGGGACATGAAAGTACTAAGTAAAATGAAGGAAGGCAAGAAAAAAGGAAGGGAGGAGAAGAAGGAAGGAGGGAAGGAAGGAAGGAGGAAGGAAGGAGGGAAGGGAGGGAAGGAGGGAGACAAGATAGATTCATCTGTCTATTTGGCTCACTGTGGTCCTGAAGTCTTTATGAACATTTGTTCAGTGAATGTTTATACTTGAAATCAGCTGCTGGGCCCCTTGACAGCTGCCTCTGACTCCACATGTGGCTGTTTCTCTGGACAGTTTGTTGGAAGGTGGGCTTTCAGGTCTCATCAACAGAGTTTCCCCTTTCCCCCTCCCTCAGACTCCCTTTCTTTCAGCCAGGCAGTCTGCTCTATCAGCTGTTTTGCTGTCAGTCTTTCCCTGTGCCTGTCTAGTTGAGCAATTCTGAGCTAAGCTTAGCAATCCCCCTACTTCCCTGCCCCCACATACTGTTTGTTGATGGACAGAGAGACTGAGTGATACAAAATTAGACTTGAACAAAGCCTTAAGTGCAGACTAATATATGAGATCAAATGTTCCCTGCTGAAGGTAAATGACCCTCTTTAGCCAGCGGGTGTCTATTATTTTGTTCTTAAGGTGGGATGTCTATCCTTCAGAAGGGAAGGAACAACTGTTTGGCTTTATTGTCACCTCGTAAACTCAGACAGAGAGAGAGAGAGAGACTTCTCAAACTCAGGATAAGGTGAGTGTGAAGGGAAAGGTTAATGCCCTTTTCCTTATATGGATACATAACTCATTCTACAGTTTGTAAATGTCATAATCATTTATCCTATATATTTTTTTTCAGTGTAAATATTGAATGGATGGGTCTTGGCAGGAAGAAGGAACCAGGGTGGCAAATTTTTCTGACTTCCAGTATCAGCCTTTTTAATGATGGAAAATGGATTAGGGAGAAAGCATATCAATACACAATGCTGAGTCTAATATAGAAACTGGAGCAAATTGCCAGAGTGCCCTGGGTTGTGTACTCTTGGAACAGAGCAGCCAAGCCCTGAGGGGCCTCCTAAAGGAAGAGTCAGAAATAGAAGCAGACACGCTTGCTGTCGGAAGGCAGAGTTCTCTGGGGGAATGCTGGAAGCAGCAGGGTGACCTATTTTTTCCATTTTGTTTCAGGTCTTCTGATAAGGGTCCTGGAATTCTTGTCCTATATCCACTTGCCATTTGATTGTAAGTGGGCAGGGGTGTAGTGATAGGGTAAATGTGTGTGTGTCTGTGTGAGTGTAAGAGAGATAGATTTGTGTTCTTTACTTCCTTAGTGACTGTTATGTTTCACATTCTTCATTTTGCCTTTAGGATACTATGTGTTTGCAGGAAGCCCATAACTACCCAAGGACCATCTCCATTAATCTCCCTATGAAAGTATGGCTGGCAGCAAAAGACAGACTATGAAAGTGGAAGTACCATCTACAAAGTACATAGTATCTCAGAAGCAAAGTGAAGAATGTGAAACATAACAGCCATTAGGGAAGTATAGCACATAAAGCTCTCTCTGTCTTGCACACACACACAGGCACACACACACACTCACATTCACTCATCCATCCCCCACCCCACTTACAATCAAATGGCAAGTGGATTTAGCACAAGAATTTCAAGACCCTTATCAGAAGACCTCAAAGAGAATGAAGAAAGTTATTATATCATATAATCATATAATTTACATACCATATAAATTATAGTATATTATATATACATGCACACATAAATTTTATACATTGTAGTTGCTGTTGTTAAAGTTAGGGTATATTTATATGTATTGTATTATTGTGAAATAAAAAATAGTGGCTGTATAGTGACTTGAGCTTGAATACAGCATGTTCTGCCTATTTTTCTACCTGTGGGATCACATGATAGCTTCATGATTAGCTTCACTAGTAGCCATTTTATGCTCTCAATCAAAGTAGATTCACCAGCTCTCCATTACACATTATCACATGCAGTGCTGTTTGTTTTTTACCTGCTCATGAAATGAGAAATACAATGCCAGAAATTCCTTTAGTAAGACACAAAACCTGAAGGGGCAATGCATTAGCTTCTATCTACCTTGTGTGAATGTATGAAATAAAAAGCTTTCCTGAGAGCAGTTTCTTTCTTTAAAAAAAATTTTTTTTACATTTATTTATTTTTGAGAGACAGAGCATAAGTGGGGGAGGGACAGAGAGAGAAGGAGACACAGAATCAGAAGCAGGCTCCAGTCTCTGAGCGGTCAGCACAGAGCCCAATGCGGGGCTTGAACCCACAAACCGTGAGATCATGACCTTAGCCAAAGTCAGATGCTTAACCAACTGAGCCACCCAGGTGCTCCTCCTGAGAGCAGTTTCTAATGGGGAGATGCCATTGAGCATTTGAGTAGTAATAATGCCTTCCATTTGAATAGCATTTTATAATGTACAAAATATTTTCAGATTTCTCACTTATCCTCACCTGCTAAGTTTGGGTCTTTTGGAGTCTCCTGCCATCTTCCACTGGGTTCATAGAAGGCCTCTAGGAATTGCTGTAATTCCTGGAGGACCCTCAGTTCTGGAAGGGGACCTCATTGTTTTTATTACATAAAACTTCAACCTTTGTCCTTCTGCTGGGTGATTCTTCTTTCTAAAACAGGCCACACCTTGGTGAAAGCTCCTTGCCTCCCCCAAGACTGAGATCACATAGTCAGAGTAGGCCAACATTTTAAGAAGAGGTAGAGGGATTACCTTTTAAGTTTTTTTTAGAGAAACCAATGCAAGATAAAAATGATCTCCACAGCTTTTCCTACCACAGCCTTGAAAAGGTAGACATAGTCTTTTATGAGAAGTTCCCCCAGGTTAAACCATAGTGTCAGAGGATAGAAATTAAAGGCTATGGCTCTGCAAGACTTGGCCTACAAGAAACAAAAGTGCCCATGTCGCTTGCATTATGGGGGCCCAGAAAAAAAGTCTGTAAGATCTATTGCCAGTCTTTACACACACAGTACCTGAGAGAGTGCAAACCAGATTTCTCAAGACTGAAATCTCAGTTTCTAAATGTTATTTGGATATCATCATACAGATAGAGTAAGGGACTTTATATTCATCTTATATTGAACTTATTTGCCTCCCAGACTTGCTCCTTTATGCTTCTTTATCCTGGTCAATGGCATCACTATCCACTTAGGCAATTAATATAAAAAATACAGCATCACCTTTGTCATTTTTTTTCTATTCCAAATATACCTTGAAAACCCAACTTGAATTTCATCTTCTCCATGGAGTTTTCCACCAGTACAGTAAGACATTTTTCTATTTCTGTTAAGAAACTTGTTAACAAGCCTGTTATGAATGTCTTGATTTCTCTTTCCCTATCTCCTTCCTAGCACTGGAGCACCTTTGATGCAAGTCTTCATGCCTTCTTCACCTCTGTATTCTTCTGCCTCCAAGTACCTAATACGGTGTCTTAAATATAGCATGGACTCCTGGGACTTTCAGTTTTCTAGAAGCAGGTGTTAAGATACATAAAACAATTTAAACCATTCCCATTGTTATCTTGGCAGCACTCTCCAGTGGTCTTTTTTGATAATCCAACCTCTCAAAATGGAATGCTTTCTGTAGAGTTTAGGTTGCAGGATTCCCCAGTGACACCCAGTCCTCCATGTTCACACTGCCCCCTCCCTGCTGTGTAAGTCTGTCACTTTCTTCTCAATAGTTGTGAAGTTTACAGCCAAGGGAGGAGAGAGGCAGGAAGGGCATGTCTCGTTAGTTGTAGCGGTCATACATGGTTCTCTAAAATGCGTTGCCAGGGCTTCTCATGTTGCCTTATAAGAGACAGCTTCTGCTAACACTCCACCTCTCTGGATAAACTGTTTGCCCTCTTGTAGACACAAGTTTTAAAGAATCATACTGTAGATTCTTAAAGGTATTTAAACAAGATGGCCTTCTGGATCCTCAAGATCCTGTTAAATGTGCGACTTTTGAGCTCAACTCAGCTGGGAAATCTTTTCTTTTGTACAAACTTGGGAAAAATCAATATAAATGGCTGTGAGATACTGAAATGAATCCCTACTCACCCCTGCTGTTTCTTTACATGCCATCTGATTCCTCCTGAAGTAAAAATGGTTTTCGCTTTCATGGAATATTTTACAACGCTAGCTACAGTGGGAACAATTATTTTTCTCTTGGAGGAAAGTAAATGATAATTTCTGAGTTATTCAGATAATGAAGGTGAAAATTTAGTTTCTGGAAGACCTAAAGGTTGTACGCTTTGGGTAAAAGGATCCCCTGGTGGCTATCTGTGGTGAAATCTTTCCACCCTCCTGGAATGTGAGGGATGTGGCTTCTCACAAAGCAATGAGACTGTAAGCACTGACCTCTAATACAGCTCATTGAAAAAAATCCCTTTTTCACAGAATGTTTACACCGAGACTATTTGGCTGTTAAGCAAATACAGTATTTAATAGGCCCAGAGTGATCTGCTTACATAGGAGCCTGTAACAATCAGACAGAGACCATGCCAGAACATTAAGAAATTAATATGTGGCTTAGACAAGCAATGATCCTTGAAGAGAACAACAGTTTGTGGAAGTCAAGACAAATGCCACCTGCTGCAGTGACTCCAGGGGAAGATCCAGGGTATGGTTTCCTCTGGAGCACAAGCAGTTTTCCAGTACCTTGAACAGCCAGCTGAGGTGGAACGCTGGAAGAAGGAGTCAACTGTTTGGTTGTTCCCTCGGTAGTCATCTCTTACACCATTGGAGATGACATTGTGCAAGTTGTAGCAGCTGGTGTTTTCATGCCACCAAGCACACTCCCAGTTCTGTGGCACCCTATAGATTCATGTGGAACCTCAGAGGATCTGTGAGAGCCACATTTATCATTTATTGTGTACTTCCTCTATGCCAGCCCCAGCATTCATGTGCTTGGTATACATTACTTCATTGAGTCCCAATGGGAGGGATGCATATATGTAATCTCCATTTTATAGGAAAGAAAACAGGAGCCCACAGAGGATAAGAGAATTGTCTAAGGTCTCACAGCTTTTCATTGGTGGAACTAAGACTCAAACACTGATTCTTTTTAGTTCAAAGCCACTAAATTAGAACCCTCACTCTATGGTGATCAGAAGAAGGTTAGAGAGTTGCTGGATAAGTGACTTCGTATGAACAAGTCATTGTAGGGGTGCAGACATGCTAGTGAGATTAAAGAACCTCAGCTTTGATGATCTCCAGGGACTGCATCTTTTCTGAGGTGACAGGAATTTTCCTGACTGTTGCCACCACCACAACGACGTAAAACAGCAGATATTTGAGCAAACACTTATTGATTTGAAATGTTTGACTTCTAAACCTACTCCCATATGACACACCTCCCACATAAAACAGAGGAAATTTCTAATATACTCTATCACTGCCTTCTAAGGCTGGAAATAATTGTGAGGGAAAAAAGTTAACATATAAATATTCCCAGGTATGACACCCTTCTGTCAATTTGTTCAGATCCTGGACTTTGTTTTACTAATGGGGACAATGGGTGATGGAGAAAAAAACTAACTGGGTTTTCCCAGTAAAGCCTGAAAAGAGTCATACAAACACTTGGTGGGGCTTGGTGGGGCTTGGTGGGGCTTGGTGGGGATGGAGAGAGCTGATTTGGAGCAGCTGTGATGATGAGTGCATGGTGAGGTCATGGAGAGGAAAAGAGAACCCCTTAGATGTCAGTTTTGTCACGATCGGCTAAGCTTTGTTAGAATTGATTTTTGTTTCTCTTGGATCGGCATTCCTAGGATTTGCCCATGAGGCACCCGGGTTATGGTTATTTAAACTAGGTTATTAAAAATGCTACTCTCACTTGTGTACAACCCTTTACAATTTAGTAACCATTATTGCATTCGATTCCCACGATAACATTAGGATGTCAGGAGGACAATACAAGTGAGGTCAATTCATAGATGGGTTTGTAGAGGTTTTTAGAGACATTCCTGCAATCACACAGCTTTTAAGAAGCAAGGCCAGTACAAGAGCCCAATTTTCTGATACTTCCGCCAGTAGCCCCCTCTGAAGGCTTCCTTTAAGAACACAAGAGCAGAAGACAGGCCATATGGGGTCAATCTGATGGTTCACCCCACCAAATATTTCATTTGAACAGGCTGGAGCAGGGGATGTTTTGTAAAAGAGTGTGGCAACTGCCTTTGAAATATCAAAAGTTGGGATGCATCCAGACACCTCAAACCTCTTTTCAACAACCAGTAAGAGATTGGGCATCGCAATTTTTCCAAACCCTTCTTGAACCTATTTACATTTCTTGGCTTGTTCAAGTCTTTGGGAGTAACAAGTTCCACATGTCTCCCACCTGCTGTGTGAAGAAGTACTTCCTTTGGTTATTATTTTAAATGACTGCTTTCCAGGCTTAAGTGCTCCCGTACCCAAATCCCTTCCCCAACCAGTTATAGTCCCCAGGATGCAATGTCTGTCTGGCTCACAGCCCCTGGCATGCACATTTCTGCTGCTGTTGAGGTGCACGTGGTGGTTTTATCTGCAGTATCACAGCATGAGCAATATTTGTCCATAGGCTTGTTTTGGGGTGCAAATACTGCCTGTGTGCTAAGAGTAAAAATTGGAATGTGGCTTTCCCCCACAGTGCCCTGACAACTTGGTAATGTGAAAAGAAAGATCACTGTTACAAAACTTTTCCCTTTTCTGTGACTATGTCCTTCCAAAAACCTTCACTGCTCTAAGGAATTCCATGCTTCTCCAAATGAAATAACTACAAAATCATACTTGCATGAATGTGCTATTCTGGTTTGAATCCTTTCTAGCGACTGACCTTGTTAATGCAAACATGTTCATATGGTTAAGATTAATGAGTCAATTATTTTTATACAAGCTATCCCTCATGTAGGCTGTTTTCCTTGACTTGACTATGTTAATTAATAAAAAGCATTCAATCCTCCTTCCATTGCAGTTTGTGGTTAATCAGGTGCAATTATCAATAGGGTTATGGTGAATGTCTATGTGCTCAGGCACCTCTAATGAAAATAAGATATATTTGGCTATGAAGAGAAGTACTTAAAGTTTCTCTTCAGTGAATGCTTCCAGACGGAAATAAGGCTATGGATCTTGGAAGGCACAGCCTGCCATTATAAATATAGTTGTGTTTTTAATTAAATAAATACTGAAACAAATGTGATTGAATATGAGATAATCCATTCATGTGGATAGTATTTCATGTCATGCCTTAAGTTAATACTTCCTAGGGCTTGGCCGGGCTCTTGCTAGTTGAAGAGTGAAATGTGCAATAAATACACAAAGGCTTGTGTGCTCTCAGTCTACCTGCACCAGAGCTGTGGAATGACAACTTTGCTTTAGGAAAGTCCAAGATAAAAAAATTTCTAATTTGCAGAGAAATTTGAGTAGGAATTATTGACATCATCATCAAAGGTTTTCTTGTTCTGTGGGTGGTTGTAAAGGAGTAAATTTACATAAAGCAGTTTGCTGAGTGACTGCCATATAGTAACCAGTTAGAATGTTAATCATCTTTATTACCATTATCAATGTGGGTTTTTTGTTGTTTTTATTTTTGTTTTTTGGCTTAATGAAAATTTGTTTCTCACAGTTTTGGAGGCTGGGAAGTCCAAAATCAAGGTGTTGTCCAATTTGGTTCCTGGTGAGGGTCCTCTTCCTGGTTTATAGATGGCCATCTTCTCCTTGTATCCTCCCATGGTATAGAGAAAGATCATCTCTCCTATGTATCTTCTTACAAGAGCACTAATCCCATGCATGAAGGCTCCATCCTCATGACCTCCCAAAGGCCTCACCTCCAATACTATTACATTGAGGATTGGGACTTCAACATATGAATTTTGTGGGAACACAAACATTCAGCCCCTATAACCATTATTACCAATGTTCTCTCTTAGCACTCTTAATATATGGATTTGATTATGATATCATTTGTCAAGGACACAACTCTTATATGAAATGAAACATGCTTGAGAACAGTTTTGTTTTTCAGATGACATAGTTGAAACAAGAGTTTCAAGACCCCTGTGTAGTTGCTAGATACCAAGTCTTTAACAAAAGGACTAAGTTGAATTGGTGAGTTCCTGGACTTGTGCGTTTTGAAGATGGATAGGTGAATTTAGTGAATGGTCAGTTTGCCTTAGTTTAGATTAGAATACTGTGGATTTCAAAATGTCATTAGCTTTTGAGATCCTGAGAATATTTTTAAAGACTGAAATGTTATCTTCAGGGGAGATAGTTCATTAAGGCTGTTTCTATATACATACAAAATGAATGGCTGCCATTAAAATTTTACTCCTGTCTGTTGCCTGAAATTACCTTGAACAAGGACAGCCATTCATTGCCCAGGGAGAGCTAAGGCATGGCATGCTTGTGGAAACAAGACATTCAATTCACTCTGAGGTGTAAATGACTGCTACTAGAACACTTCCTGATTGCCCTTCATGATGGGAGAGAGGGAGAGAGAAGAAGGACACTGAGAAGTTGAAGAAGAGCTTGTGAAGCTGAGGACAAACCTCATAAACTTAATAAGACTAGTTCACTGTATCTCTAAGAGTGCAGGATTGCCAAAGAGGTTGGAAATCTTCCTGTGATGCCACTCACTCAAAAGGCATTCACTAAATACTTAATCTGGGCAAGGTGCATGCTGAGTGCTGGAGTTAAAATGAGAAAGCATTGGTAAAATTCCTGCCATCAAGGAGCTTGCAGTTTATTGGAGGCAGATGGCACAGATATCTAGCCAAATGCTGCATTAGGTAGAGCAGTGCCGAGTACAGTGGGACACAAGTGAAAAAATGGTTGATTTGACATGAGGTCACAGTGGTATATTGCAGCCAGTTTATATCAGCTCATGAAGCTGTGTGTTCAGTGACGTCATGTAGGTAGCTTAAAGTTAGTATTAGCAATGGGAATATTAGCACTATTTCAGCTGCTAAACACTACAGATTAGGGTCCCCCTCTCCAATATCCCCAGCACTGCTGCAGAGAGATAGTTTTTAAACATTTCTTAGCATACTACTGCCCTGGGTGTGGAGCGGGTATATAAGGAGAGGTATTACAGATAAGGGGATTATTGGGCCAAATCTTATAGACCAACTGGACAAATAGCCATTATTAGACTTTAGGAGAGGAGTTTAAGGGGTTTTTTTTTGGGGGGGGTAGGAATTTTTTTAAAAGATGGGGGAAAATGGGACTTGTATCAGATACATTTTTGCTGATTATAAACTGTAGCCAAAGTTTTAATCATCAACTGATCCCTGAAGTCACATTCTAAGTTTTATTTGTCTATGTGTTAATACACACAACCTTGCACATGATAAACATGTATGTATCTTGCATAAATGGAATGCATGTTGATATTCCTCAATTATCCTATCTGGATGGCCTCAACCATTTTCACTAACTATATGTCAACCATGGTGCTGGGCATTCTATGTAATTTTATATAGACACTTAAGAGAAGAAGAAACCAAGCACTGGAGAGGTTAAGAAATTTGTCCAAAGTCACAGAGCTAATAGCAATAGAAGCAGTATTTAAACCTAGGTATTTTGCTTCTAAACCCCACATTTTTTCAACTGTCCTACATTTTTTTTTTTAATTTTTTTTTTCTTAACATTTATTTATTTTTGAGACAGAGACAGAGCATGAACAGGGGAGGGACAGAGAGAGAGGGAGACACAGAATCTGAAACAGGCTCCAGGCTCTGAGCTGTCAGCACAGAGCCCGACGCGGGACTCAAACTCACTGACCGTGAGATCATGACCTGAGCTGAAGTCGGACGCTTAACCGACCAAGCCACCCAGGCGCCCCTACATTTCTTTTTAACTCAGGGGCCATTTGTTACCTGTGGATGACAGTAAGTACTTTGGGGGTAAGAGATCATCAGGGTCTGTGGACATGAAGTAGATGGTCTTTAGCTTAAAAAATTACTGGTTTATGGGATATTGCATCCTCTGTATTTGACTCCTTTGGTGACATTTACATTAGCACCTTGGATGATCTATGATGACCTTTTCTATGGACTCCTAATCTGAAATGCAGCTTGACACACTTATATGGTATTCCAGAAGGCTGAAGGATGAGGTTTGGATTTCTTTTCCTATTCCACCTTCAATTCACTTACCAAGAAAAGATCTTTTAGATCAAAACACTGTATCTCCCTAACCATAGAAAAGATGTCAGACAAAAATGTTGAGAGATAATTTTGGATGTGGTGCACTTGAATACTGCATTCAAGGGCCAAATATGACAGAAATAGGGGTTAGCATTATCTATAAGTAAAAAATGGAATACTAAATTTTGGTACTTCAACAGCTTGCTGCATGCTATTTAGCCAATTTTATGACCTCTGAGTTAGACTGTACACTATTTTAATTCCATTTTCCAGACCAGGAAATTAACTCTTACTCCTTAAGTCATAACCTGAAGTGACTTAACACTTGTGTATATTGCATTCAAAATCTCATAATGGTGGAAAACAATACAGAAGAAATCTGCACAGAGTTGCATTTTGCAAGTGAGGGATTAAAAGCTTGAAGGGATAGGGTTAGTATTTAGATATTGCCATAACATAAAAATCTGTAGGGTATAGGGACCTTGTGGGTAATTTCTGGATAACCAGTAGTTAAAGGAGCAGCAACTGGATCCCCTTATATTACCCTGCACTAATAGAGTTCTTGTTTGCAAACAATCAAAGACTACTCTATTTAAATTAAAAAGAGGACAACAAGTTTGGGTAGTAATCAAGTGACACAAGGCATGGCTGAGGCACTGTCATGGGAGGATCTTGCTGAGGACACTTGTTCACCAGCTGGGGACTCTCCACTGCTGCTGACACTAGAGTCAGTGGACGTTCATCATGCTGGTAGATTGTGTCTCCCTTAGACACTTGCTTCCCTGCTTCTGGATCATTTAATCTGTCATAGCCACCATGAAAAATCTCTGATGATCCCACACTTGTATGTATGTATGTATGTATGTATGTATTCATCCATCCATTTTTTTCCTTTGTTTCTTTTCAAATTTTTAAATTCTAGTCAGTTAACACACAGTGCAATATTGGTTTCAGAAATAGAATTCAGTGCTCATCATAACAAGTGCCTTCCTAATAGCCATCACCCATCTAGTCTGTCCATCTATTCATTCATTTTTTTCACACTACTCTTTTAAAGATCTATGGGAGCATGGGGTGAACATCTAATAAGTGATATCAAATCACACAGCCGTACTCTAAGATTCCTGGGAGGAGACAGCAGGACTATTTTTCTCTTATTTTCCCAACAGGAATTGAACTCTGTCTCCTACAAATTCTGTGATTCACTCAAATAGGAGTGGAGTTTAGATGTTGGGCAGTCCTAAATAAGTGATGTTTCCTCTATAAATTCTAATATGCATAGAAATGTGCCTAAAAGAAGCTGAGATGGCTTTGTTTATATGGAACACTGTTCAAACAACACATACTGTTATACTAATGGCAATGAGTGTAATTATGACACATTTATTTCTCTAAATCCATGGCCCTTCTGAACCTTTTATGTACACAAAGTGAATTTGTCTAAGCTCTGGATTTGTCTGATTCAAGCAAAATCTCACATGCAAGCTAACTTCTTTCTCACTGTGTGGCTTTGCAATTCAGAAGATGTAAAGAGGTTTTCCCTGGCTTTCAGCCTCCCTATCTATTTTGATCATGAAGGTTAATAATGCTGAAAAGCACTCAGAGTATATAAGGCCTCTGAGGAAATGAGAGCTCTATGTTTTATGGCTGGGACATGACTGGTAATGTATCTGCCAAGAAAGTTGCCATTCAGAATGCAGCAGTGAATATTGGATTCCATAAATATTCCACCACATCTCCCTTCCCCCACCCCAACCCACCCCCTTGCTTCCCACTTGGGAAGGGAGCATACAGAGCCCAGATCTGAGCATACTGGTAGCTTCTGTCTTTGTAGGGCTCTGCCAGTGTTGGTCAGTGGCTTACCATCCTGGTTGCACATTGGAATTGCCTGGGAATTATTAAAAGGTCTCATGTTCAGGTGTCACCCTAAACCAATCAAATTAGAATCTCTGGGAAGAAACCCAGGTGTCAGTATTTTTAAAGCTCCCCAGGTAATCCTGATGAGCATGGAGGATTGAGAACCACTGTGTAGCACAAGCCCCTAATGTCCACACTAACCAGGCTGACTTCAGAATGGAAAAACCAGGCAGTAGAAATGGATTGCACTCCAGTTTTCTGTGTGGTCCTGGGCAGGTTACTTTAGCACCCTGGCCTTCAGCTTCCTTGCCTGTGCTAATCTCTGCTTCACAATATTTTGAGGGAGGATTATATAAGAAAATTCATTTCAGTTTCTTAGTGTATTACCTGACACACAGTAAGGGTTTAATAAATCCTAGGTAGCTTTATTATTGTACAACACTTAAGAGTTTTCAGAGCATTCCCATATCTGCTATTTCTCTAGACTTTAGACATCATTCTTTGTTATAAGATGGCCTGGAATTTATGGCCCCATTTTAGAGATGAAGACACTGATCTGGAAGTGTTAGTGAATTGCTGACAGTCATACAAGTTGTGTCTTGATAGTAGGACTAGAACTTGATTTTAGGTCCTAAGTCCCAGACCAGCATTTTTTGCATACCATGAGTTGTCTTACAGAGGGGGTCAAATGAGAAGGTAAGTGAGGATAACATGGAATAAGTTGGGGGGCGGGTGTCTCTGCTGACTGTAGATGGCGGGAGAAGAGATTGTTACAGGGAAGTCCCTGTGTCTTGGATTTAGCTTCCATGTATTGATGTTATAATAGTAATGATTGTAGAATTTGTTCAAGCAACTCTCTGATCTGACTCACACTTCCCTCTTGGCACATTTATAGAGTTTGGGAGTTGAGGGAGGGTAGTAGAAAGTGATCATACACCACCTGTAGGAACAGGACAGGGGTGGGAGTGTAGCTTAAAAGGTCATCATGTTACTTTGAGCTTGAATCAGAGATTGTGACTATTATCTAATGTGTGTATGTGTTTGTTATAGTCTTATATAAGCTTAAGAAAAGAGACAAAAATAAAAACTAGGAAGTATAGGGACAATTGTCAGAGTAGTGGGAAGTTCGGCCTTCAGAATCCGTCAGAGCTAGGTAACCCTATTACCCGTGCCTTGAGGAAATGACTTAATTGCTCTGACGCTTGGTTTCCTCATCTGTAAATTGGGATAACAATGACACTTAGCTCCTAACATTTTAGGAAAGATTAAATGAGTGAAATATGCTAAATCCTGAGTCTAGTATGAGATGTGTGATTAACTCTCAATGAATGTTGGTGTAGTGTATCAATCAATTAGCCAATCCATCAGTCAGTCTGGGATGGAGTTCTAAGTCTGGAAACCCGGACACAGGTCCACACTCTCTTCACATACTTCTGAGACCTCAATGATGTCAGATCTACCTGTTTCTCCAACAGTCTCTCCATCCATGTGATGGCAAAAATTTACTCTTGTTAAAAATAATTTCACTTATCTTATTAAATGTCACCTGAGAAAAGTTAGGGTGAAGTTGTCCTTGTAGGAGGGAGGAGAATCTAAGTTCTTAGATGTATTATTTAAACACAAATTCCATAAACTTAAAATGGCCTGAGGGTAGTTATTGTTTTTCTTAATAGTTAAAAGTTTTTGTTCAATTTGATCTCCCATCTATTCAGTTAAAAAGCATACTTTTTTTTAATATGCAATATTTATGGATGGATGTAATATCATATTGACATGATAGTCATTTCCGGGCTTTCCAGATCTGTTATTTTATTTGCCCTAATGCAATGTCCTTTGGTCTGTGGCTCTTTCACAAAGTGTACTAATGACAGACAGCACTTTATGGGATGGATTTCAAAATGTAACATCTTTTATATCAGCTTGCATGCTAGACAGTCATAAGAGCACCTTGAGAGTGAGAAAAAGAGAAGGCTGATAGTGAATTATGAGCCATCTCCATGTGAAGGGTTATTTTGAGGGGGAGGCTGGGAGTAAGGTGTGCATGGATAAGAGTGAGGGTCTTAGAGTTAGCTTCCTGTGGACCTTGTATCCTGGCAATTACCACTTACTGGCTGTGAGGACTGGACTAAGATACTTCTCTACACCCTAGATTTCTCATCTGTAACATGAGAAAATAATAGTAAAAGTCTTGTGAGTAGATGAGAGAATCCTTTTAAAGTGCTTAGTGAAATTCTTGTACATATAAAGTATTTTTAAAGTTGTCTAATGTTTAACACCTGTATACACTGATAACTTGTTCTTTAATGTTATTTGGCACAGAATCAGAACAAACAGGAGTAAGCTAATATTTACTGGGCATCTTTTAGGTTTCAGGAACTTTACACATTATTTCTTCAGATATTCCTCCCAAATATTATGTGATACAAATTCTTAGTCCTATTTCACAGATGAGCAAATTGAGACTCACAGAGGTCAATTTGTTTAAGATCAACACAATTAATAAGCTGTAAAATCTAGCTTTCAACTTGATGTATATGACCCTAAGACCCATGTTTTTTTCTCCTAAATTGAATAGCACATATTGAATGAGATTAGAAAAAATGCAACCCACTTACCATTATGTTTAGTCAGCATCAAATCCAAGATACAAATGATGATTTTATTGAATAAGCCAGTTATAGGGATCATGGAGACCCAGTAATGACCCAACCAAAAAATGCTTCCTTCTACTTGAGATTAAACAGCCAACCAAGAAATGTACTAGAATCTCCTTCTGCAAGAATTCTCTAAAAACAGGACAGGTGATTTGTCTCTGCCTGTTTTATCACTGGCCTTCAAGGAGACAATGGAAGAAAAACAGCCTTTTGGAATTTCTTCCTCATCTATTCTATCTCTGCAGTATGTTGCAAAAGCTATTTCTTTCTATTGCTAAGCAAAATCTGAGAGTAACTCAGCACATAAAACAGTGCGTACTACTAATAACTAATATTTGTTACTAATACCTAACATTTGTATAAACATTTTAGAGCTTCTGGAGCTGCTTGAAACTCATATCAACTACGGGAAGAAGGATAGACAAGTATTATTCCTAATCGCTTTACTTTTCATCTCAAAAAAAATTGGAAGCTCAGAACTTAAAGAATTTACCCCATATCCTGAGGACAATAAGTAACCAAATTCAAACCTGAGTCTGTCCAACTCCAAAGCCAGAGCCCTCAACCTAAGACTTCCCTGCTCAAAGTAGGATCCCTGGACTAGGAACACCAGCTGCTCCTGGGTCTTATCAGAAATGCAGGATCTTTGATCTTGCCTCTGACCCATGGAATCCAAATCTACAGTTTGGCAAGACTGCCTTGTGATTGGACTATTTGAGTAATCTCTGAGAAGAGCAATCAATGATTCTGAGGCAATACCACCTCCCACATCTGTAGCATTAGTATTAATCATATTAGCCTGAAAGCACAAGGCTGCCCATAAGAAAGAATTCAGTGGCCTCCCACTGAACATTGCCCTCTCCTCCCTTTAAATAATGGGAAGTGATTTACTTTTAAGCATAAAGCAATCTTGCTTTTATTTTCTCTTGCTGGTATCTTTGAGTCATGTCTTGGGAGTCTGAAATGACTAAGTTCAGGTGGGTGGTAGAATTTGCTCAGATAGTAGTGCTTACTCAGGTGGAAAGGGAGTCCAGACTGCTGGGCATGGAACCAGGAAGTACTCTGGTCCTGAAAAACATATCCTGGGGGTTGACATAAGCTATAGTTGGCTTTATCTGAGAACCTTGTCCAGGTTTTAAAGCAGTTCTTTGTGGCTCACTTAGAAATGGGATATACTGAGGCCAGATGCCCTGCATGAGGGAACCCTCTTCAAACAACATCTGGCTAGCATCATTCAACCCCAGAAAAGCCCCAGAGAGCCTGAGCTGGCCTTCCTTGCCCAATGCCTGGACTTTCTTTTCTTTAGAGAGCCAGCTGTGTTTTTAAGAAATGTGTGCTGTTTAGATGGGCTCCCTCAGTTATACAGCACTGCCTCCACTCCTAGGAGAAGTGTCCAGGGAGGTCCTGGCAGCCTGCTGGCATTGTGACCCTGGCCAGCAGACTATCTTCTTCCCAGGATGCCTCTCCATACTCTATCAGATGATGCTGGTGAGTGAGGAAGAGCATGCTTTAGCACATTTTTGCTCTGATGTAAAAACAAGGAATTTATGAGCCTGGTGGTTTGAAAAGAGGGCCTAGGGAATCATTACTGAAAGCATAAAAGACTAATTTTCCCCATAAAGTGGCAGCAATAAATGTCCTGTAAATATAGGCCTCCACTGACTCCTTCTTCAAAAGCATATTTTTACCCTCAATCCAGTAGAGTCTATTTCATGTTTCAGGAGAGTAAATGACATAGACCTAGTGGCTACTTTCACATGCCTGAAGTAAATCCATATATACTAAGGCAAGGGAGAATAACCCAGGGGGACACAGTCAGCTCTAGCTGCCTCCAGTCTGGGAAAGAAGGAAGGAAGGAACAGTGTAGAAATGAGGAGGAGAGGCTGGCAAAGGAGCAGTGAACAAAGCCACCAGTCTGTGCAAGTCCAGAAAAGTAGCAATGGTGAAGTTGAGGCATTGCCTTCTGAAATTCCAGGAGTCTGGGAGGATTCTTTTGATGTTTGAACTTTGGGAAAACCCATATTTTCACAATATCTATGTATGAAAATAAAGCCAAAATTTGAATGTAAGTTCTGTTGCTCCTCAATTTGTACATATAACAAAGCATTTGAAATTGAGTTTTGGAAAACTTTAACATTTTTATTTACTTGTGCATGGTCAGCAGCAGATCAATGAACAGATGCTGAAGTTTTGGCATGTCAGCTAGGAAGAGGATCCTTGCTTCTCTGAGATGCTGAGAGATTGTGGCAGCCCAGGCAATGGGTTCATGGGGAGGGGGTACTTACTGCTCATAGGCTACATCTGTGGGTGGGTGGGGGTGGGGAGTGAAAGCCATCTGTGCTGGCTTGGTGGTCAAGCAGAGGAAGGAGCAATGTGTTCCTTCATTATCAGTAAGGAGATCTCTATAAGCAGTAATAATAGTTTAAAAATGAAAAAAAAGAGAGTTGGCATATAGAATGTTTTAGATTATTTATAATCTATAAACCTACAAATATTTATTTTTCAGGTTTTGATTTCTGGGAGTAAGACATAGGGTAACTAAGGAGTTCCAGACTGGGATGATCCAGGAACTAGGTTCTGGATGCTAGGTATTGGGGTGGGGGGTATAAAATTACAGATAAGCTGCAGCTGCTATCATCACTATGTCACCTGGCTAAAAAGCCCACCTTAAAAGGCAGACTGACACAGGGGTGGGAGGAAACAGCTTAGACCAAGGACTGTAGAGCCAGACATGCTTGTTCAAATCTCACTTCCACCACTTAGCAGCTGGGTGACCCTCGGGAAGACATTTACTCTGCCCATGCTGGAGATTCCTCATTTGTAAAGTTCGGGTAATAGTTAATATTTGTAAAGGGCTGACAACAATGCCTGGCACATTGTAACGTCATAGGTTGTTGAAGTTGGCTTCACATATATGTTGGCTACTAAGTTATTATGAGCTATATAATATATAATGAGTTATCATGAGTTATGTATCCCTTTTTACTTGCTATACATCGTATGTGGGAGAATATGTCTCATAATAAATGGGCTATGTTGTTTTTCCACACACACTTTGGAGGCATTGCTGACACAAGATTGTGTTTATTTTTTAATCAATGAAAAACAGACATTTTTCAGATGAACTAAATGATTGTTAATACAATTCTGGAAAATTGGCTTCTCCCTCCCCCACTGCATCATATTCTGGTACTTTTAAGGTGACTTCACTTGAGATGACTGAGGATTAATTGGGTTTTCTGGTGACTGTGCTTAAACTTCTGATGCCTGAGTTTTTATTTTTTCTACTTTCCCATTTTTCTAATGTCCAAACTGTGATCCATCCTCTTGCTGAGGTGCCTTCATTCATGGGCACTTTTCCAGCTGCCTTGCAGACTGTCCTTACCCTGTGGGACTCATGCTTCCTCATTCCACAGGGGGAACATGTCTTAGTCTTCATGCTCTCAGTCACCATCTTTTTCCTCTTCTTCCTCCATGACATTCCATCTCCCCCCACACTGGAGTCTTGCTCGGTCTCCTGTACTCTCAGAGGAGGAACCTCTGACAGACTGTCTCTGAGAGTTATATGAGATGCTAGGAAGTGAGGGTAGGGTGCTACCAGGCATGGTGTAGGGCAGGTTGATGCTGGGGAAAATCACTTCTGTTTCTGAGACCACCACACCCACACTTGCTTTTAGGTGAAGGATGGGAGGGATAAGCCTGCCACTCTGGAATCCTGAGAAACAGGTTGTGTTAGAGTATCCGCAGCAAGTGCCTCAAACAGTTCTTTGGATTATAGGGGATTTTAAAAAAGGATAGGAGATGTCCCTCAGCTATAAGTATGTAAATAATCACAAAACTGTTTTGTTAAGACTGAAAACAATTAGGAGAACCTTGGTGTCTCAGTTCATTAAGGTTAAGCATCTGAGTCTTGATTTCAGCTCAGGTCATGATCTCATGGTGGTTCATAGGTTCAAGCCCCAAGTCAGGCTCCACACTGGGTGGATCCTGCTTGGGATTCTCACTCTCTCCCTTTCTTTCTGCCCCTCCCCCTCTCCTGCACTCATAAATGCAGGTGCCCTCTCTCTCTTTCAAAATAAATAAATAAACTTAAAAAAATAATGAAAACAATTAAGAAACTCATGTTCTAAATTATTAATCATGGTCTATAAGAATAAAGGAGAATAGAGGTAGAGTGAGGGATGGTGGCTTCAATGAAAGAGTGAGATTTGAAGGATGAACTTGGTTTAGGTAGGGGGACTTGGACAGGGAGGAGGAAACATTCTAGGTGACAATGGAATGTGTGGGGTGTTTGGTATGGTGTTGATGCTGGTTCAAAGGGCTCCAGGTGGGGTGAAGTATATAATAATAGCAAAATACACTTAGAAAAATATAGTACTTCTGTTTCCTAAGCGAATTTACATGCAATATCTGCTTGGAAATGGAATTGGTTAGGTTGGAGATCACAGGATTTTGCTAAAGTGAGATAGATCACAGATCTTGAAAAAGTGGAGTGCTTCTGCCTACCCCAAGTGGAGTCAGAAGATGGGTTTGTCTGGCTCTTTTACCTTGAAATCATGGATTCTTTACCAAAAGGGATCAGTCTTAATTGAACCATTCTTCAAGTATCTGGGATCGCAGCCTCAGTTTATTGGCTCTATGCTTCTGTTTCCCTTCCATTTCATAACCCAGCTTTCCTTTTGCTTTATTTCAGATAACTCACCTTGGATCCAAATGTGAGCTCAGGTACAGAGTGTGAAAGACCTGTACCAGTGCTCTTTCTTTCACTTGCCTTTAAAAAAAAAAGATGGGTCCATCTGTTTATAGACTATTGGAAATAATGATCAAGTTTCTTTATCTAGGAAGAAGCACCTGGTAATATAGTTGGGTCTTTTTAAAGAAAAAAGGAAATGCATATATTAGCCTGACTTCATGCGTTATTATTTGCCATCATTTTCAAATTCTCAGAGTGCTGTCACCCACCCCCGAGGATCTCAATTGGGCTGATATTGGCACGGATTCAGATTACATTAGTGTAAATTTGGGTTTTCCACGGCCTGCTGCTTCATAACTATCAGTGGTTCTGTCCCCATTGTATCATTAGCACCTTCTTCCTCCAGGTGCTGACTAGGGGCTGCTGAAAGCCCCCAAGCCTACAGCAATTTACACCTATTGACTCTCCCTGCAGCTAATTCATCTTCATGATCTGTCAAATTCTTCACTCAACTCTTAACTCTCTCACTACTTTTATGGAGTTGGTTTGTCCAGAGTGCATTGATTTTTGAGCCTTATTATAAGGTTAGGGAGGCAAGGGACTTTGCAGATCATCATTTTGACATCTTCTTTCTGGACGATATAAGTGAAGGTCAAAGAGGTTAAGTGACTTCTCTGAAATCACACAGGAAGGAGTAGAGGCAGAGCCGGACCTACATTCTGTTCCCCCTAATCCTCGTTCCATATTCTTCCAATTACCTTGGCTGTAGCTTGAGACTAGGTAGGGACTGCCATGACCCAATCAGCTCTTGGATATGTGGTCCCTTGAGATGGAGGCCACAGCACTGAGGGATAATCTCTAGGTTGAACTGTCACATTTTAATATAATTGAAAAAAAACTACAATCAATGGTTGTAGAAATTTTTATAATGTTGTGACATGTATTACCCTTACAAGACTGTACTCATACACTATATTTATTTTACCATAATGGGTCAAATGGTCACTGTTCATTTTTTCTTTCCTTTTCTCTCTGCATCTGGTCAGTCATCAATCCAGCTGAGCACTGCCCCTTGAAAGCATTTCTCAAATTCTTTCCCCAGTTCCTGCTCCAAAATCTCTCTCCTGTTTCAGATCCCAGTGACTGCAATATCATCTTAGCTGGTATCCCTGAGCCCTCCACCCTTGACCCTGTAAATCTGTCTTCCACACTCATTTCAGAGTCATGGGCTAAAACTGATCCTATCCTTTCTCAGCACGTCTTATAGGTGATGACTTCTCACTTAAAGAAGTCTCCCAATGGGGCTACAGAGACTCTCCAAGGGGTACATGCACTTGGATGGATTTTAAAAAATCAATTTCCAGGTCTTTAATATCCAAAAGAGCTTGCAATCACAAGATTCTTCTACCCGTTACAAAAGATAGGCTTTTTACCCATCCTAAATCTTGCTTTGGTACATTGCCCTAAGATGTAAAAACCTCTGAATATCAAACAAAAGGATAAATTGAAATATTGGCTTTTAGAAAAAACTTCCTTGTTAATCACCATACCTTGATCTGTCGACTGAAACAGTAAAAGGTTAATGATGCCACTTCTTTTGAATGTAACTGGAATGCATGGGGGCTATCACATTTTCCCAGATAATTGTATAAAAACTAAGGATACATATTTTACATGATTTAGTGTGCTTTATCAACAGGGTAGTTAAAATCTATTTATCAAATCATAAAATACAATATTTGTTTCATAAACAGTCAATTCTCATCTTATTTCACTTTATAAAATGTTTAACATTTTCTGTGTCCTTTTGTTTAAAAAAATAAACTTATGATGAAAAAGTTTAAATATGTGTGAGAGGTAACAGTTTCTTTCTCTCCTCAAATTTTTATTGTGACAAAATTTTAAACATACAGAGAAGTTCAAGGACTTTATACATAAGTACAGTATATGCACCACTTAGATTCTATAAACTTTTAATATATTTACCTTACCACGTATCTAGCCATGCATCTATGCATCCATCCATCCACCTTGTGTTTCTATGCAATTCAAACTAAATTTAAGACATGAGGCACATAGTTTTTTAGTTATTTTAGTGGGTATATGAGCAGAAAAAGTTTGAAGACCATGGACTTCCAGAAGAGAGCCCAAACTCCTTAGCTGGCTGTCTGTGGTGGGCAATACTGAGCCTTGGCCAACAGCAGTTTTGTTGTGCTTCCCTTTTGTGCTTTGTCCTTGGCATCTGCTGCATCCAGTGCTCCAGTAACAGAAGTGCCCTTGCACCCAGCTGATTAATGAGTCTTTGTCATGGTAGCATAGACTGTTCTCTCTGCCTGGGGTTTCCTCCCTGTCTTCACTTCGGTGTATCCTTTAAGACTTAGCCCAAGAGGTGCCTTCTACATAATAGAGGCTTAAAAACAAAAAGCTTGTTGAACTCTACTGAATATGGTATGGTGAAATTATTTTCTGCGTTACATATCAGACGATCCAAGAGTAAAACCCTTCCCTCAAAGTTTTCTTCTGCATCCTTCATATTTGTTCTAATGTATTTCTCCTTTTGCTCCTATTAGCATGTAAGAACTCCCAATGACCTAAATATCTTGTAATTTATATTTTTATTTAATTAAGTATATTAATAATAATTAAATTAAATATATTAATAATAATTATTAAATATATTTTAAAACAATATAAATTTAATTAAATATGTTTAAGTATGTTCATATTTATATTCTTATGTTCCTGGTCTTTTTAGGAAAGGGAAGCCAAAGTCCAGCTCCCATAAACATCGACTTTGCAAAGGTCATTTTTTTGGGGTGCCTGGGTGGCTCAGTCCATTAAGCATCCAACTTCAGCTCATGTCATGATCTCACAGTTCCTGGGTTCGAGCCCCACATTGAGCTCTGTGCTGACAGCTCAGAGCTTGCAGCCTGCTTCAGATTCTGTATCTCCCTCTCTCTCTGCCCTTCCCCAGCTTGTGCTCTTTCTCTCAAAAAATAAATAAACATTTAAAAAAAAAAAGGTCATTTAATCTTTCTGGATCTTAGTTTGCTTATCTATTAAATGGAGGTGGAAATACCTACTCTACCTAGCTCATGATGTTTTCTTGAGCATCAGATATATGTGAAATTCTCTTTCTAAATGCTTTCGATAGTTCATAGGAAGTGGTAGATGAGTGTAAGATATTCCAGGTGTTCATATGACATATGCAGGGAGGAGACAGTGTTGTTAAAGGTCAGTGGTTTGGGCGCCATGGTTTTGTTCATCAGCCTGTGTGATCATTCTGGTCATTCCCTCACCTCTGGTCTCCCCTTTCCTCTCAGTTTTCCCACATGGTGGTCCTTTTCTGTCTAACTCAGCATCAGCTTAGTCCAGTGTGAGAGCCCTGACCCAGTAGATAAAGGACATGTGAGACCCTGCAGAAAGGAGTGTAGAGGACCCTGATCAAAACCAAATTTGGGCCTTAGTGAGAAGTGTTATAGGAAGACCTTACTGTATTTATGCCTTGTAAACCATGGTGACAGTGAAGCTTCTCCTAGAGTGCCATGTCTGTGTCTATTTCCCAGCCATAGAAGATCAAAGATATGATATCTCCTGGTATCAGTTAGGATTCCTTCAGTACAAGTAACAGAAATGTGAAGCAGCTGGCTGAAGTGGTAAGGACATTTATTTTCTCAAACAGCATGAAGTGGAGAGGCAGGGACCCCAGAGCTGGTTAGTTGATTGGCACAGTTGTTGAGAGTCAGCCTCCTTTTATTTCCCACTCTGCCAGCAGCACCAGGCACCACATTGAGACAAAATGATATTCAGAGAGAGAAGAAAAATATGGTCTCTTCTTTTGCTCCAAGTCCTCAGTGTCATTGGCCAGAAATGTGTCACATGTTCTTTCCTGAACAAACTGCTGGTTGGGGGAGAGCTGAGGCTACATGAAAGGCTAAGACCAATCAGAATCCACCCCTTTGGCTCTGAATGGGGCAACCTGTCTTAAAGACTTGAATAAAACAGAAAGGAAGAGGTTAGATGTTGGAGAGGCAACCAATAGCATCTGCTGAACTTCCTCTCCCTAAATTGGCTAGTAACCTAGGGGAAATTGGGGAAATATGTACTACATAAGGTTGGTGCAGCTAATTGGTGTAAGCATGTTTTGCTGATCTATTTTCTTCCTCTTCCCTCCATTGCTCCCTCCCTCCTTCTGCCTTCTCTTTGCTCTACCTCCTCCTTCATCTTCTCCTTTGTCTTCTCTTTCTTCTCCTCTTCCTCCCCCTCCTCCTTCCCCTTCTCCCTTCCCCCCTTCCTCTTCTTCTTCTTTTGTTCTTCTTCCCCTTCACCTTGCCCTTCTCCCCTTCCCCCACCCCCTCCCTGCCTCCCTCTCCTTCCCCTTCTTTTGTGGCTGGGCATTTTGGCCAATTGTTACTCTTTTAGTCATGAAATTACTAATCTTTGCAATTCCATCAACTTATATTATTCTCTCATTTTATCATCTTAAAATATTTCTCTTTCAAGTCGCTTTCTTGGATATTCTCTCAGAATTAATGTCTGTCTTTTATGTACTTCCAGAGCATGCTTTGATAACTCTTAACACAGACTCCCTTCTTTCCGCAAAGCTATTGCGGTAGGATTTGTTTTCCTAGTACATAGTGAACAAACAGAGCTCAGGGGCTATCTATTCTCATTTCAGTTCCCTGAGCACCTTTCCAGTGTTTCATACATAGCAGGTACTTAAAACATGAGTTCATTTGAGGAAAGGGTCTGTGGCCATGTGCAGATGTGGTGAGGAAAGTAGAATTTTTATTCTCTTTTGAATGAATTTAACCATGACATTGGTTCATTTCCAGATGCTTTTTTGAAAGCTTTTTTTTTTTCATTTAGTCTACAACTTTCTAAGAACTGAAAACCAAGAAATTAAAAGGCTCTGTGATTTTCTTTGACCTGAGGAGAGATTTTTCTGCATTCAGCCCTTTTTAATGGTGGGTTTCAACCAGATGCATCGGTGGCATTCCCATACTTTATGATAGTCTCCTCCAGTGGCTTTAGCCTCCAGTTTCTGAAAAAGCTTTCCTTGCGATGAAAACAACTATTTTCTTTAGTTTGGGTATTGCTTTACTGCTTCTTTTTCTTTTTTACTCTCCTTGCAGTGTGGTCTTTCTTATGCACTTTGAAAACTCAGCCCCCAAAGCTGAGCTCCTTCAGGAAGACTGTACACTTCGCATTCATCCTGGGATGTGGACTGGAGCAGTCAGGCAACTCCCTTTCAGGAGTCAAGGCTATCTTAACTCCAGAAGACAGTGACACACTTCAGTGAAAAAGATTTCCACTTCTGTATGTTTTAGCTTCTCTTTTCTCAGAGCTGCTCATGACTGCAGACAGCTGACACATGAATGTCCTTTCCATGTGAAGACTTGATTTGTGCTATATTGAAAGAATAATGGATTCATCATGGATCCCTAGAGGATCAGGAGAGTCCTTTGAACCTGATATATTCTCTTTTTTGATCCTAAAAGTTGATTAGTAACTATTGGGCTTGAAATGGGAAAGAGAAATTTATGATGTGGCCTCATCCTGGTCTTGGCTGGACACCCCCATAGATCATAGGGAACAGGCAGAGGAAGAAACAGGGAGATGGTGGTATGTTTCCTGGTGCTCTAACACAGTATGCCTGCACAGAAATTATAGATAATGGTCAGGTTCAAAGAACAACTGAGGAAGCTCTTCTTAATCCATAAAGTACCTCATGTTGCAAACTATCCTATATTGTATAGAGTTATAGTTATGGAATACTTTTGTGTATAGTACTTTATTTGACCTTAATAATACTATATGCTATGTTACTATCCTCATTTTATGGAAGAGGAACATCCTAGCTCACAATATCCAGCACATTGTAAGTGTTCAGTAAATTTTTAATGGATGAATAAGCAATCAGAAATAGTGTTCTCAGTATCACATGGTATTGTGGTGAAGTGGCCTTGAACACAGGTCTCTTAAGTCTCTGGTCCATCATGAGGATCTTTATATCTCTGTACTTTTCAGTCTTGCTCATGGAAAGACTTAAGTGTTGGAGGAGAGACAATGTACCAACTGTGTCTGAGGATATAGCCTGAATTTGTTCTGTAAGAGATTTCTTAAAGAGTCCACACTTTATTGATTTAAAACTGTATTTCCCCCCAAATACATGTAGACTTGCTTGTAGAAAAAAAAAAAACTGAAACAATGCAAATTTATATAATCACTGAGTTAATTGCCATTTGTAGTTTCTGTGCACATCTGGGTTTTATTTTAAGGGTCATGTGAATTTAGCTTTTAATCCCCTATACTCATCTACACGTCATGTTTGAAATGACTTATCAACAAGTACAACTGATTCAGGGAAGACATCCATGTGTATCCCGTAACTCTGGTCCTTAGTACTTTGTGGCTTGCTCCTGTAAGAACAGGGAATATCCCAGTTGGAGATCAGTGCAGTCCTGCTGCTGTTCCTGCTTCTCAAGACTGAGCATGGATTATGAAGGCTGGCCTGGAATTAACCATACACAATGACACTTTCTAGGAGGAAATATATGCTCAGGGTCAACAAATGAATGTTTAGAACACTAGCTGGGGACTTTAGGTCTGTGAGGTTATTGTTGATCTTAGAGTAGTTTAGTTTCAATCTCAAACCTTTTTTGAATCCACATTCCACAGGAAAGCTATAAATTCCTCCTCTTCCTGTCTCCCAGGGACCATATCTGAAGATTGGGAGAGTAAGCATGTTGGTGGTGTCTTGTATTGGCTGGTGCAATGCCAGAGGCTTGTAGCTTTGAAAGCAGCATGCCACCATTCCATGCACCAATTCCATCATCAAATCTCTCCTTGGAATCTGAATTAAATTTGATGATTCCACCCTCATCTCCTTCTGACCTCAGCTGCCCTTAAGAGACAGAAGGTAAATGTCCTTACATAAAGCAGCAAGGGTTACACTTTGCTATTTTCAGTCACACTTGTGTGATCAGAACAATGGGCTCCAACTTTGAGTTAGGAGCAAGGGAAACTTGTGCTTCCTCCTTTCATCCCCACTTTCTTCTTACCTGCTCTCTCTGAGAGTCAGCTTCTGAAGATACAGCACCCTCATTTCCTCTCCCATGTCATACCTCAAATCAGCATGGAGCAACATGGGTAGTCTGATTTCACTGGTGGGGGTGGGGAGGAAATCACTTTCATTTAGATTTTGAAAGGAGTGGGGGGAGGGAAAAAAGGTCAGTTCAGTGGGAAATAAACTGAGGAATGTCCCCTCATTCCAAAATCAGGAAGATAAGTATTGTACACATGATGGGATTTTGGATAATTTCCCTGCTTGATTATGTTCATGCACATTTCAGGAAATAGCCTATTTGTCTAGTCGTTGCCTCCCTATTGTGTTAGACCCATCACCCAGGCATGATTTGTATGATTAAAAGCAGCACATGTACTAAGTCAACAATACAGCACTTCTAAAAATATGCATGAGTCCACTATGGTGTCATTGTATTGGGAACCAGGAAAATGAACTCTACTCTCAGGAGAAATAAAAGTGAAAAAGGGGAAAAGAATCAACAATGTGATTATAACTCACTTTACCCTTAGCCCCTCTTGTATGTTTTAGAGTTTTTGGCAAATATTTTTCCTTCTCTGCACTGTCTTAGTACTTTTCATTAAGAAAAGCTGGTATCTGTCAAATGGTGGTCCTCTGATCAGAGGAGTACGATTTCCTCTCCTCTGTTTTACAAGAAGCCTTTTGACGTGGGAAGAGTTTGTGTTTAAATTAATCTGTCACTGACAAGCATAAGAAAGTGTTTAATTAATCTAGTGACCTTCTGTTAATAAGGGGAAATATGACCTGAGAGTCATTGGAAGAAGCTACCAGAAATTTGGTGAAACCCACTAAGCAAGATGGTTCAGATAGTTACTGAACTAGCAGAAGAATCAAGAGGACAACTAACATTCATTGAGCACTTACTATGTGTGGGGTACTGGATTTGCTTTAAGGGTGTAATAGCCATTAAATCTGTAACTCATCCTGAGAGGGAGGTATTTTCCCCCTTACTTTATAGATTAGGAAACTGAGGCTTACAGCCATTCAATGACTTGGCCAAGATCACATAGCTTAAAAGGGGGGGCATAACTGAGTTTTGAACTAAATTCTGCCTGACAGTTCCTATTATAATACTTAGAAAGGCAAGCGTTAATTTAGTATTTGTGATAAAGTTAAACATTAATAGGCGAATTTTGTATGAGGATCCATGCTACAAAATATCTTTTCTATTTGTCCAGAGTTTTACCATTAAAGATATATTCCCCTGGGTTAAATGTCAACTCTTTAAAATAGCTGGAGGAAAAATATTAAGGCCATCCATGTTTTACAATTTGATGCTGAGTGCTTTTAAGAAAAGAACAAATTTCATATATCCTAAATCTTCAGAACATTAGTAGATGCTAGTAGGCTGATAAGGGGTGGTGGAGATGGGGTGGTGGCAGGAAGGGCTATGCCAACCAGTGATAAGCAGGGGAAGGGACCAGCCACCATGTCACTTTGCTTGGCCACTGGGAATCTCAGTAAATCAGCAAGAAACATAGAGTAGCAGTTTTATAACTACCTATCACAAATTTCCAGGAGCTCAGAGTCTGCAAAGAAGTACCTGAAATGCTGGCAGAAAGAGGTGAGAATTTGCCTCACTAGGGGCTCAGACTCAGTGTTTTGGTGGAGGATGGAGGACAGGGTTAGAGGAAGCTCGTGCTCTCTCCTAAAGCCCTTTTCTGAATTCCCCAGTGTCTGCCCCCAACACCCTTCCAGTCATGCTCAGGCCCAGAATATCAGTCATTTCTTCCTCTTAGTCTATCAGTCACTCCTTCCTGCATGCTAGCACACACCCACACATACCCACAATCTTCTTTGCCAGTGGTACTTCAAGGTCTAAGATCTTGAACAACTGATTGTGAATAGCTTTCTTTAGATTTTCTAATAGATATTTAGCAGTAAAGTGTCTGTAGGTGGCACTCTTAGCTCTGATCACAACTCTCCCAACAGGAATTTAAGCTGGCTGTGGATAAAGTACAAAAGAAGCTGGTTTGGTCACTTGGCTCTGGGACAACCAGGTCAAAGTAGGGCTCAGTATCCCTTTGGCACCCAGAGGAGCTTTCATCAACTGGTAGGTATTCCCTCAGGCTAGACCCCCTTCACCCAGTCTCATTCACCAGTTTAGCCTCTTTGCTCCCAATTTCTGAATCACTAGTTAACAGTTGTGTGTTATTGTGGTTTGACTTTAGGGCTTACCCTACTAAGCCACCCCCCTGGTAGAAATCCTAGGTGTTCCTACCTTTTGCACTGTGATTTTGGTTTCCCATGGAGAGCCTATAGGTGGGGGCACAACCCCCTGGGTACACCACCCTCCTTGAGAGAAAAAGTTGAGTGAGCACAATTGCTATGAATCTATACCTCCCCTTACCTCCCCTCACCCAATACCATTGGTGACTTGGTGGAGTTTGTAAGCCAAACTTCGGGAAGTGGGATAGCTCTCTACTTCCCTTTTAGAAACCAACCAACCAATCAACCAGCCAAAAGCAGCAAGAAACCTCACAAAGGAGGGGAGGAACTCTAAATTCTTTCAACTGCATTTGTGGTTTAAATAGAAGCAAAGAATGCTATAAATGTTCTGACAAGGATTTGGAGTATTTTTATGTTGACAGATGCACATGTGGGAGCCACCTGTGGTACCACTTTAGAAGGAAGACTCCCAATTGCCCAGGTCATTAAAGCCAGGTGTTCTTCCTTGCTTGAGTCTTAACCTCCATTTGGGGAGAAAGCTTACATTCTGCTCAGACCAGATTGGCCTCACTAGTGAGAACAGGCTTGTGCTTTTGTGGAAAGAGAGACTATCCAGTTAAAAAAAAGTTGGTGTTTATTGCAAGTTGATGACAATGGATGTGGCTTAGAGCCATAGCTCTGCTTCTGTGGGCCCGGAAGACCTGGAAATGGCTGTTACAGTTTATAAACTGCCAGCAGTCCAGACCCTCAATTGGGGGGAAGTGACTGGACTACTGAACAAGACAGGGTGTAGCAGGAGATTGTTGTATTGTGAATTCAGTTTCAACAGAGAAAAAAAAATGAACATTTCTTCTCCATACCTCTCACTGTTCTGATAATTTTTGTTTGTTTGTTTGTGTTTATGCTACCAGCATTTCCTTAAGGCTACACATTTGGATTTCCTGAGTCATCTTTCACCTTCATCTTTTGTATCCAATCAGCAGCCACATCTTTCCAGTTTTACTTTGTCTGGTAAAACACACACACACACACACACACACACACACACACACACACACCTTTCCATTCCATATCATCACCATTCCAGTGCAGGCCCTTCTTAAATGTCTTTCCCACCTCAGGGACACCTGGGTGGCTTATTTGGTTGAGCGTCCGACTGTTGATATCTGCTCAGGTCATGATCTCACAGTTTGTGGGTTCGAGCCCTACATCAGGCTCTGCACTGACAGTGAGGAGCCTGCTGGGGATTCTCTCTCTCCCTCTCCCTCTGCCCCTCCCGTGCTCATGCTCTCTTTCTCAAAAAATAAATAAACTAAAAAAAATTTAATGTCTTTCCCACCTCAAATGTCTCTGCCAGTCCATGGCACTCACCACTACAAGACTGATAGTCTGGTCAGGTTACTCACCTCCTTGTAAGTTTTAAATGGCTACATGCCGGACAGTAAAACCCAGACTTCTTAAGAAATGCATGCCCACTGAGGGAGGAACCATATTTACTTTTTTTTTTCTTTAAGAATGACCAGGACCCTGAAATATTTACTGACTTGAACTCAAATGAATGGAATACAAGGTCTTTGGTGTTGGTTCCTAGTTTGGCATTTTAGCTTTACTCTCTATGGCAGATGCAATTAGCGACTCACCCTGTAGTAGACCATTCTCTATACACCAAAAAGGCTTCTTGTCTCAAATCCCTGTGTCTCTTTACCTGAGGACTTTCCCAGCTGGAGGAGCATTCTCAGCTGGGAGTGTCATGGAGTTAACATCCCTGAAGCAGCAACCCTCAACCATTGAGAGAAGGGAGTTAGTGGGTAGCTACTTCAGCTTCCTTGTCCCTTGTTGCAAACAAGGCTTCCCTCCCTGTCCTTCCCTGTCCTGACTGGTTTCACTGTTCCCTCATCTGAGTTTCCTGGCGTCACTCCAAAGTAAACTGTATGAACCCAAATTCTTGTCTCAGATTATCATTTAGAGGAACTCATGCTTCAGTACACAACTCTAACCATGCCTGCCCCACTCCACAAAGTGTTGTCTGAACAAATCCTGTCTTTTCTACCTCTTCCTAGGTTGTTCCCTCTGGCCTGAGACCCTTCCTTTCCTTTCTGTGGATGAAAACTTCATTTATCTTTTAAGCCCTCACAATTTATACTTCTCCTAAGATATAAATCTATACTCCCTTACATGATAATCTTTATGTATTTGCTTTATTTCTTCTAGAAGGCTATCAGCTCATTGGAAATATGTTGTCTTTATTTTTGCACCGGTGTCTTTATTTTGCACTTTATAGTGCCTGGTGCTGGTAGGTGCTCAATAAATGCATGTTGACTAATACTTAAGTGGGTGGTCAGGGATGGATATTGTTCAGTCTGCAATTGTCTGGTTCCTATTGACACACTGGAGCTAGAACGTTTCTAATTTTCAAGACTCCAGCAGGTCCAGATTTGATTCTCATTTAGTTGGTTTAAGGATTCCAAGTATTTTACAGAATGACTCTGCAGTTCTTTTTTTTTTTTTAATGTTTATTCATTTTTGACAGACAGAGCTGAGTGGGGGAGGGGCAGAGAGAGAGGGAGACACAGAATCTGAAGCAGGCTCCAGGCTCTGAGCTGTCAGCACAGAGCTCAATGCGGGGCTTGAACCCACAAACCACAAGATCATGAACTGAGCTAAAGTCGGATGCCTAACCAACTAAGCCACCAAGGCGCCCCAGAAATTCTAAAAGCAGAGATGCAGTTTGAATATTCTTTTGGGCTTGGAACCAAGTAAATGCTACACCTTCTGTGGTGCCCAGAGCCCCTTGTGTTATAGTTGGAACTGATCTATAGCAAATGTATTTTTAGTAATCTCAGAGCACATTAAACCTTATCTTTCAATTATGTTTCTTTCACACCATCTTGAGTGAACCAGAGTGATTACTATGGGTATTTTAGAAGGAAAGCTAAGTGGGATTAGATAGAAAAGACTGATGGAATATGTGCGACCTGTGCATGTCCTTAACAGTGTATCACGCATACTGTTGTCTCTTCAAAAGCTAGAATCGCTGAGATGGCCCAAGCCCGGTTGCCAAGACTGCAGGGCTGTAACATAGGAGTAATTCTTGTTGTAAAAAATGCCTGAGTTGGGTCCCTGTTTTTCAGCTTGTTCCGTGTTCATTTCAAATGGTTGACTGGAGATCAGGTTCCTAGGATGAACAGTCACAACACAGTAGTGAACTGTTCACAGGGTTCCAAATTCCTCAACTTGGGAGTAGGGGGCAAACTTGAACCCTTAACAGCCTGTCTCCAGCTTTTGGTGTTTTACATACATGAAGTGAGACCATGTGTGTATGTGTGTGTGTGTTCAATATGGTCTATGACTCTAAAGCCTCTTGAGACATAATAAGATTATAGTTCTAAATTTCCTCAAGGGAAGTAAAATGATGTCTACAGTGATTTTTATCTGTACATCTACATATTAGAGAGAAGGGGAGGAAGAGTTATATTTTCCCATTATTATTATTATTATTAATTATTTTATTTTCACTGTTGTGAAAATAGCACATGTTGATTCCCAGAAGGACTAGGAGTTCTATTTCTTCTTCCATCTAGACCTGGACCATGTAGCAAAAATGGAGCTTTCGTTTTAGAATCATGGGTCTGTCCCCTACTCCTTGAGTATTTAAAGTTTAACTTACAAGATCCAGTTACTAGATTGTGGTCTATGCAGCCCATTTTATTTATTTATTTTTTTACCTTTAGAATAATTGAGATATAGTTGACATATAATCTTGTATAAGTTTAATGTATACAACATGATGATTTGATATATGTATATAATGCAAAATGATTGCATTGTGGTAACAAGGTTAGTTAACACGTCCATCACTTTACATAGAAACAATTTTTCTTTTTTGTGGTGACAACTTTTGCATTTAATCTCTTAGCAACTTTTAAGTACATAATACAGTATTATTAGCTATAATCACCATGTTGTACTTTAGCTCCCCAGAACTTATTCATTTTAAGACTTTGTACCCTTGAGCGACATCTCCCCCTTTCTCCTAACCTCCAGCCTCTGGCAAACACTAGTCTATTTTTTGCTTCAGTGGGTTTGGCTTTTTTTTAATTCCACATATAAGTGATATCTTATACTATTTGTCTTTCTATGTCTGACCTATTTTATTTAGCATAATACCCTCGAGTTTCATTCATGTTGCTTACAAATGGCAAAATTTCCTTCTTTCTCATGGCTGAATAATAATCCAGTGTGTGTGTGTGTGTGTGTGTGTGTGTGTATTAATCATGTTTTCTTTATCCATTTATCTGTGGATGGACACTTAGGTTGTTCTCATGTCTTGGCTACTGTAAATAATGCTTCAATAAACTTGGGAGTATGTGTCTTTTTTGAGATATCATTTTCTTTGGATATATATCCAGAGGTGGAATTGCTGCCTTATATGGTAGTTCTGTTTTCCATTTTCTTTATGTATATCCAGAAGTGGAATTGCTGAATCATATGGTAGTTCTACTTTCCATTTTTTGAGGAACCTCTGCACTGTTTTCCATTCCAATCAACTGTGTACAAGTGTTGTCTTTTTTCCAGTCTTCACCAGCACTTGTTATTATAGCTTGTCTTTTTGATAATAGCCAGTCTAACAGGTGTGAGTGATATCTCCTGTGGTTTTGGTCTGCATTTCCCTGGTGTTTATTGATGTTGAGGCCCTTTTCATGTAATTTTTGGCCATTTGAATATCTTCTTTTAAAAAATGTGTATTCAGGTCCTTTGCTTATTTTAATTGGATTATTTGTGTGAGTTATTTATATATTTTGGATATTAAGCCCCTTATTATATATGACTTGCAAATATTTTCTCCCATTCTGTAGGTTGACTTTTCATTTTGTTGATCTTTTCCTTTGCTGGGCAGAAGCTTTGTAGTTTGATGGAGTCCACTTATTTACTTTTGCTTTTGTCTTTTGCTTTTAGTGTCAAATTAAAAAAAAAAATTATTGCCAAGATTGATGTCAAGGAGCTTACTGACTGTGTTCTCTTCTAGGAGTATTATGGTTTCAGTTCTTATGTTCAAATCTTTAATCTGTTTTGAGTTAACTTCTGTTTATGATGTAAGATAGTGGTCTAGTTTCATTCTGTTGCACAAGGCTGTCCAGTTTTCCCATAATGTATTGAAGAGACTATCCATTCCTTATGATATTTTTTAGATCGTTTATTGTAAATTAATTGACCATTTTGCATGGGCTTATTTCTGGTCCTGTATTCTGTTCCATTGATCTTTCTGGTTTTTTTTTTTTTAATGCTAATACCATACTGTTTTGATTATTATAACTTTGTAATATAGTTTGAAATCAGGAAACATGATGTCTCCAGTTTTGTTCCTTTTTCTCAATATTGCTTTTGCTATTCAGGGTCTTTTGTGGTTCCATATGTATTTAGGATTATTTTTTTTTCCTATTTCTATAAAAACTGCTATTGGAATCTTGATAGGGATTTCACTGAATCTGTAGATTATTTTGGATAGTTTGGATGTTTTAACAATGTTATTTCTTTCAATCCATGAACATAGGATATCTTTACAGTTATTTGTGTCTTCAATTTCTTTAATCAATGTCTAATAGTTTTCAGCGTACAGATCATTTATCTCCTTGGTTAAATTTTTTCTTAAATATTTTACTGTTTTTGATGCTATTGCAAATGGAATTGCCTTCTTTATTTCTTTTTCAAGTAATTCATTGCTAGTGCATGCAAGTGCAGATGATTCTTGTATGTTGATTTTGTATCCTGCAATTTTGCTAAATTTGTTTATAAGTTCTAATCATTTTTCTGGGGCACTTGAGTGGCTCAGTTAGTTAAGCATCTGACTCAGTTTTGGCTCAGGTCATTATCTCAGGATTTGCAGTCGGGCTCTGTACTGACAACACAGAGCCTGCTTGAGACTCTCTCTCTCCCTCTCTCCTTCTCCTCTTTCTGTCCCTCCCCTGCTCACATGCATAAATATTCTCTTAAAATAAATAAATACACATTTTTAAAAAAGTTCTAATCATTTTTTTTGACGTGTGTTAAGTCTAGCATTTTGCGTATAAAAGATCATGGCATCTACAGAGACAGTTTAACTTCTTCCTTTCTGGTTTGGATGCTTTTTATTTTTATTTCTTGCTTGACTGCTCTGGTTAGGACTTTCAGTACTCTGTTGAATACGAGTGGTGAGAGTGAGTACCCTTGTCTTGTTCCTGATCTTAGAATGCTTTCAGCTTTTCACCATTGACTATTATGTTATCTATGGGTTTGTCATATATGGCTTTTATTATGTTGAAGTATGGTCATTCTCTACCACTTTTTGAGAGGTTTTTTTTTTTTTTTATCATGAATGATTGTTGAATTTTGCCAAATGTTTTTTCTGCATCAAGGTGATCACATGATTTTTATCTTTTATTCTATTAATGTGATATATCACATTTATTGATTTGTGTATGTCGAGCCATCCTTGCATCACAGGGATGAATTCCATTGATCATGGTATATGATCCTTTGAATGTGAAATTGAATTTTGTTTACTTGTATTTTGTTTAAATTTTATCCATATATTAATTAGAAATATTGTCCTGTGGTTTTCTTTGCTTGTAGTTTCCTTATCTGGCTATGGCATAAGGGTACTAGTGGCCTCAAAAAATGAGTTTGGTAGTGTTCCTTCCTCTTCAATTTTTGGGAAGAGTTTGAGAAGCATTGGCATTAATTCTTCATAAATGTTTGGTAGAATTCACTAGTGAAGCCATCTGGTCCTGGGATTTTTTTTTGGGGGGGGCAGAGTGGGGAGGTTTTTGATTCTTGATTGAGTCTCCTTACTTGGTCTGTTTATATTTTCTATTTCTTCTGATTCACTTTTAGTAGGTTGTATGTTTCTAAGAATCATCCATTTCTTCTAGGTTGTCCAATATAGTTGTTTATAATAGTCTTTTATAATCCTTTGTATTTCTGTGTAATAAGTTGTAATATCTCCCTTTTTCACTTATAATTTTATCTATTTGGTGCTGTCTTTCTCTCTCTTTCAATTAGTCTAGTTAGTAGTTTTTATCTTTTCAAAGAACGAAAACTTGGTTTTGTTAATCTTTTCTGTTGTTTTCTGATTAATTCCTTGTTTTATTTTTATTCTAATTTTTATTATTTACTTTCCTTTTTTTTTCCTTTTTTTTTTGTCGTTTGTTTGACACTCAGTGAATGCTAGCTCTATTTGTTACTACATCTTGGGCATGAGGGAGACAAAACCTTGATAACACATGACTATGTTCTGATATCATGGAGAGTTTTGGAAGTCATTTGAAGATTAACCTTTCCTAAAAACCTCAAAGAAACAATCTTATACAATAAAATAATAAAAGTCTTCATTTTCTGACTATAAAATGCTATTTCAGGCCCCAAAACTCTCAGAGGGTAAAATGTTGAAATTTGTAACAGGGTTTTCTCATTGAAACTGGAGCCATATATATATATATATTTTGAAATATATATATATATATATATATATTTTGAAACTGGAGCCAATATATATATATATATATATATATTTTTTTTTTTTTTTTTTTTAAATGATGACTAGAAGCAGAAGAAAGCTGCCATTCTGAAGGTGTCAGTAGTTTTTTCTGTTTCTCTAGAGTTCTGAATTCATCTTTGAGGGCAGATTTCTTTATTGTTTTGGGAAAACACCAATAACCAAAACAACAAAGGCAGCCATTTTCTGGAACTTGATTGTGCAAAGATAAATCAAAGATCCTTTTTAGATATGGGAAGACTCCAGGCCAGAGGTCTCAAATAGGTAGTCTATTCCCATCAATATGTTTGATCTATTAATGATGTTTTAAAACTTCTAACATACAGAAAATAGGAGAGTCACATAATACTTCACATTTTCCCTGGAAAATAAGAATAGTTTGGCCATATAATCTGGTGCTCTTACTTGGAATCAATGACCTTAAAGCTAGGTAGAGGCCATTTCTCTTTGGTTGCCCCTTAGGTTGCATGGGCATCACTGAGCCTGCTTCCCTGGTTTGTATTATCTGTCTTGGATACATTTCTCACCTGTCACCTCCACTCCCCCACTGCAACCATCACACCTCTTAATATCTTCAGCTAAGTTGTCTCTTCCTAAATAACCAGAGAAGTTGGTATTTACCTCATGATACTAATTACATTTGATCATGTATTGTCTTGTTTTTTAAGAGCAATATCTGTGTCCCTGTACCCCCAAAATACTTAGCCCTGTGCTTCATAGCTAACAGGGCTCCAGTATATGTTAGAGGGGTAAAAAAAAAGAAGTTTGAATGTGGTTGTTACTCTTCTGTGCCTCAACTGATTTTGTCTGGTAATGTTCCCAAATTATGAACAGCTCAGTTTGTTTGCCACAACCCAACAGAGCCTACTGGAAATGACAGCCAATTTTGCTGGATGATATACACGATACCCACAACTAGAGGGGCACAGAATTCACCTGCTTTAAAGGATGACAAGTCCTTTTGCAATAATCTGAGTTAATAGCAATGACTTAGAGTTGTTACTGCAATTATAGCAAACAAGTCTCTTTGTATCTTTTGTGGGAACACTCCAATGTCCTTTGTCCTGGGAGTACAGGATACCTAACCAGCCCCTTCTCTTCACTTCCAACAAAGCAATGATGCAATCCATTGCTGTGCCTGTGGGTTTTTCAGGCCAGAGAATTTCACCTGTTACCAATAATTTCACCATGTCCCCAAGCTGAAGAGCCCTTTTTCTTTGAGATAGTGGCAAGCACGCTTCTACTTCTGCCATTGGCTGGGGGGTGGGGGAGGGCAAGAGTAATTGGAAGTAGAGCTTATCAAACTTTTTGGTGTTTCCATTTGGTCCTTTTATATAATCTTCATCTGTATTCTGAAATTCTCATATTTTAATGTATATTCTTCACATTTCTCCCTAGATTCCTTTAAATACATATGATATCTATTTTTTCCCCTGGTAATTCTGAATATTGGTCACTTGGGGACCTGCTTCTATTGACTGTTTCCTCTCTTAACCATAGGTCAATTTTTTTTTTCTTTGTTTATGTGACTTATAATATTTGATTATATGCTGGATACTGTAAGCAAAAGAAGAGTAGAGACTGAATTAAAGAATAATTGCCCCCCACCCCAGGCACACCCTTGTTTCTGTCATATTCAGCTGGGAAGCTGAAATCAATCTACTGTATAATTGTGCAACTTTATACTGGGCCTGGGCTTTGTTGCAACTTTAAACACAATTTCTCACTGGCTTCATATGTTTTGAGGTCAGAGTTAAGGACTTACTTATTGTGGGATCCTGAGACCTGAGTGTTTGTGAAATTCTAGAGATTTTTCTCTACTTTAGAAGTTAGTCACCAGATTTCTGAACTGTGATTAATTTCTCTTTGTCTGCCTGGATGACAGATTTGGGGGGTCATTATGCTTTTGGAGCTTATCTGTTTCTCATTAGAGTAAGAAGTAAGCTCTTTTCATTTTTTATATTGTAATTGGAGATCAAAGGTGAATATTATTCTGAACTATAACTGTACCATGATTAACTTAACCATTCCCCAGAAGCTGGATATTTAGAATTCTTCCAATTGTTAACTATATTAAATAATTTTATAATAAACATCTCCATTTATAGATCATAATTTCTCTTTCTGAATATTTTCTTAGCATTGATTCCTACAAGTGATTAGAAAGGGAATAGGGGAACTTCAGAAGTGCTGGTAATGTTCTGTTTCTTAATCAGTGTGATGGCTATATGAGTGTATTTATTCTGTGAAAATTCCTTTAGTGGTATGCTTATGATATATATTTTTTTGCTTTTCTGTAGGTATGTTAAACTTCAATAAAAATTTATGTAAATATTATTGGGTTAAAATTTTTGTTTGTGATTGTGTTCTAAGAATTATCTATTAAAATTTTATAGATTGATGATTTAGACCAAATCATTCAACTTTTTTATACTTCATTTTCCTCATGTATAAAATAGGACAATGAACTTTATCACATAGTCAGGTGAAAGTACTTGAAAATACTTTGAAGACTTGGAAGTATATAAGTGTAGGAAACATTTTTGTCCTTAACTATTTGTCAAGATGCTTCACACACAATTCTGGGTGACATGGAACATCTGTGAAAGAATAAGTGCGCCAGAGAGAGTGGTAGTGTGTGAACTTTGGGAAAATCCAGAAATAAATAGATGAGTATGGACCCTTTGCATAACCTTGTTGTCATTGAAATTTGTATTTAGTATCCTGTCTATCCTGGAAACTCTGACTTGAAAGCCAGTGCTCCTCCCATGCCTCCTTGCTCTTCCTCTGTACAGAGAGAGAAGTTCCTCTGCAGTAGTTGCTGCCCTGACTCCTGATTGTAAAGTCTTGCCGTTTTGTTCATTATGAGTTAATATGCTCCTTGCAAAATGGTGGTTTCATTTGCCTCATTTACATTGGTTATTGGATCAAAATGAGTATAAACATCAAAATCCTGGTAAAGGGAGATAGATACAGGGCAGCAAGTTAATCTGTATTATACAGTATTTTAGTGGTCATTTCTAAGGAATGAATTTACAATGAGATCCCCAGGTGAAAATATCAAGTGTTACATGTGGCACACCTTAGACCTTCAGTCAATGGGATTGCTCTTCTTTTCTTTGTCTTCCCAGGACCATGCTTGCTTTTGTGTCAGTGGAAATGTGCTTCTTAGAGCTCTCTTCCTAGCTTCCCTGCCCTAAAAAGAATTCCTGCTGGTTAACTAACCATGGAGGAGGGGCAAAGTAGAGGGGGCCAGACAGAACACTCTGCTAGGAAAGACTGTGTTCTACAAGTTGGTAAAGTACTTTCAAGCATACTCTTCAGGATGCACAGTTCTGAGTGTAAGGTATCATTACTGTAAACTCAAGCAAAGTACAGTCTAATCATAGTTTACAAAGGAAAGGGGAGGAGAAGCCTGCAATTCACTTTTTAAAAATCGATGGCGTTTTCTCTGACTGACACTTTTTTCCTGCCAGGTTTTTTCTTGACTGTATCTTCTCAGTGGCTGCCACCAACCCTATCAAATATCAGAATATTTGCACTAAATGAGTATTTAAAAGTCCTTTAGGCCAGCTGACTGAACATTTGTCTCTAGTAACGGAGATGATGTGGTCTCCATTTGGGGACTTGACATTGTTTACCAGCCTTCTAACACTGAAATTGCTTCTTGGAATCATAAATGAGAAGAGTTAGGAAAAAAAAAAAAAACACTTGACATGATTTAGCTCACTGTCCTAATTCTCTGGATGCCACACCTGAGGTATTAGTCCAATGCCCCTGAGTTAGTTAGGGCTCAAAGATAAAACCCAGTTTTAAGCACCCCTGATTTTGGACATTTTCTGGGACTGGCAAAGAAACCCTGTAATTTTATTGGTGATTATATTAATTGGTGATTATATTGGTGATTATGTTAATAATACTGGTGATTTTATTGGTGATTATATTACATATGGCAGCTTGGGCTGCCATAACAGATTACCGCAGACTGGGTGGCATAAACAACAAAATTTATTATGGAGACTAGAAGTCCATAATTAAGATTCCAGAAAATCCACTTTCTGGTAGCAGCTCTTATTTGGGCTTGTGGATGGTCACTTTCTCAGTGTATGCTCACATGGCCTTTCCTATGTGTGTTTGTGGAGAGAGTGAGAAGGCTTTGTCATGTCTCCACCTTTTATAAGGACATGATTCCAATCAGTTTGGTGCTTCACCCTTAAGACTTTATTTAAACCTAATTAACTTCCAAAGACTCCATCTCCAAAAAGCATACTATCAGGGGTTAGGGCTTCAACCTTTGAATTTTGGGGGATGTAATTCAGTCCATAGCAGTAATGAAAAAACACTGCTTTTGTCAAGGTGGACATCTAACTGCTACTACGCATAGGAAAAGGGCCTGGATCTCCAACCCACAGACTCCAACTGTGGAGGGCTAACATGAGATTGGGTGTTAGAAGAATAGAAAGGATGTAGAAATGAGTCTGAAGAGAGCAATAAGACTATAACAAACAAACAAAAAAGATTAAAAGACAGAAATGTACAGCAGGTCTAGCCAATAAAGGAAGAAGACTAGGGGCCAGCTCTGACCTGAATTCTGACACCTTCTAGACAGCATCACCTTACTCCCCTTGGCTTCCTTCCAATCCCACTTCTCACCCACTTTACACCAAGGTTGTCCAGGGGAAGCTCACCAAACCTCTTCCTATTTCCAAATTTTTCTTCCTATTCTTCTCTGAGAGTGCCTCCTTCTTGCCAAAGTTAACACCTCCACCTTTATGCTATTTTACACTCACTTGCATTTCCATATTTTCTGTAAACTAGCCCTCTCCTTTTGTCTGCCTCATTTAATCAAATGTCTCTGCTCCCTTTGCCTCACATTCCCTTGCAAGCATGGAGCACCATCTCTGAGTAACATACTAGGAGCCCTAAGGTAGACACAGTACGGCAACACCTCTTAAAGCATTCAGGGATGAGTGCAAAATATGCAAGACACAGATGAGAATGCTATAGGTTGAACCCATAGGAAGTAGCATCAAACTTTTCTAGCCATCCAATTGATTCACCCTTTCATTCTATCATTTTCTTTTTGCTAAAAATTTTCCGAAATGTCATCAGATACTCTCAAGTCACCTCGTAGAACAGGATTTTCCCACTCTTTGTTCTATTTAAACTTTGTGCAGTATAACACGTGTTTAACTCACAGGCTCATCTGGGAATGTTTGTGATAGGTCTGTTGTCCTTCTACTGCTCTGTCCTCTCAGTGACCTCAGCTAGCTTCTAGTCCATGCTGGTCCATAGGATGTAGAAGCCACTTCTTATCTCCCACTACTCTCCCTCTCTGCCTGGCAAGCTCTCATGGATTCAATTCTCACCTCATGCCTACTCTCAGACCTGAATTCTGACTACTTGCTGGAAGTCTCCGTATAATGTCTTAGAATTCTGAAACCGAGTTCATCTCTCTCCTCAGTATCTTCCTACCAACTCCCACTTTTGTCTTAGATCCTGAGTTGTTTTAGAATTTGTCTTTATTTTCTACTTATGTCCAATCACTAAAGTCCCTTAAACTCTGCCTCTTCAATGTTTATATTATTTTCTTCCCCCTCCAATAACTGCTTTCAAATTTAGGGCTTTAGTGCATTTAATCTTGTATAATATATTAGTCACCTAAATGATCATTTTTTTTTTACTTCAAACTATTGTGAAAATGGTTTTTAAAGTAATTTTCTGATTACTAACTTTTCTTCTTAAAAAAAACCCACAAAACTTTCAATAATCCCTATCAACTAACATTAATTATCTCACCTTGATGCTCAAGTCCCTTTAATAGCATGAACCAAACCTATCATTACAACTTTTCTCCCCCTCTCTTGTATACTTCTTTGTGTATATTCCAGGGTACAGGCAGATTCAGATCCTCACACTTAGAGTTTCCCTCTGTCCCCGCCTATATTCTTGCTCTTTCCTCTTTTGGAATTGTCCAACCTCCTAATTTTTCTTGTGAAATCCTATTAAAAAGGTGGTGTTATTGACACCCTAGCATCCATTTACCTTATTGGATAGCACTGGGGAAGTGTATATTATAGAGGAGGGATGGAATGGATGGTAATTTGTTCAGGGACCATGGCTGATGTGACCAGAGTGGGTACCATGTGACCCACACTGCCAGATTAAGAAAGAAAAGAGATAATTTTGACCTATGATTGGGGCAGAAGTACTTGTTCCCCACTGTGAAAAAAGAAGCATAGAGATTCATTTGCTATCATCTTATGATTGTAATGGAAACAGACCAAAAAAGCAGCTGATAGTGAGGGCAGTGGCATAGTACTCTTATTATACAGACAATACCATTGAGTCATGGAGCCAACCAACTGAGAAGCCTGCTTTACCTCTGGATTTTTTTTTGATGAACAAAAAAATTTCAATTATTTGAGCCAACTTGAATAGGAATTTTTGTTGCTTGAAATTGAGAATAACATAAAAGTATACCTGTATAATTTAGTCTTACATGCCTCTTTGTCCAGGGAACATCTCTGAATACAGCTAAATTAGTGCTTTACTTTTAAAACCCATTGGGATGCCTAGGTGGCCCAGTTAGTTAAGCATATGACTTTGGCTTACTTCGTCATCCCAGCTTTGTGAGTTCAAGCCCCACATCAGGCTGTCTGCTGTCAGCACAGAGCCTGTCTTCCTCTCTCTCTGCCCCTCCCCTGTTTTTGCTCTCTCTCTCTTTCAAAAATAAAGAAACATTAAAAATGGAGAAACAAAGCAGACTGCTTCTTTAATTTTTTTGATGTTTATTTATTTTTGAGAGAGAGAGGGAGAGAGAGAGAGAATGAGTTGGAGAAGGGCAGAGAACAAGGGAGACATGGAATCTGAAGCAGGCTCCAGGCTCTGAGCTGTCAGCACAGAGCCCAACGCAGGGCTTGAACTCATGAATCGTGAGATCCTGACCTGAGTCAAAGTCTGATGCTTAAGCAACTGAGCCACCCAGGTACCCTAAGAGACTGCTTCTTTAAAACAACAATAAAACCCATAATAGTATTTACCTTTTTTGTGAGATGGCACATATCTTACTATATTGTTAATTTAGCTCTGTGAGTCCTTGATTTATCCATGCATGAGGCCCTGGTATTACTTTTCCTTGGTCTCTGATCACCTAGTGCAGAGCACTGTGGAGGTTGTTGAATGGAAGAGATTTTGGTGGAGTAAAAGGACCCCTGTCATCCACTAGCTGTGTAAACCTTAGGAAAATCAACCTAATATCTCTAGGTCCTAGTTTCTTGGTATATAAAATTAAAGGATTGTAAAATAAGCTCCAATGTCCAAGATTTTCTTGAAAATTAGTAGGCAAAGACAAGAAAGAACAAAAGAGTTGATTCCTTTTTCTCATTCTTCATCCAGAGTAGACTGTAGCTATACATTTCATAAACATGACCTCCCACAAAAAAGAATTTTTTTTTTTTCCTTAAGAGGAATTCTTCTGTCCTGAGAGCATCTGGCTCAAAGAGCAGCCAGGTTTTAAAATAGAATTTTCCCCTGCATAATACAAGGAAGTTAATTCCTATAATATGGACCCACTGTAAGGATTCAATGAGATATTATTGAATTCAATATTGATTTTCAATAAGATCAGAAGCAGGTCAGATGGCCATATGGATTCAGCACATGAGCTAATGAGTCTCTACCTGGGATTAAGAAAGGGTTCCACAAGAGAAGTACCAGTGACTCTTCACAAAGTTTCTGCAGATCTACCATACATTTTGGTGTGTGTGTGTGTGTGTGTGTGTGTGTGTGTGTATTCACACACACACACACACAATTTACTAATTGTTGGTAACTTTCCACAGTTTCCTCATCTATAAAATAGAGATTTTGCCTCCCTGAGAAGTGTTGTGGGGATTAGATGAGGTGATTTATACAGACTGTCTAGCATATGTCTGGCTAACTTGTGGTTACTTTTTGTTACTTTTATTGCCTTTACACTTGAAAGGCAAGAAATGGAAGGTTGTGATGGTACCCAGTGAGATTCAGAAAGCAAAGAGCCAGTACAATGCCAAGAAGCCAGCCAGACAAATCATCCAGCCTTAAATCTGCCTCAAGGAAAGGGATAAAGAGACAGAAAATTGGGAAAATCTGATTTAGGATCCACTTTGGGGAATCATGATGACCAAAAGGGTTTGTACTTAGAAGTGAATTGGAAATTTTTGCTAGGTTACGCAGATGGGCAAGCATAGCCTGAAACCATGCAGCTACCCAACCACCACACAACTAATAAAGAAACCAACCTCATTCTTTGCATGGGAAAGAAGAATGTTAGTGAACACATGTAGCTCATTTTACATTTTATAGAGCTCTTCCTTATTTCATTTTGAGTTTCACTCAGCCTTGTGGGGTAGATAGAGCAGGAATTAATACTTTTCCTTTACCATGTGATAAAAAGGGCAGTGAGAGTCTAAGGGACTTGGCAAGTCCCATATGTTGGTGAAATATGTTTGATGATAAATGCCATCTTATGACTCATCAATAGAAGGTACTCTTCATCAGTTCTGGTTTCTGTTTATTTTGAATAAAGAAGGGAGACCCAATTGTCCTCTTATTTCTTTTCTTTCCCTTGACTACCTTCAGTTCTCATTGAATTTATAACAGCTGTTGGGGGTGATGTGTATGTGTGTGTGTGATTTACAGACAAGATATGCTATTACTTCCTGTAGATGCTAACCTAATCCATCTGTTTCTTCTTCTTGTTTTCTCCTGAGCACAGGGACTCTTTTTTTTATGTCATGGACTTAAAATATTTAAGCAACAGAAAAATTGTATTTTCCACTATTCTTTCCAGGAATCTACCTAGCCATTTTAGGAAAAAATGTTTAGTCCCCAATCATTGACTTTCCTTCCATATGGAGGAACCTCCATTCTTTGCAGCCTTCCTGGACTCTTCTCACTCTCCTCACTGACTTCTCATATGGTGAGGCAGTGAAGGGATGACTTATAAGACCAGTGATTTTGGAAAGTGAAACTGAACATGCATAGTCCAGCCTTTCTAGTAGAGAGTTTCCTGTAGGAAGTACACATTTCACTTTCCTTCTAAGCAGCTGCCCAGGCCTGCTAAAAACACTTCCCTACACAGGCAGCTGCTTGAATATGAGCCATTCAGGTGCAACTGAAATCAATATGAGAAAATATTGAGAAGCATCTTTCCAAATACAAACCTTTTAGGCATTGGAAGCAGAGCAATATTTGCTCTTTGTAATGCAAAAGTGAGCTGAGTTCTGTATGTGTGATAGAACACTGAAGAAGCTGTCTTCACTGTCAGTGTCCATGTCTAGATAGACAGCATGAGATCAGATGCCCACAGTTCCATTCTGAAGTCAGGGCTAAGGAGGGTGATGTGAGAAGGCTACAGTTGGGTTTGAGTGGTTTGTATGCAGACTCAAGAGCTATCAAGCATCATTTTGTCCCACGTTCACTCTAGGTTAGTTTCTTACAAACAAGGGAAACACATTAACTAGGGGCTTGTTTCTTAGGCCTCAGAAATTCCTTTTTTTATGAATCAGGGAGAAAAAGGCATAACTGTGGTATAATACTGAAATGACTGCTCATAAGAGGACACAGATGCCGTGTCACTAGATGGAACCTCTCATCAGTCCAGGGCTAAGGTGCCAGAATATGGGGCCTCAAAGGGAAAAAGGGAATTAGGAGGCTTTAAATATACCATATAGAAAATAAAGCTTCTTCAAATAACATCTGGTACAGTCGTTACAGCTTTTCAAAGAAAACCACTTTCTTTCTCTGTGAGAAAAGAGACTGTATTTTTCTTTTAAGATATGGTTGAATATATAGTGCCAAAATGAATCTTTTGATGAATTTAAAGCCCAGATGAACTTAAGTTCATAGATCACGTATTTAAGACAACTGGCATAGATTACCCAGCATCTTGGCAAGACTAAAACCAGTAAGGAGACATGGGGGTAAGAGTGCAGGCTCTCAGGGAAGCCTGCCTTTGATTTGCATCTTGGTGCTGCTCCTGACCAGCTAGCTAGATGACCTTGGGCAGATTTCTGGAGGGGGATGGCTTGTTTTCTAAACATGGTACATATAAGGCTAGTGCCTGGCCTACTTTAAGAATTCAGGCACAATAAACACTTGGCGTTGAATTAATTTGACATTGAAGGTCTTGAAGAAAATACATCTATTCCAAGTAGAACCATTGTGCCATCATTGGTAAAGGGCTCCTGTCTCCACTCAGGCATTAAGACCTCCTCTGCAACTCAACTGACCAGAAGAGGAAATTGGGGAAAATGAATTTCCACTTCAGTTTCCTAGGGCCTTTATTTCACAAGGGAAAGGTAACATAACCCAAAACTTCAATTATTTGAGAATTTAACTTCCATGGAAATTTAATTTTTGGACTCTAATTGCTCCTTAAAAATTTGGTAATGGGGATTTATATTAAAATTTGGGGCATATTATTGCTGACATTTTAATATTTTATTATCTTATTTATTTTATTATTTGAGTATCATGTTAATTGGACTTGGGGAGCAGGAAGTGGCAAGTATTCTGGATGCTTTGGTAAGACAGGCACACACTGTGGGGTGGGAGATAAACCCTACTCAAATCAAGTGTACCACCTACCTCTAAGAGCTAGGCATGAACTTGGTAGGCAGATTTTGAAGACAGCATAGCCACATTTGGAAATGTTGTTTCAACTCATTTGTCATGTGACTCATGAGGCTATTGGTTTTGAATGGGGCACAAAGAGAGGAGTCTCTATAATAGTATCAGTTTTCAGTACAAGTATAGCTGATTGGACCATATTACTCAGCAGATCCCAAATTATTAGAGGTATCTCTGACAAGGTCTCTGGCAAGCTCCAATAGGAGAGTCATAGCACAGACCCCTGGAGCAAAGCCATGCCATCTGGATCAGATAAGTATTCATTGTTTGAGATGCAGTTCCTGGCATGCTCCTCAGCCTTATGGAGGACATTCAGTGATTATGTAATTGGAGCTACTCATGATGAGTTGGGTATTGTCAGAACTATTAAGTAATAATGTCAGGAGAACACAGCAGCAATCCATTGTATGATGGAAATTATATACTTAGGGTTAAGCCTGAGCATGTCCAGAGGGCACAGCTGAGTGTACAGGTGGCCCAGACCCCCATGTCTCCTACCTCAATTGTACTGGTGTCTCTTTAACCCATGCCTGTGGTTTCAGGGGTTCTCAATGGCCAATTAATGTAGGAAGAAAGTATCCAGACCTGGATCACAAATGGCTCAGTTCAGTATGGACCATTCCTGCTTTACAGCCACATACAGGGGTTGTCCTAGAAGACAGTGGTGAGGGGGAAATTCACTCAGTGGGCAGGGCTTTGAACAGTACATCTGATGATTAACTTGGGCAGGGAGAAGTGGCATGAAGTAAAGATCATAAACTCTTTAAAAATTATCAGTGGTTTTGTAGATTATTCAGGAGTTTGGAAGGTGCAAGATTGGAAGACTGAGGACAAAGAGATGTAGAAAACAGGCATGTAGATAGTCCCATGGGAGTGGGCACAAAGTGTGCAGATCTTTGTGTCTCATGTCAATGCCTACCAGACAGCATTCATCACAGAGATGGCACTAAATGCCAGGCTGAATAGATAACTTGTCCAGTAGAGTTCAACAAGATTTTGTTTTTGTGGCCACTAGTCCTTGCATAACAGACTAAAGTAGTCATAGTGGCAGAGTTGCGGCTATAGTTAGGCCCAACAACACAAACTCCTTTTACAAAGGCTGATTTAACTGGTACTGCAAATTGTCCAAAGTGTCAGTAGTAGAGACCATTGCTGAACTCTCATTATGGTACCACTCTTATTGTGGTACCAATTAGCCACTTGCTGGCAATTTGATTACATTGGATATGTTCCACATGGAGGGTGCAGAAATTCTTTCTTTCTTGGTATGGTATGGTATGGGTATATATTCTAGGTCTGGATTTGCTCTCTGTCAGTATGGAGATATATATATATATATATATATATATATATATATATATATATATGCCAATATACACATTGGGTATCATATAAACAACAAGAATTTATTGTTCACTGTTCTGGAGGCTGGAAGTTCAAGATCATGAATCCAGCATGATTGAGGGCCTTTTTTAGTCCATAGTTAGTAGCTTCTTGATTTGTCCTTACATTGTGGAAAAAGCTAGTGAGCTCTGTGGGTTCTCTTTTATAAAAGTGCTAATCCTATCCATGAGGACTCTGCCCTCATGACATAAGTACCTCTCAAAGGCCCCAGCTACCAATACCATAACTTTTGGGGTTTAGTAATGCAACATATCCATTTTTGGGAGACACATTTAGATCATAGTATATGTTCTGCCATATTGGCTTGGTTAGTACTTCTGTCTGAAGACCCACAGTGATCATGTGCTTAATGTCTGATTTATTTTCATAAGATCCTGCATCCCCTTGAATCAAGTAATCCATTTTTCAGGGAAGATGCAACAGTGAGCATGTGACCATCATGGGATCCACTGGCCTAAAATAGACTACCCCATTTAGGAGACACTACCTGGCAGAATTGTTGCAATGTCTTCTTAATACATAGCTAAAGAGCCAGCTTTGTGGATACAAGTATTCAGTATTGGTTTGCTGTCTTTCACAGTGTGATATATATTTTGAACTGATGCTCGTTATATGGTGTTGTGTCCTTGATAACTAAAGAACATGAGTCTGGGAAACAAGATATAGAAGTAGACATGACTCATTCCCAGCCATTCCCAGTGACTTACATGGGGAATTTGTGCTTCCCATCCTCACAAATCTGGACTCTAATGAACTAGATGCCCTGGTTTCTCATGGAAGTATGTAAAGGACACTTCTGCTAGGGGACACATTAATTATTCTAATTACAAAGCTATGATTGCAGCCTGGACATTGTGGGCTCCTCATGCATGTAGACAAGTGGGCCAGGAAATGAGTTATATAGTATCATACTATACTACACTAACTACACTACTCTGTACTAAACTAAACTAAACTATACTACTCTGTACTACACTGCACTTCACTACACTACACTACACTACACTACGCTACGTCATACTACACTATACTGCTGTCAAGGATGGATAATCCTGATTATCATGCAGACATAAGATTGCTATGTAATGGGGACAGGGAGGAGTATTTCTGGAACTCAGGGGATTCACTTGGTTGCCCCTGGGGGAATTCAAGACCAGTATTCATTGTGAATGGGCAAGTAAGCCTGGTAACCACAGCCTGTTAGGGTATGTTAATCAGAAGTTTAGACTTTAAGGGATGAAAGTAATCTAGATCAACAAAAGTGGTGGCTAAGGGTGGGAAGGATCTAATACAGGTGGTAGAAGAGAGAGATTAAAATATCATTTGTGGAAGTGAAACGTTAGTTTCTCTCACTAGCTCTGTTGTTATAAGTTTGGTTTTATAAATCAGATGGAGGTGTTAACTAACGTTATAGTAGTTACTATTTTGCAATATACAAATGTATTAAATCAACACATTGTTTACCTTAAACTTGTACAATGTTAAATGTCAAATATTTCTCATAGAGCTGGACAAAAAAAATAAATCATGACCACCTTGGAGAAGCAGTAACAGTAAGGAGTTCATTTAAAATGTGGGGCAGTGTAAGGGATGAAGTATAGCAGGTGTTCTCAGTGCCCACCTGTATCTCTTTTAAACCATTAGCATCTATATCGTTTGTTGCCTGATGTCATCTTCTGGTGACTAGAAGCCACTCTGCAAGTGTGCTCACAAGCTGGAAGTTGTGGAGAATTACCAGTTTCTGGAAGCAGCCCTCAACCAAACCTGATGAGAGTGGATGGGTCAGTGCCCTATCTCCCTCACCTCACAAGTGGAATAACTCTGTCCAACACCAGCTGGAGCTCCCCTGCAGGGTGAAGCTTCATTTGCCCACAATAGGAAACTTACATGATAACAAATCCTGTATTGGCTGCTACCTCTCTCCCTCCATCCCCTAGAGTCCTGGGATCACCTTTCAAATAAACCTCTTGCACATGAATCTTTATCTTGTGATCTACTTCTTGGTGAACCCAAATTAAGATAATGCCCAAAATATGTCACAAAATCAAATATAAAACAGCTTTCTTCCATTTTATGATTTGTCTACACTATAATTTGTCCAAGTAAAGGTAGATAGATGTTAATGATGTTTAGACATTTGATAAGGGCCTAAGCAATGGAAGGAATGTGTATTTGCCTATATCAGGTGTTGGGCATATTTTTTCTGTAAAGGGCCAGATGATAAGTATTTCAGGCTTATAGATCACATATATTCAGTGTCACATATAATTCTTTGTGCCTTTAAAAATTTTTTTAATATTTTTTACAACCATCTAAAACTGTAAAAACTATTCTTAGTTCATAAGCCATATAAAACAGGCTATGCATCAGATTTATCTCACAGGCTATCATTTTCTAGCCTAGAGAAGAAGAAGAAGAAGAAGAAGAAGAAGAAGAAGAAGAAGAAGAAAAGGAGGAGGAGGACGAGGAGGAGGGCGAAGAGGAGGAGGAGGATGAAAGAAACAAGGAGATGCTAATTTCACAATATAACCTTGCCTCAAATGTGAGGATTTGAGTTTGAAACAAGTTCTCATTCTTTGATATTGATTTGTATTTGTGCAAGTAGCTAAGGGTCTTGGCTGTGGGGCAAGAAGTACCTAAAACTTGTAATGATATGAGTTTAAATATGACAAAAATATATGGGTTGAAATTTCCTCCAAAACCCCATGAAGGGAAAGAGCGTTTGACACAGATTTTTGGGGGGAGAGAAGAGGGTTATTATTTTAACAAAAACATTTGTAAAATAGTTCTAGAGACTCAACAAACCAAAGAGGTGATTGACTTTGCCCTAAGGAGTCATTCTGCACCTTAAGCTTACACCCCAAATATATTGACGTTTCAAAGTACAATTTTAGCTTTTAAAACCTTCACCAGTGTGTTCCCAACACTAAATATGTTGAGGGAAGAAAATCCAAATGGAGTGATTTATTTGAAAAATTCCCAGGTTGAGTAAAGGTGTCTCTTGAAATGGTGGCCTCAGGGAAAGAGTATATTATGATATATTTGGTAAATGATGTTGAGGGAAATTACAGAAGACTATATAAATTGGGGGTTGGAGAGAGAATAGAAAGAGAGAAAAATATTTTCCCTGGATGAGATTTATGAGTCAAGAAATAGTTGATTCGGAAAGAAAATGTTTCCTTTTGTTCCCTTACCCTTGATAGACTAGCAGCCCTTGGAAAACTGAGGTAGAGAATGATTTTGCCCTTTTATGCTTTGCATAACTTCTCACCATTTCTCCATAGAACAATTGCATGGCAATATATTTTCCTGTTTCTATTCCTTGCTCATCACAAAAAAATGATATGAATTTCTGAACTCTGTTCCTTGTAGACAAGCACAGTTTGAAATCACATTCATTCCTCTTAAAAAGCGTTTAGCTGTATTAGCCTTCATGGGAATGTGTATAGTTGTCCACAGTTTAAGGGAATAAATTGTGTTTCTGCTTAGGAGTCTTGGCTTCTGAGGCAAAGGAAGTTAGGACTTGAAATCATTTTATTGACAAGACAGTCTGAAGCAGCCATCCTCTTGGACTTTAAAATGTTTCACTGACTCAATTCATCTGTAGTAATGGGGGACCAGAGGAATATGATGGCTAAAATTCTCAGAAAATGCAGAAATCACTGATATGCCCTCGTTCAGCTCTTATCTTATCTCAAAGTTATTAATGCGCCACAAATGGATGAGCTGGATGTGTGGCTCCTAACAGATTTTCTAAGGGAAGTGATGTGATCAGAGAACAAGACAAAAAGGAATAAAAGAGGAAGGAGAGAACACTGCAAAGAATATGAATGTCTCATTACTAGATAATCAACCTGTGAACAATTGAAGGTTAGCTATGCGTGGCTCTGGGGAGGAATTTCATTATTTCTTAACTTCCTTTTTCTTCTTAATCTGAGGGTCTCATTACATCATGAAACACTGGATTGAATCAAGGGTTTGGGGCTCTTTGGAGATTGTGAACATTCCTACAGATCAGTGGGGAAAACTATTTGTTGTTAATATATCTCATATCTGTGAGCCTCAAAATTTGTCAAGAACGATTTATAGAGAATCTTCTATGTGTAACCTTGGATAAAGTGCACTAAAGGTGAAAAAAAATAAATACATTGCCCTGGTGGACTTTATGATCTTCCTGAAATTCTTTGGTATTGTTTAGCCTTTACAAACACTGTTTCTTTTGCCTGTCTCTTCTCAGCTGTCCGCCTGGGAAAGGCTTGCTCATCTTTCCAGATTGTACCCTCACATCCCTTCCTCTTTGAAGCTTTCCATAACCCCCTCGGAAGTGTCTTTTTCTTTGTGTTTTCACAGTGCTGTCAGGCCCTGGTTATATCTTACAGTTATCATGTGTTTTCTTATCAATTTCCTCTGGGCTGTAGGCACTCTATAGGCAGGAACACTGTTGTATGCACTCCAGCACCTGGCACAGAGCCTGATACAGTGTCAGTTCAGTTAATGGCCAACAGCCTAGAGGCCAAATATAACCCACACACATTTGGTTTTGTCTAAGAAGTGTGGAGCTACAGAGTGCTTTAAACTGTTTTGAATTAATTGCCAATTCAAGACAAAGATCCACATTTATGATATCACTTGAAATATTAGAAGATATGTCAGCATTAGGCTTATTCTCTTGCACAAAACAGTTGGCTGGAGCTGAGAAGTGGCTATTCCATATAAAAAAGAACAAGTGCTTTCTAGCTAGCCACAGTGGCCAGTGCTCCCTCACATCAACTTGACCTAGAATACCTCATTTATTTACATTACTTGCCTGGTCGCTGAGATATTAGAGATTGCACCTCTTTTTCTCAGACCTGCTTGTCACTTCCTTTCCAACGTCATCCTGGTCCGTACTCCCGTGTCCAGGAAGTAATCTATATCCTTTGAACTCCTCTCAGTTCAGTGGTTCTTAAAGGAGAAGAGGGATGTGCATATCAGAGTCATCTGGGTGCTCTTTCAAAATATTATTTTAGAATCTGAAGGTAGTAGAAACATATTTGAAAATCTTTCACATATAGGGGTGCCTGGGTGGCTCAGTCGGTTAAGCCGCCGACTTCGGCTCAGGTCATGATCTCGCGGTCCGTGAGTTCAAGCCCCGCGTTGGGCTCTGTGCTGACAGCTCAGAGCCTGGAGCCTGTTTCAGATTCTGTGTCTCCCTCTCTCTGACCCTCCCCCGTTCATGCTCTGTCTCTCTCTGTCTCAAAAATAAATAAACGTTAAAAAAAATTAAAATAAAAAAAGAAAATCTTTCACATATAAACCTCTTACCTACTTTAAGAACCACTGAATCTCATCTTTTATCATTCTCTTCCTTACATTAGTTATTAGGCACATGGGTTATAGACTCTACTAGATGGTAACCACCACCCCCCCCCCCCCCACAAGGGGGCAGGATGCTGCTTTATTTCATCTCTGTCTTGGAAAGTGTATTGACTATAGCAGATACTCAATAAATATTTTTTGAATGAAAACTTTAAGTACAGTAGAAAATTCAGAGAAAGGAGACCCTGAATTGGCAGAGGTGGCTGTATAGTCTTCATGGGGGTATGATGGACTTGACCTTTACCAAAACACCATTACCTTTGTGGTCACTTTCAAAGGACCATCCCTTTTAAATGCAACTCCAATGTAATAGTCTGCCAATAAGGCTAATTTCAGAAGGGGGTAGTTAAGGCATTGGAAGAATCTTACTTCCTCAGGAAAATTACTCTATGAAAGTATCTTCGTATCATAAAATATTTGACAGCCCCTTCACATCTTTATTGAAATATCTGTCTTTGCTGAAGAAAAAAAAAATTGAGTACCAGATGTCACTGAGACTAAAGAACCCACTAGAATGTTTTATATATATATTTTCTTGTCTCTATTGTTCATGATTAAGGCCTTAAGGAGATACAGATAACTGAAACTTGTTGGATTAATATACTTCAAACCACATAAATGTTACCGTGTTTTTTATGAAGTGTGACTTGTTTCTATTAAATTCTAATTATGACTACTGTAAAAGAAAATGAAGTCTTTCTAATTACCACAAGAGGGAGATATATAAATAACAGCCTAGGTACTTGACATGCTTTTGTTTGGTACTTAAGCTTGATGAGTTCCACATTCTAGAGTTCTCTGAGAAAAGAGAACAAGAAAGAGGTTTTATGCTTTATATTATCCCCTTATTATGAGACGCCAACTATCTTTTCTGCTCTGTAATTACTTCATTCTGCTCTAGTGGATTTAGCATTCATAACCTGTTTGTAAATATATTAGTATATATGGGTCTACCTCACTTCATGAGCAAGTCAGATTTGGAAGAATCCTAGTTATGCTCAACAGATTCATTCTATCAATACACATTTGTTGTATATTTTAGATCCTGGGCTAGGTAGAGGGATATAAAAGAACAAGACTTTTTTTTTTTTTTTTTTTTTTTGGTCACCGTGGACTTCTCAGTCTAATTGGTGTGTGCCAATACAACACAAGGTGAACAGATTTAGTGGCACTGGCACACAAGAAATGGTTAAAAGAGTCAGAGAAAAAGAAGAAAAAGGTGAGCTATGAAGAATGAGTTGTAGTTATGCAGTTTCAACATGAAGGAAAGGGCATTTCATAGATATTTTAGGCAAATCTAGAGAAACTCTAAAATGTTTAGCCTTTTATGAGAAAAGCAAGTCATCAGCATGGCTGAACTGAAGGATACATGGAAGGCATAATGGGGAGAATATTAAGAAGACTGGTAAATTAGGTTGACATTTTGGGGACATATGGGGAGTAGCTTTCTAACCTCCGTTGGTGAGCCTTTCTTTACCTCAGAGTCTGAAAACTTAAAAATCTGAATTCCTTGATCTCCTTCAGCAGATAGACTCCATCAGTCAAATGTCCTCCTGTGAGATTTGGAAAGTAGAAGTGACATAGGGCCTATCTTTCTGCTGCTTCTGGCTGTATCTGTAAGCATGGTGAAGAATTTGTATTTTCCTACTGTTTAATCTCTAGCTCTTTGTGGGTGTTGAGAGGCTGTCATGGTGGTAGTGATTTTCTGATCTTGAGATTACAATTACTGGGTAAATTTTGAAGTCAACAGTTTGAATTAGAGCTTTGACTATCCATGTTCTTATTTGTGGCTGAGGCAGCAGTAGCTTTGGTGGGAAATTCTGCTGTACTCTGTGAATCATTATTGGGGAGCTGGGCTAGAGTCCACTCCTTCAGCCCTTCTAACTAATTTGTAAACTCCTAATCTTCTAGATTAAGACCCTCTGTTTAAAATAGGTAGTATAGTTTCCATTTACTACAATTCTCATGTAATTTTATCCTGGAGACAGGGGCAATCATTGAAGGATTTTTAAGTAGAGGAATGGAATAACCAGACTTGTTTGTCAGAAAGCTTGGTCTATTGACAGAATGGAGTATGGATTAAAAGGAAACAAAACTGGATACAAGCTTATTAAGACATGGTTGCATATCATGAGAGTGATCAAGAGAATGAGGTGAAATGCTAACACAGTGATGTGTCTCCAGGAAGGGCTCCCTTCATGGACTTGTTCACAGGACTATGTGCATAGAAGGGCCCCAAGCTTGGATCTAATGTTCTTTTATCACCGCCTTAAAATTCTTGGTGATTTTTGTCTTTGAGTTTGTGTTTTACAAGTGAAGTCTGGTGAGACAATGGAGAATGAAAGCCTCAATGGGCTCAAGGCCTCAACTTATGTTGCAAACCTCAGGGTTTGCACGCTCCTAATAAGTATCACTGTGTCTAACACACAGTAACATTAACTAAAAAAACCAGTGAAGAAAGGAGAAAAAAGTCTTATATTTTACTACTTTTAATGGCACTTTTGCCCTCCCTTTTGTACAAGGTGTCCACATTTTCATTTTTCACTGGGCTCCACACATTATGTAGCTGGCCCTGCCTCCAGGTACACTACCTACAACAAAATTGGACCTTTAGCATTGAATAACCCCTTGTTTATAAATGGCCTGTGGTTTATTATGCTAAAAGAATGGTTGTCTTCTCTCCAGATTTGAGTTGCTTATAGTAGGACATGTTCTACGACCAGAAACGGTGGGAGAAGAGGAAAATAAAATTCCTTGTATTTTATCTGTAGACTTTGTGTGTGCAGAGGTGTGTGTGTGCATGAGAGGGTCTATATATAGGGAAAGATAGAATGAGGGAAAGAAAGAGTAGAGAGGGAGAAGATTCGGGGGAGAGACAGGTTCACCTCCAGTGCAAAGATGTAAAAGAGAAAAAGGACATTGATCAAGAACATGGGGGAAATGTTTGAATCTGGCAAAGAGATGGGTATGCTCTTTCAGAGAAAGAAGGGAAGGAAGTTATAATGGTTGAAAATAAAAGTGATTTTAAAGGTGGCCGGGGTATATCTTCTATTTCTTAATTTTGGTTGAATAAAAGTTAATAAGACTGGAAATTAGAGGATAGAAGAAAACAAAAAAAGTTTAGCTGTTGGAAACAGTAGAAGGAACACGCTGGAGATAAATAAAAAAAAGACTATAAAGAATTATTTGCTATTTGAGGCAATTCCTTGATTTTAAAGAAGGGGTCATCATAGGCTTAACTACAAAGCACCAGCACCTTTCATGCATTAGAAATAATTTTGTTTCAACAGATTCCATGTGACACCACTTCCTTTGGCATATCTATTGCTTAAAGCAAAGAATTTTTTTAATTTTAAGTTACTTTTAAATTTTTACTTGGCTTCAGTGAATTCCTAATTTGTACTTTTGGATCTCAGCTTTTCACTCTTTGCTTTATCTAGTGTTTTCCTTGCTTGGATTTCCAGGGAGTGCAGGTCACAGCATCAACTGACAACTTCCTTTGGCTCATGAGTCTTGCTTGTTAAAAACATACCTTAAGGACGGGTTTTAGTATATGTAAGTGGGTAGAACTTACCCTAGCTTGACCATGCTCAGAAACATATCCTGGAAGTTTCTTATTTGTCAACACTGCAGTATTGACCCTTCTTGCTCAGACTCTATTCCTAGTGGCTCTTATAAATTGTTTCTGCAACGAAATAGCCCTTAGCATGTCCTGTGAGGTTCTCTGAACATTGCTCTGGAAGAGGGCAAGCCTCTGCTTTTTGTGGTCACTTAGTGCTTCTCTTGTTTTCACAGTCCTATTGTTTTTGAGCTTTAAGAAGGAAAAATATGTGTTATGCAATGCATTTCGTTCAGCCCCCAGGTATAACATGGGACCATTTTTATACCATTAGGAAATCCATCACCACTGTCTTTAAAAGTCAATATTTTTATATGATGGTAGAGACTAATTTACTTGTTTTTCATTGGCCAGGAGGGGTGGGTAAATAAGATATCCTGACAGTTTGTGTTTCTTTATGAGTATTAGCATATCTTCATAGAGAAGAGCATGATGTCTCAATCGGTAGTTTTCGTATGTAAGCATAAAACCCTCCTGCAGTAAACTCGGGGGAAAAAAGGGTATTTATAACAAGAACACTGGGTATAAACCAGAATCCAAGCATATCACTCCCCAGTGGCTAACTCAAAGGGATAGAGGATGTTTGTAACAAGGAGACTGGGTAGACTTCAGACTCAGAGGCAGAATTGAACAGGTGGATCTTGTCAAGGGCAAGATCTAGATTGCTCTGTGGAGTCAGGGATAAGGAACTAAAGGACAAACAAACTCTTTTTCCAGGAGCTTTCATTAGAAACGCTTGCTTCCTACTGTTTTCATCTTTTATGACTCACACATCTTTCAGATTGTTAGGAAAGAAAGAGTGTGATTGACTTGACCTAACACTGCACACATAGCCACTTCTTGGCTGAGTATGTGACTGTTCCACTATGTGCCCAGTAGGAGAAGCAATATTCCCAACTGAAAATGAACACCGACTATTTTCAGGCTTGTTCACATGTGCCTCATTTAACCCTCACCTTGAGCTCACACCCTATGGGGTATGTATTATTATTGCTTTCCAAACAAAGAAGTTAAAGCTCTGAGAAGCAATCTTTGAAAAGATCAACAAAATTTGTAAGCCTTTGGCCAGACTCATAAAATAAAGAGAGAGAGAGAGTGAGTGAAACAGGACTCAAATACACAAAATCAGAAATGAAAGAGAAGATATAATAACATACACCACAGAAATACAAATAATTGTAAGAGAATGTTACGAAAAACTATATGATAACAAATTGGACAACATAGAAGAAAGGAATAAATTCCTAGAAACATATAACCTACCAGAACTGAAGCAGGAATAAATAGAAAAGTTGAACAGACTGATAATCAGAAATGAAATTGAGTTGGCAATCAAAAAACTCCCAACAAACAAAAGTCCAGGACTAGATGGCTTCACAGGTGTATTCTACCAAACATTTAAGGAAGAGTTATTATCTATTCTTAAACTATTCTAAAAAATACAAGAGGAGGGAAAAGTTCCAAATTCATTCTATGAGGCCAGTATCACCTTGATACCAAAACCAGATAAAGACATCACACAAAAAAAGGTAATTATAGGCCAGGATCTCTGATGAACATACATGCAAAACTCCTCAACAAAATATTAGCAAAGCAAATACAACAATACATTTAAACAATCATTCACCACAATCAAGTGGGATTTATTCTGGGGATGCAAGAATGAGTCAATATTCACAAACCACATCAACAAGAAAAAGGGAAAAACAATAGGATCATTTCAGTAGATGGATAAATAGCATTTGAACAAAGTACAACATCCATTCATGATAAAGACTCTTAACAAAGTAGGTCTGAAGGGAACATACCTCAACATCGTAAAGGCCTTATGTGAAAAATCCACAGCTAACATAATACTCTTTGGTGAAAAACTGAGAGCTTTTCCCCTAAGATCAGGAAGAAGACAAGGATGTTCACTCTCACCACTTAAAAAAATTTTTTTAATGCTTATTTATTTTTAAGAGAGAGACAGAGCATGAGTGGGGGAGGGGCAGAGAGAGAAGGAGACACAGAATCCAAAGCAGTCTCCAGGTTCCAAGCTGTCAGCACAGAGCCAGATGTGGGGCTCTAACTGGTGAACCACAAACTCATGACCTGACCTGAAGTCGGATGCTTAACCAACTGAGACACCCAGGTACCCCTCACCAATTTTATTCAACATAATACTGGAAGTTCTAGCCACAGCAATCAGACAACAAAAAGAAACAAAAGGCATCCAGATTGGTAGGGAAGAAGTAAAACTTTCACTGTTTTCAGATGACATGATACTATATATAGAAAACCCTAAAGACTCCACCAGAAAACTGCTAGAATTGGTAAATTAATTCAATTAGGTCATAGGATACAAAATTGTTGTACAGGAATCTGTTTCATTTGTACACAATAATAATGAATCAGCAGAAGGAGAAATTAAGAAAACAATCCCATTTATAGCTTCACCAAAAATAATAAAATACCTAGGAACAAAAACCAGAGGTGAAAGACTCTGGAAACTATGAAACACTGATGACAGAATTTGAAGATGACACAAACAAATGGGAAGATTCCATGCTGATGGGTTGGAAGAAATACTATTAAAATGGCCATACAACCCAAAGCAATATATATATATATATATATATATATATATATATATATATATATATATATAAAATTCAATCCATATCAAAACACTAATAGCATTTTTCAGAAAACTAGAACAAATAATCTTAAAGTTTCTATGGAACCACAAAAGACCCCTAATGGCCAAAGCAATCTTGAAAAGAGGACAAAACTGGAAGTATCACAACCCTAGATTTCAAGATATACTACAAAGCTGTAGTAATCAAAACTGGTACTAGCACAATAATACACACATAGATCAGTGGAACAAAATAGAAAGCCTAGAGATAAACCATGATTATATGGTCATTAATCTTTGACAAAGGAGGTGAGAATATGCAATGAGAAAGAGACAGTTTCTTTAGCAAATGATATTGGTAACACTGGACAGTTACATGCAAAAGAATGAAACTGGCTCAATTTATTATGCAATACACAAAAATAAACTCAAAATGGGTTAAGTACCTGAATATGAGACTTGAAACCATAAAACTCCTAGAAGAGAGCACAGGCAGTAATTTCTCTGACATTTACAGTAACAACATCTTTCTAGATACATCTCCTGAGGCCAGGGAAACAAAAGCAAAAATAAACTATTGGGACTACAAAAAATAAAAGGCTTCTGCACAGCAGAGGAAACAATCAACAAAACTGAACAAGAACCTACTAAATGGGAGAAGACATTTGCAAATGACATAGCTGATAAATGGCAGGTATCCAAAATATATAAAGAACTCAATGCCCAAAAAACAAAAAAACCCAGTTAAAAAATGGGCAGAAGACATGAGCACACATTTCTCCCAAGAAGACATACAGATGGCTAACAGACATGTGAAAAGATGTTCAATATCACTAAGTATCAGGGAAATGCAAATCCGGATCACAATGACATATCACCTCACAGCTGTCAGAATGGCTAAAATCAACCACATGAGAAACAACAGGTGTTGGTGAGGGTGTGGAGCAAAATAAGCCCTCTTGCACTGTTGGTGGGAATGCAAACTGGTGTAGCCACTGTGGAAAATGGCATGGAGGTTTCTCAAAAAATTAAATAGAATTACCCTATGATCCAGTAATTCCACTACTGGGTATTAACCCAAAGAATACGAATACACTAATATGAAAAGATACATGCACCCATATGTTTATTGCAGCATTATTTACAATACCCAAATTATGAACGCAGTCCAGGTAGTCACTGATAGATTGATAGATAAATGGATAAAGAAGAGGTGGTGTGTACATAGATATAGATATGGAATATTACTCAGCCATAAAAAGAATGACATATTACTAATTATTAGTAGAGATGATGATGATGATGGTTTTAGGGCCATTATAAGTGTTCTTCCCTCCTTTTAGATTTGGTTTGTTAATTAATCACAAGTACTTAGAAGGGTTTAGCTGCCGAAATGGCCTTCTTTCTATCAATTGAATGCATCATCACATGCTCTTTTTTTCATAGGAGAGGCCCTTAGAGACTCAATTTGAGTCCCCTTATATTTGATATGATCCTAGAAGAACCAAATTTTAACTTCAGAAGTGGACTTAATTGAATCATCCATTATTAAAAAAACTGATAGGAATAATAATTGCTGGCCTGGCAGAAAAATGGATCCAAAAAGACACCAGAAATCAAAAGGCCCAGTCAGAAGGAACCATTAAGCCCCAAGGGCATATGTCATTTGTATCTCAGTAGACACTGAGGGATTCACTATATTAAACCACAAGACAATCACCATTTTCTTAAAAGAACATTAAATTATGCTCAGTGTCTTCCATCTAAAATGCATGAAAGGACAAGTTTATTCCCACCCAAAGCTGAGGTGTCACAACCACTTGCTGGTGTGCTGCTTTGAGCTGAACACCCACGTGGGACTCCCAGCAGAGTGTTCCCATAACGATGACCTTTCAGTGAGTTGTGCCCATTTATCCTCCTCTGACATAGGAGAGAACAGCATCAAGGGCCAAACCCATGATAATATACTGTGGTTTCTTCAAACACACAATGGATTTTTTAAGACATGTATCTTTCTTCTTTTAGTGTTGAAAGTACTCCGTACACATACCATGAATTTATCTTACTTCAGTGGGGCTGAAGACGAGGTTTCAAACCTTATTTCCTACTATCTGAACTTTTTTACTCTCTTTATATCCCTTTTAGTAGCTCTTCATCTTTTAGTGAAAGCCTTTGGCAGTCTTTACTGCATTCTTTCTAGAGTATAAAGTTACTTGAGAGAAGAGATCACATTTTGGCCATTTTTTTTTCACTGCTTGCTTACTTTCCTCCCACATATTTCCTTCTCTGACTACTGCCACTGTGAGGATTTTAAACGCTGTCAGTGGGCCTTGGGGAGCATTGTGCCATTGTGACACAATTTTCAAATATCCCATCACATTTTAAAGGGATCAAGCTGATCATACTAAAGAAAGGCTGATGCTTTGGGATAGAATGAAGCTAAGTATGAGCTAAGTAGGAGGAAAGGAAAGAATGATGCAAAAAACACTAGGCTCAAGGGAAATGAAAGAACATAGACCTGGGGAGCCTTGAAGGAACTGTGACAAAGGCAGAAGACAAGGAATAGGAAAATAAAAGTATTTCTAGATGAAAACATAACAAAGGGACTCAAGTTTAGTTGGTGAAAGTTATTATACCAATGGCAATTACAAGACACCATAACAAGTACACAGTAGATCAAAGTCTTTATGGTTATAGCAGTTGGGGTAGACTAAACTGCTTACCAAATAGATGTCACCACAAATTGACCCAGGCAAAGTATAAGCTTATTTCTTGCTTATGTTACAGGCCAAAGTAGATGCTTGGGTAGGCAAAGAGCTCCTCTCCATTTGGCAATTTAGAAACCCAGACTCTTTCCTTCTTGTGTCTCTGCCATCTATCCCTGGGATTTAATCATTGTCTGCACCCACACAGTGAAAAAGGAATGGAGAGGCACCTGCTCACTTAGATACCCCTGCCCAGGAGGGACACACATGACATTTCACATTCCACTGGAGATGACTCAACCATTTGGCCTACATTTCTTTTTTTTTTTTTTTTTTTTAATTTTTTTTTCAACGTTTTTTATTTATTTTTGGGACAGAGAGAGACAGAGCATGAACGGGGGAGGGGCAGAGAGAGAGGGAGACACAGAATCGGAAACAGGCTCCAGGCTCCGAGCCATCAGCCCAGAGCCTGACGCGGGGCTTGAACTCACGGACCGCGAGATCGTGACCTGGCTGAAGTCGGACGCTTAACCGACTGCGCCACCCAGGCGCCCCTTGGCCTACATTTCTTAGGGAGGCAGGGAAATGCAGTCCAACAAGGGCTCAGATGAAGTCCAGGTATTACAGAAGAAGGGAAGAATAGATTTCCATAGACAGCTCATGTTTTTGCCACCGTGGCTCAGGGAGTAATAGCATAGCCATAGGGTTCAACAGATCTGTTTTAGAATTCTTACCTTGTAAGACTGGTCACTTATGTAGGCTCTGTACAAACCCAAATAACTTCATGTACAAAATAGAGATAATAGTAACATCTACCTCATAGGATTCTTATGAGGATTAGATGAGATAATTAGTATAGTGCATTTAGCACAGTGCATGGCAACTATAAACATCCAGTAAATGTTTGCTATTATTCTTCATAGCTACGGCCCAAATAAAGGAAAGCAATAGACATTTATTCTGTACCTACTTTAGCTTCAAACTGATGATAAACAATTTACATATGTTTACTGTATAATTCTCAAAACAGAACCTTGAGATAGGTATTATCTGCTTGTTATAGATGAGTGGCTTAAATATCAGAGAGGTAACACAGCTAGGATATAGGAAAGCAGGATTTGAGCCAAAGTTTATTTGATTCTAAACCTCATATTACTTCTACTAAGCATATAAATGGAGGAAAAAACAAATGGGGGGGGGGTGAGGCAGATGACTAGAAGAAACAGCTAAAGTCAGGACAAAAGAGTGGAAACTATTTGAACTCAGAATAGAGGCCTTAGAGAAGAGGGACCAAAAACTTAATTATCAACCTCTAATCTTAACTTACAGTTTAGAGGTGGGACCGTTAAGCTGACGGGAAGAAGAGTATGTTAGACTTAACAAGAGTTAGACTTGTGCAAAACTAGCACAGAATTATATTTGTGTTTGTATTCTACCTCTAATGTGTTCAATCTGCTGCCTGAGACTCCAGGTACTGGTCAAGTTTAATGATATGCTTAAAATCTTTGTGTGCTGTTATTAGGACCATTTTCAGAGAAGATGCAGCAGAGGAAATTTGGGACCCAGGTGTGTAGTCATTGAAGGGAAAAAATCTTTCAAGTGCTTCTGGAGGTAAATGGATAGATTCCATCTTTATTTGTAAAAGATATTCTCTCCCACTTCATCTTTAGGGATAATAACTCAGGTCAATTTTCTGGAATTCCCATAAGCCCTTATAAAAAACCCCTTTAAATGTATAATACAAACCCATACTGAACATATTCTTTATTAGAGGGCTTCTCAGAAACTTTGCTATGCTAACTTGCATTAGAGCAATTTACATTGTGGAGACATAGTATACAATATTTCTCAAATCTATTTGCCATAGAGCATTTAGCCATAGGGACTATTGCTTCAGGTAATATACTTTGGGAAACACTGATCTAATATATTTCATTGGCTAGTGATTCAGAATGACCTAAATTTTGATATCTTTGAAATGGGTTTGCTGTGTTCTTAGAAAAACACATTTTCCAGAAGTTTGTGAGATTTCTTTCACAGTACGACCAAGGAAAATCCCTTTAAACCACTTCTTAAACTACTATGTATGGAGACACTCTTAATTGCATATGCAGCAGTCATTATATCCTCTTTTTCCCTTGTTAGGTCAACAATGTGCCCTCTTTCAGGGGACATATCATGGAGAGTTTAATCAAGTATTAGTAGTCATCTTTCCAAGAGTAAGTGTTGGTTTAGGGGTTAGACATATGGCTCTGTACTGGCCAATAAGGCAAAGAGAATTTTTCTTATATATATATATATATATATATATGTGTGTGTGTGTATATATATATGTATGTGTATATATATATATATATTTCCTAGTTTTCCTAGGTGCATATATATATATATTCCTAGATATATATATATATATATATATATATATATATATATTTCCTATATATATATATATTCCTAGATATATATATATATATTTCCTAGATAGATATATATATATTTCCTAGATATATATATATATATATATGTATATAATATTTCATTAAAAAGACAGACTAGTGAGGAGCAAACCTCACTTCTGCCTGTTCACTCCTTCCCACCTTGAACATTGCTAGGTAAGGATGTGCAAGCATCACAGGACAGGATGAGATGTCTAGGAGAGTTGAAGACATTGCATCAATACCTTTGCTACATTTGATCCAATCCTAGAACCATCCACTTATGAAATTCCTGTCAAGTGGGATTATATAGATCTATTTTGTTTGATTCACTTTTATCTGGGCATTTTCTTACCTGCAGCATAGAGAATTTTGATACCTAAGATATATGTGGAATGACAAGCCACACACTCCCTGGGCACAGCTAGGGATGCAGTGATACCTATAGCACTAACAGCAGGTCCCTTCCTTTTTTCTTCCTCTTAAAAAACCACATTAGAATGAAAGTAAGGGTTGACTTTCAACTCTGTTGACATAGTTGCATGAACACTTCAAACTTGTTCTAATTTAGAAAACAAAATTATTTCAAATTTTGTCACTTTGAAATACAAGTAACAAGTGATGTGGGACACACCTTATAACTGAATGATAAGCAGTGCACTATAACACTGCGTTTGACACCTCTGATACAAGACAATTACCTCACAGATTTTGCTTGTCAAATTAGCCTTGTAGATAAGGATTCTAATTGGCCTAGTCCAAAGGTTAGTAGACCTCTGTAAAGAGCATCATAGTAAATATCTTTGGCTTTGTGGGCTGTATAGTTCTCTGCCACAACTACTGAACTCTGCCTTTGCATTGTGAAGGCAGTTACAGCCTGTCATTAACAGTCATGGCTGTATTCCAGAACAACTTGGTTTACAAAAATCAACAGTATGCTGATTTTGGCCCATGGGTTGTAGTTGGCTCACCCCTTGTTTTCTGCCATTCTCCCCCCTTATCATTTCATATTCTCTGTCTAGCATTTGAAAAAATGATCCCCCTTTTATAGATGAAGAATTTAAAGCTTAGAGAAGTTAAGTGATATGTCCATGAACAAGTCACATGGCAATTTGGGATTCAACCCCACTTCTGGTTTGCTCCCGAGCCTGTGATCATCCCTAGTGCCCTGACACTCTACCACATTTGGGTTCTTTTCTGCAGATCAGAACAGGCTTATGTTGGAGCGGAGCCAGAAGTCCATTTTGGTGGTAAAACAGAGGCACCCAAAAGACTCCTTGTGAAGAATGAAAGTTCAATCTGATTATTGAAATTTGAAGAGCTGGGTTATGGTCCTTCCTCCAACTGGGAATTATTTTCTCAATTTATTTCTAGAAATAAGAAGGGTGTCTTTTCTCCTATCTTGGACCTGTCTAGCTAGGATCTTTTCAGGTTTGTCAAATGCTGACATGGGCTCTGCCTTTGAGTGTCAGCCCAAGGAAACCAGCTGCCCTTGCATGCTAACAAGACAACATTTTTCTTGGATCATTTGTTCTTCAACCTGGGCCACCTCTGAGCCCATTTCTGACAAAGACTCTCCTTCCCCACAGGCCAGTTCCTCTCCTACAAACTCTGAAAGGGCCTCTGAAGCCAACACTGTTTACCAATTTGTTCTTAAAAGTGTCAGAATTGTAATCAGACGAGGTCAAGCAACAATTCTCACAGCTGTTATAAAACATTGCTAATTGCTCTACAGGCTTAATAGAAAACACAGCACTGAAGCCTGGAAATGGTAATTATTGTGACTCAGGTTTCTGGGCCTAAATTCCCTAGTTGCATGTTCCTTTCCAGGCAAAGGTGGTGGGGGTGGGGGAAGCAAAACATGAAATATCCCAATCCCAATTGTGATAATAATAATAATAATAATAATAATAATAAAATCATACAAAGTACTGATGACATAAATAGTCTCCCTGATAATTAAACTTTGGATCCTTTGTCAAGAAGGCAGTCTAGATCTCATGAGTAGAATGAAACTGAAGATTTAGATTCTCTACCTCATGTTAAGAAATATTGATTGCAGCCCACAAGAAGGCTTTCACTTAACCACATTTTAAAAAGCTTTCATAAATATTGCAATAAAGTGAAATTCATTGCTAGTTAAACTCTAACACCGGCATGAGCTTATTTATCATCCAGATGACTGAGCTGCTGGGAAGAGGAAACAGAGAGACAGTAGGGGATTTATATAGCACATCTTGAAATATCTTTCTGCAAGGTAACAAAGGCCATGCTCCATATTCGCATCTAAAGGCCAATAAACAATTTTCAGAAAAAGAAAAATAAAGGTGGTGGAAATAGAGTACACTGGGAAATTCTATTTACACTATAGTCAATTATTGCAGTGTTCAGCTTTATTAGAAACTTTTTTTTTTCCCATTAAGCATAGCTTGTCAGAAATCCTATACCAAGGGAATAAAATGTCAGGATGGTGTCCAAATCATTATAGCATGTTCCTCATAACAGATTCTTACTTCTAGAAACTCTAAATGATTTGTGACAGTGTTCATGGCATTTGAAAGTAAAATTAGTCAAGTGAGATTTTTTAATGAAGAATCTTTGATAGGAAGAGCTGTTTGAGTTAAGCCTGCTGACACATGTACCTGAATTTTTTTCCTGCCCCATGCTTTCATTCACAAAGTGAAAAGTCCTGTCCAAATCCATGCCATGTGTTGTTTTCAAATAGGACACTGCTTAAATAAAGTTTATATCCCTAAAGACATCAAAATAAAAACAGTTTAAAAAGAAAGAGAGGAAAAATTATTTGTAAAGAATGCAATTCCCATTTCATTTGAAGTACCATTAACTTTAAAGGTGAAATGAAATATAGTCAGTGGAGAAAATCAGATTAGAGAGAAAACAAAGACAGAAAATGTAAAACAGAGAGAACATGACATACAAAAAAAACCCAAAATTGACAGTACATTCATTTTCTAGAGGCCATAAATTTTTCTCTGAGCTCCTTAGTTTCCCAAACAAAAAAAGGTAAATAGTCACATGATTCTGGGCCCATAAAATAAAACTAATATAAAGCAATTGTGCATGATAGACATAAATTTTTGGTACTATGACAGAATGGTGAGAAGTTTGTCCTATGAGATCTTATAAAGAGAAAATTGTGTTGAATGATAAAATGTATCCTCAAAAACATTATGAGAGTAAGTGTAGTAAGGTATCTTATCAAGCTTGTTCTCATAATATCTCTCAGTCTGGGTAAGTGTTAAATTGGTACAGCACACTTCAGCCAATTCAGCAGCTGTACAAGAGGAGGGCTAAACCTCTGTTCTGTAACTGATGAAACTATGGTTTGTCTTTGTTCCTGTTGCTCCCTCTTTCTGTTGGCCCTTTTACCTGGTGTCTTATTTTTCATATTTGTTTTATACAGTCTCTTGGGTTCACCAAACAGAACCTGCCATAGGAAATACAAGTAGAGAACCTACTTTCCTTATAGAGTGGTGGTCATGTTGGGTCTTAATTTACACACACACACACACACACACATATTTATATATATATATATATATATATATATATATATATATATATGCACATACATATATATCTGGACCTTTAGGAAGTCAAGACAGGCAGCTAGGGTTCCTGGGTATACAAGTGTCTGAAAGTTTAGCCAGTACAGCATAGTCCTGGCTTATGCCTGCCATCCTGGTATAATTACAGTAGGGCCCCTTTCATGCTTAGAGATATCTCAGTTTGGAAGCTAAGTAACATGATCGATCACCTTACCTCTGGATGCACTAGAGTCAAAGGAGGGAACCTAGTGATGTTTCCAATTAGTTCCCCCCAGGCCAGTGGGCCAATTACTGGGGAACATATCAAAAATTTCATGACAGAAGAAATGAAATAGTTAACCTACAGGATCAAAGCTACCTTTGAATATACCTAAAGAATTGGAGTCACTGGACAACTAAATTATCTATATCATATCAGACGTTAAGTCACTTTCCACTTGGAACAGAAAGAGCTCTGACATTGATGGAGATATGAGAACTTGGATCCAGCAGCTATTTAGGAAGTGCAGCACCATTTATAGCATCATCAACACAAGAGGAGAGGGTGGTAGTGAAAGGTGGCTGAGATAGGAGCAGTGACATTTAATGTCTGAAAGCAAGATCAGAAAGGGCATGAGCCATGGGGGATATTATGGGAAGAGAAGAGGAGAATCGCTTTCTTGAAACTATATACATTCTACATTACTACTTAAGGTAAGAACTATACTTAGTGCTACTGATTTGAGTGTGTATGTGTGTGTGTGTGTGTGAGAGAGAGAGAGAGAGAGAGAGAGAGAGATAAAGAGAGAGAAGCATTGAGAATGAGATATAGAACAAAAATAGAAAGAGAAAACTGGGGATTGGAGCAATGACAGCTTGCTGGTGATTAACTTGGAGACTCAGGAACAAAAGTGAGAAAGGCAAACATCTCTGTGACTACCAACCAGGCTGAAGGGAGGCAATTGCTAGAAATGGACTTTATTTTTTATTTTCATTTTCATTTTTATTTTTTAAAATTTACATCCAAATTAGTTAGCATATAGTGCAACAATGATTTCAGGAGTAGATTCCTTAGTGCCCCTTACCCATTTAGCCCATCCCTCCTCCTACAACCCATCCAGTAACCCTCAGTTTGTTCTCCATATTTATGAGTCTCTTCTGTTTTGTCCCACTCCCTGTTTTTGTATTATTTTTGTTTCCCTTTTTTTTGCATTTAAAAAAAAAAAAAACTACATCCAAATTAGTTAGCATATATTGTAAAAGTGATTTCAGGAGTAGATTCCTTAGTGCCCTTTACCCATTTAGTCCATCCCCCCTCCCACCCACAACCCCTCCAGTAACCCTCTGTTTTCCATATTTAAGAGTCTCTTCTGTTTTGTCCAACTCCTTGTTTTTACATTATTTTTGTTTCCCTTCCCTTATGTTAATCTGTTTTCTCTCTTAAAGTTCTCATATAAGTGAAGTCATATGATTTTTGTCTTTCTCTGGCTAATTTCACTTGGCATAATATCATCCAGTTCCATCCATGTTGTTGCAAATGGCAAGATTTCATTCTTTTTGATTGCTGAGTAATACTCCATTTTGTATATATATATATATATATATATATATATACACACACCACATATATATATATATATATACCACACACACACACACACATATATATATATATACCACATTGTGTATGTGTGTGTGTGTATATATATATATATATATACCACATCTTCTTTATCCATTCATCCATCGATGGACATTTGGGCTCTTTTCATACTTTAGCTATTGTTGATAATGCTGCTATAAACATGGGGGGGGCATGTGTCCCTTTGAAACAGCACACCTGTGTCCCATGGATAAATGCCTAGTAGTGTAATTGCTGGGTCATAGCATAGTTCTATTTTTACTTTTTTGAGGAACCTCCATACTGTTTTCCAGAGTAGCTGCACCAGCTTGCATTTCCACCAACAATGCAAAAGAGATCCTCTTTCTCTGCATCCTCGCCAACATCTGTTGTTGCCTGACTTGTTAATGTTAGCCATTCTGACAGGTGTAAGGTGATATCTCATTGTGGTTTTGATTTGTATTTCCCGGATAATGAGCGATGTTGAGCAGTTCTTCATGTGTTGGTTGGCCATCTGGATGTCTTCTTTGAAGTGTCTATTCATGTCTTTTGCCCATTTCTTCACTTGATTATTTGTTTTGTGGGTGTTGAGTGTGATAAATACTTTATAGATTTTGGATACTAACCCTTTATCTGATATGTCATTTGCAAATATCTCCTCCCATTCTGTCGGTTGCCTTCTAGTTTTGCTGATTGTTTCCTTCACTGTGTGGAAGATTTTTATTTTGATAAGGTCCCAGTAGTTCATTTTTTCTTTTGTTTCCCTTGCCTCCAGAGATGTGTTGAGTAAGAAGTTGCTGTGGCCAAGATCAAAGGGGTTTTTGCCTGCTTTCTTCTCAAGGATTTTGATGGCTTCCTGTCTTACATTTAGGTCTTTCATCCATTTTGAGTTTATTTTTGTGTATGGTGTAAGAAAGTGGTCCAGATTCATTCTTCTGCATGTCGCTGTCCAGTTTTCCAAGCACCATTTGTTAAAGAGACTGTCTTTTTTCCATTGGATATTCTTTCCTGCTTTGTCAAAGATTAGTTGGCCATACGTCTGTGGGTCCATTTCTGGGTTCTCTATTCTGTTCCATTGATCTGAGTGTCTGTTCTTGTGCCATACCATACTATCTTGATGATTACAGCTTTGTTGTAAAGCTTTAAGTCTGGGATTGTGATGCCTCCTGCTTTGGTTTTCTTTTTCAAGATTGCTTTGGCCGTTAGGGGTCTTTTCTTGTTCCATACAAATTTTGGGATTATTTGTTCTAGCTCTGTAAAGAATGCTGGTGTTACTTTGATAGGGATTGCATTGATTATGTAGATTGCTTTGGGTAGTATCAACATTTTAACAATATTTGTTCTTCCTATCCAGGAACATGGAATCTTTTTCCATTTTTTGGTGTCTTCTTCAATTTCTTTCATAAGCTTTCTATAGTTTTCAGTGTATAGATTTTTTACCTCTTTGGTTAGATTTATTCCTAGGTATTTTATGTTTTTTTGTGCAACTGTAAATGGGATAAATTCCTTGATTTGTCACTTCATTGTTGGTGTATAGGAATGCAACCAATTTCTGTGCATTGATTTTATATCCTGAAACTTTGCTGAATTTATGAATCAATTCTAGCAGTTTTTTGGTAGACTCTTTTGGGTTGTCCATATAGAGTATCATGTCATCTGTGAAGAGTGAAAGTTTGACCTCCTCCTGGCCAATTTAGATGCTTTTTATTTCTTTGTGTTGTCTGATTGCAGAGGCTAAGACTACCAATACTATGTTGAATAACAGTGGTGAGAGTGGACATCCCTATCTTGTTCCTGTCTTTAGGAGGAAAGCTCTCAGGTTTTCCCCACTGAGGATGATATAGCTTTGGGTTGTTCATACTTGGCTTGTATGATCTCCAGGTAGGCTCCTTCTATCCTTATATTCTTGAGGGTTTTTATCAAGAAAGGATGCTGTATTTTGTCAAATTCTTTCTCTGCATATATTGAGAGGATCATATGTTTCTTGTCCTTTCTTTTATTGATGTGATGAGTCACACTAATTGTTTTGCGGATATTGAACCAGCCCTGCATCCCAGGTATAAATCCCACTTGGTCATGGTGAATCATGTTTTTTAATGTATTGTTGGATCCGGTTGGCTAATGTCTTGTTGAGGACTTTTGCATTCATGTTCATCAGGGAAATTGGTCTATAGTTCTCCTCTTTAGTGGGGTCTCTGTCTGGTTTTGGAACCAAGGTAATGCTGGCTTCATAGAGAGAGTTTGGAAGTTTTCCTTCCATTTCTATTTTTTGGAACAGTTTCAAGATTATAGGTGTTAACTCTTCCTTAAATGTTTGGTAGAATTCCCCTGGAAAGCCATCTTGCCCTGGACTCTTGTGTTTTGGCAGATTTTTGATTACTCATTCAATTTCCTTACTGGTTATGGGTCTGTTCAAATTTTCTATTTCTTCCTGTTTCAGTTTTTATAGTATATATGTTTCTAGGAACTTGTCCATTACTTCCAGATTGCCCATTTTATTGGCATATTATTGCTCATAATATTCTCTTATTATTGTTTTAATTTCTGTTGTGTTGGTTGTGATCTCTACTCTGTCATTCTAGATTTTATTTATTTGGGTTCTTTCCTTTTTCTTTTGCTCAACCTGGCTAGTGGTTTATCAATTTTGTTAATTCTTTCAAAGAACCAGCTTCTGGTTTCATTGATCAGTTCTACTGTTTTTTTTTTGGTTTCGATAACATTAATTTCTGTTCTAATCTTTATTATTTCCTGTCTTCTGCTGGTTTTGGGTTTTATTTGCTGTTCTTCTTCCAGCTCCTTAAGGTGTAATGTTAGGTTGTGTAGCTGAGATCTTTCTTCCTTCTTTAGGAAGGCCTGGATTGCTATATACTTTCCTCTTAGGACTGCCTTTGCCATGTACAGAGCTTTTGGGTTGTGGTGTTATCATTTTCATTGACTTCCATATACTTCTTAATTTCCTCCTTAACTGCTTGGTTAGCCCATTCATTCTTTAATAGGATGTTCTTTAGTTTCCAAAGTATTTGTTACTTTTCCAAATTTTTTCTTGTGGTTGATTTTGAGTTTCATAGTGTTGTGGTCTGAAAATATTCATGGTATGATCTCGATCTTTTTGTACTTAACTTAGGGCTGATTTGTGTCCCAGTATATGGTCTATTCTGGAGAATGTTCCATGTGCACTGGAGAAGATGTATATTCTGCTGCTTTAGGATGAAATGTTCTGAATATATCTGTTAAGTCCATCTGGTCCAGTGTGTCATTCAAAGCCATTGTTTCCTTGTTGATTTTTTGGTTAGATGATCTGTCCATTGCTGTGACTGGGGTGTTGAAGTCTCCTACCATTATGGTATTACTATTGATGAGTTTCTTTATGTTTGTCAGTAATTGATTTATATATTTGGGTGCTGCCAATGTTTACAATTGTTAGGTCTTCTTGGTGGATAGACCCCTTGATTATGATATGAGGCCCTTCTTCATCTCTTGATACAGTTTTTATTTTAAAGTCTAGATTGTCTGATATAAGTATGGCTACTCCGGCTTTCTTTTGTTGACCATTAGCATGATAGATGGTTCTCCATCCCCTTATTTTCAATCTGAAGGTGTCTTTAGGTCTAAAGTGGGTCTCTTGTAAACAGCATATAGATGGATCTTGTTTTCTTATCCATTCTGTTACCCTATGTCTTTTGATTGCAGCATTGAGTCCATTGATGTTTAGAGTGAGTACTGAAAGATTAATTTATTGCCATTATGATGCTTGTAGAGTTGGAGTTTCTGGTGGTGTTCTCTGGTCCTTTTGAATCTTTGTTGCTTTTGGTATTTATTTATGTTTTTATATATATTTTCATCTTTTCTCCCCTCAGAGAGTCCCCCTTAAAACTTCTTGCAGGGCTGATTTAGTGGTCACAAACTCCCTTAATTTTTGTTTGTCTAGGAAACTTTTTATCTCTATTTCTATTTTAAATGACAGCCTTGCTAGATAAAGAATTCTTGGTTGCATATTTTTCTGATTCAGCACACTGAATATATCATGCCACTCCTTTCTGGCCTGCCAAGTTTCTGTGGATAGGTCTGCTGCAAACCTGATCTGTCTTCCCTTGTATGTTAGGGACTTTTTTCTCCCTTACTGCTTTCATGATTCTCTCCTTGCTTGAGTGTTTTGTGAATTTGACTATGATATGCCTTGTTGATGGTCAGGTTTTTTTTTTTTTTTTTTTTTTTTAATCTAAGGGGGTTATCTGTGCTTCCTGGATTTTGATGTCTGTGTCTTTCCCCAGGTTAGAAAAGTTTTCCACTACGATTTGCTCACATAACCCTTCTACCCCTATTTCTGTCTCTTCCTCTTATGGGACCCCTATGGTTATGTTATTCCTTTTCAATGAGTCACTGATTTCTCTAATTCTTAAATCATGATTTTTTGCTTAAATCTACCTCTTTTTTTCTTCTTCATTATTCTCTATAATTTTGTCCTCTATATCGCTGATTCTCTGTTCTGCCTCATCCATCCTTGCTGCCGCTGCATCCAGTTGTGTTTGCAGCTCAGTTATGGCATTTTTCATTTCAATCTTGTTTTTTTTTTTACTTCTTTTGCCTGTGCAGAAAGGGATTCTAATCTATTTTCAACTGTAGCTAGTATTCTTATTATCATGATTCTAAATTCTGGTTCAGACATCTTGCTTGTATCTGTGTTGGTTAAATCCCTGGCTGTCATTTCTTCGTGCTCTTTCTTTTGGGGTGAATTCCTTTGTTTTGTCATTTTGAAGGGAGAAAAGATATTAATGAAGTAGAAAAATTGAAATTAAAAAAAATAAAATTAAAAAATACTAAAATTGAAAATTAAACACACACACACACACACACACACACACACACACAAACACAAATTGAATAGACGATGCTGTATCCTAGGAGTGTTTTGGTCTGTGTTGAAAGTGGTTTGACAGATTAGAGGAAAAAAGGGGGGAAGAAATAAAAAGAAGGAAATCGTTTGAGAATTTGAAAAAATGAATACACTGAAGTAGACTAAAATGAGATGATGAGGGTAAAATAGAATTTGAAAAAATATACACAAAAGTAAAGAATATAGTAGAAAAAAATTAAAGAATAATATTTTTAATAAAAGTTAAAAATAAATGTGAATTTTTTTTCTTTTTCGGTATTCAAGAAAAAAGAAAATAAACGTAATAGAGAAAAAAGATTTAAAAAAGAAAAAAAAGGAAATCGTTTGAAAATTTGAAAAAGTGAATACACTGTAGTAGACTAAAATAAAATGATGGAAGTAAAATAGAATTTGAAAAAATTTACATAAAAGCAAAAAATATAATAAAAAGTAAATAAAAATATTTTTAATAGAAATTTTTATTTTTTATTCTTTAATTTTTTAATTTTATTTTTTATTTTTAATTTTAATTTTATTTTTAATTTTATTTAATTTTATTTTTTAATTTTATTTTTTATTATTTTTAATATTTTTAATAGAAATTAAAAGTAAAAATGAAGTTTTGCTCTTTCTGCATTCAAGAAAAAGAAAAGAAATGAAAAAGAAAAAAAAAGAAAGAAAAAAGGAAATTGTTTGAAAATTTGAAAACGTGAATACACTGAAGTAGACTAAAATAAAATGATGGAAGTAACATAGAATTTGAAAAATTTTACATAAAAGCAAAAAAATATAGTAATAAAAATTAAAGAAAAATATTTTTAATAAAAACTGAAAATAAAAATGAATTTTTTCTTTCTGTATTCAAAAAAAATAAAAGTGTAAAGAGAAAAAGAAAAACAAAAGAAAGAAAATTGAATAGATGAACCTGCTATCAGACTGAAGTAGGACTGAAGTTACTCCTTTTTCCCCTAGAAGTCAGTCTATGAATCCCTTTGTAGTCCATAAACTAAGCAGGCAGTAAGACTTGTGTTCTTGAAGAGCAAAGTTGGCCCAGTTTGGTGGGGCTCAGTGTAACAGCTCTGCTCTCCACTAGATGGCGCTGCTATCCTACTGGGGTGGATTGTTGCAGAGCTCTTAGGTGCATATGCGCAGGTGCAGGAGTGGTGAAAATGGCGCCACCCAGCTACCCAGTCTGTTCTCCCAGATCAACAATCGCGCATGCATCCTCTGTCTTCAGCTTTCGGCCACTTCCTGCTTTTTCACTCTCTGTTACCAGGCCCCAGGCAGAACCTCTTTCCCAAGTTTTGTCTCAGATGTGGCTGTTTTCCCTGGCCCCTTACTTCTGAAGGACTGCAGCTTTGACCCATTCTGCCCCTCTGTGGGAGGGTCTCACAGAGCAATGGCCAAATGAGCAATGGCCGAATGTCAGTTGCACCCAGGAACACTTGCTGGACCCTGCTGCTGCTGGTGCCCCTAGTCTGCAGCCTGGTGCCAGTCTGCACCAGAAAATTTGCAAGACACTGTAGCAGCAGTGTTTCAGGGATTATGGAAAATCACAACACACATCTGGCACCAGGCTTAACCCTTAATGACCTTGTTCCAGCACCAGCGAATGTTGCCATTTTCTGGGGCCTGCTAGGACCAGGTGGCTTCAACAGTCTCTACCAAATGTCCTTCTAGCAGTGGAACCACTTTTTCCCATGTGGCCCAAAGGAACCTCCCAGACCCCACTTTGTTCCTGGGGATTCGCCCTTCCCACCAGAGCACTGCCAGGTAGCGAGCTATGGAGTTGCAGCCTTTGCACTCCCCTTGTTTATAGTCTTAATGGAATTTAAACCCTCTCCTTTCTCCCTTTTTAGTTTAGTCCCTACGACTGTTTCCGATTTTTCACTTTCTCTCCAGTTGCTTTTGGGGAGGGGTGCTTTTCCCATATTCTTCCCCCATCCCCAGTCTCCATCCTCTCTCTGCCTGCAAAAACAGTTCCCTACCCTCCACGTCTTCTCGCTCCCCAAATTCACCTCTCTGCACCATGGACCTGCTGAATTCTGTGGTTTAGGTTGTGCAGATTGTTGTGTTAATCCTCCAGTTTTCTAGGTGTGTAGGATGGTTTAGTGTTGGTCTGGCTTGTTTCATGGACGTGAGGCACACAAAAAACTTCCATGCTGTTCCGCCTTCTTGACTCCTCCTCCCTGGACCTGACTTTAAAATCAGCTCATCAAACAATGCAAGAAGAGGAAATAATTTTGCCATTTTATTTAGAACCCTGTGTTAAAATCCTGTTTTTTCAAGTGTAAATTTACTTCCCTGTTATCAACCAAGAGAAAGGGAGAGAGATGTAAAAACTGAAATAAGTAAAGAGGGTATAAATATAGACCCTAAGGGTGGGGCGTACTTACATGGAGACAAGTGATCTTGGCCTAGATAAGGCAAAGGACATGATTTGTATATGTAAATGAGGACAAAAGCCTCAAAAATCTACTTAGTAAACATCTGGAAAAGTAGATGTTTTTTGGGCTATTTCTTTTGAAGGACTTTATTGTGTCAAAACAATTATCTAGGAGAAATCAGATGCAAGTCTTCTAGCCTAGGTGAACAAAAAATTTGAATTTACTTAGCTCATGTGGTGTAGGAACTCTAGACAAGAAATTAACATTAAAAAACATATCCAAGAAAATTGATCAATTAGGGATTATGGCAGAAGGAAGTGAGAGTGGTTCTGTGAGACATACTCAAAAGTACAGGGCTGATAGGACTCCCAAAGGTAAGCAATACATAGTGAAATTGATTTCACAATGAAACAACAACAACAACAGCAACCACCAAATCTGAGTTCACAGATGGTGTGAAAGAGGATAATCAATACTCTAATATAAGGGAAATAATAGAACATATTAGAATAAAGAAATAAATGAAAGACAAGAAATTATATTAAAAATGGGAGCAAAATAGCAGAGTATTAGTAAATGGGTAGGCAAAACACACACACACACACACACACACACACACACACCAGTTTTGAAAGGAACTAAACAGAAATTGTAAAAAGAAAAAAAAATAGTATATGAAATTAGGAACTCCATGGGTGAGCTAAATGACAGATTAAATACAACTGAAGGAAGTTGAGAGAATTGGGAGATCAATATGAGGAAATCACCCACAATACAAATCTCAGAGACAGAAAAAGCATATAGGAGATCTGAGGGAGAATATGAGAAAGTATAAAGTGAATCTAATGTTAGTTCTTATAGGATGGGGTAGAGAGAGTGAAGAAGAGGGTAAAAAGATAACATTCTAGAAGGAATTTTCCATACTTGAAAAAATAAGTGAATCCTTCAATTGACAGGACATCCTTAGTCCTGAACAGGACAAAAACCTACACACAGTGTGAGAAACTAGAAATATCAAAGAGAAAGATCTTAAAATAAATCAAAGGAATAAGAAATTTTCTCTGACAGAGGAATCATAACTAGATTGGTATAGTTCTCAACAGTGGCAGTGGATGGCAGAGCACAGCAGGATAATATCTTCTAGTTTTCAAGGGAAGCTATACCTTAGACTTTAACAAGGAATTACTAAAAGATGCTCTTTAATTAAAAAAAAAGAAGATAAAAAAATAATAAACCCAAAAGGAGTGGCAAGCAAGAAAAGATAATAAGCAAAACAATTGTAAACATATGAATAAATCTAATAAGTCTTAACTGCAAAAATATAAATCTTGTAGGAGATACTCTTTTTACGGAAAGAATTATTAAAACTCAGATGGAACCAAAATACTGAAAAACAACACGGTAGAAAAGGGAGAAATTTGAAATGAAAGCATTCCTAAGTCCTTGTATTATTTAAAATGGGAAAGAAGAGACTAGCTGGAAGATGGCAGCATAGGAGGACGCTGGGCTCACCTTGTCCTGCTGATTGCTTAGATTCCAACCTACATCGGCTTAAATAACCCAGAAAACTGCCAGAAGACTAGCAGAACAGACTCTCTGGAGCCAAGTGTAGACAAGAGGCCCACGAAAGAGGGTAGGAAGGTCAGAGAGGTGGTGCATGCTACACAGTCTGGAGGAAGGGAGCCAGGGGGTAGAGCGGCAGCCCGCCAGACAAGGCAGAGCTCCTGAAGTCTGGCTTGCAAAAGTGGAGGGGCTGGACTGCGTGAGTTCTGACAACCAGAGGGACTTAACATTTGCAATATTAGAAGTCAACACCTCTGCTCTCAGAGAGTGGGGAAGACAACAGAACACCGGGAGGGAGAGTGGTTGAGTCCCAGAAACACAGAGCTCGGCAGGGGAACAAAGGAACTGGCAAGTGCCATTTCCCTCTCCTATCCCCCAGCCGAAATTCCAAAGGGAACCAGTTTCCATCACCAAACTTGCTTGCATGGAGCAAACGCCCAATGCTGTGCTTCTGTGGATCCATCCCTGCAATGGGTCTGCCTCCCTCCTGGTGCTGCAGGACCCCTCCTGCAGGGGACCACTGAGGGCAAAGCTGGCTAAGCATGCCCCTACTGCAAAGAGAAACCTGTGCAACTTGAGGATCCACCCTGGCTGATACGCCCTTGGCCTGATCCCATTGAAGCAGCACCACAAGCCTGGGAGTGTGCAAGCAGCCCAGACAGGGGCCACACCATTCTACAGTGAGTCCTGCCCCTGGGAGAGGGGAAGATAAGGTACAGACAAGTTTGACTATGACCCCAGCGGTGGGCTGGGGGCAGACATTGCATCTGACTGCGACCCCACCCACCAACACAAATTTCTCTGGACAGAACAGGGGAAGTGCCCAGCAGTATGGAGCTACCGTTGGGACTACCCAAAATGACAAAATGTAAGAATTCTCCTCAAAAGAAATTCCAGGAAGTAGAGACAGCTAACAAATTAATCAAAACTGATTTAAGCAATATAATGTAACAAGAATTTAGAATAGTCATAAAATTAATTGCTGGGCCTGAAAAAGTCATAAAGGACAGAAGAGAATCTATTGCTACAGAGATCAAGGGAATAAAAAATAGTCATGATGAATTTAAAAATGCTATAAATGAGGGGCAAAATAAAATGGAGGTGGCCACAGCACTGATTGAAGAGGAAGAGGTGAGCATAGGTGAATTAGAAGATAAAATTATGGAAAAACAGGAAGCTGAGAAAAAGAGATAAAATAATCCAGGATTACAAGGGGAGAATTAGAGAACTAAGTTACACAATCAAACAGAACAATATCCATATCATAGTAATTCCAGAAGAAGAAGAGAGAGAGAAAGGGGCTGAAGGTGTACTTGAACAAATCATAGCCAAAAACTTCCCTGATCTGGGGAAAGAAACAGGCATTGAAATCCAAGAGGCACAGAGAACTCCCTTCAGACGTAACTTGAATCAATCTTCTGCACAACACATCAGAGTGAAACTGGCAAAATATAAGGATAAAGAGAGAATTCTGAAAGCAGCTAGGGATAAACAGGCCCTAACATACAAAGTTAGACACTTAAGGGTAGTAGCAGACCTATCTACTGAAACTTGTCGGTCCAGAAATGAATGGCACAAAATCTTCAATCTGATGGACAGAAAAAAAAATATGCAGTCAAGAATCCTTTATCCAGCAAATCTGTCGTTCAGAATAAAAGGAGAGATAACGGTTTTTGCAAACAAAAACTGAAGGAATTCATCACCACCGAACCAGCCCTACAAGAGATCCTAAGGGGGACTCTGAGTGAAATATTGCAAGGACCAAAAAGTACCAGAGACATCCCTACAACATGAAACCTACAGACATCACAATGACTCTAAACACATATCTTTCAATAATGACACTGAATGTAAATGGACTAAATGCTCCAACCAAAAGACATAGGGTATCAGAATGGATAAAAAACCAAGACCCATTTATTTGCTGTCTACAAGAGACTCATTTTAGACCTGAGGTCACCTTCAGATTGAAAATGAAAGGATGGAGAACTAGGTATCATGCTACTGGAAGTCCAAAGAAAGCTGGAGTAGCCATACTTATATCAGACAAACTAGACTTTAAATTGAAGGCTGTGACAAGAGATGATGAAGGGCATTATATAATAATTACAGGGTCTATCCCTCAGGAAGAGCTAACAATTATAAATGTCTATGCACCGAATATGGAAGCCCTCAAGTATATAAAACAATCACAAACATAACAATCTTATTGATAAGAATGAGGTAATTGCAGGGGAACTTAATACTCCACTTACAACAATGGATAGATAATTTAGACACAGAATCAATAAAGAAACAAAGGCCCTGAATGATACATTGGATCAGATGGACTTGACAGATATATTTAGAACTCTTCATCCCAAAACAACAGAATATACATTCTTCTCAAGTGCACATGGGACATTCTCTAAGATAGATCACGTACTGGGTCACAAAACAGCCCTTAATAAGTATAAAAGAATTGATATCATACCATGCATACTTTCAGACCACAGTGCTATGAAACTTGAAATCAACCACAGGAAAAAGTCTGGAAACTACCAAAAGCATGGAGGTTGAAGAACACCCTACTAAGGAATGAAGGGGTCAACCAGACAATTAGAGAAGAAATTAAAAATACATGGAAACAAATGAAAATGAAAATACAACAATCATAACACTTTGGGATGCAGCAAAAGCAGTCCTGAGAGGAAAATACATTGCAATCCAGGCCTATCTCAAGAAACAAGAAAAATCCCAAATACAAAATCTAATAGCACACCCAAAGGAAATAGAAGCAGAACAGAAAAGACACTCAGCAGAAAAAGAGAAATAATAAAGATCAGAGCATAAATAAACAATATGGAATCCAAAAAAAATAAATAAATGAAATTAAAAAAAAAACAGTAGAGCAGATCAATGAAACCAAGAGTTGGTTTTTTGAAAAAATAAACAAAATTGATAAACCTCTAGCCAGGCTTCTCAAAAAGAAAAGGGAGAGGACCCAAATAGATAAAATCAAAAATGAAAATGGAATTATTACAACCAATCCCTCAGAAATACAAGCAATTATCAGGGAATACTATGAAAAATTATGTGCCAACAAACTGGACAACCTGGAAGAAATGGGCAAATTCCTAAACACCCACACACTTCCAAAATTCAAACAGGAAGAAATAGAAAGCTTGAAAATACCCTTAACCAGCAAAGAAATGGAATCAGTTATCAAAAATCTCCCAACAAATAAGAGTCCTGGGCCAGATGGCCTCCCAGGGGGAATTTTACCAGACTTTTAAAGCAGAGTTAATACCTATCCTTCTTAAGCTGTTCCAAGAAATAGAAAGAGAAGGAAAGCTTCCAGACTCATTCTATAAAGCCAGCATTACTTTGATTCCTAAACCAGAGACCCAGCAAAAAAGAGAACTTCAGTCCAATATCCCTGATGAATATGGATGCAGAAATTTTCAACAAGATACTAGCAAATCTAGTTCAACAGCATATAAAAAGATTATTCAACATGATCAAGTGGGATTCATTCCTTGGCTGCAGGGCTGGCTCAATATTTGCAAATCAATCAATAAGATACATCATATTAATAAAAGAAAAGATAAGAACCGTATGATCCTGTCAATAAATGCAGAAAAAGCATTTGACAAAATTCAGCATCCTTTCTTTAAAAAAAACCTTGAGAAAGTCGGGATAGAAGGAACATACTTAAACATCATAAAAGTCATTTATGAAAAGCCCACAGCTAACATCATCCTCAATGGGGAAAAACTGAGAGCTTTCCCCCTGAGATCAGGAACACGACAGGGATGTCCACTCTCACTGTTGTTGTTTAATATAGTGTTGGAAGTTCTAGCGTTGGCAATCAGACAACAAAAGGAAATCAAAGGCATCCAAATTGGCAAAGATGAAGTCAAGCTTTCACTTTTGCAGATGACATGATATTATACATGGAAAACCTGATAGACTCCACCAAAAGTCTTCTAGAACTGATACATGAAGTCAGCAAAGTCTCAGGATACAAAATTAATGTACAGAAATCAGTTGCATTCTTATACACTAATAATGAAGCAACAGAAAGACAAATAAAGAAACTGATCCCATTTACAATTGCACCAAGAATCATAAAATACCTAGGAGTAAACCTAACCAAAGATGTAAAAGATCTGTATGCTGAAAACTATAGAAAGTTTATAAAGAAAATTGAAGAAGATACAAAGAAATGGAAAAACATTCGTGCTCATGGATTGGAAGAATAAATATTGTTAAAATGTCAATAGTACCCAAAGCAATCTACACATTCAATGCAATAGCAATCAAAATTGCACCAGCATTCTTCTTGAAGGTAGAACAAGCAATCCTAAAATTTGTATGGAACCACAAAGGACCCCGAATAGCCAAAGTAATATTGAAGAAGAAGACCAAAGTGGAAGGCATCACAATCCCAGACTTTAGCCTCTACTACAAAGTTGTAATCATCAAGCCAGCATGGTATTGACACAAAAACAGACACATAGACCAATAAAATAGAATAGAGAACCCAGAATTGGACCCACAAAAGTATGGCCAACTAATCTTTGACAAAGCAGGAAAGAATATCCAATGGAAAAAAGACAGTCTCTTTAACAAATGGTGCTGGGAGAAATGGACAGCAACAAGCAGAAGGATGAAACTAGACCACTTTCTTACACCATTCACAAAAATAAACTCAAAATGTATGAAAGACCTGAATGTGAGACAGGAAATCATCAAAATCCAAGAGAAGAAAGTAGGAAACAATCTCTTTGACCTCAGCCGCAGCAATTTCTTACTCGACACATCTCCAAAGGCAAGGGAATTAAAAGCAAAAATGAACTATTGGGACCTCAGCAAGCTAAAAAGCTTCTGCACTGCAACGGAAACAATAAACAAAACTACAAGACATCTGACAGAATGGGAAAAGATATTTGTAAATGACATATCAGACAAAGGGCTAGTATCCAAAATCTGTAAAGAACTCACCAAACTCCACACCCCAAAAACAAGTAATCCAATAAAGAATTGGACAGAAGACATGAATAGACACTTTTCCAAAGAAGACATCCAGATGGCCAACAGACACATGAAATGATGCTTAATGTCACTCATCATCAGGGAAATACAAATCAAGGCCACACTGAGATACCACCTCACACTGGTCAGAGTGGCTAAAATGAACAAATCAGGAGACTATAGATGCTGACGAAGATGTGGAGAAAGAGGAACCCTCTTGCAGTGTTGGTGGGAATGCAAACTGGTGCAGCTGCTCTGGAAAACAGTGTGGAGGTTCCTCAAAAAATTAAAAATAGATCTACCTTACGACCCAGCAATAACACTGCTAGGAATTTACTCAAGGGATACAGGAGTACTGATGCATAGGGGCACTTGTACCCCAATGTTTATAACAGTGCTTTCAACAATAGCCAAATTATGGACAGAGCCTAAATGTCCATCAACTGATGAATGGATAATGAAGATGTGGTTTATATATACAATTGAATACTACTTGGCAATGAGAAAGAATGAAATCTGGCCATTTGCAGCAACATGGATGGAACTGGAGGGTATTATGCTAAGTGAAATAAGTCAGTCAGAGACAGACAGATACCATATATTTTCACTCATATGTGGATCTTGAGAAGCTTAACAGAAGACAATTGGGGAGGGGAAGAGAAAAAAAAAGTTACAGAGAGGGAGGGAGTTAAACCGTAAGAGACTGTTAAATACAGATAACAAACTGAGGGTTTATGAGGGGTGGGGTATAGGGGAAAGTGGGTGATGGGCATTGAGGAGGGCACTTGTTGGGATGAGCACTGGGTGTTGTAGGAAGCCAATTTGACAATAAATTATAATAAAAAAGCAAGCATATCTTACAGGAGTGCAGAGGGAGGGTTCAGTGAAAGGAAGCTTACTACAAAGTTTCACAAAAGCCAGATCAAGGCAGTCTGTGTCAAGATGGACCCAGCTCTCACCTTTCAAGGTCTTTTCCCCTTATTATAATAGTAAAAATTGCACTCAGGGTGGAGATTTAACATGTTAATTAGACATGTAATGCACCAAGAAGCATGGCCTTTAAGTGCGCAGGTGCTAATAAATCCTGTCTCTACATGCTTAGGCATCACCCTTTTCCCATCTAAGTTCCTTTAAAAAAACTCTCCCTGGCCTCTCCTCAGAAAGCCAGCCTGAGGACACTTTCCCTTGTGCTGCTTCCTTTGTGCTGGAGTTAGGGTCCAGTAAAGCCCTGCCTGGAACTCTGTTGGGCTTCCAGTCAATTTCTATTGTTTAAGACATCTCAGGGGCCAGTAACACAGGGAAATGGTTAATTAGATTTTAGTTATCCATGCAATATTAAGAAAGACAATCTCTTTGTGTAGTATTAACTTTTTTTCTCATTTACATTTTTCCTTTTTCTTTGAGTATACATGACTTAAAGTCGAGCCATAGTATACATGAGTATACATGACTTAAATCATGAGTATACATGACTTAAAATCGAGCCAGACTATAAATAGTTAACAAATAAACAGAGATTGAAAAAAATTCCATATAATAATCAGAGTTAATATTTTCTTTTTCTTCAGCATTTTTGTTTGGGGAGGTTATGGCTAGTGTTGATCTGAAGGCCTCCAAAGTTCTGAATTTACCTCATCCCTTTGGTACATATGTGAACTTTCCAACTCTTTACACTTGCTTTTCCACGTTGGTGTCTCTTCTTCCATTTTCACAGTATTTCCTCTTGCTTATGGCAGGAAGCACCATTTTTCCCACCAGGGGTATAATTCTACTGGGAATAAGCTACTTTCCCATTCTTAGTTCTTGCAATGCTCCTCGTGTTTGCAGGTCTTTTCATTTGGACTGGTTCTTTCATTTCCTACAGTTCTTGTTTCTTGAGGAAACCCAGTTTCCTGATGCTTGGGTCAAAGGAAAGTATAAGTATCCACATAGTTCTGCATCCAAACGGTCTCTTCTCTGCAATTGAACAACCATACTCTACTGAACATGGGCTTCTCAATTTACTTGTTCTATAGAGTGCAGGGTGCCCACTCAACTTGGAACCTTCCTGAGAGTTAACTGGGAACCTTTGCCTTTCCTCTTTATTTCCCTAGTGTTTTATTGTGTTATCTCTGTCACAAGAAATCTGGTTTGGTTTCCATGAAAAGGAGTCCCTCAAGGGAATAATTGAATAATAGCGTTGGAAGAGACTTTAAATCAGTGTTTTCTAACATTTTTTCACATCATGGCAAATGTATAAAATGAAGGTCATTTTACAACACATTGGAATAAACAGAGAAGCATGCTTGAGGCTGGGAATCCCTAGTCTAGAGGCTCTTGCTGTACGAGACTGTGCCCAGTCACCATGAGGGTTGGTGAAAATCTTGGCACACTTGTGACCTATTTGACATATATCAGAGTGCCATGGCACAGCAGTTGGGAAGCTTTGCCTTAAAGATCAGCCACTCCCTCCATACTCAGTCCCTCTGCTTTATAGATTATGAGACGCATTCTTGGACCTCATTGGTACCATAGGCTGAGACTTTGAGCCAGTGATCTGGGGAAATGGAAGAGCTGGGGAATGGAAGGCACTCTATCTCCTCATCTTCACTCATTCATTTAACCTTCTATTTAGAATTTTCTAATGTTTTTCTTTCCCCCGAACAAATACTTGTCTCATTATGAGGACAGACTCCAAGCTGCTTTCAAAATTAAGTGGGGGAAAAGTGGATCTGTTAAATCCTACAATGTTCCTCATGCTGGCATTTTTCATAAGGTAAAGCTGTTGTGTTTTTTTCTTATAGATTTGGTAGCAGAAACTAAAGATTTGTCTCAGTTGCAGGTCTTGGGTATTTATACAAAGTACACACTTCATGCAAAATACTGAGATGAACTTCCTGTGAGAAGGAAAAGCTAACAATGATCCACTTAGGATTACCAGGCTCACAGCATTAGTTAAAAAGACCACATGCCCTCTGCCCCTGACCAAAGTGCCTGCTCTCAGGGCCAGAGGGAAGGTACTCAAAATAACTGATATAAACCCAATGGCAGTTCTCAAATGGCTATTCTCATCTTTTCCTTCATGCTCTAGAATACACAGAAAGCAAAGCTAAAATTCCTCTCTGGAGATCCAGTCATTGGACAAGGGACTTCAGCTTTTGCAAGCATCACTTGAGGATTTTGAGGTGCATTTCAGATTCCTTGCCTTTAAAAATAGACAGATGATAGGCAGAGGAGCAGGGGAGGAGGTGTGAGTCTCAGGCTTCAAGTGAATGAGATCATTCTGCAGCCTTCCCATTTCCCAGACTGCAGATGTCACAAGGTGAGAATGAATCCTCAACTTGTTCTGGTTTCCAAGTTACAATCCCTCTGTTTTTTTCCTACTCCCCTTAGGGAATTTGTGCAGTCTGCAAAACCACTTGACAGACAATCATTCTTACAGGCAGCAGACACACACATTACCCCACTGAAACTCTCTTACCCAAGAGTTGAAAGCTCTTATGCATAACAGGTTTAAGTAAAAACATGTGTTTTTGCCATTCATCACTCCCCCACCACCCCTTTAAAGAAGCCATATGTGATCATACTCTGGGAGGCAACACAATCTACAGCAGGTGGGCTCTTTAATTGGCCTGCTAGGGAAGTAGCTGAAGTTGGGTTCAAAAGGTACTGACCTTCTGGGTTTGGTTAGCAGGAGTTTGTGAATGGGGTTATAAAATCTAAACAGAGAGCTGGCCTGCCTCTCAGACCCATAGGGGAACAGAGGAAGCCAATGTGAATATTTCAGGGGAAGTGATAGAATGTGAAGAGGTTGTGATGTTGAAGGCCAACAATATTTAGCTGCAAAAATACTCCTATTTATCCCAACAGTCCCATGGATGGCTCCATGGGTTCACTCTGGACCTTTGCATTCTTTCATTCATCATCCTTCCTGGAACACACTAGGGTAGGGCTGACAGTGACTGAGCACAGGAGGCTTGGGTGTGTCAGCTAAGCCACCAAGGTTAATGGCAGAGCCAGCACATTCTTGCTCTCATATCTTGGTTGTTCCTGTTTTGATCAGAAACTAAATCATAAAAAGATAATGTCAGAGCAGTGTCTACACAGCAAAGAAAAGTAGTGATAAGGTGATGGCTAATAAGTTTTATCAAAAGCAAACTCTGTAATTCAAGTCCAAATTATCCTTTTAGGTATAATAGGTTTTTAGGTAGGTTACATCATTGAAATTAGCTGGATGATGAACAATTTGCTTTGTACTCTTGGAGAATCAGCTTATCTGTTGTGAATGCTTTCAAGACGGGATTCCTAAAATTAATCAATTCAACTAATATTTATTGAGTGCTTGCTCTATGCAAACAAAACAGTGAGGCAGATTCAGGCCTTGCTCTCAGCAGTGTGGTCTAGAAAAAGAAACAGATTTGTTACCAGGTCATCTAAAGTTTCTCTGATAGTTGTTATGGGAGTACATAGAGGGAATACCAAAACCAGTCTTGGTTGCAGTGGTCCATGGTGGTAGAGGGTAGTTTGGGAAGGTTTTCTGGAGGAATAGTTAAGCTGAAATGTGAAGGATAGAAAAGAGTTACTTGGTTGAAGAGAGAGGAGAAAGAATGTTCTAACATTGGGAGTCTGCACAAGTGTCCGGAAGAAGAAACAGGGAAGATGCCTCTCAGGACCTGAGAGTTCAAATATGTGAGGCAGAAGTAGTAAGGGACAAAATCATAAAGGATCCATGTGTCCAGTGGTTAGTTCCATTCTACTTAGAATGTAGGGTGGTTCCTTTTATCCTGGAACACTCCATTTGGGATTTACTCATTTTGTTTCTGTGCCATGTTTCTAAAGGTCTGTCCATTATCTTAGTGTAAGGAGATATGCATTAATGGTTTGGGAAAAGGGACATTGGTTAACCACTTTTCTTAGAAAAGGAAAATATGAATCTGATGGAGACATCTGAAACAAAGATAGAGGTGAGAGATTTTGGATATCCCCATTGTACTGAGACAGGCAGAGATTCTCAGGATGAGGCAGCAAGAAAGTTTCAAGTTTTTAATAAGCAATCATTGTCAAGAATTTAGCTCAGTCCCTACTTTATTGTATCACATTTTCAGATTACATGCTAGTATTAATTTGTGGAGAAAAGTATTAAGGATAAATGATAAGCTTTCCAGATGGTTATAACATTAATTGGCATGAGTTTTATGTAAGTTAACCACATTTTTGCAGTTTTTCTCCCTCTGCTTTTGTTAGTGCTTTAGGAAAAATAATCATTGTTATCATTGGCAGATTTCCCAGATTCCACCTATAGTTTAACAATCACAACAATAACAGCAATAATAATACCTAATATTAGTAGAAAACTGTACAGATTACAATACAGGTTTATAGGCTAGCATTCTTACCTCTTTCATTTCCATGACACATCTCACCTACATGTACATGTGATTAAAAGATTGGTCCTAGATCTAGTTTCTTATAAAGTGTCCAGGCCATAGTAACATATTTAAACATGTGCTGGATTTGAAACCAAGGTCAGTGGTTTTTATTTTCTCACCTAAAGGTTTTGTTTCTCATTATGGCAAATTGTTGGCTTCTTCTGTTATGTCTTTGAGAAGCATCAGTTTCTATTACATTGCCATTATTTGCAAAGCCTCTGATTTACCCCAGAAGAGTAGAAAGGAAAAGAATGGTTTAAATCTTCTGGGATATGAAGTTATTTTTACCAATATCTTTGAACTTTCTATGATTCCTTACTAGGACTAATTACATGAACCTTGTAACCATTTAAAAGAACAGAAAAAAAAAAGGAAACATGCTTTATTATTACTATATATGGACCATTCACTGAACTATATGTTAGGCATGTGAGAGAGATTATTTTAATCCTTACAATAAGGCATCAGGTAGTTCTGTATTTCCATTTTTAATGAAACACTTTCAGAGATTAATTGCTGACATCTATACTGCCATTGGAATTGACACATGTGGTTTCCAAGCTTCTTTCCATCATACCATCTTCAAAGTTTCTCACTCCAAGGTGACTTGTTTCAAATCATCCAGAGCATTTGATGTGCTAAAACTTATTGGAACCTCTGAACATCAGGTTGGAGGCTGCAGAACTAGAGCAAAGGGAAATGCAAAATTGCTCTATTAAAATGACAAATATTCCAGATGTAGCTAATTAGTATGATAACCTATGCGTAAAAGAGAATTGTAAAATTAGTGAGATCAGCCTTGCAATGCCATTAACCATATTATAACTCTTCCCATGATTTTCCCCCCACCATGAAATGGTCTTGCAAATGCCTGATCTCAATTTGCTTTATCATATGGTGTAGCTTGTCAGTGCCACGCACTACTGTGAATACTGTGGTTCTCACAGTGGGATATTTTTTATCTCTGCAAATTGGTAAATTAAAATAATTTCACCTAGGGCGATCTTGCACCAAAAATATGCTGGTGACCTTGACAGCAACTCTATTTTTTCCTTTTCGCTTGCTTTTCCATAATTTTCTTTTTCATTTCTTTTCTGAATCACCTATTCAAAGATATAAAGACTGAGGCAGATTAAGAGGTCAGTCCTGTTTATCCAGGACTGATTTCTCTAAGAGGTAGGTTACCAGAAAGGGAAAAAAAAAAAAGCTTTATTTGACGGAAGGCTGAAGTCAGCAGACAGCGGTTAGAGCTAAGCCATTACAGTTCTTCTAAGAAGGAGCACTTGAGGACCAACAGGTTTAGAAAAGCTCGGAGAACAGAAGCACAAATTACTTCTACAAATTAGGCTAGAGACACTCAGTACATTCATTGGTTGCTATGAAACTAACATGAAGGAAGAAAGGAGCAAAGTCAGGTTCTGTGATGGTGGAGAGTGTTTGGGGAAGGTGGCCAGTTTGATCAGGTTGGGGCTAGCAAATGATAGAACAATTGCTTGGAACTCTGCCTTCTGCTTCCTCTTCATCTCTCATCTAAACATTTCTTCCTCCGTTCTGTACATTTCTATCTTAAAGCCTTTTATGGCAATTCCATCTTCCGAAAGGATTTCAAATTTGAGCCAGAAAGCACCTCGTGCTGGAGGCAAAAGTTCTAATTAATGAACTTGGGTTTTGTGAAATGTATGTGGGAAGAGGAATTGATTTATACAAAATACATTGTTGACCTGTGATATATACATAGCCTGTGATGTTTGCTATCATGTTTCATGATACATACATAGCCTGTGATGTTTGCTATCATGTTTCATGTTTTCTGATTTTACTTTGAGTTCAATTTGATTTGTCACAGTTCAAGAGGACAGAATATACACAGTGTCTGTTACATAAGGGGCTCTCAAATGAAGGAAAGGTAAATGAATAGGTAAATTGATCATGCCTGAATACAATTCAGATATATTAAGATAAGATGAGATCTTGTTTTAATCATAAATTAGTAATAAAACATAGTTTGTAGGTCAAAGATACAAGCATCCATTCACTGACTCACTAACTCATCAGATCATTCATTCATTCATTTTACACATGGTAGTCATTTTATAAAAACCTATTTTGTGCTTGCCCTTGAAATTACATATTCTAGTGGGGACAATCAGTATCAATTTATAAATTCATAAAAAATGAAGGTAATTTTCAAGATTCTTAGATGGGTGATATTGGGTAATGCAGTTATTAAGGAAGACCTGTTTAGGGACACTTGCAGGAAAAGAAGGAGCCATGCCAGAAAGCCAGAGGCAGAGAGTTCCACAGAGGTAGTTTGTCAAATGCTTTTAGGCAGGTGGGAGCTTGTGGTGTTCTAGGACTGAAAGAGGAGAGCATGACCAGAGTGGGCTGAGCTAGAGGAGGCCTGGCCTGGGAGGGGGCTGGACAGTGGAACACACACCAGATTCTGCAATGTTTTATAGAGAGACCCCACTTACCAGCACATTGTCAAAATTCATTTGTAAGATCATTGAAGGGAACTTGGAAGACATTTCCTCATAGAAAGAACATCATATATGATTGTCAGCTAGGCAGCCTGCAAAAATCCACTTAACTTGTAATATCACTACAGCCAAACCACCAAAGAGTATAGTTTCAGTAGAAAAAGCATAGTATAATTTGTGCAGTGAGAAGACTCCCTGTCTTTGTACTTCCAAAAGCTCCAGCACAGACCTCCTCCATAGTGATTCCAGGTATGATTTGACTATTGTTCAGATCGATTCCTATTCTATCAGTAGTTTTTTCTGTTATTTTGTTGTTGTTCTGTTTTGTTTATAATCATTAAGAATACATATGTAGTTTTACCAAGTGTCTTCTTTTTGTAATTATTAAACTATGATGGTGGAGAACTTTTTGTTAACAAAATGGGGATGGAGGTGTTATTTCAATAGCTACCTCCTAGGTTCCTTGTTCTTATACCCCAACTTCCTTCATAGTTGGGGTCCCTCATCTTCATCTGTGGCTCAGCATAAGTCTGAACCCAATTACTAAGTCTGCCAGATGTAGCAAATAAAAATACAAGATGTCCAGTTTAATTTGAATTTCAGGTAAAGAAACAATTTAAAAATACGTGTTATGATATTAAATTACTAATACTAAAAAAATTGTTATCTAAAGTTCACATTTAAGTGGTCATTCTGTCTTTTATCTGGCACCCCTAGATAATCATGCTCTCAGGTGGAATGTAAGACCCAGGCCAGGAGGAGGCCAGGAGGCCCTAGCTTTACTCTTGCCCCTCTGCAGGCTTTCCCTGGGCTCACTCAGTAACTGGACCATGACTTATTCTCTCATTCTTGAATGACTCTTGATTCTTTACATGATGTCCTCATTCTATAAAAATTTGGGGTTGGCCCTTCCTACTCATGCGTCAAGGACTGGAATCCTATACCCAAATAAAATTCCTTAAGTGAGTCCCTATCATTTGCCTCTAGGCTTCCCTGATGCCTTTATGTGGGGGGGGGGAGGGGGGGAACCATGGTGTCAGTTCAATGCAGAGAAAGGAAAGAACAGGCTTTGAAAGTAAAGGCAAGTTGAATTCCTTGTGCTGCTCTTCATGTGTGAAAACTTGTATTTAATGTCTCTGAGCTTCAGTGTTTTTAATCAGTATAATGGAGTCATTGTAATAAGGTTATAGGATTGTTTTGTGGGTTTCATATGGTAGTTGCTCAATTAACATGAAAGATTTTCCATCGGCCATGATTAGACAGTGGTTTACTGCTAGATCTCTTTATACTGTTTGCTTTTTAAACATCCTCCTATTGTCAGAAGCTGGGGATTCCCCAGCACCCAATAGATTTAGGGTTCTGTGAAGTCCTCTATGGGTCTGATTGGGTTCCTCAGTATTGAGGATAAATGTTTGCTAAATCAGTGAACACAATACCTCACCCACTTATTCTGTTTGCCTAGTTTCTGGGTCCCAGCCATCTAATAATTCCTGTCTCCAGATATGGTCTCACTCAGCACCCTAATATCTCAGGCTTCTGTGGGCGTCCCTCCTCCACCAGTCCTTAGTGATCAGTGGCTAGTTGGAGAGTTGATCAGGCTGATCTTCCTGAAGCAGGAGGGGCCCTAACTCTCCTCCCAAGACTCTCTCCCAATCCAGCACAAGATGTCTGTCCCATCGCTGGGTTTTGTTTGCCTATGACCTGTGCACCATTTCAGCTTAAGTCAGTTCTACTAATGTTTGCTTAGATCCAAGTGCCCTTCTGCCACACTTTTGTGGCCCCTGTAACCGGGTCCCGTAAGCCCCTCCTCATTCATGTGCCATGCTTGGCTGGGAAAGCCCAGAAGGCAGCAGTGTTTTGCCTTTTTGTGTCCATTGTAGATACTGTAGGTTTTCAGATACTCTATGTCCAACACTGTCCCAAACGTGATTCTGCAATGTGCTTTATGACCAGCTACACCTTGCCTATTTGATGTCAGCTCTCTGAGAACAACCATTGGCATTTTTAAAACTTGAACTTTTATTCATGGCTCTAAGGTCCTACTCCTTAACTCCAAACTTCTTCCCTAACCAAGACAACAAGCTATTAGTGATGCTGGCAGTGTGGCTGTCACCTTGGTGCTGTGTTCTCAAGCTAGGAAACTTTGGGGAATATGAGAAAGGCAGTTTGGGCTATTTATCTCACTTTAAAATCTTTCTTGGCCTCTTCCTTTTCCTGGAGAAAGAACTCCCAGGGGGGGAATAGGCTCACTTCCTGCTCTTTAGCCCTCCCCTCACTTCCCACTCCTTTCTAACATTGTTTTGTCTTCTTTTGTTTTTTAATGTGATAGAAGCTAAAAAAACAAACAAACAAACAAAAAACAAAAAAAAAAAACCAAAAAAAAAAAACAAAAACAGAGCATCACATTACAGCTTTGGGGATTAGAGTGTAGAAAAATAAATTCTACAACTTGGTCCCCCAAACAATGAAGATAACCTCAAACTAAACCTCTTGTCCTTTTATTTCCCAGTCAGAAGCAGCTAACTTTCCAATTAATGTTTAAAACAGTTAAAAGTTATCCCTCTAGGCAATTCTACCCAGAGATATTCTACCCAGAGATAGCTTCTAGCTAAGTGTAGCTGCTAATTTGCATATAAAGACTTCTTTTAATTACTCCCTAAAACCTGAAATTTTTACAAACTCTCTCTGACATAAACAGTTACTCTATCCTATTGTAAAAGAATCCTGTGAATCTCATTCTAAGGCAGTGTCCTGATCAGGAATCTTCCACAAAAATGCCCACCCCCAACTGCCAAATCTGCTTTCGAGCTCTTCTGAACCTCTCATATTACTTTTTCTAGGACCTAGTAAAGGTCTTTACACCTAGAGCAAAACTCGCCAATAAGTTTTTTTCGATTGGATCAAGGCCTTTTACTTCTTTCCGTGTCCAGTTTGATCGTAGTTGTTCTCTCAAGGTCTTGCAACCTCAGTACCAATGACGTTTTGGATCAGAGAATTCTTTGTTGTGGGTGTTGTGGGTGTGGCTGCCCTACACACTGCAGGCTGGTTAGCAGCATCTCTGAACTCTATCCTTTAGATACCAGTTTCACCCCTCAGTGGGACAACCAAATATGTCTCCAAGCATTGCCAAATATCCCCAAGGGAACCAAATCACCTCCCGTTGAGAAATACTGGTCTAGTTGGACCTAGATTAAGTTGAATAGGAAGAATTGTAAGAGGTAAAGGGGAGAAAGCCCATCTCTTGGTACATAGTTTTGCTTTATATCTTTTGTAATTTAACTGCTTCTCTCCTCCATTCTGCTTATCTTGAATATCTCTGTTCCTAATATAGCAGAAGTGAGTGCCTGGAGATACTAGGACATTTGTTCTTAAGAGACCAGGAAAATCAAATCCAAAGGATGTTTCAGAATGAGAATTAAGAGTCTGGAATAGAAACAGAGAATGAATATATCCGCTCAAATGTAACTTCCCCACAGTTTCCCTTGGAAACCCCTGTTTAGGAGAGGTTTATATCCCTATGCAACTATAGTGAGAATAATACATCTTAATTAATTATGTACTATATTCTGAATTTTCTTGTCACATAGGTTTTATCAGTTAATCTTCTTAGTACTAAACATTCAGGTGAATTCAATATTATTATGGCCACTTCATGGAAAGATAAGAAGGAGCAGACTCAGAAAGAAGAACTAACTTGTCCCAGGTCACCCAGACCTGGGGCAGACCTGGTAAGGGGCAGATATGGGTTTCAAATGATCTGCAGATTACAAAAAAAAAAATACTTTTTTCATACATCAACATGTTCTTTATTATGCTGATTTTGGCATTGTCAAGGCACAGGTAAAGATCTTTGCCTAAGATAGTTTTAAGTAGTCAGCTCTCATTTCAATATGCCAGGAGATAATATGCAAACCCTTAGGCCAGTTTTTGTAAACCATTTTTGTAAAGTGGTTTTTGAGTGCTACTGAGCCTTTGTGGTTATCTGGTTAAGGACTCTTTTGACCCACATAATTAAACTGTTTTTCCACAGTTAGCATTGTTCATTATCTTCTGTACTTTTTGGCATTAGAATAAATAAGTCCTAATAAAGATAACCCCATAAATTTTGCAGAGAATATATGTTTGACTGAGAACATATGTTGGAGGAGGTGTACTTGCTTACTATCCAAATGTTTAAACAGTGATAATAAAAGAAGCTGCTGTTACGTTATGTTGCTGGAGCTAATGTTTATAGCGTTAATTTCCAGTGGGACATAATAGAACCTTGCAAATAAGGGAAGAATATTTGTCAGCCTTCTTTTTCTATGCAAGGATTATAATGAAATAATTATTCTTGTCTCCTTCCCAGCATACAATTTTGAATAAAATTATGGAACCACTGACGTTCAGAACTGCAAGAGTAATTGGCTTCAAGTCTAGGTCAGCCACCTACACGCTGTGTCACCTCAGAGCAATCACTTAACTTTTTGAACCTTAATTTTCTCATCTTAAAATTGGGATAATATTACATATCTCATAAATCTGTCAGAATGAACAATGAGTAAATGTATGTGAAACTACAATGTAAATACTAAAATGTTACATGAATTTAAGTTCAGCAAATATATAATGAGCACCAACTATAGAAAACACTTCTCTATAGATGCAAGGATGAGTAAATAGAAATCCTTGCTTCAAGGAGCTCTTCCTCTCATGGAAAAAGAAGACATACAAACAAAAAACAGTATTGGAAATTATACTGCAAGCCCTATAAGAGAGGGCAACAGAAACAACAAAGGAGAAGGTCACAATGTCTGATGTTGAAATGCTTACAAAGAAGGAAATATTTGAACCTGGTCTTGGAAGATGATTGGGGTTTGGACAGGCAAAGAAAGGGGATGTTAATCCAATTCAGGAAAAGCACAAAAGCAAAAATGTAGGCATATGGAAATAAATGGAACATCTGGAGATTGAAATGTGTTTAGTGTAGTTGGGCAATAAGACTCAAAAACAGTAGGTAAGACTCATGTTCAGAAAGATCACTCCAGTAACAGGCAGCATGGGGTGTGGAATGAAACAGGGGAAGTTGATGTATGTGTTAACCAATTGGTCGGCCATTGTAATAATTCTGTTGGAAGAAGATAACAGTACCAGGGTTTATTGTGTAGATGAAAAACTTGAGTAATTTTGGAAATACGTTTTGGTTCTGGGCTATATTTCTCTGACCACAAACACATGAGATTAGGCAACATGTTCCAGATCCATGAAGATTATAGATGAGTAGGAGTTACAGAGATGAAGGTACTGGAAGGTGGGTGTGGAGTGTTTAAAGGACATTCTAGGAAGAAGGAACCCCACGGGTGGATCCTCTGTTGGTAATAATGAAACCACAAAATCAACAGCAGAACATAGAACAGGGAATGAATAATGAGAGAGAAGGCTGGAGATGTTGGCAGGGGCCAGATTACATGTGGCCCTGAATGTTCAAATTGAGAGAGGGTAGTGTTAGAAAGGAGGATCATATCATGCCTTGCTTTGAGGCAGGACTCAAACCTCCAGGTCACCGAATGATGGTGATTCTTTGGACCTTTAATAATAACCACTAAATTAGGCAATAAAAATCTTTTAAATGTAAGTCCAACAGTCACTTTCCAGAGCATCACATGGTTGTGCCAAAAAAGGTCAGATGTTTCTAGGTGTGCCTTAATGGCTCAATTTGTTAAGTGTCTGACTGTTGACTTTGGCTCAGGTCATGATCTTTCGGTTTGTGAGTTCAAGTCCTCAGTCAGGCTCTGAGCTGACAATGTGGAGCCTGTTGGGATTCTCTCTTTCTCTCCCCCTCTCTCTGCCTCCTCCCTGCTGGCATGCATTCAGTGTCTCTCTCTCTCAAAATAAATAAATAAAAACTTTAAGAAAATGTTTTAAAAAGATCAGATGTCTTTGCTGGGATTTCTCAGGAGTGTTCACTTGGAGATTATGTCACAGCTACTCTCTCAGCTCCCCTGACTCTTCCCTATCCAGAGCCACCACACTTCAAACGAAAGTAAGAGAGCTTGAGCTGGTTCCAAACTGTCCCCTTCTTTCTTACCTTTCTTTGTGCTTTGCTGTTGTTATTTTCAAAGTAGCGCATGAGGGCAAGATGGGGTGTTAGTCTTCCCTTGGAACACTAGCCGAAAATGGAAAATAAGATGCACTGTGACATTTTAGCTAAGAGACCTTTCTCTGGCTTTGGGAAAAGCCAGTTGAACAGGCACTCATTGTCACACAGCCGGAAGAAAACCACACAGTCCAAATGTCACCTCGGAGCTTGTTTGCTGTTACATTTTCAGTGTACATTTGATTATTCTTCCTTTTTATTTTTAAGGATAAGGGGTCAAAGCGACTGCAGCTCTGCCTTTCTTTTCATAAAAGTCTCCCTCCTTCTTCTCATAAAAGCCACCCACATGAGAGCAGGACTTGCATATCTTTTTCCTGTTTCAAATTGGCAAGAGTAAATTTGCAAATGCATCTGTACCTGAATGATGTGGATTCTCTTAAGCTTATTCTTTTTTTTTTTTTTTTTTTTCAGAGAAATTGACCTAAATTGTCAAAGAGATAAAACCACATTTTGGGCATTTCAAGTCCTTTGCTCTAAGCCCTAACTTCTAGTGCTCCCTTTCAATCTTTTACTTCTCATACCTTTTAAAGAGGCAAGATGATGGAAGCAGAAAGGACAAAAACTTGGGAAGCATTCAGACCTGCTTATGCCTTGGCATCCTCATTCACTTACTGCAAAGCTTAGGTCAACTTTGTTAATCTTCAGTTTCCTCATTTGTTAAATGGGAATAATAACAGTACTTGCCGTATGGAACTATATTAAAGATTAAATAAGAAAATGTATGTAAACCATCTAGCCTATTGCCATTAAATGTTTTCAGAAGACTTCCTGACCTGGTTCAGGGTAATCACATGCAAGGCAGGGCTTCTGACAGAGCAGGAGTGATGGGCCTGTGGCTGGAGGAAGCATGGGAAGGTGTCAAAGACAGAAGAGCATGGTTCCCACTTGAGTACTGTGCAAAGACCTGGGGATACATCAGGGATTCAAGCTAACAAGGTCCTGCCTCCCAAAAGCTTACCTTCCTGTGGGCTTCATGGAGACACTATGCTGCTCTAGGTGCTGGGGAGGAACCGTGTGGAGGGTAAAGGTGTTACCTCTCAATTCTGGGGCCTTGGGTTTCATTTCCAGCTTGTCATTTAGCAGCTCTGTGCTGTGGGCAACACATTTCAGCCCTTATGCCCCACCTACCTCATGTATAAAATGGGCAGCAGATCTACCTAACAGGCTTGTTGGGAGAATTAAATGATGCAATATTAGCTAAGATTTAACAGGAACTAACTTTTTTTTTTCTGATCACATACCAGGCACTGTTCTAAGCATTTTACATGTATTAACTCATTTAACTCAGGACAATCCTGTGAAATTGGTGCTATTAGTGTCCTAATTCTATAAATGAGGTTACCCAAGTTTACTCAGGTTGTAGTTGGAAGAGGCAGGATTTAAACAACCTAATTGGCTTCCCAGCTGTGTTCTTAATTGTCTGCTGTCTAGACAGTGGCTCTCGAAGTGTGGTTCCTGGACTGGCCATTAGCAGTGCCTGGGAAATTTTTCAAGTGAAAGTGGCATAGAAGGGTGGGCCCTTTCTTGTTCTGGGGCTTTGGCAGAACTCCAGAAACCCTGATTGGAGTGCTGATGTTTACCTAGTAAAGAGTCTTTAAGCATTCATCTCTACATTTCCCCAGTATATTTCACATAGTAGTCTCTCAACAATGTTATTCTGCTTGACTGGTATTCACAGGGGAGCTGTGGCTAAGTGGTGTTCTCCCAGAACAAAAGCTGCCTCAGGCACTTGTGGCTGCAGGCTGAAGCTTGGCTGGTCCCTGGTTGGTTTTTGTCTCTTCATTCCTTGTTTAGCCCCTCACCTTTGAGAACAGGTCATTAACCAGACTTAAGAGGAAGACTTAAGAAGATGTTCCTCCATTCTCAGAGCTGTGGCCTCTTTGGTTTTTCTGCTCCCATTTGGGATCTCCCCTAGCTGTCTAGGAATACTAGTTAGCTAAGTGCTTGGCTGCAGATGCCTGGCTGGGCCACTGGGCAGAGATGCAGACACTTGGCAGGTGGGTTTCAGAAAATTCATTGCAACAGCTGTGTGGCCTGATTGCTCCAAGCCCATTATTCATTTTGCATAATTGTTGACCTTTCTGTCTGCACTCTCCATGGAGACTTTCAAGCCATTTTCCAGAGCACAGATGAATATCTGAAGTGCACAATAGCACAGGAGACTGTCAGCATCCACCTGTAATCCCTCTTGGCAGTGGAGTAGGGGAGATGGGAAAGGCCTACTTACAAGGGTAACTCCAGCTCCAGTGAGAAGCTCCAGGAGTCAGGTAGCTTCAGGAGGATTAGACAAAGGAAACTGATTCGGGCCACTTGTGGATGTTGCCTGCATCATTCTCAAATTCAGGTCTGACCATAACATCCCCTGATGACCAGATGTACAAAGCCCTTTACAATTGGGTTCCAACCCTCCTTTTTTAGCCACAGCTCTTTGTGCTTAGCATAGTAACCCATATGTAAGCCACAACAGACTCTTGGCGATTCCCCAGAAAATCTATACTGCCTCATGCCAATGGGCCTTTGCACATGCAATATGCTTCTCCTAGAATGTCCCTTCCTTGCCTGCTAATCATCTTTACTGATACTTTTCAGCTGAATTAGTCTCTTTGTTCTCTGTCTTCCTATAACACCTTCCTCTATCGCCCATATTGCGTTGTATTATGTCATTTCACACCTTTCTTTTACCCTCCTTGAGGAGCAAGGACTGGGTGATATTCAGTTTTTTATTCCAAATCCCTGGTATTTAATAAGCAAACTGTAAACACTTAAAAATAAATGAGTGAGAAAACAATGAATTCTTTTCTTAGGTGCTACAGACTTTCCTTGTTATCTGTGAGGACTCTATGTTATAAGCAAGAGAAACTCAAAGTAGTTTAAGCCAAAAATGTATTTCTTGGTTCATAATTGAAAAACCTTGGGAACAGCTTGAGTCAGGGTTCAGATCAAGTGGCCAGCAGACATATGTCAGTTCTGCTACCTCTAGGTGGTAGCTTTATCCACAGCCTAGTTCCCCTCATAGAATTGAGGTGGTTAAAGCAGACACTCATTCTACTATGGTCTGAGGAAGAGAGAGTGTTTCTTTTTCCAAAATCCTATGCAAAAGTTTCATCAGCTCTGACTAGATTATGTGCTAATATCTGAAGTAATCCCTGTGGCCAAGGGGCTGGGCTAGGCAAAGTGGCTCAGATCAACCAGGATTACCTTTGTCAATCTTTTTCTATACAACAGTGACAAAAAGTGGGAGAAGAGAAATCAAAGTAATATTGCTGTAGAAAGAGAATGTGGATGCTGGCCAATAAAATGAGCAATTTTCACTTGGTATATTCAGTCCCGCAGGGACAATTCAAGAGAAAAAATAAACAAACAAAAACTTTTCAAAAGCTTTAGCAGTAATATTCAATTTTTGTGAACTAAATCCAAACCCTAAAGCAAAATGTACAGTCAAATCTTAGGCCCTAGAGTTTAAAAAGCCCTGGTGAAGCTTCCATTTCATAAATCACATGGTTGGGTTTTTGATTGTTAAATATTATTTTTTATTATAGTAGACATCAGATGTGTCATTCTTTCCTTTGGTTTAGGTGTATTTTCTCTTGCAATAGTTCCTAATTTTATGATTTGGGAAATTGTGTTAAAGTTAATGAGTAGAGAATTATTAGTTTCCAGACACAGGTCTGTGCCTCAAATTGCTGACTGGGGTTTTAATCTTTTTTTCTTTTTCTATGGCCAAGTATCACCAATTGGGAAGGAAAATAAATCAGAGTTAACATGAAGAAATTTTTATCTTTTTAGCAGTAGTATGAAAATTCTTTTCTGGGGAAAGATGAATAATTTCAAAAAGGAGAGTTGGAGAGCATGTGCTGGAGTAGAGACAAGTCCAAGTGATATACAGGTCCCTAACATCCAGAAGAAGGAAGGCTACAGGGAGAAGGAAGAGGAGTCAGGCAAAGCCAGAAGAGGAAGAGGGAGATCCAAATAAGCAAAAGAGAAGAATTTACCAAAAGGAGGATCTTATTTTTGTGTGGGGCAGAATATAGAACCAGTGACATGATATTCTTTCCCTATTTCTCTTAAGAAGTCTTCAGTAAAATCAATATTGTCCACAGAACTTTGGTACATAAAAGTTTTAGGAGGCATTCCAAAAAGAGCTGATGATTTCTTCAAGGTTAATATAAATTTCTTCTATAGGTATATACGATGACAGAGAAGTTAAGTGTAGATAGGAGTCAAGAGAGTACCCAGAGAAAAATTATTTGTAAAAGTCACCAAGAACCATTAGTCAGGTAGAGAGTCTTTATCAAAACTTAAAGGCAGAACTCTCGTAGCCACACACAGAGTTCAATATCTGGAACCATTTGTATAGAGTTTGTAGGTCAGGAACATACCCACAATAGAGGATAAAAACTTGGAGCAAGTCTTCCCAAGGTGGACTATTCCAACTTCAGAAATATTTAGTTTACAAACCCAGTAAAACCATCATGACCTGCCCAGTAAACCTTAGAAGAAAAGAGCATTGAGAGAATAGGAACTCCTTTCTTCACCAGCGGTAGTGTCAAAGGCATTAGACAGGTTCTTTATCTTCCTCCTCATTCTTTTAATATTTTCCAGGTAGTGAGAAGGGAGAAAAAATTTAAAAAAAATAAAATTTCTTTTACAGAAGCCCCCTCTGTCTCTGTACCTCATTAATCCTTAATCCAGGATCAAAATTATCTTTTGGTTAAAAAGCAAAAACAAATAAACTGATAAGAGTTTTGAAATTTAAGTACAACTCAATGGGTGTATAGTCTGCATTTTGACATATCTCCAGATAATTGCACCATACAAACAACTACAACAATTGTCCATTCACTCACACCTTAATTCATCTGCAAGTTGGAGAGAAGTCAATTTTGAATCCAGAGTACTAAAGACAGACCATGCTACCCTGTTCTCAGTTCATCACCAATGATGTTTTCACTTTCTCTGTGGAGGGAAAGGGCTGCCCAGGAGATAGAAGTAGGTTTCCTTCTTCCTGAAGTCACTATTATTTTTTGTTTCATTTTTTCCCCAGTGACTTAAAGGTTTCTTAGTTTTAGTCAACTTTGCACACAGCTCTGGGCTTAGAACACACCTTTCCTTTGGTTGTCTCTCTAGGTGGGGGATGAAGGTTGCTTCTGCCTCTGGATTTGGGGAAGGGGCTTAGACTTCTCACAGCCCAGTTGAAAGTCACTTTAAGAGAGAACTACTCTAGCAGTCTTATCCATGTTCCCCACGAAGATTTCATTTCATTAAACTCTAGACTTGACTCATTCAGCAAGGTCAGGAAAATGTTACCTGTGGCACTATTCCTCAACTCCACTGATGCCACCAATGTTTGATTTATGGCAGCTGAGCCTTTGTGAGCCTCAAAAAGGCCTTGCTGAGAAATGCCTCCTTCCTCTGAGATTAAGGGGCACTGATAAAGAGCTGGATGCGTGTTTGTGAGTGAGAAATGGAAACCTCCATCCATCATTTAGACTGAGACTGGGACTGTGGGTCAAGGGAAACTGCTCTTTTAAAAGAGCAAAGAAATTTTTATAATTTTGATCTCTTTGTGTGTGTGTGTGTGTGTGTGTTGTTAAATCTCAAGCCTGAAGTTGTGTGTGTGTGTTTAATAGACTTTCTTTATTCTTCTTTCTTTCTTCTTTCTGTTTATTTTTGGGGAGAGAGAGAGAGAGAGAGAGAGAGAGAGAGAATCCCAAGCACTAACAGTGTGGAGCTCGATGTGAGGCTCAAACTCACACACGAACAAAGGCAGACACTTAACCAACTGAGTCACCCAGGTGCCCCTAGACTTTACTTTTTAGAGCAGCTTTAGATTCACAACAAAACTGAGAGGAAGGCTCAGAGGCTTCCCACCTACACCCTACCACCACACATGCATATCCATAATACATTGTAACAAACAGATCTTGGAATTTTAACCCTAGTTATCTCAGATAACTGGCCAAAAAAATATGAGAACAATTGTGGGATGTGGCGTATGGTTCCTGGGACATTGAAGCCCAGATTTCAAGACCATAACATATCTCTGAGAAACATGTCATTTGGGTTTCACAGAACTCATGCTTCATTGTGGACAAGGACCATGCCTGGGCTTAGCATTTCCAAATTCTAAACAGGTATTAATCTTCAAGGTTGTGGAATGAGAAATCAGAATTTATAGGCATTTTCAGCTATGCTTAAAATTATAGGTTATTGTTAAAATATGTATCTAATATTTCTCATGCTATTTATTTGCTATTAAGAATTTTTACCAGGTAGCTTAAGAAATATTTTAGTATCTCTTATCAGAATACATGACCTATAATGAATAACCAAACACTGGAAAACACCAGTAACATAATTAACATGTAGTGTTCAAATAACAGTATCTGTGTCTCCTAGCAGCATAAATAGTGAATTGCCAATTAAGGATTTATTTTTTGTCCAAAACTTATTTCTTTGAACACCACTCATAGGATTTGCATAAACTATACTGTCTATATAAACTTATTAATATTTATTTTAATTCAAACATAACTTGTGCTTAATAAATATTAAACTTTCATGTAAGCAGCTAGACAGCGATACATACACATTCTGACAACATGGTTAACAGCTATAAGTGGGACCAAGTTAGTTCTTGACCTTTCTTTTCCATGTAGTTTTCTTCCAGTTCCTTGAAATGCCAATCTTGATTTTTAGTTCCATGTGTCAGTGGATTCCTTAGGGCCAATAATCTTTCTAAGTTAGTTGTTAAGTTTTAATTCTCACAGGAGAATTATAATATTTTCTCCTATTTTCCCAATTTCTCAATTGATTTTTCTTGATATATGAGGTTCAGAAAAGCATAAATTTCCTAAGTAATGCCAGGAAGGAGTTCCTACATGGACACACTACTTGGGTAATATCTACTTTCTCCATCATACAGCTACATAGTGTGACATATACATTCTTAAAAATTGCTGTGATGTGCAAAATCATGCAAGAAACACCACAGGGTTTCTGTGGAAGAATGGGGCCAGGGATATAACACTCAAAAACTTCATCAGTGACATACAAAAGAGAGTTAACCAAATAAAATAGTAGCACAGTGTTATACAAAGTTAAATAATAGAAATGTATACAAATACTTCAATGAATATGACACTTTACTTTGAAAAAGACCTAGGGTCTGTTTCTGGAATTGGGCATTGGAAGAGTTACAACTTGTGAGTTATGGAAGTGATGGAAGAAAAGTGATCTGAAATAGGATGAAAGTTGTAACACCAGATGTGTGTGGGTGTGGTTCATAACACACGATAAATTCAGATAGTGAGCAGATGTTTGAAGTGCATGCATGTGTGTGTGTGTGTGTGTGTGTGTGTGTGTGTGTGTTGTGTATTCCGATGTTTGGTTCAAATAGGTACAGTTTCCTGCATTTACCTAGTGTTACTTGCCTACAAAGTCACACATAAACAAATGTGAAATTTGTGTTATGCTCAAATTGTTCCCAATTATATCAATCACATTGGAACAAATTTGAGTGTTCACAGCAAGTGTTTTAGCAGAATTGATCGTACATGTAGAGTTAACTGAAGCTGCTGAATGAAAGAATGGATCTTCAGGCTCTTCTCCATTTATTCTCAAGCTATGCTTTGGGTGGCAGAGATACATTCCTCCGGTGGAGATATTCATCCCATGGATGTGTAGTTGAGTCAAGCATGTAATCACATCAATGTCTTTGATTTCTCTTCTTTTCCTTTCCTCCCCAGTCTGAAGAAGCAGAGAGAAGTAGTTTATGTAGACAGTGGGGGGCGTGACATTGGGGTATAATTTGAAGGGATCAAAAAGTCCTGCTTACTTAAGAATAACAGTTTGGCCAGCCTCCCACAGTATCTTGAATCACTGTTAGTGGGAGATAGGTCATTGTTTTTGTTTTTGTTTGTCTGTTTGTTTGTTTGTTTGTTTTTCTGTCAAGAGAGGTATGTGACGCTGGAATTGGGTACATTAGTACTGCCTTTAGCACTTTATGGAAGTATCTACTGTATCTCCCTAGCAGGAGAAACATACTTAATGGTAAATGTTCTTCTTTTTATGTATTTAAAGTGCATTATATATTTTTATCCATTATGAAAAACAATATCCTATCCCCTCTGGCAACACTTCCATGAATTTCCTTATAGTCTAGGAATAGTAGGTTTGATGATGGAAGAAGAGAAGAAAATGGAGCTGATCACAAAGCGAGATTTCTTGCTGATCTCTTTACTTTATTCATGAACGTAAGGACTGAATGAAAGCATGCTTGGGGCAGCTAAACACATGGAAACTTCAGAACGATTCCTTCTGCTCTCCTGGCTGTGTTTTGCAGTAGAGCTTTACTGCCCATGATGATCTAAACTTTCCAACTGGCTATTGGCCTCAGCTGACTTTGAATACAGTATTGGTTTGGCAACTCAGCTATTGGATTTATCTTCTCAGCTCTTAAATTTGGCTTGTGCAATTTACTTGGCTAGTTGTTGAATTTCCCTCTTGACTTTAGGAACCTGCTTTCTACTAGCTTCCCAGCTTATGGATTTAATTTATGTATGGACTTGGTTTTGGTTTTGGATCATGCCTTTGACCTGAGTGAAATAACCTGCACCACAACCACAGTTATGAGCTACCTGATTACTTGATGGGGCAGGGAAAACACCCAGTTCCAGTGTTGAGGGAGCAAGACTAGCTAATGGGGCCCTGTTATCAGGGATAACAAATTTGCCATAGGTGCCATAGTAAAGGACCTGGGGCAGCCTCAGAATGACATACACCATCTCCTAAGGTCACTATTACAAAACTTCTGACCCTCAACACTCCCTGAAGACTTCTTTAGCTTTTGCGCTCCATGTTGGCATTTTGGTTGGGAGTAGGAGATACAGCAAATTTTTTATTGTGCTGTTTGGTGAGTCTACCACCTTTGCAAATATACCCTAAGGTCCATTAACCAAAACACTGTGATTCCTTTGTCTAAATCTTACTGGGACCGGATCCTTCTGGAAGATCTGAGCCATAAGGCACCTGTAAATATGGTCCAAACTACCTTGGGGTTCTGATGATTTCTCTGCTACTCCACAGACTCAGTCCATGAGTGACAGCTGCCACTCTGTCCCCATGACTATACTGTGTCTGCTTGTCACATTTACACACTTACAGCTCTGAGGCTCAGGAAATTGTCCAAGGCTGAGGTAGACCTATCTTGGTCAGTTAAAGTTGAATGTTATCAGGGACATTTTATAATCCAGGCTTGGGAGAAATACTTTAGGGTACTTTTGTGAGTAAACCACAACAAAAGAATGATAATGACAGTGGAATCCTGCATTTTTATAGGGCTTTACAGATTACAAAATATGTCCCTATTCATGATTGCATTTTATAAACTCTGAGGATTGGGACAAGGGGATGGTAATGCTCAGGTGACTTGGACAGTTGTAGGAAAGGGATCCAGGTTTCTTAGTCAAGTATTCTGATTCCTAGTCCAGACTTCATTCTATCACTGCATATCATAGTAGACTATTCTACCAGATCTTAGCACCAGGTTGGAATTATAAACTGAAGACCAAGACAACTTCTGTCCTTTAATATACTCTGATATAGGACAGGTAACCCTGTGGGGCCCTTAAAACTATTTATAAACTGGCTTGTTCATTTTTTTAAAACTTACCATTCTTTTTTCCTAAGACTCACTAAATTTTAGAAGTAGGAAGAACTGTAGAGATGCATCTTAGTCTTCCCATTTTATACATAGAAAGATTGAGGCTCAAGAGATTTAAGCCAGCCTGTAAGTGGAAGGGCTGGTGATTTAACCCAATTTATGAATTCCAATCCAGCTCTTTCTCTTACTTTAATCTACCTGGGGGTTAGCAACCATCTTCACTGATTCTTTCCTCTCTATCTCCTTCACTCCATCCACATGTGGACTTAGTGTAGTCTTAAAGGGTTGGAGGCTCCTCTGGGGCCTTTCCTGGGTTAGTACCCTAGACAAGCCTAGATATTTGGATAAAAGATAGGCCAGGACAGCAAGGCCATGGGGTGGTAGCTCATGGAGTTGCCTGGTGGACCTGGCCAAAGCCTGGACCTCACACACTGGCCCCCAGGCTGTTGTTGGGCTGTGCGTGATCATGTCTACTTCCATTTATGGAAGTATTTCTTTGTTCCTTTTATTTAGACTCCACACTCACGGATCCATTGCTTATTGCCACAGTCACACTGGAGGGAACCTGCAAGACTAATTCTGGACATTCTTCTTCAGAGCTAATGTGAGCCATGGAGTCCTGGATTCTTGGGACCAGGAAACTATGGACATGGAGCAATGTTGCTACTTTATGACACCCCTTCATCTCCCTCAGGCAACCTCAACTCCCTCAGCACTTGAACATTTATGAAACTTCACAATCAGAAGAAAAATAATAATCTCCACTCTAAGTGCAGTAGCTGACACCATTCATTGAGCAGGTGTGCTGGCTGACTTTTTAGTGTTATCTCATTTAATTGTCTTAGAGGCCTCTTTTCTCAGGTGAGGAAACCGAAATTTAGAGGGGTAAGTAACTTGTTTTAGCTCTCTGCCACTCGAAGTGCTGTATTCGTGCCACTATAAAGGGTAGTGTCTGGCAGCACTGCAATTTGTGGCAGTGGAATGCTAGGTGCCATGGAGCATGCACCCAAGGGGAAGGGCATGAGGGTGGGGACCTAGGGGAAAGGTGCAGAACTGAGGGCAGCAGGAGGAGAGAGCAGATCATCACTGTCCTTCTGACTGAATTCTCTCCCATCAAAATTATCTGGCCTTTTCTTTTAGACTACCCTAATGACATTTTATGCAGGCAATGGAACTTCTTCCAGGGTCTGTGAGCTCAGGGTGCTGTAAGCATGACCTTGTCTTGTGTTACAGTAAACAGGGTTGGCTGCCCACTCTTTTCACTCTGTAGATTTTTCCCAAGACAGAATCCTAGTTCATAATGTTTTGATAGTGTCTTTACAGTTGTCTTTTTCACAATATCAATTTGCCCCTTGCCCAGGAAGGGTCTTTTCTTCATCTCTTATTCTCAGTGATCATGCCCCCATCACAAATGGAGAAAGCCCCCCAGAACTTATCTATGCATACCCATTCATGACACCATTTTGATGCACTTGACTATCAAGTGATATGTAGAGTCCAGCCAAAATGCCTACATCAGAAGGCAAAATGGCCTGCCTTGAGTGACACATGACTCACTGCAATAGGAAGGATATTTGGCAACCTGAATTTTTGGATTGGTGAAGTGAGATGAAAAAAGTACATTTACTGTGTAATTTTGGGCAAGTTTCTTAAACCCTGTGAGTTCCAAATAAAATATGAATAACACTTTTCCCTATTTCAAAAGAGAGTTAAAAGTACTAAATGAGGAATGCATGTCAGCTTGGCACATATTAGGTATCCAGTAAACAGAGTTCTCTTCTGATTCCCTCTCTCTCTTTGATTTCTTACAGCCCTGAAAGTAATCTTAGGAAATTCCAACTCATTTGGGAGAAGTCTTCAGTGGGGTAAGCAGCTCTGTCATAGACTTGGTGTTTCTGTGGGCCAACCTCTTCCTGCCTTCCTCAAGAGATTCTTCTGTCTTGGTGGGGAAGTACATGGGGAATCCTCAGGTTTCTATCCTGCTGCCTTGGCCCCTGGCTGTTACTTCATTGAACACAAAGCTTCCTTTCCACAGGGAGTCAGAGATACCTGGCAGTGGGAAAGCTACCAACAGCTCTGCCTCCCTTTCTCTTGCCCTCGCTGCTCTCCACCCACCCTGCCCAGTGTGAGAGCAAAGGAGCCAGGACTGCTTTGTCTAACATGAAATCAGTCTGAGGAAGCTGTTCTTTCGCTCTCAAGGAGGGGAGTGGGGGACATAACATCACAGATGTCATCAGCAGATAGTACTTATGGAAGCCCTGTCTGGCCCTGGAGTAGGATTATAGAGAAGGAAAAGGCCTCTAGCTCTGTCCTCTGGGAATAGACCTTCCCAGACAGACAATGCACAGACACATATTTTGACACCCCCTTCCTTTCTCACCTCCTGCTCTCATTCATTTCTACTTACTATCTTAGCTTCTCAGAACTGCTCCATTATCCCCTCTTCCCTTGAAACTGTAAACACTTTAGCCTGGGAAGGTGGAAGTCACACGAAGAAAACAGTGGCCCCACCTAATGCAGGTGGGATTTGGAGCAGCACTGACAAGCATTTCAGCATTTTAACAAACATGGATTGAGTACCTAGATGTGCCAGGACATTTCACATGTGTGATCTTATTTAATTCTGACAACTCTGAGACAGGCCACATTTGTCTCATTTTATAATTTTAAAGCTGAGATTTGGTTTTGTGAAACGGGTTGTCCGGTGACACCTGTCAGTGTCAGTGAGTGCCGTTGACCACACTCAGCTCTGTCTATTCCTCTACCTGGGACTTCACAACTCTCACTGGAGACTGTGAAATGTCTGAGACAGTCTCCAGAAAAAAAGAAAAAAGGTCACTATTTCCACCAACCGTATGTTTTTTATCCCTATATTTATTGTAATATAATTGGCAAATAATATTGTGTGAGTTAAAGGTGTACAATGTGATCATATGATATACATATAAAGTGAAGTGATTACCACAATAAAGTTAGCTAACACATCTGTCACCTCTTGTAGTTACCATGTTTTTGTTTATGTTTGTTTTTTTGTTTTTTGCACTGACAACATTTAAGATCTACTCTTTCTAGAAAATTTCACTTATGTATTATTTACTATAGTTGCCATGCTGTATAATAGATCCCCAGGGCTTATTCATCTTAAAACTGAGAGTTTTTACCCTTTGACCATTATCTTTACATTGCCTTCACCAGCTCTTGCCAACCCCAATCTACCACAATCTACTCTCTGTTTCTATGAATTGAATTTTTTTCATTCCACATATAAGTGATATCAAATAGTGTTTGTCTTTGTCTGACTTACTTCACTTAGCATAATGCCCTCAAAGTTCATCCATATTGTTGCAAATGGCAGGATTTCCTTCTTTCTTATGGCTGAAATATATGCATTTATATTTATTTGTATATGTGTATATATGTGAATATGTATGAATAGAAAAAAATATATGTATTCCATATCCTGGCTATTGTGTATAATGCTTCAGAGGATATGGAAATGCAGATATCATTTAGATATACTAATTTCATTTCCTTTGAATATATACTCAGAACTGGGATTTCTGGATCATATGCTAGTTCTGTTTTTAATTTTTTTAGGACTGTCTATACTGTTTTCCATAGTGGCTGCACCAAATTACAAACCCACTAACAGTGCACAAGTGTTCCCTTTTATCAACATCCTCATCAACATTTGTTATTTCTTGTCTTTTTTTTGTAAAAATATTTATTTAGGCTCTTTGCTCATTTTTATTTTTATTTAAATTTTTTTTAATGTTTCAAAAGAAGGAGAGAGAGGCAGAGCATGAGCTGGGGAGGGGCAGAGAGAGAGGGAGACACAGAATCTGAAGCAGGATCCAAGCTCTGAGCTGACAGCACAGAGTCTGACACAGGAATAGAGCACACTGACAGTGAGATCCTGACCTGAGTGGAAGTTGGACGCTTAACTGACTGGCGCCCGCCCCTCTTTGCTCATTTTTAAATCAGAGTGTTTTTGTGTTTGTGTGTGTGTGTTTTGCTATTTAATTGCATGAGTTCTTTATATATTTTAGATATTACCTCTTATCAGATCTGTGGTTGCAAATATTTTCTCCCATACTATCAGTTGCCTTTTTGTTTGGTTGATCTTTTTTTGTTGTTGTGCAGAAGCTTCTCAGTTTGAGGTGGTCCCACTTGTTTTGCTTTTGTTGCTTGTGATTTGAGCATGATATCCAAAAAATTATTGCCAAGACCAAAGTCAAGGAGCTTTCCCCTATATTTTCTTTTAGGAGATTTATAGTTTCAGGTTTTACATTTAAGTTTTTAATCCATTTTGAATTAATTTTGTAAGTAGTTTAAGATGGGGGTCCAATTCCATTCTTTTGCATGTGATTATTGATTGATTATCTAGTTTTCTCAACCCCATTTGCTGAAGAGACTATTCTTTCTCTATTGGGAATAGGGAATATTCAGTCTTGGCTCTCTTGTTCTTTGTTTTTGTTTTTGTTTTTTGTTTTTTGTTTTGATTCTTGGTTTTTGATTTTGTTCCATTGATCTATGTATCTGTTTTATGCCAATACCATGCTGTTTTGATTACTACAGCTTTGTAATAAAGTTTGAAATCAGTTTGTAATAAAGTTGAAATCAGAACTCCAACTTTGTTCTTCTTTCTCAAGATTGTTTTATCTATTTGGGTTCTTTCATGTTTCCATCTAAATTTTAGGTTTGTTTTTTCTATTTCTGTGAAAAATGACATTGGAATTTTGTTAGGGATTGCATTGAATCCATAGATTGCTTTGGATAGTTTGGATATTTTAGCAATATTAATTCTAATTCATGAACACAGGATTAATTTTTATTTATTTGTGTTTTCTTTAATCTCTTTCATCAATGGACTTAAATTTTTAATATACAGATCTTTCACCCCCCTTGTTTAGATTTATTCTCAACCATTTTGTTGTTTTGATGCTATCATATATGGGATTGTTTTCTTTATTTCTTTTTCAGATAATTCATTGTTAGTGTATAGAGTCACAAATCATTTTCTTTTTTTAATGTTTATTTATTTATTTTGTGAGAGAGAGAGAGAGGGAGGGAGGGGCAGAGAGAGAGAGAGAAACAGAATCTGAAATAGGCTCCATGCTGTCCATGCAGAGCCTGGTTAATCCCATAAACCATGAGATCACGACCCAAGTCAAAGAGTCAGACATTTCACCAACTAAGCCACCCAAGCACCCCAACACAAATGATTTTCATATGTTAATTTTGTATCCTACAAGTTTGCTGAATTCATTTATTTCTTATGTGTTTTTTTTGTGTGTGAAATCTTTGGGGTTTTCTCTATATAAGATCATGGCATCTTCCAACAGAGACAATTTTACTTTCTCATTTCTGATTTAGGTGCCTTTTTCTTTCTTTTTCTTGTGTAATTGCTCTGGCTAGGACTTGTAGTATGATGTGTATAAAGCTGAAGGTACACAGGATTTTTAAAGCTGTTGTATTCTTAGTGCAGACTTCTCTCACTTGGATATCCCAATGAACTTCTTTCTCTTTGTTATTTTCTTGGCACCCTGCTTATGTTCTTGGAGTAATGGATTTATCCCAAATAAAGGGGAATCCACTGGGGTCAAGAACAAACACATACACCTGCTCCTTACCTCTCCTTTCAGCTTAGTGGCCAGCAGATCATGCCTGCTATTCAGAAGCAGACCATGTCTTAGACGCTGAAGAAAAATCAGCAGAGGAAGAAAACACTAGAAGAGGAAAAGGACTTTGTCAAACTCTCATTCTCCAGCTGATCCTCCTGCTCTGCTCCACTAACAGAGACTACTGCTATTCTGGGTATGAGAGTCTTTTGATGAGGCCAAGTTCAGTGACCATGCTGTAACCCAGCTTCACTTCAGATTCGGATAGTATTTTTCAGAGGCCACCTTTGTTACCCTTGAGAGACTTGTGAGAAAGAATGTGATTTTCTTTTCTTTTCTTTTTTCCAGCTCTCCCAGTCTCACCTGCCTTCTTTCATTTTGTCTTATTTTCATGATGGCAGTGCAGATCTTCCAACTCATGAAATTGCAGTCCAATGGCAAGAAAACATTGGGTGAGGGGGAGTCAAATGCACTTGGAGATCAGGTTTATTGATTCATATTCATTCAACAAAAAGTGATTAAGTGCTTCCTATGTGCCAGGTACATAGAAGCTGGAGATACAACAGTGAGCAAAACAACTTTACTGTTGCATTGTACTGTTGCACTGGTACTTGCATTGTAGTGGGGGGTAAGATACTAAACAAATACATGTATAAAATATGTTTTAATTTTGGTTTTCCAAAAAACAGACCCTGGGAAAAGAATTTGGATTCGAGTAGTTTATTTAGGAGGTGGCCTCATGAAGCACAGTGAGGAAGTAGAGAAGTGAAGCAGAGAATTGGGGGGGGGGTGGTCAATAAAGGGTATATTAATGAGTGGGTTACCACTATGGGTAACTGGGGCTGAATACCACTGAGGACCATCAGGAAGTCAGTACAAAAGGCTATTCAGAGTTGTCCTTTTGAGGGACAAAATGTTGGGATATTTATTCACAAAACTCTCATCCCTCCTCATTCCTAGGATGCTAACTGCTTAGCATTTCTGGCTTGCCCTGCACATAGGCTGAATGTGCTTCTATTGCTAGAGAAAAGCAATAATGCCATTAGTTACAGAGACAAAGAAAGCCATGGCTGTAAGGGAAGTATCTGTGATGACTTCTGGGGAAGCCAAAAAGTATGATCAAGAATATAGGTGGGATATCATCAACTACTGCTGTATTAAATGGAAGTAAGTGCTACAAAAATGAATAAAGAAGAATATAGAGTAATAGTTGGGAGATGGAACTATTGAAAATTATGGGTTTAGGAAAGACATCTCTGAAGAGGTGATATTGGCATAAATACCTTCAAGAAATAAGGGAATAAGCCATGCATACATCTGCAGGAAGATCATTGCAGGCAAAGGTAACAGTGAATGCAAAGACCTTAAGGCAGGAGGAAGCTTGGATCTATTTTAAAGGTAGATATAATAGGTTTGCTGATGGATTGTGTATGGGATGTAGAAGAGTGGAGTCATGAATCATTAAAGGGGTTTTGGCCAGAACATCTGATAAATGGAACTGCTATCTATTGAGATTATGCAAGTGCAAGAAGTGTATTGGGGAAGGGGAGGTATTACAGGTTTCATTTCAGACATGTTGCATTTGAGATAACTTTTAAAAATCCAAGTGAAAGTGTTGAGCTAATAGTTGTATATATTTTTCTGAATTCAGGGTAGAGATTAGTTCTGGCAGTACAGACTTGGGAGTTATCAGTACGTAGATGGTATTTAGAACCACAGGATTAAGTGAGATTATCTAGGAGTTGAGCATAGATAAAGAAAAGAGATTTGAGGCCTAAACTGTGGAGTATTTCAGTCTGTAAAGTTCAGGAAGATGAAGAGAGCCAGTGGATCTGAAACCCAAGAGAAACAGTGTTAGACCCAAGGCCAGGTGAAGACAGAGTTTCAAAAGGATTGTGTTAAATGCATGGGAGAGCTGTGCTGAGTGGGAGGTGAGTGGCTATGGAATGGATCATGTAAATGCCCATTGAAAGGAAGTGATGGGTTCCATGATATTCATGCAGTTGAGGGTCAGAAGGCATTCATGACTGACTTAGAGAAAGGCTGAGAGGACAGAATATTTGGGGGAGGGGTCTCTGAAAGCCAAAATAATGGGCTGCCCAGGTAGTTCAGAAAAGAAGAATGAAAATAAAAACTTCAAGGGGGAGATTGTGCTTCAGTGATTTTGTGCTGGGTTCATTGTACATGCTAATTGGTGCTCAGAAAATGTCTTCCTAGACATGGAGACTCAAATCCTCACTTAAGATTTAGATTAAAAAAAAAATTATATATATATATATCAAACTAACAAAGAAACAAAAGTTATTCCTATTTGTATAAATGAAAAAATCTAAACTAATATTCTACACCTAAAAGAATGAACTTTATATATATAAACTATGCCTCAATAAACCTGACTTAAAAGGTACTAATCAACTCCTGTCAGTGTTGAGGTTCCTCCCAAACCACTCCACGATCTGGCCAGTGCACATCTGGGCTGAGCTATGTATTACATGTGGGCACAGCTCTGTTCTGAATGGACTGCCCTCATTATTAAGAAAAGTTTATTATTACAGTGGCCTACAAACAAAATCTGTTTTTTTTTTTTCGTCCTTGTATTTTCTCATTCTAGTTCATCAAATAAGATGTTGTCTGTTGCCAATTTAATCAAATAAGATCTTTCAAGAATTGACAATGCTTTTCTGTTTCTTATAACAAACTCTTGTTTTTCTTTCAAGGTCCTCCAAAATTTGGCTTTGGCCTAACTAGCCCACATTATTTTCCCAAAATATAGGCCCTTATTTTAATCCAGTTTACCCTTCTGTGTAACAAACGTGCTTCAGTGTTACTTCCCAGATTTTCTGAAATCTTCACTCAAAATATACTTCCTTTTTCTTTATCTTTTAAAATTCGATTCCTTTCCGAGAGTATAAGAGAGAGCCTAATCTTTGAATTAGAGAGGTTTATGTTTGAATTCTATCTTTACCTCAGTTTCCTCATCTGTAAAACAAAGGTAATAATACCACTCTCACAGAGTTGCTAGGAATTGATTACCTATAGGCTTTGGAATGTGATCTAGTACTGACCTCTTCCAATTTTATCTAAGAGACATTCCAAGATAGGATAGAAATTTAAAAAATTACTTTATATTTTCCTTAGGTTATTTTTAATCTTATATAGATTTATAGAGTAATTATTAACTGGACAAACAAGTTAAAAATTATACCCCAAAATTATAGTAGTTTCTTATGTCAATTTGTAAAATTCAAGTATTAACTTAAATACTATTGTATACAGGATATTAATTAGTCCCTTTAACCAAATCATATGTTTCTTGAGGACAGGGATCATCCATTTCTTTTTTGTTCTTAGCATAATATACAGTACAATGTACACGGTGATCATTCTATAGATTGGTCTGGTTCTCTTTAATTTTACTCAGACTCTCCAGAGATGGTCTAATGTCAGATATGGTGTGTGTGTATATATATAATTATTAACATTATGTATATATGCTCATAATTTACGTTACTAAATAAATTACATTGAATGAAATTACATTCTGGCTAGTGTTGTCTTGACAAATTTAAAGCACTAATTATGGTCACAATGTAGTGTAATAAAGTATGGGCTTTGAGAAGAGACTTGGGTTCAAATTCCAATCCAGGCCTTTAATGGCTGGGTGACTTTGGGCAAATTACTTGGTACCTCTGAGCTCAATCTTCTCCTTAGTTAAAAAAGGAGATAAAAACACATATGACCTCACTTGCATAGGCTAAATACAATTCCATGTGAAAGTGCTTAGCAAAGTGTCTTGAAAGTAATAGGCATAAAGTACATATTTGATTATATTCTTCCTTCTGTTTCTGTTAAACTGAAATTTTCACTTTAAACTGCAAAGATCAAAAGAAGTCATCTGTATGAAAGCACTTTGAAAACAACAGAGTTTTGAACACCTGTAAAGCATTACCATTATTATTATAAGCAAGGAAGGCAAACTCAGTACTCTACTCTCTAGAAGGACAAGCTCCCTATGAGGCTGTCAGCAAAGTTGTATATCTAACTTTCTGAAGATTCCTAGGTCAGATCCTGTAACATTCCTGAGTGAGATGTGACCCATGGTTGACTGCCTATAATCTTCCTCTGGAAAACCCTCAGCCCAAGAATAAAATTCAGGAGAATAATAGAATAAATTACAATTGTCATAGCTATACTTTTATTTCTCAATATATAAGACAATGAAGTCTTTTATTTCCCTGTGTTTGCATGTTTTTTCACTTGTCCTTATTCCCATATTCATTTTTTCCCTCCTTTCCTTTGATTAGAATCAATGAGGAAAATATTGGTAAATGTTGACTTTCCTCTCCAACCCTTGGGGATGCTGGTCTACCAGAAGGGAGTCCAAAGACAAAATTCTCATTAAGTGACCTTGTTATGCTTTCTGCTGTTGTCCTCAACTTCTCTCTCATCCAAATTGTTGTAATTAAGAGAGTGGCCATTAAATGATTTCCCTTTGTCAGATGGATTATGTTTTATAATGGAGCCAAGTTCTATACTCATTATGATTCTACAGGCCAGTGCCAACAAAATGTCGGCACCTTTTCCCCGACAGCAGCTGAAACAGCAGAAGAAGGTCACTTAATGACAATTTGGGAGGAAACCTGTATAGCTTTCAGCCAATCGCCTCCTATCCTTGAATGTCAATAAGGTGTTCTTTTTCAATTTAAGGCCTCTTCTTTTTATGAAGTAGGGATTTAAAAATGTGCTGGTATCAAAGTGTTTCAGAACAAAAAACAGCCAACAAATTTCAAACTAAAGTAATGTTGAATTGACCCATGCAGACCTGAAAAATGTCCCACTCTGGGGATCCTGGTGGGTCAAGATATCTGTCATCCTCATGCTGTGTTCTCATGCTGTGATTGCACTTCTGGGTCACTGTGGCCAAGCTCCCTAATGAAAAGGAAATGATCCCATCAATTGCCCAGATGTTTGGCAGAGGGTAGACTAAACATCTGGTTGATTGAATGGTTTTCTCTCTGACCAGATGTTTGGTATCAACTAAGCACTGTGTGAGTAGATCTTTTAAATGGGCATTCTCCTGAGGCCCCCAATCACATCTAGGGTATAGGAAGTTCTTCTCATATTAATACAATTTTTGATTCTGAGATGGAATCCTGCTTACTTTGCTTACTCTATAATTTCTTCATAGCCCTGTTTGATTCCCTTTTCTATAAAGACATCTTTGGCAGAGATGATAGTGGTGGTAGTAGCAATGCAAAAATGTGTTAGCATAATCACAACATTTAAGTATATTTTCATGGCATGATTCCATATTCCACAAGTTATTCTTGCATTGAGTTTTCTTTGCAGCATATATCATTTATCAGTTAGACATTCTGTATTCTAGATATAGCAGTGGAGATTTTGTGCTAGCATGACAATGTCCTTTCTATCATCTTTTACTTAGCCAAAGAACTCTCCTCTGTCTGAGAGAATTTTCTTAGTAGCACTGGATGAAACATTGGAGTCTGAAACAGTGGAGTTGGTAGTGTCCTATGGTGGCAAGAGCACTGGATTAGGGGTCCAGATTTGAGAACTGTGGCTAGTTCGTTCATTAACTCTCTAAGTGACCTGGGTATCAGTTTAACTCTGTAGGCTTCCATTTCCTTACCCAAAAAATGATGACATACAACTGAGGTACTAACAGTCTGTAATTTGATGAAACCCAGGAGGTGATGGATGAGGTGTAATCAATTTTATAACATTGAGTTCAGTTTGCTGCTTGAAGAATAAATTCCATACAGGTAAGAAAAGAACTTGCACAATGAATTAGTGGTTCTAGTTACTTCCAAATGCTTCTAGAATGGGCAATGTATTACATATGATAGTGCCATTAATATTCTAGAAGCACATGATGAATATGGTTTGAGAGTGGACATAAGAATCATTAAAAAGGCTTGAAATGGGAAAGGTGGTTCTTATGCACTGCCATAGTGGGGATGGGGGATAGGGTCCTGGTGACTGACACTGGAGAAGGATGAAAAAGACATGGAAAGAGGATGGGAGGGCCCAGAGGAGTAACTTTACTGGTATCACAATTTTGCTAAGACCAGTTTCCCTCTTTCTCTTCAATTTTACTAGATCATAGTGTCTCAAGGTTAGAAGAATCAAAGACCATAAATGCTCTGAGCATTAATTAGGCATCAAAATAACTTAAATCAGCCAGTGTTTCATCTTCTGAAACTGAAGATCACTGTGTATATCTCTGAGTCAATGAAATGTATATTCTAAAAACCCATATTTCTAAGAATAAGGGATTTTAGAGAAAATAAATAAATCTGTAGGTAATGGTTTGTGATGTTTCCAGATGAAATTTCTGAACCTTCTAGTTTTTAAGCTTTTGGAAGCAGTTTTACATTTGCAAAATGATCAACTAATTTTTCAGAATGTGGGTTGCTATTATCAGCCTTAGTTTGTTTATAAGTTGACAGAGCTATGAAAAAAAACAAACAAACTCAACTGGTCTGTCTTTGGGTCTCCAAAAATCAGACTGTAGCCCTTTAACCTCTATGACACTAACATATACTTAATTTAAAAAATCATACTGTGAGCATTGGCTATGTTTTCATTATTCAAAACAAGTTTGTTTTCTTGTTTCTTTGTAGGAGGGTCCGAAGTTTTTTCTCACATGGGTCTGGAGTATTCTACTCAATTCTCTACTCAGATTTTCTATCTCCCCTTATCCACTCCTGATTCCTCTTACCTCCTCCAGAAAGTGTAAGGATCAGGGAGGGGGAAACATAGCTAGAGTAGAATTCCCATTCCTTGATTCAAATACTTTTTATCTTGGAAATAATGTCTCTCAGCTAAAGACCTAGACCTTCAAAGAGAGCTTCCAAGAGTGCATTTTATCAGGGCAGCCAATAACTGGGAAAGAATGGAGGGAAGATGTGGGTGTTCTCCATACCATATTCTTTACATGCAAGGTAAGTTCTCATCAGCCTGTGGTGGGCTACAGGCAGTTGTACCTGGAGTCCTGGGGCCAAGATGACTTCCCAGATGTCCTCCTGGTCTTGTGGTTCCTCAGAAGTCCCCTAGAACTACTCAAACATATGTGACATAAAGTCCATATGGTTTCAATTTCCTTTACAACATGACTATTTTTGCTTTGTTTGTTCTCAGACCTGCCTTACTCAAAATTCCTGCTCTGTTGAGCCCCTTCTGCCACAGAATTAGGGGTGGGATGAGGTTAAAAAAACACTGAAATGGAAGAGAGCTCAACCAGCTCATTCTGTATAATAAAATCCATTCTACTGTGGTCCTAATTTCATCAAGTAATACAAGTCAACATTGAACATTAATGAGAGAAGGTTTCCAATTAGATAGTCTGACACTAGCCCTGATTCTCAGTCACCTTCAATTGTCAGCGATAAAAAAAGGACAGTTCAATATGATATGGATCATTCACTCCAAATCTCCACAACTCATTTATGACAAACACAACTAACAGAGCATGGGGAACTGCAGAATTGTTTTTCATTATCCTGGCACACTGGCTTCCAACTACAGCTGTAATGATCTTCAGTGGTTTTCCATACCACTTTGTTAATGAATTATCTGAGATGTGATGGTAACCAGAATTCTGACTGAGAATCTCAGTAATCCTTTTGTTTGGAAAAAAAAAAAAAAAAAAAAAAAAAAGAGTTTCCAGAAGAAGAAAAAGGGAAAAAAATTATTTAAAAAGAAGTTTTTTGTTTTCATAAGTGACATGGGTTGTGTTGGGAGATAGGGTGTCATTCCAGAAGTATTTGGGGAGGAAGAAGAAGTGGGAGTATCCAGAAGCTCTGGAACATTAACCCACAGAGAACCTTAGAAGTGACCACATAACCAAATCACATGGTTTAAAATAATGGGATAAGCTAGGGTTTTATGAAGGTTAGTGCCAGAGCCTACATAATTCCAATATGGTAAATAGGGCCTAACCACTAAGATTTCTGGGAAATAATGCTATTTAAAGACAGTTGAATGTCAATATTTCAGGTAGTATAGTCAGGATCCTTCCAGTGTCTGGGGATGTGGGACCAGATCCCCAAGATCTGGAGATACAAAGACTAGGATGGTTAAACTTCAGCCAACCAAGCAGTCTAGAATTTATTTATTCATTTATTCACTTAACAAATACTTACTGAACACTCACTCCAAGTCAGGTATGGTCCTCCATAGGTACAGATGGTGAGAAATATAGACACTGTCCAGGGACCAGCAGCCAGAGTTGGAACTCTAGGCAAGACAAACAGAAAAAAAAGCCTTTCCAGTTTGAACATGCAGGGACTTCAGTATACTTAATTATTTTATTTCTTCATTTAGCATATTGTTAGTTCTCAATTTTATTATTTTTATTACCACAATAATTACACCAGCCACATTTCAATATCAAACCTCATGGGTACCAATAGGCAGGGCAGAACAATAGCTGACCACAGAATCAGGATCCAGAAGGGCATAGGTATTGAGAACAAGATAAGGCAGACACAGGAGAAGCAGGCATCTCAGTGAGCATGGAAAAGCTATAAACTGGAACCTAGGCTAACAAACTAGGCAACATATGTAAAATACCAGCAAAGAGGCAATGAGAGTGATACAACCTTTGACTTAGCCAGGGTGTTTCTTACGTGCTCTCTGCTGGTGCAAGGCTAGTCCTACTTGATTCTTCATGTGGGAGCAAGTGAGGGGGTGACGCTGAATAAAAACAGGACATACCTACTTACTCCCTCACAAAGCTGCTATGTTTAATTATCTCATTTATTTGAGAAGCAGCTTTATAATGTCAATTTGGATCTCCTCTTATGTGGTTGAGTTAGCAAATGCATCTCTAGGGCCCTGCACTGAGCAGAGAAGTTATAAACCCTCATAGAGTCCATTATTCTTACCACACATAGCTCCACAGCCTTAACCTTCAAAATTAATGAAAACCAAAGCAATGTAAGCAACGTTGTGTAGTTCCAAGATTGCAGAAATGAAAGTTGGAAAGGCCCTTTGAGGTCAGGGGCTCCAGCCCCTACACACACATGAAACATTACTTCCTTTGTCACTGGCTTAGGTATTTTAAGTCCAATGAGATTTTAAATATCCCAAATGATAGATTCCACTTCTGATCTTGGAAGAGAAATCTAGGAAATAATAAATCTCACTTTTAAGTATTTCCTTATGTTTAACTCTTATTTTTCCCTCTCTTCATTGGGTTTTATTAATCTAAGAGTGTTAGCTTTCTCCCCCTTGCTTTTAAAATATTTTTGCTTCCTGTATAGCATTTGTACCCTTCAAATATTTATAGACTTCCTTGTATTTCCTCAGTCATTAGCCAAGTCATGCATATTTAGCACTTTTAATCTTCTAGACTCTCTTCATAAATCAATGCCCACATTGCTGGTGTCATTTTCGCTCCTCTGCCTATTTGATCTATATCTTTCTGATTCAGAGGTGTTCAAACTGCATTCATTTATTCCATTGCAAGTGTCACTATTATTGCAAATACCTTAGTGAAAATCTTTCTTTCTCATCTAACATTAAAGGCAGCCCTTAACTCTTCCTGCAAAATTTTGTAACCAACCTGGATCTATTTAATCATCCTTTCCTTTCAAGACGTTCTAGGAAACAAGAGAATTTGGTGAAAAGATCAATCATTTATCTTTGGGTTCAAGTGCTTGCTTTGCAACTAATTAACTCCATTATCTTAGAGAAAGTAACTTTCTGTCTTTAAGTCTTAGTTTCCCAATACGTAAAAGAGGGGATTAGATTTGGTGATTGTAAGGAGAAATCAAGTTTTGAAATTCTGTGCCGGTATTGAATTCATGAATTAAATAATCTTGTAGAAATTACTTCCCCACCTTGATGTCTAATCTTCTCTCCTGAAACAGAAATTATAATTCTTTTCTTGTTTACCACACCAAGTCGTTTTGAGGATCATGTATATGAAAGTGCTTTCAAAATCATAAAGTGCCAATCAAACAGATGACTTTATTATTGTTATTTTTAATAGTAGCAGAAGCATCACTGTGACAATTACAAGTATCCTTAATACCTGTATTCCTCCAAAATGTGATAGCCTGTTCATGGTCCTTAGGCTGAAAGTCATTCTTTCTGTTGCTAGTGGCTTTACTCAGGGCCTTGATTCATGGGGCACCATTATATAATATCAAACTTTTCCAGGCATAGGATGGTTTTGCAGTTTCTTTAGCTGTTGGTGATGACAAATATGTTTTTATCTTCCTAACCCATGTGTCTTGCTTTTATGGTTAAGTTTATTTTGCTTCATCTGATCACTGATATTTTAGATTATTTCTCCTAGGGAAATATCTTGCATTTCCCTCTTAAATTAGAACTCAATATATCTTTGCCAAAGAGTCTGCATTACTTATTTGTCCTCGGTGGTGTTCTACCACCTCCTAAAAAATATCAGCTTAAAATTTCATCCGTGTGCTATTTACTTCTTCTTTAAGATCACTAATGGAATTGATTAAAGGGTTAGAAAAAAAAATAACTCTGAAGGTCCAAAGATCCAGTAATACTAATCTAAATGAGACAACACTAAGTGGTACCTTTAAAAAAGTCGACGTTAAACTGAGAAGCAGCATGCTAGAGTGGAAAAATAAACTAAGTAGGATTAAAACCCGGATCTTTCAACTCCAAATTCTGTAACCTTTCTTTGTTGCCATGTCTCCTTCTTTATTATGGTTCCAATATGCATATTTCTATGGCATTCATCTATAATTGTCTTTGGTAGCTTTTAAACAGTTGACTATTGCAGTGAGTTTTGCACCTGAAAACCAAGTATACTTGGGTCAGTAATATCTTAACCCAAGAGGAATAATGGCAGACCCTCCAGTATGGTGGCAAGTCTGGACAAAGGGTCTCTTTGGTAGGAGGTTTTCCCCAAATAACATTCTAAATAATTTCACAAATAATGTTGACAAGACAATTTCCATTATATCTACACACACATAAGATTGGTTCTTGAAGTGGTGCTTATTAAATGAGAACTTTCCCAGAGGTTACAATGCCTTAAATGATTAATAATCATGAGAAGAGTACTACATACATTTATTGATACCCTTTCTACTCTATTTCTGCTCATGTGTTCAATATATTTCATAAAAAAAATATGTTGGCCCCCTTGAATATATGTGTCTAGTGAGAACCCAGATTTGAAAAAGGAAACAAAAGGATTATCCTAAGAAGGGACTAGAGCTTTGAAAAGTGTAAATCTTGAGTCTTGGAATACAAGTTAGAAATCCTGGTTTCCCTTCCTGTTCTCTACTTTTTTAACTCTGTTTCTCTGGACAAGCCATTTTGCCACTCTGAAGTTCAGTTCTTAGTGTGTAAAGTGAAATATCAATGCCTGCCTGGACTGCATCATAAACAATGTGTTGAAAGTTAGATGGAATTATTATAAAATGCTAAGCCAATGAGGTAGCCATCATCATTATTTCCATGTAGAAAAGTTAGGAGGAAATGAGTAACTTAGTATACTGCCAATTAAAATGGAAAATAAACCAAAATAAAATATGTTTAATATGCACTTTGGACAAAAGATAGTGGATTTTTAATTCCAACAACCAAGAACTGAGCATTCTGGAGAGCTGGTCAAGGGCTTATTAGGAAAGTGAAGAATGCCAAAGTAACCCTTCTCTAAGTTATTTGATACAGCTAAATCTACCCATGGTGAATATATTCTAGGAAGTTTGAATTAGAGTATGTTTCCTTACTAGGTCTGAGTGAAAACAGTTCTTTAAATGGTGATTGTTAACAGTGGGACTCTATCTAGGCAAAGTAGCAATTGTATATAACTATTCAGCTCATCAAATTTTGCTCAAATGGTATATATGCTGTCAGCATTTATGTATGCTGTTAAAGTAATAAATAAGTACATAATAGCTTATATTAATTGATCATTTCATGTGTTCTATGCTAGGTGATTTGTTGCAATCAGTCATTTAATCCGCACAATAATCCTATGATCCATTCTCTGTTATAACTCCCATGTTTCAAAAGAGAAAATGGAAGCACAAAGAAGTTAAGTAATATATCCAAGGTCACACAGACATTAAGTGGTGAAGCCAGGATCTATATCCAAGTCAGACTGAATGCAGAGCCACTAAATAGTGATATATCTGAGTTTTGTGGGTCATAAAACTTATATAATTGGAGAACCCTCTTTAAGAAAAAGAATACAAAAATTGCTTGGAAATGTTGTTTAGCCTCATTAGATTGACAGTAAATCTAGGTTGCTCTGTTGTGTACACTATTTTGATTGAGGAAAATTTTGAGAGAAATAAGCATATTAACATCATTTGCTTTATTTATCCACAAACTTCTGCCTATGTGAATAATTAACAACTGAAATTCCATGTAACGATAGTTAATATCTAAGATTTTTGTGTCACAATTCAGAAAGCTACTAATATCCACTTAGTGGCAACTACCAGAAATTACAGCTTAGTCCTAGAAGGTAGTAAAAGATTTACAGGGTGTGTTTTCAGATCACAGAAGGTTTTAGTAGGAAGAAGCTTTAAAGATTAAAGGAAAACACCTCAACTTTGGGATAGAATGAGAAGCCCAAGAGGAGGTACTGCAGAGAATTGGTTAATAATGTGGGTCTTAGAATCCACCTGCCTGGATCATGGAATCATACAGCCAAATGTCTCCACTTCCTTTGTGACTTTGTGCAAGTCATTTGGCCTCTCTGACCCTCAGTTTTCTTACCTGTGAAATGATGATGATAAATGCCCACTTTAAAGGGAAGTAAGGATTAAATGAGATAATAAATGAAGAATTCTTACCATAACATCTAACAGATGAAAACAGAAGCAGAAATACAAGCTAATGATAATTGTTGTTAAAGTAGAACTTGTTCAAAGTCACACAGATGTTACTGGCAGAATTGAGGCTAGAGTCAAGATCTCTTGATTTTTGATCAAATGGTCTTTCCAATCCTCTAAACAGTTTCTTTACCAAAATGAATGTAATGATAGAAATGATACAATCATAATTTCAGGAAATCCAGTCATTTCTAGGAGATGGGGATGGTAAATGGGAACAAAATGTCTACTCTTTGGGTTCCCCAAGTGAATAGCTAAGCATTTTAAGAGTGAGCCTATGCAACTTAATGAGATGTTATTGTTACCTGGCAAGGCTGTTGGTAGAAATTTAGTTCCCATATAGTCCAAGCACTTCTTGAGAATGGGAACTTATTGGTCTCAGAGGGAGAAACTTCTTTCTGTGGGAAATTCTGTATTCAGGGCCCTGGATCTCCATTTTTCTTTCATTCTCACTACTGAATCACATGTCAGGAAAGCCTGATTAGAAAGTGAACAGCAAAGTATGGTTAGAAAGTAACAAGCCAATTTCATGTGGAGTTTTGCTGGACTGGCCTTGCAAATCTCTGGATGAATCCTCACCGTGCATCTGACATTAAGCTGGGGACTCAGACATCTTTTGTGTTATTTTCATAGATGACACCTCTAAAAGGACAGACATACATAATCTCTAGGTCATTTTTCTCAATGATCCAAACAGGTTACATTTTAATGATGGAATTTTGATACTGAACAAATGTTTTCATAAGAAACATTCATAAGAGCTTAATTTTTCTTCATCTTTAAATGGGATAAAGATTCTTACTTCACAGAGGTTAGTTGTCATTGAACCAGAGAGCATAGTGTCTGACACATGAGAGGTTTCAGTAAATTCTAATTCTTATTTTTATTACTTTGTACTCTCATACAGCATTTTGGGGTTAATAGGTGTTCTTCAAAGTATAAACTTAGTGGTTAAATAAGTTTGAGGAATGCTTCCTTGAACAAAGTAAAACAGATTTCTATGCTATAGCATTTCTCAAAATCTTTGTGTTAAAATGCATTATGAACCTCTAAGAGGGAAGGAAGTACAGCATGTTGGGCTTCTCAAACTCAATTTCCACATGACTATACCAGAGTTTTGCATAACCGAGTTTGGAAAATGCTGTACCTTATCCAGAATAATCTTTGAGAGGATTGATGATCTCTGCACTCTCAAAGCAAAGCTCTGACTCTTAATGGAGATTCTCAGAAGTTAAGCAGCAATTGTAGTAGGAGAAGTGGTTATATAGAAATTATAAATGAGTCAGGAGGTTATATTCTATGGTCACAATAAGTTTCATTTTTGGAGAAATGGGATTAATTTCATAGAAGCATATTTCTTTATTACCACTTCCCCAATAAAGACTCGTGTATCAGAAAAGCATAATTGAACATCCAGATTGGGACTCCCTCTTATAGTGTGCAAGGTTATTACAAGGGAGAGGCTACCTGGCCAGGACTGCATGTCCCACCTACCTGCCTTTGGGAATGGTCATGAGAATAGTTTTTACCAATGAAACAGAAATAAAAGCGATGTGTGCCATGTGTGCCATTCTGGGCTGAGAATATTTTTCCCCCCTCAGGTATTTAAAATTATTTATTTATTTATTTATTTATTTATTTATTTATTTATTTATGAGAGAGAGAAAGAGAGAGAGAGAATGATCAGGGAAGGGCAGAAAGAGACAGAGACACAGAACAAAGTAGGCTCCAGGCTCTGAGCTGTCAGTACAGAGCCTGAGATGGGGCTTTAACTCACAAACTATGAGATTATGACCTGAGCTGAAGTCAGAGGCTTAACAGACTAAGCCACCCAGGTTTTAAGCAGAAGCTATGCTCCCTTCAGGTGTTATTTGTCTTTCTACTGATGGATGAGGAAGATACTGTAGTTTCTGGTAGTGGTGCCACATAAGGGAAGTCAGGGTCTCTGGACCACCACCTTGAAGAAAGCTGTGTGCTGAGCAGTGAATTTACACTGGAGTACTATACAGTAAGAATAAAATTCTACTGTGATGAAACACTGATGTTTTGGGATGTATTTGTTACAGCAGCTGGTATTTCTTAGCTTCTATAATCTCATCCTACTTTTCTTTTATCCAGAAACATTTTGTTACTGAAAATAATTCTATGAAGCATAAGCTGTGTTTAGTCCTGTGAGAGACAAGGGATTAGGGGAAGGAGAAATTTAGAAGCTCAAGATGTGATCCCTTTTCTTGGAGAATCCTTCAGTCTGAGATAATGACTCAGGGCACACATACATAGAAGTTCAGATGCACTGAAGCTGGCTTCTTTCCTTGTCTTTGAGGTTGTCCTCTCTGCAGAAGAGCTTTCTAGAAGACATAGCCACTATGCCCATGCTGCAGCAGAATGGATGTGGAACAAATAATATGCATTCTGGGGTTTGTAGTTTTCTCCAGACCTAGGCTATCAGCCTGTCACCTGGAGCTGAAAAGTCTCCAAATAATTTGTGGCCTCAATGATGGCTTTTAGTTCCAGCAGAGTAATTTTTTTTTAAAAAAAAGAATGAATAAGTGAATTAATAAATAATTTTCCAGCTTTATTGAGGTACAATTAACAAATAAAATTATAAAATATTTAAAGCATACAACGTGATGACTTGATATATGTACATGATGAAAAAATTTCCCTCGTCAAGATAATTAACACATCCATCATCTCACTGTGTATTTTCTTCTTCTTCTTCTTCTTCTTCTTCTTCTTCTTCTTCTTCTTCTTCCTTCTTCTTCTTTTGTGAGAATATTTAGGTTCTACTCTCCTAGCAAATTTCAATCACACAGTACAGTATGTCAACTATAGTCATTATGTTATACATTAGATCCTCAGCTGAGTAATTCTTAACTGTGGGTGAGAGAATTTATTCTCAGAGTTTCAACTGGTGCTTTGTTTGTTACCTCTTGCATTCATTCAGTCATTCATTCATTCAGCATATCTTTGAGTTCATACACTGTACTAGGTGCCTCTGGTGAACAAAATTCCAACGTTTCTCTCCTGGAGCTCCCAGATTGGGGGAGACATAGACATATTTATAGTTTCAACAGATGTAACAAAGGCTATGATAAAGATGGAATAACTCTTCTCTGTGGGATCAGAGGAAGGAGTGATGAACTCTGCCAGAGGGAGTTGGGGAAGGTGCTCACAGAAGGTGGGCTTAGGAGAACTCTGAAGGAGGAGTAGGCATTTGCAGGAAAATGGGAAGAAGTGATTTGGAAATATGCCCTGATAGGCAACACAATAATGAAGTCAAGGAGTTGAGGAAAGGTTGAATGTCTGAGAAAGTCAAGCAGCTCAGTGTGAATGGTATTTAAAATGTCCTCTGTACGTATAACAGTGCTTGTCATAGAGATGGCACTCAATAAATGTCTGTAAAATGAATAAATGGCATACTAAGAAGGTTGGGGTTTTTTGTTTGTTTGGTTTTTTAGTTTCTTTTTTGTTTGTTTGTTTCAAGTTTTTATTTAAATTCCAGTTAGTTAATGGGGCACCTGGGTGGCTCAGTAGGTTAAGCGTCCGACTTTGGCTCAGGTCATGATCTCACCGTTTGTGAGTTCGAGCCCCACGTTGGGCTCTGTGCTGACAGCTCGAAGCCTGAAGCCTGCTTCTGATTCTGTCTCCCTCTCTCTCTGCCCCTCCCCTGCTCATGCTCTGTCTCTCTCTGTCTTTCAAGAATAAATAAATGTAAAAAAAATTCCAGTTAGTTAACATATAGTGTAACGTTAGTTTCAGTAGAATTTAGTGATTCATCACTTATATATAACACCCAGTGCTCATCACAACAAGTACCCTCCTTAATGCCCATCACCCATTTAAAGAAGGTTGGTGTTAATCCCATAAGGGACTAGATGCCATCAAACACGTTTAAGCAGAGGATTCAGAAAAAAAGAAAAAAGCAGAAGATGAATTTTTAAAAACATATCACTTAATTATGAGACAGTCTCTTGGAAGACTATGACTGCAATATAGATTTTCATTATGGGCAATAGAGATGAAGAGGTTATAATGTTGTGCCTTTGAAATCTAAACTGTGACATTATTTGCTGCTACCTTGCAATATCAGGAAAAAGAACAGGCCCTAAAGCGAGCATTGAAGAGTGCAGAAAATAAGACTTCGTTGATGAGTTACTTATTGAGGACATATGCGAATGGGAAATGGGATGTTGAAAACATTCCTACATAAGCTGAAGGTTGTTTATCCTATTGTACAATCAATCTCTATTATGCTAGTATAAATAAAACCTTCAGAGAATCAGAGATGCCAAGGAGGACCTGAAATTTTGTTTGCATTCTCATCCACAGATGACGCTAAGAGAATAATGGCAATGAAATCATTTGGAGGTTGCAGGCAAGGATGGAAAACTTATTTGGATTCAAATCAAAAGCATCATTTTGAATTGGAAAGCAACTACATATGCACACAGGCTAATGCATTTTGGAAATAAGGAACTTAAAATGCCAAAATATCACTATCTCTTCAGGGCCATGTTGAACCCAAAGAAGAAGATTGTTATTTCCAAATGGCACCACTACCCACAATTATATTGGCAGGAAGTATAAGGTCCCACTGGAAGCAATGAACTTCACCTCCTACCAGGAAAATCTGGAGGTAAAGGTTTAGTACAATAGGGTCATGAAAAATATCCTGTGCCAACTATTTTAACTAGCATGAAAATAGTCCAATTTGAGGATGTTTAAGACTTTACATAGCAGTTTAGCTAAAACGTAATCTGTCATCATCTCCATTTCCTTTCCTTTATGGGGTATATTGGCAGAACCTCTTCTGACCATAAACAAGCAGGGCTAGAGGGAAGATAATTTGAACACCATTACCTGCATTCTTTCCCTGGAGGAAAGATATGGAAAGAGACCAGAATTCCTCATTTATAGTTCACTTTCCAGACTACTGCAATCCCATCCAAGGTTCATCTTATCTAATGCCCTCTGGATTTGTAGGGGAGTCTCTCAGCAGTTTTTCCAGCATGATTCAGATTCCAAATTCCCAGGAGGGTCCAGGGGGAGTGAATTTTCCTTTATAAGGAATTTTCCCTTACCATTATACTCATGAGCATGTATCTATCAGTAGGCTAAGACAATATCTTTTGGGGAAGTTGGTTCCTGTAGCCTGATGTGCTCAAAAGATGATGCCCTTTCAGATCTTCCCTCCACATTTATCTCTGTCCTGAAAGGCTGATAAGCATAGATATCATCAACAGGCTCCTTTGCCCTGTGCCTCGCTAGAGTCTGCCATCAAACCACAGTTCCTGTCAGATGGTCACATCTATACGGTTCTATTTCACCTGGTCCAGGCAAATGCTTTTTTCTCATCCTGTAGGCCTGGGGTGGGGATAGTACCCCACTGTTACTGCCTCTGCTGTGCTGCCCTGCCCTGTGGTTTCCATGTACCTGCCCTCATGTCTGCAAATAGTTGTTTTGTTAATCTCTCCTTAAATTATGCCAATTTGAGTATTCCATTTTCTACCTTAGTTTCTATCCTAGTTAATATGTTAACATTTGATTCAATACATGGTAGCTTGGGCAGTTGTTACTGTGTTGATGCAGTGACTTCCCAACATTTCTAATTTGCTAGGGAAAAGATATTACTTTATGTCCCTTTAATCTCATGAAGCAACTAACTGTAGATGCTCACTAAGTAGTGGTTCAATGAATGACTAAAATGTTAATTGATTATTTGAGTCTCAAATTTTCAGGCTAATCGGGGGAGGAATGCCTCCAAAGAGATTAGGACACTTTTTAGGTGACTTAAAAATTCTCCAAATCTCCCCGAAAAAAAAAAAAAAAATTCTCCAAATCTCAAAATGACTTACCACAAGATTAACATATGTTATATTGAAAATATATTTTTCAAGTCATGTTAAGTACAATTATATTAAAAAGTTGGGATGAATTAGCAATTACCTTTATCTTAACCATTTTTACACAATATTATCAAAAGGGATTTTCCTATCTCTGGGTCTCAGGGCAGATCATTATGTAAGTGATTTAAATTTTTTTTTAATGTTTATTTTTGAGAGAGAGAGAAAGAGAGAGAGAGAGAGAGAGAGAGAGAGAGCGAGAGCAAGCATAAGCTGGGGAGGGGCAAAGAGACAGGGAGAAAGAGGATCCAAAGCGTGCTCAATGCTGTCAGTGCAGAGCCCAATGTGGGACTTGAAATCAAGAACCAAACTGTGAGATCATGACCTCAGCCAAAGTCAGATGTTTAACCGAGTCACCCAGGCACCCCGCAAATGAGTTTTAAGAGGACAATAGCGTTTACTGGTTTTGAATTCCCACTATGTTTCTGCAACTTTCCAGGCACTTTACGTGAATTATCTGACTTTGTAATAGTAAATAATAACTCATAATTAGTCCCAATTATGAAATAAGAACTATGGTTTAGAGAAAGTAGATAAAGTATCAAATACTTGTAGAGAAAGATCTAGTTCATTAAGGAATTAAACTTCTGCTGCAGAATGGCAAGGAGAAGATAAGATTCTAATGCTTGGTCAGGAGGAAGAGGAATGACCTCATCTGGGTAGGGAGATGGCAGAGAGAAAAGGAGAGTGATGGAGACTTATTCCCCAGGTGCATGCAGTGCTAGAAGTAGTACTGGCTGTGAGAATCGTGTGGAAGCTGATATTGGTTTCTACTGCAAAAATACTCATACGTAAACAGGCCACTAGTGGTTTAAATGAAAGTTTGCACCCTTTGACCAACATGTCCCCATTTTTCTCAACCCATATCATAGTTAATAATACTGTATTGTATACATGAAATTTGGTAAGGAGGTATATCTTAAGTGTTTTCAACACACACACACACACACACACACACACACAAATGGTAAAACAAATAAAACACAGAAACACGTGGCTTAAAATAGTAATCTCAGAATTTCTCACACACCAACAGTTCTACCGGCTTTGACTGATCTACTCTGTGCTCAACTGTGTGGATCTACTGACTGCAGGTGTCCAGCTTGGCTGGGGAGGCTCTGGTTCAGTCCACAGTTACTGGAGCAACTCTGCTCCACATGGCTCATCATATGTTTAGGAACTGTGTGCAAGATGGAGGATGTTCTCATCACAATGTCAGAGGCACAAGAGGACAAGTGGAAATCTACAAAGCTTCTTAAGGTATAGGTTCAGAACTGACACTGTCATTTTCCCCTCATTGTACTGACTGAAGCAATTCACATGTCTCAACCTGAAGTCAGGGGTTGAGGAAATATATTCTTCTCTTTTAGTGGTGGAAACCACAAAGTTATGTGGCAAAAGATGTGGATTCTGAGAGGAGTGAAGAATTTGGGGGAAATAATGCAGTTCATCACAGCTTAATGGTGACTTTCAGTTCCCTGATTTCAAGTGACATTGAGCATATTTTCGTTTGCTTGTATATCCTTTGTCCAATGTTTTATGATGTTGATTTCCTATAACCTTGAGAGCAGCAGGGAGGCTCTGTGGCCAACTCTGCAATAGGAGAATGGTGTGCTGGAGGAGGCATCTCTGAGCCAACCCAGTGAGGCCATCACTAGCTTATGCAGTGCCATTGTGCAAATTAGCAAAAGCACCTTGTGTTGTCTAGTGTTAGACATTGTGATCATATTGGAGGAAGGTGATGATGACACTGCATAATTTTTTTTGGCATACCACATAACTAGATAGATTTAAAATTTCTATCTTATGCCTAATCATGGAACTATTTTCAATCACTTTTGGAACTGAAATATTCACACAAACTCTTCAGAGAGCTAGTAACTTCAGATGTGGGGTACAGAGAAAGGCATTCTGGGAGAAAACTATATATGAATGAACTTGAAACTCTAAATTGATTTACTATCGCCTCTATAGGATTCACAGTACAAGGAAACAGAAGCATTCCATGTTGCCTTACCCTCATGAAGTTCCTCTGTCTCTACCCTCCACCTTTGTTACTCATTCCAAGTTCACATGGGAGATTGTGCTTATTAACAAAATGTCCCCATAGGGTCTCTTCTTCCAGTATAATTCACTCTTTGTCCATAAAAACCACAGGTATCATCAAAGACTGTGAGGCTAGATCTGCAGGCTTCCTTAGGCTGCAGCAACTAACCTTTCCTACTTAATATCTTTTTGCTAGAAGTCTCCTGTTTTTAATGTTCTCCTACATATTATTTGCATATTCATATTATATACAGAGTTCTATACAGATATAATCTGAACTAACATGGGTATGTTTTCAAGAATAGCAACAAATTTTGTTTGACCTGTGATTGTCTATTCTATTTGGGCTTCTTTTTTGGAGACTTAAGTATATTTCAAGTATAGTAATGTTGCTTTGAAAAACAGCTTGGGGATTTGTGACATATTTTGATGGGAACAATAGGGAAAAGAAATATTTGGAATTTGGATTTTATCTAAAAATCTAGGAAGAAGTTTGCTATTCCTCTTATACAAAATGCTTGGCATTGTTTTGAAATCAGAGGAGAGGCTGTGCATGCACATCTCCTTGCTCATCCCAAGCCAATTATTTATGGCATTTTTCTAGCAGTGATAAAATAGAGCCAGGGCATAAAATGTCATAAGGAATACTGGAAAGGAATTAGAAGTAACCCTTAAATATTGAATATTACCTATTCTTAGCAGCATTGAGTGATGTTGACCTTTGATAGGGATGTGTATGTGTGTGTGCATGCTCATTACTCCAAATGGATTATAAGTTCAACTTGCAAAGACTGAGAACAAAATTATAACTGTCCAATAGAAATGATTTGAAATTCATGCAGCTAGATCAAAAGGCTCCCCCAGTTCCAAATGAGCAGTAACTGGAATGAATTACATTATGGAGCCTTCCCAACTGCAGCTTAAATCATTTAAGACTTGTTTGGTATGGCACCTGCTGCTCACTTATTTTTAGGAGAGAAAATGTACTTTCTTGAGCATAAGGACCTGAAGAATTTTTACACCCAAGGAAAAACCTAAATGTGCCAAAATTTTGGGAGTTGAATTTTTAGAAGGGCAGTTTAATTTGCTACTCTTCTACTCAGGCTTAAGGGGCTGAGATCACAGTGAAAGAGCTGCCAGCACCATGACCCCCCATGTCCTTCCTGCAGGATACTTAGTGGGAGGCCATTGTGAAGGCTGCTTCAAGCTTTTGATCACTTGAGCTGCAGACTTCATTAAAGCAGACAGAAGGGTGAGCTTAAGAAAAGAAGGAAAAAAACTGGAATTCCAAATATTTGCTAAGTTTTTAATAGTTTCAATCCTCATGTCCCTTCTGAGTGACCTTTACATTTCAGAAGTGAGAAACCCTGACCTAATTACTTTCTAAGTTCACTGGAACTGTTATACCTTATGTAATACTCTGCTTCCTTTACAAAAATAAGGGTTGGAAGAGAGCAGTGAAGCTGTGTCTACAAGTGAGAGGCTAAAAGGGGAATGAGGGTAAGCATCTGGATCATTTGTGCCAGTTGTGAGAGAGTTTTGGTACACGCCTGTGAGATCTAGTGAGGTTGCCAATTGTTACATGTAACTATTTAAATTTAAGGTAATTAAAATTAAATTTAATTAAATATTCAATTCCTTAGTCACACTAGCCACGTTTGACTAGCCACATGTGGCTACTGTATTAGACATCACAGATACAGAATGTTTTCATCATCACAGAAAGATTTTCATACAACAGTGGAGAGATGTCTCCCCTTATTCTTAAGAGAAAAAGATTTGGACTAAGTGTTTAAAGATTCCCAAATTAAAAAAAAAATAATGGAAACCCCATGTGTGTATGATAAAATTTCTCCTAACTAAATTGACATGCATTAAAGTTTGAAGTTTTCAGTGCTTCCCACCTACACATCAAAATAACTTCCCTGTTGTTTCCCATCACTGACTTTCCACTTGAGTCTTGGGCTCCTAAGTTTACCCTGTGAGCTGTGTTTATTCCCACTTTCTTGTTCACAGTGATGGTTTCTCCACATATAAAAGCCTTCCCTTCCCTTTACTGCTTACCTCAAATCCATCCTTCCTTAAAGGCCTCATTTATATTGTCTTCTGTGAAGAATTCTCAGACTGCTACAGCTCATATAATCACTTTCTACTCTGATAATTTGCCGTTCCCCACCCCCCCTCCCCCGCCATATTACACTATTGATTGTTTCCTGTGCTGGTTTCTTTCTTCATTTAGAATAGAATGAATGTATTGTCTTTGAGAGCAAGGACCCTGTTTTATATTCTGCTCATCATAAATGGCCTTTGCCATCATCCTGAACTCCATCAGATTCAAGAAATTTAACATTGATGCCTTTAATCTGTAATTCATTCTCCAATTCTGTCAATTGTCCCGAAAATGTGTGGTCGTTTTTTGTTTGTTTGTTTTTTGTTTTGTTTTGTTTTCAAAGCAATTTTGTGTTTCTCTTCTGCGATCCAGGTCAGGATCAGGTATTGTATTTAGTTGTCATGGCTGTTTAGTCTTCTTTACTCTGGAACAATTCCTCAGCTTTCTTTGTTTTTCATACCATTGACATTTTTGAAAAAACAAAACAAAACAGGCTATTTATTTAGCATGTTCCTGATAGTTTTTCTGATGTTTCCTCATGATTAGAACCATGTTTTGCATTTTTGGAAGGAACTACTATATAAATAATAAATTATATTATTTTCAGGGTATTATATCTCAAGTGATATCATGTCTATTTGCTCCTGATAGGTGGTGTTAATTTTGATGGTTTGGTCAATTTCTCCACTGTATAGTTACTATATTTCCTTTTGTAGTTAAAAAGTAATTGTGGGGCAATTAATTGTGTGATTAGTTCTTGTCTTTGCATGTTTCTCTTAATAAATTTGATGCATGTATAATTTTGTTATCTTAGAGTGATTAGTTCTTTTTTGCTTGGTGGCCCTAAGAAACTTTTGTCTTCAAAATCTACTTTTTTAGAATCTGTCTCAAAGTTGATCATTCCAGACCAACTTTTCAAGGTACATGGTGGACTCTCTTAGTATGTAGATTTTCTTTTTCTTTTCTTTTTTTAAAGTTTATTTATTTATTTTTGAGAGAGGGGGACAGAAAGAGAGAGAGAGAATCCCAAGCAGGCTCTGCCTTGTCAGTGCAGTGCTAGATGCAGGGCTCGAACTCAGGAACTGTGAGATCATGACCTGAGCCGAAATCAAGTCACATGTTTAACTGACTGAACCACTCAGGTACCCCCTTATCTCTCATTTCTGAAAAAATTTCCCAGATTATAAGTTTATAAACTTTTCCTTTTAATGACTCCAATTATACATAGATTGAATTTTCTTTGCCTTTCAACCATTTTCTCTCTGACTCTTTTTACTCCTTTTCCTCATTTGCATTCTTTTAGTTGTTTTTTTTTTTTTTTTTTTTTGCCTTTATTCACTGGCCCTTCTAATTATTTGATTCTATTTGATACTTTGTCATTTTTTTCTTCATTTCTGGGTTTTACACCTTTTAATTTCTTTCTGAAGTTCATTGCATTTCCTTCTGTTATTTTTCACTTTTATCCTTAATTTTTGAATTTGAATATTTTTATATCTCCAAATGATTAAGGAAATTTAATTAAGCTTGGAGCATTGGCTTATAGTTTTTATCTCATGGTTACTTTTCTTTGGGGGAGTTTATAATGAGCTGAAATGTTTTAAGTCTCACTGTTTGTTTTCCTTCTACTGTGGCTTTACACACACTTAGGCTGAGTTTCTTTCTTTTTTTTTAATTTTGTTTGTTTTGTTTTGTTTTCTTATTCCAATATATTTCAGAAATAGAGTGCATCATTGAAGAGTATTCTCTTGTGCCAGAATAGTGAAATGCAGTTTCCTCAATGGATATTTTTTTGCTGGTGAAAGTGTTGGGGAAGGGATTGGTGTAACTCACGTTTCTCTCTCTTTTATTTTTCTGAAGGATATTTAATTTTTTCCCTTCTAATTTCTACATGTAGCTTTAATGCCACATTGTCAAGGGGCACCCCTCCTTCTCCAGTTAACATCTTCCCCAAAAATGCTTTGCAGAGGTATCAGTGGAACCCCTGGTTTCACTCACTCTTAATACTTTTTTGTTGTCAGTACTGTAAACACTACTTCCCACACCTGTGTTTAGTACTGAACACGTAGTATACACTTTTTCTTCCTGGGAGTTATTCCTATCTGGGTTTTATGTAAATCTTATAGACTCTTCTTTTCCCTGGAGACTCCTAAGGCAACTCTCCATTCTCCAAACTCACAAGCTTGTCATGGCTGTGGAAGCTCTGTTGAAATTTGGTATTAGTTTTTCTACTTATAGGTAATTTGAAATTTGTACTATTAAATGTCTCCTAGTAATTCTGAAGATGTGGTTTTGAACTCCTTGCATTTTTTTAATGTTTTATTTATTTTTGAGAGAGAGAGAGAGAGTGAGTGAGCAAGCAGGGGAGCGGCAGAGATAGAGGGAGATACAGAATCCCAAGCAGGCTCCAGGCTCTGAGCTGTCAGCACAGAACCTGACATGGGGCTTGAGCTCACGGACCATGAGACCATGACTTAAGCCAAAGTTGGACACTTAGCCAACTGAGCCACCCAGGTGTCCAGAGTTCCTAGCATTTATATTTGAGTTCCCTGTTGAACTTAAAACTTTTTTGGGAGGATGTGTAGAAAAAGTTGGATTTAGGAAGCTGCCTTTGTGCCAGGGCTGAGCAGACCTCTCCAATAACTTTTAAGTTTCTTTCTTTCTTTCTTTATCCTTGATGATCTATATTTTACTATAATGTGTCAAAACATGGATTTATTTTATTTATACCTCTGGGTACTTGGAGTGTACTTTATATATGAGAACTTAGATGTTCTTTAGATTTGGAAAATTCTTAGCTATTATTTCTTTATATGTGTATATAATATATATAATGTTCATTGATTCTTTTGTTATTTCTTCCTGGAATTTGGTAGATATGTGTTAGAGCCCTCCCAAACTCTTCTCCATGTCTTTTAATTCATTAATTACTCTTTGTAGTTTATTCTCTTGTGTTTTTGAACTATATCTGGGTGAATTCCTCAGTATTATTTTCTATCTTACTAATTCTTTGTGTCAATCTGGAATTTATTCTATTTGTTGAATTTTTGATATCAGTGACTACATTTTTTATTTCTAAGATTTCTAATTGTTTTTCTTTCAGATTTACTTATACTTTTTTAAATTTCTAAATTTTTAATAATTTTTATTATTTCATTTAATTTTTGAGCATCTTAATCGTATTATTTTTTGATAATGTTTTTTAAAATAATTTTTTTTTCTGGAAGTAATTCATGTTTGTGTGGCTGATGTTTTGGGGGGATCTTTAGCATTATGTGACTTCATATCTTTTTGAATTCTATTTTTGCAGCTTCATTTTGGACTGGACATTATTTTTCTTTGGTTTTGTTGTCTGTTTTCTTATGTTATTACTCTTCTGTATGTAGTATTTTTGTGGTGGCCTTTTATGCCCAGACCAATGCCAGTATTGATAATAGTGACCCCAAGCTCCACCCATGATGATGTTGGAGATACTGCAGGCCCTGGCACTGAACTAACTGGCAGCTTGGTTCAGTTCCTGGTATGGAGGCATTGTCTGTGTCCTCCCGCCCCTTTGAACTCCCAGGTTTCTGTATTCCATAGAATGAGGCAGTGGTGAACTGTGGTATTTTATTAGCATCCTTACGAGTGGGGAGCCCTATTTCATCTCCTTATTTTGTGGAGTCTGGCTCTAGTAGCACACTCTGTGTTGGATACCTTTTGCCCACAATAGCCCACCATCTGTTTCTGTATCTCAAGCCTTAGCAGTCCCATGGCTTCTGCTCAGCACTTTGCATTTTTGTCCCATTATTGGTCCATGGAAACAAAATTTTTGTTTCCTTTAGACTAGCTATGCATTCATCTAATATTACTAAATGTTTAGAGCAGAAGTTGTGTTTCAAACCATGAATTTACTCTATCACCTTCACCAGATAGCTCTTTACTTGGTACATTAGTTAGGGTCAGGGGAAAAACACACAAACAAAGAAACAAACAAAAAAAAAACCCATGATGTATTTACATTAGACAATTTCAAAATATTTAAATAAAGGGATTACTTATATGGGTACAATTGAAGTATAATTGGAGTATACATCCAGGAATAGTACAGAGTCTTGGAAAATAAAACGCTAATGTAGTATCTTGGGACTGGTAACAGAAAGGAGCAGTTTCAGCCTCTAGGTCTGAAAGGTCAGGGAGAAGGAGAAGATATTAGAACCAACAGAGAGAAAACTGCCTGATCTGGGGCCTGATCTGGCATAGCCAGCCAAGGTGCACCTATTCAGAAAAGGCTGGGAGAATTAATATATTGAATTCACTTTTTCCCTTCAATCTCTTGAGAATGCACCCTTTAGTCAAAAACTTAACAGAAGCCAGAGAACAAGGGAGCCTGTTGTTGATGCAATTCATGTATTTAACTTTTCCAAGCAAGAGCAGTATGAAGTATAGACAGTGAGTTCAGATGACTGTGGTTGATAAAGTTTTCCAGAAATGACTAACATAGTATTTCCTATCTCACATGTTAATCTTGATTATTGTCATGCTTGTATCAAGAGCTGGAGTCTGGTCATGTCTCTTAGGTGGGCCTTTAGGACTGTCTGGACTCATAGGATAAAGTGGATGACAGTAGGTGATTTTTGAGGTTGAGTCATAAGAGGTAATACAACTTCCATCTGGCTTGCTCTCCTTGGACACTCACCCTTGGAACCTGGTCTCCATGCTTTAAAGGATCCCACAGCACATGAGAAGACCCATGTAAGGGGAATTGAGACCTCTGGCACCCACCTTAGTTGATCTCCCACTTGATCATTGGCATCAACTTCTTAGCCTTTGTGAGCAGGCCATGATGGTGGTGAATTCATCAGCCCTTGGTTGAAGCATCCAGTTTATAACACATGGAGCAGAGACAAGAGTTTCCCACTAAACTCTGAACAAACTGCAGATTTGCAATCATAATAAATAACTGTTGTTATTTTAAGTCACTAAGTTCTGGGCTAGTTTATTAACCAGAGCAAGGGGAAAGCAGAAGATATCCAGCATGCTTGGCTGATGTGAACTTATCCTTTGTATCTTAGCTCAAATCTCATATGCTAAGAGGTTGTGGCCCCGACCCAAGTCTTCCTTGTGTCTGAGATGCTTCTCCCATAGCATACAGCACTAATCTGCCATGGCATTCAAACTATTGTATTTTAATTACAAATTTACATTTTCCTCTCATGGCTTGACTAGCATTTTGCCCCCAGTGCCTAGTACAGAGTCTGAAACATGGTACAGATTTAATGTATATTGGTTAAATAAATGAATGTGGATTTCAACCTTTTTTTCACTAGCTTTACCTTTCTAATAACTTTTATGGGTTGTCATTCATAACCCCAGGGTTGCAGATTAAGAAACATTTGTGAGCAGCAACTCAGCATGAGGCTGCAGTTTGAACAGTCTCCCTCTGTAATATACCAGCTTTTCAGAGTGTCTGGCATGACACCACTATCATTTTTGCAGAGCACCAATAAAAAATGATTTGATATCATTACAAATAATTTCTCAAATGTGTTCTTAGGAGGAAAGGGAAATCATGAAATAGAATGGAAGAGTTTAAAGAAATGATTATTATTTTGGATGGGGGGAAGAAATGAGGATGGAAAAATAAGGAAAAAAGGGAGCACAAATAAAGTGGAAAAAAGATGTGGTAGCCCTACATTTAAGATAGTCTGTGTTGCAAAAAGGGAAGACCATGGGTTTTAGAATCAGAACTGAATTCAGAGCCTGTTTCAGCTATATATGAGCAACTGGGCAAGACAATTCCAGTGTCCTCCCTTCAAATGAACATAGTAACTGCCAATTGATAGAGTTGTAGAGGATTAAGATGCCCTCTATTGGGGGCTAACACAATATGTGATATATGGCAGATGACTAACAAATGACTACTACATCCTTACTTTCACCACAACCACTACTACCATAAATATGGAACTAATTGAATGATGAGGAGGAGATAGGGTCTTGTAAGTGTCTTCTGACTCTCCTGAGTGTAGCTCTCACCTGGTAGCTAATATTTAGTGAGCTTTTTTTTTTTTTTTTCATTTCTTTTGCCTCAGGTGTAAACAGCTGAACTCCATCACGGTGTCATTTTATAGCCACTGCACTTGCTAATTTATAAGCAGATTCTCCTTCTTAAAGTTTTAAACAAACAAACAAAAAACAAGCTTGCCACCCCCTGGAAAGGGAAGTGAGAGAGAGAGAGATGAGGAAGCAGAAAGAAATAGGGTGATGAGATGGAGCCCCTTAGTCGTAGATCCTTCCCTGAGGACCTGGGTTAGAGGTAGTCAGAAGGCAGATAAACCTGGAGAGTAACATGACCCATGGCTCCTTCACCATCAGACCAATGATTCATCTGATTGTTTTGAGCAGAAAGTATATTATTGAGTAACCAGAAGACACCATACAACAAAATTTATGTACCCTATATCACTTGTAAACATGATAACTAGGATTTATATCGAGATGTATTTAGCTATAAAAGCTACAGATGTTGCACTACAAGAAAGAGCATGTGATGCAGGAGAGATGCCACGTTGGTTTATACATGGTAGAGTTGTTTCTCTTTGATGACAGGGTAACAAAGAATTACAGGTCCTATTATTATAGACATAGGTTGAGTGGGAAGATGCTTAATCTAGCTGCCAGAGCCACCTTATAGATAAAGAAAAAAAAAGGTAAATAAATGCCTTGGAAATAATTTATTTTCTAATTCATGAAATGTGGAGTTGCAATTCTCATTACTTCAGCTGAATAATATGTAAGTCAAATGTCTTGGGTTTCTTCAGCTTATAAGTGTGCATATGGCCATACTAACACTAAAAAGTTAGTTTCAATGATGCTGAACCTCAGTTTCCGAAATTTAAAGTTTGCCAACTCCTGACTTAATGGAAATATTTCTCCATTTGAATTTCCATTCTGTCATTTATAATCTATGCTGGGTTCAAGTATGTTTCTTAATTTCCTGGAGCCTCAGTTTTATCATGTGTAAAATGCAATAATACCATTGACCTCATTAAACTACTCTGAAGATTGAGAGGATATATATATGTGCAACATGTGTTGCACACACCACACAGACCACAAAAACCTACCTAGCATATAGATATCTAGCACTCTATATAAGTTAATTCATTATCTTCCTTTACCTCTTCTCATTTTTCCCCTAAGACTGTTCCTGATGAGAGGATTATAGCTAGAACAATGAGCGGCTTGACAGGTTTTATCCAAGTGAAGATGTTGAAATTGAGTTTCAGGATTAGACTCAGGAGTCCTAAAGTGAGTTTTCAACACATGCAGTTGTTTCTGTTGATCCCTTTTGGGGAAGGGGATTTAGGTAAAGAGAGGACATGGTAGTCAAAGGAAGGAAGACATATTTCTTTGTTATTCATGGCAAGGAGAAGGACTTGAAAGTCCCCTTCCCCTATAACATCTGCACTTGAACTTTTATCTTAGAGGTTGTCAATAAAAAATAATAATCAGAGTGGTCTGCGTTGGGACTGGGGGCCTCAGGAAATCTCATCATGTATGGGCTCCATAACCTCCACCCTGGGAAGGCAACCATACACATTTGGCCACTAGAAGGTAGGGTGCCCTCTACTGTGGTGAAGTGAATAGCTTGGCTGAGTGTGGAGGGGGAAGCAGGAGGTTCAGGGACCCAGATAATAAACTTTGTGAGACTCCCCCTTACTTTCCTTCCCTTTACAATGTGGGGATATTTTGCACAATTGTGGGAGCCAGGTGGGTTTCTTCCTCTGCACAATAGGAGACAAAGGAAACTTTAGGAGAAGTTCTAACTGCATTTTTTTACTTATATTCTGGCTGTTGAGTTAGTAGTGTAATGAGCATTTCCTGTTCTGATTTAAGCTGCAAAGTTCAAGCTATAAGATTGGCTACTCACTGGCTGGTTGGTTGGTTGGTTACTTGCTTGTTTGGTTGGTTTTGGATTATGATTAATTCTTCTTTGGGATTAGAGTTCCTAATCATGCCGTCAGATTGCCAGAAGTACCAGACATCATTGCTTAGGTCAGCCTTTACTCAATAGTCCTCCATCTTTGGGGATTAGCTATTCCAACCCTTCACCACCACCACCACCACCTTTCTTGGGTACCCTAAAGAATGCTGAAAAACAGTTTTAGAGTAAACTCACAGCAATATTGCCAAAGGGCAAGCTTGCAAACCCAGAGAACACCTCCAGGAATTATTAGGACACTTCTACATACACTTATTTATTGGTAGGAAAAATGGTGTGAATTTTGGCTTCAGTGTCTACATCTTGACTCATCACTTATTTCCAAAGGGGCCTTAAGCCCTTTTACTTTTCCAGAGTCCATGTTTTCTGGACTCATGTTTTCCAGAGTCATGGAAAAAAGGATATAAGAATAATACTTACATTGTAAAATTGCTATGATAATTAGGAAAAAATATAAAGTGCCCATTGCAAAGTGTGATACACCTAGGTGCTCAACACATGCTTGCTAGAAAAATTATTATTAGAACAAAGTAAAGCAAGAAGTGTGGGGGACAGAGGTTGGAAATAGTAGCAGGGGATGAAGTTGGGAGGTAGGCTGGGGAAAGATTTTCAAAGACATTGGATGGAAAGTTTGGATTTTAGTTTAGTGGATATTAGATTTACTTGAATTAGATCAGATATTAAAAAAGAGGCTTGTAATTTGGAAAGAAAAATCTGCTATGCAAGTATAAGATAGAGAAAGATATGCTGTTAATTGAGAGACACTGACTTGACCAGGCAGTGGAATTGGGTATGTAGAAGCAGAAGAATACATGATTGAAGGACTGGGATGCTGAAACCAAGATGCCTGAGTTTAAATCCTGGCTCTGCCATTTATAAACTGTGTGGCCTCGTGAAAGTTGCTTTACCTCTTGGCATCTCAGTTTCCTTATCTCTAAAATGGGAGTCATTTTAATGCCCTCTTCACAGACTTGTAAAGCTTAGAGCAGCACCTGGCACAAATGGAGCATTTTTTAGACAAAAATATCATTCATAATAGAATGTCGGTTTCACTTGACCAGAGACTGGAAATGCAGGAATAATGGAAGATATATCTGAAACTCCATCTTGGGACACTGAGTACATGCTGGTGCCATCAACTGACATACGAACACAAGAGGAGGAACAGGTTTGGGAGTTTTCATGATGGGTCTGGGATAAAGACGTGATTGAGGAAGTGCATCCTGGAAAGTAATGGGACTAGATGAGTTCACCCAATGACATTAGACATTTGGAAAAAAAGAGCACTATACAAACTTGCAGTATATTTATATTCCTCAGGTGGTTGAAGCCTATGATTAGAGTAAGGAGGGAGCTGAATGAAAAGAAGAGAATCAAGAGATATCTGGGTGGTAGAAACCAAAAGGAGAGATAATTACAAGTCTGACAGGGTGGTCAACAGGGGCAAAGTCCAAATACTCTACGAATCTATCTTTGTACAATTTGCCTCCCAATGGGCCATATCTCTAATGTTTTTGTTAATGAGATCTGTCTTTTGTCCTCATGAATTTCCAGCTGCTTTTGATTTTCAATCATGTAATGAGTCCCAGACACAAATACAATCAACTGTGCAGCAGAAAGGAGAAATACTCCCATATACATGAGCATACATGCACACAGATACACACCACAAAGCCTAACCTGGGAAATGAGTTAATTAAGCCAAAGAGAATTTTTTGTCCTTAAGTAGAACACTAATGGTTCTCTGTAAATTAATGGAAATGGTGTTAATCAGTTCCTCTGCCCCGCTTTGCAGACCTCCCTGATCTCTACCAAAACGCAGTGCCTCTTGTATGGCCTTGCTTCGTATTTTACTCAGACAACTCATATAAGTCATACTGAGATGTAGGCTCCATTAACTCAGCTTGCAGGGTTATCATTTACATTTTTAAAGCCTGAAAGACTGGACTGCATAGTTGGCTCTCCCTCACCCTGGTCTCACTAAGAGTGTGGTGGGCAGAATCTTGGGTACATCTGATGGGAAAGTTGTCTCTCTGCTTATGGGAAGGACTGCATCTCAAATGTCCCAATGGAAAATCTTTAGGTTTCCAGAGAACAAACAATGCATGTTTCCACTGAAAAGCCTGCACTGAGTACCCACTATGGACACATTGCTGAACAAGTAGTTAAGGATGCCACCATGTAGTGTCCCTGTCTTCCAACTCACAGTCAGTAGGGGGAAAGAAAACCAATAACAGCAGCATTGGAGAGAAAGAAAACAGTGTTTGGGGGTTTGAGGAAGTGGAACAAATGCAAGGCAATTGTATCTATTTTCAGAATGCTAATGAGATGAAAATATTGAGAATGGGGAAGTAATGTACTCTTGCCCCATGGCATATTTTAGGTTTTTTTTTTTTTGAGGGGGTGAAAAACAGTGGAAATTGTAATATAGAATGACAAATAAGGTTGACAAAGAGTGTTTATCAGAGCAATTAGAAGAGGTGAACTTGATTGTTAGTTAATTAATTCAACATGTATTTATTACATGGACACAATATGGAAGAAATTCTGCCAGGTGCCTGGGAGCCAGCTGGCCTTGTTGGGTATGCCGGGTAATTATCAGCACTTTCTGGGAGTGCTCCTTTCCTACAAAATGAACATGAGGGGAAAGGAGACTGTGAAGAAAAGGTTATAAACAATTTTGTGTTGTTCACATTCTTACAGGACTCTTCTGAACCATGGCTGAGTTGTTGTTTTACTGATGTATCAAGCATTTTCTCCCTTTCACTTCCACCATTAGTGATGAAAACCAAATGGGTGGGAATAAATTGTCCATTCCGCAAACCATTTGTAGAAATGTTTAGTTAATAGATAGAAAAATGCACGGTAGTTAAATGTTAATTAATTCCTTTTTTGAGCAGCATATTCGTTTTATACTATTTATGAGGGTTGTCTTGTAAACAGATTCCTATTACTTTGGTTCAACCATTGAATTTCCCTAAGTCACTTATCCTAAATGTTTATTAATTTCAACCAGCTCTAGAGACTGAATTCTTACTGAACATTACCACAAAATGCAACTGAAAATCAAGGACTGTGTCTGTTTCATGTTCTAAAAAATGCCCACTAAGGAAGGATAAGTGCTTGAGGGAGCCCCAAAGAGAGGGTTTGTTGAAGATAATGATGATGATGGTGATGATGATGGTGACAATGATACGGAATTGGGCAATGGTAATGATGGCAATGACAATATTCCCTGTTTTGATGCCAAATGAAGATGAGAACTGTGGTGTGAGTAACTTTTCTTTCCAGGTGTTTTAAAGACATTTTGTGTTTCCTAACAGAGACACAAAGGGAAATTCTTGAAAGGGAGGGCCTGTTGGACATTCTAGCTTGGAAGGACTGCTAAAGAGTGAATGGACTAAATAGATCTGTCCATCTTCCAGGAAAATGAAATGAACCCTTGGCCAGTGTGGAGCAAGAATTTGAAGACAACACAACCTAAATAAAACTCTGAGGTCAATTTTGTGAATTTGGGTGGTCACATAAATGCCAAGTCTCCCATCTCCTCATGTGTAAATGGGATACAATTCCCTAGGTGTCGGGGCTGTTGTGAAGACCATTGGGTAATGTAGTGAAGTTTCCATACAGTTTCTAATGTGTAGGTTGCAAAAAAAAAATTCATCCTTCTTTTCTTTCTTGTGATCATTAGTTTTTTCACCTATAAAATAGGCTAATGATGTGTGCATCAAATGCAATAATGTGTGGGAGAGCACTTTGTAAGGCAGAATGTCTTATAAACTTGTAAGCATTAATTATATTCTGGTGCAATATGGGCAATTGGGGAAGAGCAGGTCCTTTGGACAATCCCTATAAATCTCTGGGATTTTTCAAGATTCAAGACTTTGAATCCAATTCAATACTGACAATGTCAACATCATCCTCCAGTGGAGAGCAATAGTCATCTCTTTGAACCATGGGTTGTCGGGAGGTTGGAAGGTAGAAACAGAGGGTGGAAAAATGGAATTGACCCTTTGAGTCTGAGCTCTGCTATCCTGGCTGTGGAGGAAAAGCTGAGTCTATCCATAGTCAGTTGTGGAGAGAAAACAAGAAATGGGGGCAATATAGAGTAGCTACCAGGAATTCATGAGGCTTTGTAACGTTCATCTTTTCAATAGTTGCCACAAATGGCAAAGAGAATTAGGCCTCAGCTATGCAGAAGGAGGGGGACTGTCACTATCTGGGTTATGTGATCACCCTTTGAAAATGGTTCTGAATTGATTACTTTTCTTAATGGCTCAAGAGGGCCAACTACTCAGTGGCCCTCACTTCCACAAATGCCCATCCTACTCTGCCCATTTTTCCCCGGGAGACAGTTTCATGTCTGCAGCTCCCTCTGTATCCAACAGAGGGAAGGGAAGAGGCAAGGCTCTTCTGCTTGGCATCAGGAAGATCTGTCTGCACTTTGGCTCCCCACCAGCCCCATCAGCATGCAAATAACTCCCTTTGTTCCTGCCAAACATCCTTATTGAAAAATCGAAACATCTTGTCTTTATTTTAAATTTTAAACAGGCAAATTAATTTTATTAGTTAAACCACTCTGGGGGAAGAAAGAGCTTTTTACCTTAGAAGCCATGACATCATCTCATCTGTCACCTTTTAAAAGCCTCACGTTTGAAATCAAGCCTCTTGGCAGCCACTGCACTGGGCAGCAACGGCTCTAAAAAGAGAGAGAGAAAGGGGAGAAAAAAAGCCATAAAATGAACTAACTTTTGGAAATTTAGTGACATGGCTACAAAGCATCAGACAGGAGAGCTGAGCTGGAACAGCTGCTCCAGACTTAAAAGTCTGAGCTCTGGAGGCAGGGCTCCCAACACATCATACACTGTGACAGATGCCGACTGCAGCAGGAACATTAGTGGTTATTAGAATAGGGACAAAGCTTGAAATTGTGTTGGGGGCCAGTGTGTTCAACAATGACTGTTCCTCTCTTCTATTCAAGCACTAGGGAAGTTGGAAACATCTAATCCAGAAACGGATTAGTGAGTTTCTTTCATTGACTCTGCATATGATCTGTTCTCTCAGTATTATTCTGGGGCCCTTAGGCCTTTAAAAGTTCTGTCAGAGCATTTGTCTCCATAGAATCCACCACCACCATGGTTGAGGTTACTGGTTTTCATTGCCAGGCTCCCACAGTCTTCTGATTGCCTTGCTGAGTTGGGTTGGGTTCCCCAGAAAGCAAACTTTGAGATGCACATTTACATACAAAGGGATTATTTAAGGTGTGCTCTAGGGTCATCACCTGTGAGGAGAGAATAGCTGGTCTGAGCAGAAGGAGAGTTCAGCTGGATGTAGTTGTAATAAAGCCTCAGCTAAATGCCATAGGGAGCTTGAGAACCCAGATAGCCCTTCAGAGCCACCTCAAATGGAAGTTTTTGTAGCAGCATTTTTCACTCATCTGATGCCAGCTGTCCCCTGGGAGGAACATAACTTCCCTATGGTAGCATCCTTCAGTCAAGGGCCACTCACGTAGAAGGTCTTAACTGTAAATTGTCAACAGCCAACATTCCTATATCTGGGAGAATGCATCTCAATCCCGAAGAGTGTACCTGGGATGCATGCAACAGCATCCACTACAATGATCTCACACTCCTGTTCCCCCATCCTCTGTTCTCTATACCCCAAATTATCTTTCTAAAATGCAATAGGATATGCCTGCACCCTGATCGTAAAGTCATCAATGGCTTATTGTATCAAGGTAAAGGCCCAAATCCTTATATGGCTTTCAAAGACCTGAATCAGTTGAATTTCCAGCCTCATCCATCTTCACCCTTCAGACAGAGGGCACTATGGATCCTGTTTTTATTCTCAGTGATGCTCTTCTTTTTCTGCCTCAGTAGGTAGACTGTTCTTCCTTTTTGGTGTACGTAATTTACCACCCCCTTCCTAGTTCTGTGAGCTCCTATCACGTGGATCAGTAAAAGAAGAGCCTTCTTGTTCTTGGACACCTGAATTAACCTTGTACAACTGTGTGTTCCCACTGCACAGTTTGAATCTGGAGACAGTGACAAAAAGACAAAGGACAATGAGGTTTGATTGCTGGCCTCAGTGGCAGCATCATTGAACAGGAGTGGCTGCAGGTCCAGAAGCATTTCTGCTGCCAGTTTACCTTGATTCCTGACAGTTTCTGAGCTGATGCCTTCAGTCTTCCTGTCAGTTTGGTGAGTTACCCAACGTCCTTCTCCTACATCCCTCTTTTGATATACTTTTTATTCATTACTCATACTTTTGATATCAGCACATGAGTCACTTCCTTAGGAAGCCTTTAATGGCACCCTCCCCAGCATAGGTCAATTTCCCTTCATATCACCAGAGCTCTTCATTCAGAACACTTACATATCTGTAATCAAACATTCATGAAAGTGATTATTTGATTAATGTCTAACTCTGCGATTAAAATTTGAACTTTCTGAGAGCAAGACTGTGTCTATTTTTGTTCACAGTTTTCTCCACAGCTGTAGCACAGGGTCTAAAACTAAATATATAATCACACATTTTGAATAAATAAAAGAATAATGAGAGCCAGTGTATGGAATTGGATGTCTCTTAACTTTTTAAAAAGTCAGATAAATATAGACATTGAAGGAGAAAGGCATAGGATATTTTCCAGAATGACTGTGGGAACACCATTTTTGTTATGCATTGTCTTCTTGTGTTTGTCAATAATTTCCTGTTTCTTTTCTTTTCTTTCCTTTTTAGTGAGATGTCTTAATGACATAATTGATTGGCTCCCTTACATTCTGATCTTATCACACTTTAGGAAGGTTGAACATTCCAGTTTCACATCTTTTAGATCTGAGTTTTCCCATTGTTTAGGCACAATTTTGCTTTGTTTTCCTTCTCACACTTAACTGAACCTTAAAGAATTACTGATGAAATCAATAGGCACATGATGTGTGGAGACAGATTCTTTTACAAGAGGCTTTATTAGGTTGCTCCTGAAAACTAGGGTGACAAAGATATTTCTTCAGTGAAAAGAGCACCAAATGAGAGAGGCTCTCCCCTTCTTCCACTTTTGGGTCTCTACCAAACCTCACATTTATAACTTTAGGGACAAAATTTAATGTCCTTTCATTTGAGGCTTGCCAGGGAGTTTGATTTCCAGCTGGCCTTGGGAACTCTTGGGGCAGGGATGGATGGATGATGTTCTAATGATAGTTGCCTAGGACCACACATCCATCGGCAAATTTGTAGGGAGGATGAAAAGGGCTGGGTTTTACAATCAGGGGGCCTCTTCAAATAGCATGGCCTGGCTTTAGCCCACATCAGAGCACATGGGATTCCAATGTGTTCTCTCTGCTCTAAGTTTCACAGTATCTCTGGTCCATGAGTCGAAAGCCAACTTGGAAGAAGGATTAACTACCTCTGCCAACATTTCACCCCTTCTCAGGGCTGACATCCCAACAACCAGAATTCTTCCTTACAATAGCATCAAATATCTGGGAGATTACCCATAGGAAAATGTAGTTGTTGTTTAAGAAGACAGACTTCTTATTAGGAACTACTGGTCAAAAAGAAGGGGAACAAAGGGAGTATCCAGTAGGCTCCAAAGTTGTATTAGGCAGTTTTAATCATATTAAGTCACTGGGTCCTCATACTACACCTGACAAATAGGTAGAATTACCCCTACTTTCAGATAGAATATTCAGATTCTGAAGGCGTACACGGCTAGCATATAATCACACAACATTAAAGTGATAGAACAATGAATAAAACTGAGGTTGGGTTTTCTCACTCCAAACTGGTATACTGAAAGAGCATTGTGGAACAGAGAGTACCTCTGCCTGTAAGACCCCACCCTGGTGGACACTGCTGCTACACAGCACTCTTCACTCTTATCTGTAGATGTGGCTTGGCATTGATCTGCTGGCACTGCTACACCCCATATGTCTTGAGATATCTATATTCAGAATTTTTTATGAGTATCTTTTTTTTTGATTGGCATGATATCTAAATCAGACAGGATGGTGTTGCGAAAATTGATGAGAAGGGCTTTGCTTAAAAGTTACAAACTCTATGAGTTGGATTCCAGCTCTGCCATTTACTCGTTGTGTGACTATGGGCAAATTATTTCTCTAAGCTGCATCCTTAAACTGGAAATCCTCCTATGTTTGTGGCAGGATTAATTCTGTAATAACAAAAGTCATGCTTTCTTATTTTCTTTAAATCAGCTCAAATCTGATTCTGAGCTCCCTCCTACCAGCTCATGGAAAATGTACTCTCAAACATTATAGGGGCTCCCCCTGCTAGTACTGTGCAAGACTATGTGTGGGAGACATGAATGGTATGTGCAAAATGGGAGAGGAGACTAGAACGTTGCATGGGGATCTCCATACCAGCCATTTCCTCATAAAACAACCAGTATGTTCTACTCTGTGACAAATGTCAAGGCCAGAATGGAAAACACATAGACTCAGTCATCACAGTAAGGCTGAGAAGACAAATAATGTTATAATAAAGTGTGATAAATATTAGAAGGGCATGTGGGTAACTAACCTAATCCAGTAGTGGTGGTGGTGGTGGTGGTGTGTGTGTGTGTGGTGGGAGTCCATTAATCCTGGAACAGAGAGCAAGAAGGGAGAGTGGCATGAGATGGGACTGAGGAGTTAGGAGGGGCCAGACAGTTGAATACTGAGATTCAGTAATATTGAAGTTAAGAAAGGGTAAGTGACACCCTTGCAGGTTAGCCCTCAATCACAACAATTAAAGTTGTGGCAGTGATTAAGAGTGAAGATTGACCTGTTCAGTTTTCTGGCTCAATCTTGTTATCAAGGCTTACAAAGTCTTTTCCCAAAGGATTTATCCGACAGCTTTATCTAACAGGAAAATTTGTAAAGCAGAAGGAGAAATGCATCAACTGACATTTATTGGTATGATTCATGTGTATATTTGTTTCTTCAGTGTTTTTGGACACTTACTATGTGTCAGACATGTTGCTATAGGCATCATCTCACATAAACATCACAGTAACCTAATGAAATACGAGCAATTATTATGCCCAATTTACGGAAGAGAAAATCAAGGATTAATGAGGCCAAATAATTTGCTCAAAATCATACAGCTCGTAACCATGATTTAAATCTAGGTGGTCTTATTTCAGAGCCCTTTTATCTTCTAATTTCTAACTAGATAATTGGATAAGTTGCCTCTTAACAGAGAACAATATCTTGAGGTTGTACATATATGTTGGTATATTTTGATGATGAGTGGAAGCTAGTTTTGGAAGGCTGTACTAGAAAGTGAAAAGTGGGTGAAAGTAAAAGTCAAAGTGAAAAGCAGCTATGATATTTGCATATGTATGTGTATATGTATGCAGTGATATAATTGGTTGAAGTCCTACACCAGAATTTTTTAAGCTGTGAAAAGTTCTAGTTTGACAAAAGTTAAAAGATGTTTTTTGAAAGAGGGATTCTGCAGTCAAATTGATTGAGGAGACATTGGGAAACAAAGCAAAATTTCTTTACTGTAGGACTTCTCATTTCCCTTAATATGGTATGCAAATAAAACATAACTCTTCTAGAGGGGATTTTTGTTTTTCAAAGGTAATTGATACAAGTACCTATTATTTTTTTCTTAAATGTCTATTAAGTAACACCAAGTATTATATAGGTTAGGGAATGCTGCTGTAATAATCTTTATATTTTAGTGATTTTCAGTAGGTGAAATCGAGTATGATAATTAATGTAATTCTATGAGTAGCTTTTGATAAATATCCTCTTGTGAGATGCTTTCTTTGAGATACAGAGATTATTTTTTATTGGCTTGTTCACTTTAATAGGAAAAGGTCTTTATTATTGTCTTGGGGCAATCTGAACCTAAGGGAAAGCCCGCAGATACTTTTGAACATTTGTGGATTATACAGAGATTTAATAATACCTTCAATATTTTATTACAACACATTTTTAGAGGTGGATAAGTTTGGTACAGGAGGGCTTCAAATTAGACTTTAAATCTGGAGGCAGAACCTCTTTTCCACAATATAAAGTCTTTTGTATCAAAAAGACTTACCCATGTTGCAAAGACAACAGGATGAGAAATGAAGTGGAAATCTGGCTTTTGGAGTTAGCAAAAGTAGAGAGTGGAAATGCAAACCGAAGAGAGGACAGGGAATTTACTGAATTGTAATTTCCTTTTAAAATCTGTTTGGAGGGTCCTTTGCTTTTATCACAATGTTCATCCATTACGCTTTCTCTTTTTAGCAGTAAGCATTGATTTGCGAAAATAATGGCTTCTGCTGGAAGATGAGAATTTCATTTAAAAAATGCTACATCTTGTAGTTTGTACTGTCTTTAAAAAAATCTAAAAGAAGAAATTGCTAACTTGATTTTGTCGGTTTTCACTGGGATTTGTTTTTCAAATTCTTGGACTGTTTCCATTCATAGAAACAATTTCAATGCTTATGATTTGGCAGAGAAATGACATTTTTTTGTCCCCAATAATTGTTTTCTTTAATAGTCTCCAATTCAAAAACAAAAACTTATTCTAGAAGATGAAAACTTGTTAAGTTTTGAGTGTTTAACACTTCTAAATTCAACCTTAAGAATGATGCAAATAGAAATAGTCTTCATAGGATTTCTACATAGAACAGAAAGCTTAAAATTCAGCAAAGTGGAGCAGAGTAAACTTTCTTCCATTCTTTGAGGTGGGAGGACAAATGTAGCCATAGGTATTTGTACCCAGTACCTCAGAGTGGCTGTGGTAGGAAAGAGGACATGAGGGGAATTGTTTTAAAAGTTCTTATAAGTTATATGCAAAAGTACTCTCCCATTGCCTCAAACAACAGTAATCTTGTGTCATGGGTAATGTCATAATCCCATTTTATTTTATTTTTATTTTGTTTTTTTATATTAAATATAATTTATTGCCAAATTGGTTTCCATGCAACACCCAGTGCTCATCCCAACAGGTGCCCTCCTCAATGCCCATCACCCACTTTCCCCTCACCCTAACCCCCCATCAACCCTCAGTTTGCCCTCTGTATTTAAGAGACTCTTATGGTTTGTATACCTCTCTCTCTGTAACTATTTTTTCCCTTTTCCTTCCCCCATGGTCTTCTGTTAAGTTTCTCAAGATCACATGAGTAAAAACATATGGTGTCTGTCTTTCTCTGACTGACTTATTTCATTTAGCATAATACCCTCCAGTTCCATCCATATTGCTGAAAATGGCCAGACTTCATTCTTTCCCATCGCCATGTAGTATTCCAGTGTATATATAAACCACATTTTCTTTATTCATTCATCAGTTGATGGACATTTAGGCTCTTTCCATAATTTGCTATTATTGAAAGTGCTGCTATATATATTGGGATACAAGTGCCCCTATGCATCAGCACTCCTGTATCCCTTGGGTAAATTCCTAGCAGTGCTATTGCTGGGTCATAGGGTAGATCTATTTTTAATTTTTTGAGGAACCTCCACACTGTTTTCCAGAGTGGCTGCACCAGTTTGCAGTCCCACCAACAGTGCAAGAAGGTTCCCGTTTCTGCACATCCTCGCCAGCATCTATAGTCTCCTGATTTGTTCATTTTAGCCACTCTAACCAGTGTGAGGTGATATCTCAGAGTGGTTTTGACTTGTATGTCCCTGATGAGGAGTGACATTGAGCATCTTTTCATGTGTCTGTTGGCCATCTGGATGTCTTCTTTAGAAAAGAGTCTATTCATATCTTCTGCCCATTTCTTCACTGCATTATTTGCTTTTCAGGTATGGAGTTTGGTGAGTTCTTTACAGATTTTGGATACTAGCCCTTTATCCGATATGTCATTTGAAAATATCTTTTCCCGTTCCTCGGTTACCTTTTAGTTTTGCTGATTGTTTCCTTTGCAGTCCCAATAGCTCATTTTTGCTTTTAATTCCCTTGCCTTTGGAGATGTGTCAAGTAAGAAATTGCTGTGACTGAGGTCAGAGAGGTTTTTTTCCTGCTTTCTTCTCTAGGGTTTTGATGGTTTCTGGTCTCACAGTCAGGTCTTTCATCCATTTTGAGGTTATTTTTGTGTATGGTGTAAGAAAGTGGTCCAGGTTCATTCTTCTGCATGTCGCTGCCCAGTTTTCCCAGCACCACTTGCTGAAGAGTCTTTTTTCCATTGGATATTCTTTCCTGCTTTGTCAAAGATTAGTTGGCCATACATTTGTGAGTTCAATTCTGGGTTCTCTATTCTATTCCATTGGTCTATGTGTCTGTTTTTGTGCCAATACCATGCTGTCTTGATGATTACAGCTTTGTAGTAGAGGCTAAAGTCTGGGATTGTGATGCCTCCTGCTTTGATTTTCTTCTTCAATAATACTTTGCCTATTTGGGACCTTTTGTGGTTCCATAAAAATTTTAGGGTTGTTTGTTCTAGGGTTGAGAAGAATGCTGGTGCAATTTTGATTGGGGTTGCATTAAATGTGTAGATTGCTTTGGGTAATATTGACATTTTAACAATATTCATTCTTCCAATCCATAAGCCTGGGTTGTTTTTCCATTTATTTGTATCTTCTTCAGTTTCCTTCATTAGATTTCTACAGTTTTCAGCATACAGATCTTTACATCTTTGATTAGGTTTATTCCTAGGTATTTTACATTTCTTGGTGCAATTATGATTGGAATCAGTCTGTTTCTCTTTCTGTTGCTTCATTATTAGTGTATAAAAATGCAACCAATTTCTGTACATTAATTTTGTACCCTGCAACTTTTTTGAATTCATATATCAGTTCTAGAAGACTTTTGGTGGAGTCTATTGCGTTTTCCATGTAGAGTATCATGTCGTCTGCAAAAAGTGAAAGTTTGACTTCTTTGCCAATTTTGATGCATTTTATTTCATTTTGTTGTCTGATTACTGATGCTAGGACTTCCAACACTGTGTTAAACAACAGTGGTGACAGTGGACATCTCTGTCATGTTCCTGATCTCAGGGGGAAAGCTCTCAGTTTTTTCCCATTGAGGATATTAGCTGTGGGCTTTTCATAAATGGCTTTTATGATGTTTAAATGATGCTGACTTTGTCAAGGATTTTTATTAAGGAAGGATGCTATATTTTGTCATATGTCTTTTCTGCATCTATTGACAGGATCATATGGTTCTTATCCTTTCTTATATTAATGTGATATATCACACTGATTAATTTGTGGATATTGAACCAGCCCTGCAGTCTAGGAATGAATCACACTTGATCATGGTGAATAATTCTTTGTATATGCTGTTGAATTAGATTTGCTAGTATCTTGTTGAGAATTTTTGCATCCATATTCATCAGGGATATTGGCCTGTAGTTCTCTTTTTTTGCTGGCTCTCTGTCTGGTTTGGGAATCAAGGTAATGCTGGCTTCACAGGATGAGTCCAGAAGTTTTTCTTCCCTTTATATTTTTTGGAACAGCTTGAGAAGGATAGGTATTATCTCTGCTTTAAATGTCTGGTAGAATTCCCCAGGGAAGCCATCTGGTCCAGGACTCTTATTTGTTGGGAGATTTTTGAGAATTGATTCAATTTCTTTGCTGGTTATGTGTCAGTTCAAGTTTTCTATTTCTTCCTGTTTGAGTTTTTGTAGTGTGTGGGTGTTTAGGAATTTGTTTATTTCTTCCAGGTTTGTTGGCATATAATTTTTGGTAGTATTCCCTGATAATTGCTTGTATTTCTGAGGGATTGGTTGTAATAATTCCACTTTCATTCATGAGTTTATCTATTTGGGTCATCTCTCTTTTCTTTTTGAGAAACCTGGCTAAAGGTTTATCAATGTTTATTTTTCAAAAAAACAAAACAAAAAAAAAACAACTCTTGGTTTCATTGATCAGCTCTACTTTTTTTTTGATTCTATATTGTTTATTTATGCTCTGATATCTATTATTTCTCTTCTTCTGCTGGGTTTGGGGTGTATTTGCTGTTCTGCTTCTAGTTCCTTTAGGTGTGCTGTTCGATTTTGTATTAGGGATTTTTCTTGTTTCTTGAGATAGGCCTGGATTGCAATGTATTTTCCTCTTAGGACTGCCTTTGCTGCATCCCAAAGGGTTTGGATTGTTGTGTTTTCATTTTCATTTCTTATCATATATTTTTTAGTCTCTTCTTTAAGCCTGTTTGACCCATTTGTTCTTTAGTAGGATTTTCTTTAACCTCCATGCTTTTGGAGGTTTTCCAGACTTTTTCCTGTGGTTGATTTCATGTTTCATAGCATTGTGATCTGAAAGTGTGAATGGTATGATCTCAATTCTTTTACATTTATTGAGCACTGTTTTGTGACCCAGTATGTGATCTATCTTGGAGAATGTTCCATGTGCAGTTGAGAAGAAAGTATATTCTGTTGCTTTGAGATGCAGAGTTCTAAGTATATCTGTCAAGTCCTTCTGGTCCAATGTATCATTCAGGGACATTGTTTCTTTACTGATTCTCTGTCTAGATGATCTATCCATTTCTGTTAGTGGAGCATTAAAGTCCCCTGCAATTACCACATTCTTATTAGTAAGGTTGCTTATGTTTGTGAGTAATTGTTTTATATATTTGGGGGCTTCCATATTTGGTGCATAGACATTTATAATTGTTAGCTCTTCCTGATGAATAGACCCTGCAATTATTATATAATGCCCTTCTTTATGTCTTGTTACAACCTTTAATTTAAAGTCTAATTTGTCTGATATAAGTATGGCTACTCCAGCTTTCTTTTGACTTCCATTTGCATGATAGATAGTTCTCCATCCCCTCACTTTCAATCTGAAGGTGTCCTCAGGTCTAAAATGAGTCTCTTTTAGACAGCAAATAGATGGGTCTTGGGTTTTATCCATTCTGATACCCTATGTCTTTTGATTGAAACATTTAGTCAATTTACATTCAATATTATTATTAAAGATATGGATTTAGAGTTATTGTGTTAGCTGTAGGTTTCATGGTTGTAGTGATGTCTCTGGTCCTTTGTGGTCTTTGCAACATTTCACTCACAGAGTCCCCCTTATGATGTCTTGTTGAGCTGGTTTAGTGGTGATGAATTCCTTCAGGTTTTTTTGTTTTGTTTTGTTTTTTGTTTGGGAAAGCCTTTGTCTCTCCTTCTATTCTGAATGACATGTTTCCTGGATAAAGGATTCTTGGCTGCATATTTTTCCTGTTGATCACATTGAAGATTTCCTGGCATTCCTTTCTGGCCTGCCAAGTTTCAGTAGATAGGTCTGCTACTACCTTTATGTGTCTACCCTTGTAGGTTCAGTCCCACTTATCCCTAGCTGCTTTCAGAATTCTCTCTTTATCCTTGTATTTTGCTAGTTTCACTCTGATATGTGGTGCAGAAGATTGATTCAAGTTACATCTGAAGGGAGTCTCTGTTCCTCTTGGATTTCAATGCCCGTTTCCTTCCCCAGATTGGCTAAATTCTCAGCTATGATTTGTTCAAGTACACTTTCAGCCCCTTTCTCTCTCTTCTTCTTCTTCTGGAATTCCTATGATATGGTTATTGTTCTGTTTGATTGAATCACTTAGTTCTCTAATTCTCCCCTCAAAATCCTGGATTTTTTTATATCTCTTTTTCTCAGCTCCTCTTTTTCCATAATTTTATTTTCTAATTCACCTATTCTCCCCTCTGCGTCTTCATTCCATGCTGTGGCCACTTCTATATTATTTTGCCTCTCATGTATAGCATTTTTTAAATCATTATGACTATTTTTTTTTATTCCCTTGATCTCTGTAGCAATAGATTCTCCTCTGTCCTCTGCTTTTTTCAAGCCCAATGATTAATTTTATGACTATTATTCTAAAATTCTTGTTCAGTTATATTGCTTAAATCTGTTTTGATCAGTTCATTAGCTGTCACTTCTTCCTGGAATTTCTTTTGAGGAGAATTCTTCCTTTTCATCATTTTGGCTAGTTTTCTGTCCCTTATGAGCTTTAAAAGCTTGTTGTGTTCTCTACACCTATGAGCACTACTATATTAGAGGGGGGTCATACACTGTCCATGGCCTGGCCCTTCAGGAGGTGTGTTTTGGGGAGTGTTACTTGCTCTCTGTTGTTGTGAGTTTGATTATTTTATTTCCTTCTTCGTAGTGATGTTTTGGACCCTCCACCAGATGTGCTTTGAATTGTTCCTTGGAGTAGCCCAGTAAAGGGAAAAAAAAAAAAAAAAAAAGAAAAGAAAGACAAAAAAGAGACAAAAACACACAAACATACAAACATAAAATAAACAATAAAATAAACAAAAACAAAAAAGCAAAAAACTAAACACAATACAAAAGCAAAAAACCCAGAAACACCAACTACAAGTAAAGAACAGGGTGGAGGTGATGCTGATGGAAGGGCACATACAAAGAGAAAAATGACAGAAGCAGGGAAAAAGAAAAAATAAACATTGATTAAGCAGAGAGACTAGAAGGCTTAATCCAGAGAGAAAGGAAAATAAAGAAGGAGGCAGGGAAAAAGAAAGGAAGATAAAGTTACCCAGACAGAAACTATATGGCTTGATTATTCCAGAGAGAGAGAAAGGAATGTAAAGTAGAAGGTGTAGAACATGTATCAAGAGAATGGATTAAATATGTCTATTTAGACAAACCAATAACCAGGGTAACCAGCCTAGAGGAGGGAAGAGATAAAGGGGAGAAATGGAGTGTGGGGGGGTGAATATATCTATATATCCAGAACCAGAGAGAGAGAGAGAGAGATTACTCTGAGTCTGAAGACCTGAGAACTTGGAGAGCTAACACTGTAAGTTATAGTCTACAAGCTGGCAGGCTTGAGGTCCTAGAAGAGTAGATGTTTCAGAGTGAATCCCAGGGCTGGAAAAGACCAATACATCAGCTCCAGAGGTCAGTTTCCTTTTTGCAGGAAAGAGGGGGAGAGGGAGACAGAATCTTAAAAGCAGACTTGACATTCAGGGTTGAGCCAGACAAGCTTGGTCCCATGACCCTGGGATCATGACCTGAGCTGAAATCAAGAATCAGATGCTTAACTGACTGAACCACCCAGGCGCCCCAGCAGAAGTTTCCTTTTAACACAAGTCTTTTGTTCTATTTAGGTCTTCAACAGATTAGATGAGGCTCACCCAGTTCAAATGTTTATCTCATTGAGAAATACCTTAACAGACACACCCAAAATAATGTTTAACCAAATATCTAGGCACCCTATGGCCTAATCAAGTTGACAGACAAAATTAGCCATCACACAGGCCTTCTGAGTTGAATCTCATGCTCTGCTTGCATAATAACAATATTAAGCCCTCTTTCTGACCTATTTTTGAAGCTATCATCCATGCTGTTGTTTATATTCCTGTAACAATTTTACTTATTGCCATTCATGGTGTTTCTCTGTGTGAGTCTATTGATCAAGGCTGTCCTCTCACAAAATTTTATATTTGTATTGATCCTTTGGAGCTAAATAAGCTCAACCAGGGGCAAGTTTTTCCCTCAACAGCTATATATATGGAACAGTTTGGGCTATCATAACTGTATTGTAGAGGGATGGGGACAGATTTCTGGAATCTAGTAGATAGAAGCCAGGGATCTGGTAATGAATGATCGTGCAATGCACAGAACAGCCCCCCATAACAAAGAATTATCCAGCCCAAAGTGTCAGTCAGGTTAAGGTTCAGAAACTATAAGTGTTCTTAGGGTCCATGGTGGGTTTTGGGAAATTCATACATACCATGAAAATATATGCAAAATTTTATATGTACATTGTTATTTTTCCCCCACAGGGGAGAGTCCATAGCTTTTATCTTATCATGACAGAGTTACATGCTCTCTCTGTTGGATATGGCAGATTAACACTTAGCATCAAGCTTCTATTGTACCTTTCTGCACTGCAGAATCTGGATGGCTAAAAGCTACATTTCCCAAACTCACTTGTAGCTATAATACTGGGTATAAATTCAGTTCTTCTGGAAGGCAGAAGCAATGTAGAGGGTATATTCCTGCTGCTTTGGTTGTTTGTATGGAAGTGTACTGGTAGTCATGTTGAGTTTTTCTGCTTTGTTTTTCTGCTTTGTCTTTCTGGGAACCAACCAAGAGCTTAATGGGCAGTAAAAGACAGTGTAAACAGTGGTAGCAAAGACAGTGGTTTTCTGATCTTGGATCACCATTACAAGAGAGTATTTCCTTGAAGTCCACAATTCCAGAGGCAGTCTTCTGGAAGGGATTTATCCCTTATTTCCAGCAGAAGCAAATATAGAAGCTACTTAGATGGACCATATTTTGGATATTTTTCTAGGAGTCATTTATGGAGGCCTACCTAGAATCTGTTCCTCTAAACCTTCTAAAATTTGAAAGCATCTGCCTTCTTATACAAAATCCTATTCTACTTAAAAACATTGAGACGAGTGTCTGGGTTTTTTCTTGTTTGTTTTTTGTTTTTTGTTTTTTTATAACTGAACTTTGCTGATACACCTCTAAAAAGTTAAGGATCACTGATTTTCTGGACTTCTGACCTGGTGAGGTTGTTGATTCTTTTTTCATTGTAGAGTATCATTTACCTATATGGCAAGATCTTTTTCATATCTATGTAAGGGAGCCATTAAAAAATTTTCTACCTGTGCATCAGTAAGCTTGTCATCGTGGGGAACCAGCAAAAACCACAGTTCAGTGTAAAATAAAACTGACTTCATCGGCATAGAGCTCTTACCATGCATGTAAGAAATATTGAAAAGTTAACATTAGAAAAGGCCTTAGAAACCATATAGCCCAGTTATTTTCAGTGGAGATTTGTGGGAAATGTAGGGTTATCACAATGCCTGCTACTGGCATTTAATGCCCACAGGTCATGGATGCTAAACATCCTGCCATGCGTGGGACATACCTACACCATAAACAAATGCTCCTTGCCCACCAATGTCCATAGCACTCTTCTTGGGAAACACCAGCTTGATCTCCTTACTTTACCAAAGGAACAAGTGGAGCACAGGACAATGAAATGATTTTCCTAAAGTCATAGAACTCATAGCAGTAAGACTGAAACCCAAGCCCTATGAGTCCCAGAGCAGAGGTCTTTTCTCATCACACTAAGAGAGGTTCTATGGTGTCATCAAGGGAGTCAGGGAGCCAGGGAGCCAGGGAGCCAGGATACATGCCTGGAAATGGAAATAAAAAGAGAAGGAGCTGAAACAGGTCTATCAGGTGTCTTATATTCAGTCAACATGAACCTAAATGGCCAGACTTGTTCTGTTTTGTTTTGTATATGGGCAGAATGAGTTCTGATTGCTCATTATTCAGTGTTGTAATGTTATTCAGTGCTGTAGTGTTAACTGTTTTGTACATTACCCTGAGTTAGAGAAACTTGTTGAAGAATAAAAGTGAATGGAGAGATGCTGGCTTGGCATTTGACTTTGTTCTCAGCATGGTTACCACATCTTGAGATGTTTATTCCTCAGTGCACACAGGGAATTTTAAATTCTTCCTCATTACATTTAATTGCCATGCAGTAATCTACTTGCTATCATGTCTCAAAAGGACACCCTACCCCTGCTGTGGATTTTTGTCTCTGTTATGATATTTTCCTTTCTGAGATGTTCTAGATTCAACTAGAAAGTTTTGCAAATGTTTTTTGAAATTCTCAAAGTGTCCCTAGGATTCCTGGTACAGAATTAATTGTACAGGAATTGGTGATTAGTTCTTACTTTGGGAAAGAATACTTGGCTGAACAGGAGGCAGATTTACTAAATAAGTTGCCTCCTTTCTGTGTAAAATTTGGCCATATTCCCTTTTCTCTAAGAATGAAGGTCCTGAATTATTTCAAATTTTCGTTGTAAGCCTGCTATTCACTCATATGGTGATTTTAAAAACATAGGTATTAGAAATAAGATGGATAATTAAGCTAGAAATTAGGATATACTAAATTAAATCTTGACTTTTTCTCTACACCTATAGGCAATAATCATCCATACCTTCCATAACAGTGAATTGCTTTCTGACATGAGTGATGTCTTATTGCTTTCTCACCTGCACAAAGTAGTCATTCATTCATTTGTTCATATCATCAACAAACATTTCCTGAGCACCTACAACCTGTTATACACGGCTATGTGCAAGGGATTTATCTAAGGTAAGTTATCTAAGGCTATGTTGCCCAGCAAGGTGTCAGTCTGTTTGGGGTACTGTAATTTTATTATTGGTATTTTACAATGGCTTAGGTTTCTTCATTCTATTTCTCATTTTGCACCAGACTCTAAAGATGAAACTGACAGTGATCCAGAGCAGAGAGATCTCTAAAGTGGTGAAGACAACCAAATAGTCTTTTCCTTCAGGAAGTTTATATTCTGGTTAATAATAATAGTATGTTGAACTAGAGTAAACTACCTCATCAGGGTATTAGAAGGGTTAGTGAGAAAGGAAATAAAGAGTTCAGCATAATGCCTGACTCAAGTGAGTACATTAGTTTATAATGTTTATTATATTAGTTATTAGGTGAGGCTTTCATAGCTATTTTCCAATTATCTGTCCATCCCAACTGTGTGAGTACCAGGCAGTCTCTCTCTGTTCCAAATCACTGTCAGTTTCACCTCCAGGCACCCCAATAATAAAATTACTATACCTCCAAACTGGCTGGCACCTTGGCTGGGGAACATAGTCATAGACAAATTAAGTAAAATTTCTGTGTTTGTTTCTCCATTCAAGAAATGGAAATCATAATGTATGTCATTTCCTCCTCCTCCTCCTGGAGCTAGGAGGATTAATGGGAGACTAGATTACAAGTTTATTAAGCATGTAGGGTGTAGCCTTTCTCAATGGGTAGCACACTGTGATGATCAGCTGCTGTCCCAACAATAACGCCACAGCAGATAAAGTGATGGCTTTATGCTCCATTTGAAATTTGATGTGTAAGGATGGAAAGAGTCTATGAACATCAAATAGAAAAAAAGAAAAGTGAAATTAATAGAGAAAACCAAAGAACACTGAAGAATTAGAATTAAAAATAATAGGGTACTTAGAAGGCATTTGAAGTGAAGAGTATAATGTAGGCAATTGTGTGGAGTATGGTACAATCACAGCAACAGAATTTTACTCTGCAGTGAAGGAAGATGGCATTCTTTTGAGAAGAAAGAATAGTCAAGTCTGGGCTCTGGCTGTCAACAACCTGGTAACTTCAAGCATCACTCAAGCTGTCTGGGTCCCAGTTTTCCATCAGTCCAATAATAATACTTTCCTTGATCCTCAGATATTGTCTTGAAGACTTGTGACAATGGCAACAATGAAAAGCTAAAAGATGTGAATGGGCCTTGGGCTGAATCATGTCTTCTGCACCCTCATTTATAGGTTGAAATGTTAGCTCCCAGTACCTCAGAATTTGAATGTATTTGGAGATAAGACCCTGAAAGAGGTGTAGGAATGCTAACAATACTGACTCCATCTCCGACCCTCCATTTTGCTTGTGCCTGTGCAATGATTTCCCTGGGGTTACACGTTTCAGGTCCTGTGCATGTTAATGTATGTCTTTTTTTTTTTTAATTTTTTTTTTAATGTTTATTTATTTTTGAGACAGAGAGACAGAGCATGAACAGGGGAGGGGCAGAGAGAGAGGGAGACACAGAATCTGAAACAGGCTCCAGGCTCTGAGCTGTCAGCACAGAGCCCGACGCGGGGCTCGAACCCACGGACCGTGAGATCATGACCTGAGCCGAAGTCGGACGCTTAACCGACCAAGCCACCCAGGCGCCCCTGTTAATGTATGTCTTGACTAGAATGTGGGCAGCCTTGTTCTGGTCCTTCCTGAAGTTGTTTAGGTAACTGGAAAGATAAAATAGTTTCTCTCCCTACCTTCAGTCACAAGTGACAGCATGAGGTCTGTTAAATGATAGACTTTTTGACCTCATCACAAGGCTTTCTGCACATCCTCTCACTCTATAAAATCTGTGGACTCAAGTCCAGACTTTGTGGAGAATAGCTATGTAGTGCCTGGCCTGGATCGTCACTTGCCCAATTCTCCCATCAGTAAGTTGCCCTAAACAAAAGTATGTATAAACTATATAGAGTCACCTGCTTTGTTTTCTGGTTGCAAGGTGCCTTCTCAGTTTGGACATACTTTACTCTCCCTCTGCCAGCTTGTAAAAAGGTAGTTAAGGTTAAATGACATCATTAAAGTGAGCCCTAATATAATATGACTATTATCTTTATAAGAAGTTAGGACACAGACAAATATGGAGGGAAGATCATGGAAAGCAGAGAGAAGATGGCCATGTACAAAGCAAGGAGAGAGGCCTCAGAAGAAACCAACCCTGTCAATGTCTTCAATTCAGACTAGTAGCCTCTAGAAATGTGAGAAAATAAAATTTCTGTTTTTTAAGCTACCCAGTCCATGGTACTTTGTTATGGGAGCCCCATTAAACAAATACAGGCTGTATCAAGGTACTATCTACTTTTTGTAAATTGCTTTGGACTGCATATTTTGCTTCCTCAAAACCTAATATGATGGTATTTGGAAGTGAGGCTTTGGGGAAGTAATTAGGTCAGAGGGTGGAGTCCTCAAGATAGGATTTGTGTCCTTATTAGAAGAGAAAGAAAGATAGTGCACTCTCACTCTCCTTGCTATTTGAAGGTACAAAAAGAAAGTGGCCATCTATAAACCAGGAAGAGAGCCTTCACCAAGAACCAGAGCATGCTTGCACCTTGATCTTGAACTTGCAGGTTCTATAATATGAGAAATAAGCATTTGTTGTTTAAGCCACCCATATGTGGTATTCTGTTACAGTATCCCAAAGTGGCTAAGACACCCGTATAGCACTGAGCACACAATAAACAATGACTTGAATGGGGCTATCAATGATGCCTGGGATCATTGTCTAATATGGAAACATTAGTCTGTTCTACTGTGAGATGACATTGAAGGAACACAATTGAGATATTTAGAAGGTAGTCTTTGCTGAATAACTCAATGTAGAAGGTGAGAAGTATAAAACCATGGTGACTAGCATGGGTACAACTTTGCAGCTGGGCAGGTGATGGTTCCATTTGCAGAGACAGCAAACCCAGGAAGAAGAGAAGCAGAATCTGAGATAACTGTTAATTAAGTTTGATTTATGCTGAGTATAGCACATGCTTATATTCATAGATTGATTTTAGTACCTTCTTAATGCTATACTCATCTTATGTATCTTTACTTAAAAGAAAAGCACTAGGGGTGCCTGGGTGTCTCAGTCAGTTGAGCGACCGACTTCAGCTCAGGTCATGATCTCACGGTTTGTGAGTTCGAGCCCTGGGTCAGACTCTGTGCTGACAGCTCAGAGCCTGGAGCCTGCTTCTGATTCTATGTCTCCCTCTCTCTCTTCCCCTCCCCTACACATGCTCTGTTTCTCTCTGTTTCATAAATAAATAAACATAATTTTTTTTAAAAAAGCACTAAATATAGTATGTCTACTTTCCATGAATGGTCTTAGATCCCTGCAAACAATCCTTGACTTGGGAATACTTCAGTCTATGTTCTTACCTTCTAAGTACATTGTCCAAGAAAGGACAAATTGGAGAGGAAACAGGAAGAAAAGAGAAACAAGCATATGGAAAGAGAGTAGGGCACAAATACACTCCCCCAAGCACACTTCATTTTAATTTCCAAGAGAAAACATGAGGCTTGCAGATTGCAAGGTTAATGTGTTTGAATGTGAGTGGGTAGATGGTGATTTTTGCTAAAAATATACTGGGTGAGAGGAAGAAAAGATGATCTCTGTTTCTATCTCTCTCTTTTGATTCACAGCAATTTTATTTCCATTGGTGGACTGTTCTTATATAAATTGACAGACACCTGTCCAAACAACTTCACTTTGAGGGATAAGCGCTTTTTTGGTCCTTGTTGCCCTTGTAGTAATGACAGAACTAGAGGCACGGTTGCCCAATTCTCCAGTCAGTTCATGGAGACCTGTCACAAAGGCCATGAGAAGGAAGTGGTTAAAGGCAGCAAACAGGTCTGCAGGGTCCTCCTGGGAGACCTGGTTGGCTAGGTGAGGGAGAGTAGCTGTAATAGGGAGGAACTTAGCATGACTGACTCCATATTGTTTCTATTTCCTTTGCTGCTGTGACCTGCGGCTTAGAAACTTCTGCTTAGACCTGCATGTGCGCATGTTAATCATTAAAGGAATTTTGCTTATAGCTTAGATTTCCAAAAGCCACCTTTCACTCAAAACCTACCTCACCTGAGGAGAGGTAAGTACAGAATGACTATATTATGTTTAAGATTTACAGGAAGGACACAACAATGTTCTTGTGTGCAAAGATCAACTGATCAAGGACAAAGAAGTTACAGGAACTTCCCTGAAAAGTCCACAAATGTCAGTGAACTTTTGACTCTAAGTCCTTCCCACTGCCCACTTCTGCTAACACAAAAGAAACTCAAATCTTATGCTCAGGGAGATGGTTCTTTGGGTCAATATTCTGCCATCTCCTTGGTTTGCTGGCTTTCTGGACAGTCACTTTTCTTACCCCAACATCTTGCCTCTTGACTTACTGGATTGTTATGCTGTGAACAGAATGAGCTTAGACTCAGTTACATAGCCACCTTGTTAAGCAAGGAGTGGCCTACTGCCTTTTTGTTTGTTTGTTTGTTTGTTTGTTTCTAGAAGTTGCATTAAGGCTTTTGGTGCCAGTTAGCAAGTACTACTTAATCAGGTCTTCCAGCTGAAATATTTATCAGCAGCTACTGAAAAGAATTGGACTGGGTTTGGAGAGATGTTTCCACCCTCCTTCTGAGCCCAGAGAATGTAGATCAGGAGCTGATTAGCATGCAGACGCCATGGGAGAATGCCTTTTATTGCAGATAGCATTTTATCACCCGGAATGACTGGTATATATACAAAGGGGCTCTTCAAAAATCTTCCTGGAACAGAAGCCCTGGCCTACCCCAGCTTCCTTGCCCCTTTCTTCTCCCCAGCTGTTGTTTTTGGATTGCTGATTTCACGGCTCTGCAACAGCAACCAAGAGGTTGCTGTTTCAAAAGCAACAAGACCTCTCTGTGTTTTGTTTTGTTTTAAGCTGACTGGAACTTTTGAAGCCAGTCAGACTTTGGGGAACTCAGTGGCCCCACTGTGAGATGTAAAGAATGTAAAGGAAACAAGCAAAATTTTACAATATGTCTTCTTTGCCCATCCTTTTTGCTAAAAACAAACTAACAGACAACCCCCCTCCCCATATCTTGTCTGATTTTTCCAGGGTGGGGTGGGGATAAGGGAAGGATATAAGCAGTGAGAAAGGGTAGAAAAACACTCACAGCACTCCCCCCACCCCCAACCATGAACCTGCACCTCCTACACACTGCCCCCGAACACCCCCTCTGGTAAACTTGTGCAGAAAAGAGCCATTTCAAGTCTGAACGCTGGAGGAGGCCTTCAAGTAAGAAAGGGAAGGTGTTTCCCAGGCTCCTGTTTCCTCTGTGTTTGAGCCATTAACGGTGTTAACTGAGTAAAGCAACCACCAGGCACAGCTGTTTTATTCCAAATACTTGCTGATCCACACAATTTCTACAGAGCTCCAACAGTTGTTCTGGGCTCATAAAGGACATTTGAATAGATTGTTCTAATTCTGACTGGCACTGGAGTGTAGGATTCTGACCTCCCCGGAAATGGCATTTTTCCAAGGGGAACGATGGTAAATAGAATATTTCCCTCCTCTTCCCTCCTCTTTATGGCCTATGCTAGCTGGGCTGAATTGTTTAGAGACCTGTTTCATATTCCATCTTCTTTTCAGAGAGGCTACAACATCACAACTCAATTACCATATGGCAATATTTAGAAATGATCTGAATAAATGAAAGCAAACAAGCACATAAAAACACACACATACTCATATAATTTCTAGCTAAAGAGCTAATCTATTTAAAATGTAACTCTAAATTGGTAGTTCCTTATTGCCACCCAGGACAAACATAAGGGCAGTAGATCATTACATATTTCTTGGTACTATTAAAATTCCTAATGCAATCTAGAATAAATATAAGATATTGAAGATATCATCCTTACTGTGTCCCAATCCAGGACACATTGAAGGCTTAAACTGTTCCATTTTATCAAAAAAAATTTTTTAATCTCCCAAAGTTGTGACAACCCAATCCCTTTCTGTAGTGGTTCTTGATTTTTTTTTTCCTGTTAGGACCACAAAGCCATAAATAAGAATTTGCTTCCCACTGGAGTGCTGCATCAGCATGTCTGAAAGATCTGTGGATCTTGGATCCAAGCACTGTGAAAGTAGCTTGTATTATTTCAACTAGACTCTGAGCATCATGTTAGATAATGTAACACTGTGTCTATGTTACCTTTTGAAGGAAATATGTGAGTTGAGATGGTAGGGCAGTCACAAAGTACTGCTGTTTCAGGGGTTTGGGTGGGGCGTAACACTGTTATAGGATGATAGGATTCCTTTTTTTCACACTTTTGAAAATGGCCTCAACTTGTGATCTCAGTATTTAAAGTGTTGAAACTTAAGAGGTGTTTAAGTACAATGTGTACATAGATATCCATATTGTTCATGGAGATTCAACTTCCTCACAGGCAAAATGCTACACTTTCTGAGCTCTCATTAAGAGGAACAACAGTGATCTGTAGTTAGAAAGCATTTGAATCTTTGACCAGAAAATTAAGCATTACTGTGATTATAATCAGTAAGTAGAAGGTAATATATATATATTTTTTTTTACACACAGGGTTTTATTAGTTTCAAGTGTACAATATAGCAATTCAACAATTCCATACATCATTAGGTGTTTATCACAACAAGTGCACTCCTTAATCCCAATCACCTATTTAACCCATCCCCCAGCCCCCTCCCCTCTGGTAATCATCAGTTTGCTCTCTTATAATTAAGAGTCTGTTTCTTGATTTCTCTCTTTTTTTCTCTTTGCTCATTGGTTTGTTTCTTAAATTCCACATATGAGTGAAATCATTTGTCTTTCTCTGACTGACTGACTTCACTTAGCATTATACTCTGTAGCTCCATGTCATTGCAAATGGCAAGATTTCACTCTTTCTATGGCTGAATAATATTCCAGTGTGTGTGTGTGTGTGTGTGTGTGTGTGTGTGTATACTATCTCTTTTTTATCCATTCATCAATCAATGGACACTTGGCTGCTTATTATAAATAATGCTGCTATAAACATAAGGGTGTATATATTCCTCTGGGTTAGTGTTTTGTTCTTTGGGTAAATAATACAAAGTGAGACTGCTGGATTGTAGGGTAGTTCTAGTTTTATCCATTTGAGGAAACTCCATACTGTTTTCCAGAGTGGCTGTACCATTTTGTATTTCCACCAACAGTGAAAGAGGGTTTCTTTTTCTCCACATCCCTGACAAAACCTGTTGCTTCTTGTATTCTGACAAGTGTGAGGTGATATTTCATTGTAGTTTTGATTTGCATTTCCCTGATGATAACTGATGATAAACATCTTTTCATGTGCCTGTCACCCATCTGTATGTTGTCTTTGGAGAGATATATATTCATGTCTTCTGCCCAATTTTAATTGAATTATTTGCTTTTGGGGTATTGAGTTGTATAAGTTCTTTATATATTTTGGATACTAACAAATAAGGTGATATTCTTGATCCACAGTCTGCCCCATCTGCTCTTTGAATGGATTTGGTTTTGTTTTTAGTGGAGAAAAGCAGAGACATTATTTTGTCTCTTCCTAACAGCTGTCACATATAAAAATATGGTAGGTATAACTTATATGTTATGGACTTTTATTCTTGAACTATTTGCTTTTATAAACAGAACTGAGACTAGGGTAAGACAAGAAAGGCACCCAGGGCACAGAATTTAAGGAGATACTCACTTTTAGGGTCATACCAGTCCCAGCCCTGTTCATAAACATAAGGATCTATTTTCCAGAAGCAACACAGAGTATATCCATTTTGGGCCTTTGACAGAGGGTAAAATATTTGTCATTTGATCTTTTACAAAGCTGTGCTAAAAGAATGAAGTATTATTCAAAGGATCTGTGATTCACCTACTCCTCTAGGTACTGTAGCTTCTATTCTTGGATCAAGTTATTCTCAGAAAAATACACAACTGAACTCTTTTTTACTTTATTGCTTTCAGAATTATATTTTATTGAGTTTTCTTTTAATGGCATTCCTTTAGCTTTTATCAAAAAATGGTAATTTTTAAAAGCCAAATCAAATCCATAACCATATTTACTGAAGAAACCTTGCTTAGGACATTTCCTCCAGGGTATTCTGTGCTTCTTGGATTGATTAGTTTAGAATTCAGTGCTAGGAAAAGTTATACCTCCCTTGAAGAATAGTTATGAATCATCTTGTGCTGGTTAATTTTTGGGGTCAACTTGACTGGGCCATAAGGTGGCCAGATGCTTGATCTTAAACATTATTCTGGGTGTGTCTTTAAGAGTATTTCTGGATAAGATTTACACTTGAGTTGGTTGACAGTAAAGCAGATTGCCCTTCCCAAGTGGATGGGTCTTATCCAATCTGTTGAGGGCCTGAATAGAGCAAAAGGCTAAGTAAGAAAAAAATTTACTATCTGCCTGATGGCCTTCTGCTTAGATATTAGTTTTCTCCTGCCTTCTACTCAGTCTGGAACATACACCATCAGTTCTCCTGGTTCTCAGGCTTTGGACTGCAGACATTGGGGCTTCTCGGCCCTCTCTCTCTTTCTCTCTTTCTCTTTGTGTGTGTGTGTGTGTGTGTGTGTGTGTGTGTGTGTATGTGTGTGTACCTATTGGTTCTATTTCTCTGGAGGAACCTAATACACACCTTCTCTGATAACTGATATTATGTATTTGTCTATATCCTCTTTTATTTTGGTGTTCAGGATGTTCAGATCCAAGTTTGAAGCTTATGTCTCACATCTGTACTAACCACAGTTTGTGTCTTAGTCTGTTTGAGTTGCTACAACAAAAATGTCACAAACTGCATGGCTTATAAACAATAAGCATTTATTTTTCAGAATTTTAATAAGAATTTATTTTTCTGGAGTCTGGGAAGTCCAAGATCAAGGCACCAGCAGATTCATTAACTGGTGAGAACTGGCTTCCTATCTTTTTTCTGTAGCCTCACATGACAGAAGGAACAAGAGAGCTCCCTGGAATCTCTTTTATAAGGGTGTTAATCCCTTATTAAAAAAAGAGCCCTCATGACTGAACCACCTCCCCAAGGCCCCACTTCTAAACACTATCACTTTAGGATTTCAATATGAATTTGGGGGAGGGGGATACATTCAGTCATAGAAATCTGCCTTTTTTCTTTACTTTGGAATTGATTTTCTTGTAGTCATATATTTTTTTAGCCACAACTGTCTAGTTTGCTTTATATTTTAAAGTAAAAATACTTAAGATTTACTGAATGCTTATCATGTGACAGGTATATTCTAAGCATTTACTGGAGATTATTCCATTCAATCCTTACAACAACTCTGATTCATTACCTTTATTAGACAGATGAAGAAACTGAGGCATGGAGTAGTTAAATAATTGGCCCACACTCATGTAACTATTAATTACCATTAATTAATAGAGCCATAATTTGAACTCACATAGTCTTACTCGTAAGTCAGTATTTTTAGCCAATATCTATGACCTTGTTTGAATGCATTAACATAACCATTATTTTTCTATGTTTTTTATATAAACCATTTTAAGTAATTTGAAGAGAGAGAGAGATCCAAATTAGTATTGATTTTGATTTTTCTTCTGCCTCAAATTTATATGTAAACTACAAAGTCTACCTAACTTCTTAATATCTCTCTGCTATACCCTTTTTTCAGTGAAATTTTTATTTTGAGCACATTCAAGGTTACAGAAGAGTTGTAAGAATTATACAATAAACCCTTGGATACTTTTCACATAGATTTTTCCATATTTGCTTATAAATTTTATTTGCATCAATAGCATTGTTGCTATTATTATTATTGTTTGACAACTATTTGACAATAATTTACAGACTTCTTGGCCCTTCACCACTAAATATATCAACATGTATCTCCAAAGAACAAAGATATATTCTTCATCTTGTTTTTAAATATTTATTTATGAGAGAGAGAGAGAGAGAGAGAGAAGATGAGTGGGGGAGGGGCAGAGCGAGAGAGGACACAGAATTTGAAGCAGGCTCCAGGCTTTGAGCTGTCAGCACAGAGCCCAATGCAGGGCTCGAACTCACAAACTACGAGATCATGACCTGAGCCAAAGTCAGATGTTTAACCAGCTGAGCCACCCAGGTGCCCCCTGTCTTACTCTTTACAATTATTGAGTTCAAGGAATTTGACATTGATATGGTGATATTCACATTTCAGCAATTAGCCAGAATATCCTTTATAGTACTTGCCTTTCTCTTTCTTCCCCTTCTTTCTTCTCTTTCTCCCTTTCCCCTGTTCCTTCCCTTTCTTCTTTTCTATCATCCTCCAGTCCTTCTCTCTCTCTTTCTCTCTTACTCACTCACTCTCTTACTTCTACTCAGGCTCTAGCCCAGGATCATGTTTTACATTTAGTTGCCATAAATTGCTATGTGCTTTGAGCATTAAATGTCTTCGAACATTCACTTTCTCTCCTACTAAGCCAACGTTCTTTTCATTTGGAGTTCCCAGCCTCTTCTTTCCTCACTTTGCTTACAAGTGTTTTTGAACTAGTTCACAAGGAAGAATGGGCTGCAAGTTTTCCTAAACTTCAAGGCTTCTCCTTCCTGGAGAAGGATTCACATTTTCTATTTGGTTTATTAAAGTGGCTGAATCCTATTCCAAACATTTAGAAACCACCAGACAAAACATGCACCAAGAAGTCAAAGTTAGCTTTTTTCTCCTTACCTTTTCATTGGAATCTTTCTAAACATCATTATAGATCAAATTTGATTGCTTTTGTCCAAAAACTATGTATGATCAGCAAAGCCCAATATACAGGTGTATAATTTGAAGACCAAGTATACTACTGAGTAAGAATGTTTCAGACTGTGAGTTTTTGAGACTGAATATATGTGTCACTTCAGAGGGAATCTTAAAAGGAATTATCAAATCAGCACATCTCTGTGTCAAATATAACTGTAATTGATACAACATTATCTTCTGATTTTGAAGCAGTTAGTTCGAAAGCAATAGAAATTCCAAAAATGAAAAACAAGGCTGTTTCAGTAAATTTCTAGAACACATACCATAGAGCTTTTTCAGGGTGTTGTTCACATTTGTACCCATGGAAGTAGACATGGATACAACATAAGGATCAGACCATCAGTTTGCCATTTACCTACCCCTTGAGGAGTCGGGATTTTCAATTCATACAAGTTTATTTTTATGCTTAAGATTATATTTTCCATTGTTTTATAATGTAATTGAAGTAATTTTTATTAAAAAAATCCTTTCCATCAGTTAGTTGAATATTTTAACACTCTAAGGCTCTTTCATTCCACCCCCAGTCTTCATGTCAAATACTTAATGATCTATAAATATTTAGAAAGTTCTAATGGAGTATGCTATTAAAAGCAAATCTATAAGAAAGTCTGGTATTGTTTGAGTAATCTTCCCCAATTTACCTCTTTGTAAGTTTGGATACGTTAGCACTAAATTTTCTTAAATGGAGTTTTCTTCTCACCTATAATTTTATTTTATTCCTCCACCCCACTTACAAACTGGTAGGAAGTTGAAGGTCCTGATCCTATTTTTATTCTTTTTTTTTTAAAGTTTATGTATTTATTTTGAGAGAGAGAGAAATGGGTGTGTTTGTGTGTGAGTGTGTGTGTGTGTGTGTGCAGGGGAGAGGCAGAGAAAGAAGGTGTGAGAGAGAATCGCAAGCAGGCTCCATGCTGTCAGCATGAGTCCAGCATGGTGCTCCATCTCAGGAACTATGAGATCATGACCTGAGCTGAAAACAAGAGTCAGATGCCTAGCTAATTTTTTTTCTATTAAAAAAAATTAATGTTTATTTATTTTTGAGAGAGAGTGCACAAGAGGGGGAGGTGCAGAGAGAAAGAGACACACACACAGAATCCAAAGCAGGATCCAGGCTTTGAGCTGTCAGCACAGAGCCTGATGTGGGGCTCAAACCCACCCACCATGAGCTCATGACCTGAACCGAAGTTGGATGCTCAACTGACTGAGTCACCCAGGAGCCCCAGTATTTTTTTTTTCTTTTTTCCAAGAGAACATTTTGTTAAAATATGATATTGGTTTCCTGGCATGGTCAGTCAGCTGATAGAGTTCATTGCATTTTATTTGAGTTTCATTTCCAATAGTTAAGTCTAAAATTCACATTTTCAGGCCATTATATGGGACGACCTAGGAAACCCCCATTTTCATTAAGCATTGGATTCCTACACACTGAAGGGTGCCCTGATTGGCAGTATCAGTGATTTCCACCAGAACCCTCTTTTGACCTTTATCCTTGCCAGTACTGTTTGACCACTAGGTGGCACACATAAGATGCTAAGGCAATAAATGTCCATGATTGACTCCCAGTTCTGAACTGGTGGAGGATTTACGGGAAATCTGGAAATGAGTGTATAAAAGTGTATAAAACGCTGGTCAAATGTACATAATTTTCAAAAATTATAAAGTAATAAGTGTAAAGATTTGTAGGTTGTTTATCATGTTCTGGACTTTAACAATACTAAAGTTTTTAACAAATAGCTTGTTATATTATCATATTCCTTTTTGTTACTGGGGAGGAAAAATCTAGTTAAATGAGAACTTCATTTAGTTGAATTAAGATAAAATGAGAATTTTTATTTTATCAAAATAATAAATGTATATGATAATATATAAAATAGTACACAAGTGCTTATAATAAATAACTACAATCCATCTTCCTAAAGACATTCCTCAGAGGCAACTTAAAAAAAACAAAAAAACAAAAAAACAAAAAAACAAAAAAAAACTTTGTAAGACCATTAGTTAAATAGCAAAATCATGAAATAGTTTTAACTAGAAAATAGATATTATATTTCTAGAAACATGAATATGCAATGATAATGTAGTATGGGTATGATCTTGTACACTTGTTTCAAACTGTTACGCCAATGGATGCTTTGAAATGAAATTATAAACATATGCTAAAAATCTTCTTTAAATTGTATACAAAATGTTTATGCTTTTGGACACCCTTTCTTATAAATAATCCTACCAGTGAAGAAGGGAGAGGGAAGAGAGAGAAAGACAAGACTGAATGAAAACAAAGTCAGAGAACAGTAAATGATGGGGAAATGGAGAGAGAAGACCATGGTGCTAGTCCTCAAACTTCACTCACTATTATTTTTGGTTTATTCATTCCTTATTGAGAGTCACTCAAAGCCACCAAAACTCAGCCAAAAAAAACCCCTTCCAAAACCTGCAATTCAACCCTCTGCTCTGAGAACAAGCTTATCCCCAAAGCTTTTGAAGGATATCTAGCTTACCAATGAGGTCATGGTACAGGTAGGCATTGCATTGCCTGTATAACTTGAAGGTCTGCCTTTTGTACCAGTTATAGTTGCTATTGTGAAGCATTTCTTAAGCATTAAATTTTTTTCATTGACCACTTGTGATCCAGATTATCCTGGATGGATGGGATCATCTTGGTTGTAGACAAAATTATGTTTGTGAGCATACAAAACTTATCGTGAAACCTTACCATCAACTTTCTGGGGAGAATCTTAGTGGGACTCCTAGAGGACAGTCTTTATTTTTTTCAAATCCCCAAACACCTATTTTCTACAATCCACAGCCTGAGGAAGGAATAGAAACAGGAATAGATCTATATCTATTCCTGGAGACAGGAGACAGGAATGGAAACAGGAATAGATCTACATCTCTCCAGTTTTTAAGACATGACCTAAGGAGTTCATTTCTACATACTCACCTCATTCATGACATACTTATTGTCTGTAATTTCACTCTCTTAGGCCATGTGTTTTAAAGTTCTGGGATTCTTACTGTATCCATTTATTCTCTGATTACATCTAAACTGTAGAATGAAGATAATTAACAAGAGATGACATTCCTATCAGTTCTACTGTGATCATTTGTGCAATAAGAAATTCTCTTGCTCTAGACTCTCAAGGACCTGGTTGGACTCTCCACATGATCTCTTCCTATGTGTACTCCAGGAATCTCCCTATGAACTTCTTGCAACCACTGGGGAATTGGCTAAACCCAAGATGGCTAACTTGCTGGTTCTCCCCTCCCATAGTCTGCCTCTCTGCCTTGAAAACCTCTCTCCATTCCTTGGTATCAGGACAATTAGTTATATTCAAGTTTTATTATATTATCATATCCCTCTTTGTTACAGAGGAGGAAAATTCTAGTCAAATGAGTTTTATTTAGTTGTATTAAGATTAAATGGGAATTTTTTATTTAATAAAAGTCATAATTGTACATTATAATAAATCAAATAGTACATAAATACTTATAATAAATAGCAACAATCTTTCAGCATCTTCTCTGAGCTGGTACCTTTTTCTTAATCATTCTGACCATGGCAGTTGAGTTTTAGGAACCAGCTTTCATGAAAATTGATCAGGAACAAAGTACAAGACATCTTCAGTGTATCAACTCAAGTCTTTTTGTAGACTGATCCCATTTGGGTAAGTGAAATTATGACATAACCACGTAGATGTAGTGCTTCACAAACTCTATGACTCCAATAATAATTATACCTTATATTATAATGCAGTAGACACACAGACACATGATATATAACTGAAAAATTTAGAAAGTAATATTTACCTTTAGTACCTATGAAACGTAGAAACACAATATAGTAAATTTAAACCTAAGTATTTATTAACATAGAAAAATCCTTAAAAATACAAAACAAAATCAACAAGTTAGTTTCATAATCCACTAATAGGTTATAACACTCATTTTGAAATACACTTATCTTGAATAAATGGGAAAAGTGCTTCTTGAGAACTTTGATGAGTGGTGTCTCCCTCACACTCAGAGACTGCCATTTCTCTTCAGGTATCTTTTTATTTCTGCTGTGTTCAAGTGCAAACATCTTTCATATGCCTGGACTAAGTTCTAGGTGTGGGAGACATGCTCTGAGAGTTTTCCTCAGTCTCTCCCAGGTCACGAAGGACTTATGAGTGAGTCATATCACCAGTAATATTTTCCAGAACAATCAGGTACTTTGAGATATTTGCCTGTTGGTCTTGGCCATGAAGATGAATAAGAGAACAACCTGGAAAAACCACAAAGGGGCTTAAGAAGAGCTTATACAAGACATACAGCTGGCAGAGAACTTGAATGGACTCCATCTTGTCTAGGAGTTAGGTCATGTGCAGTGGCTAGGGCAGAAAGTTGTGGGCCACTCTACCACTCAGACAGGTGGTCACCACTGAGGATTTGATGGCATATATTCCCAGGACATTAAGGAAGGTCTGTATACTCATAACACTCTCCTGAAGATGTTCCTGTTTCATATAGAATATAGTGACTCACAGCTGAGTCCAATAACTTCAGAAAAACTATCCTACAACATGTCAACTAGATCCAAATATAAGAAGAATGACTGTGAGAAAAATCCATCCATTATCTGCAGAAATTCAAAGATCTTCCCAACTAGGATGATATTGTCTAGAGAATCTTCAATGATGTTCAGAGGTAAGTGTGATATTTCTCTCCCCCAAAGTCTTTCTCTTTATTGGTGGCTCTCCTTTATGTATAAACTCTGCTGGTATTTAGGTATAGAAGCTCTTGGAAGCCCTGGATCCCAGGCCCTCTGAGTGTTTGAAGACCAGTGTTTTGGAGGCTAAGCTCACCTTTCATCATTTTTGGTTCTGTCCCAACCCTGATTGTGAATTCAGTCCCCAGGCATATAAACTTACTCTAATATAAATACTCTTATGTTAAAGGTATTCATACTTTATCATGATTTGAGAACCTGTAGGGAGAATTTTGTCATTTTCCTATCATTAGCTTCTACAGCTTCTTTCTCCAACAAAGTAGTTAGTTGGGACTTTTGGTCTTTTTAGTTCTAGAAGTGGTCTCCATAACTATAAATAACGTACTTGTTCATACCTGTATTTCTTGACATATCAACCTTAGAGTTACCTCTTGACTCCCCACTCTGGAAAGTGAAGATTCATTTCAAATGGTTTCTCCTTACTTCCATTCAATTATTTAATCAAAATTTTACCACAATTTAATGTGTATCCATGAATTGCTTGTTTGGTTTTGCTTTTTTTTAGTTCCTTGGGGAAAGGCTTTAATTCCCAAGCATGCCTCTGGCAGTACAGTCCTATAAGAAATCAAAAATGTTCAGAGGCATTAAAGAACGTATAAGCACAACTAGCAGATGCCTTTAGTGTCCTATAAGTTTATCTGGGAATATAAGTTTTACCTTGACTTAGCTGAGCAAGAGACTAATTAAAAGGAAGTTTACATTGTAAAGGCTGCTTTAAGCTTGTAGAATTAGATGTGATCTTAAATCTGTAAAAGATAACATGGTAATAATAGTACTATCGCTGGCTCAAGGCCCTGGCAAATGTGGTACCATGAGCTTTCTATTCTTATCTCTTCAGTCTTTTTTTTTCCTTCCTTTCTCACACCCAGGATAACATGTTTACAATTACCTTCCTTGCCAGAGAATAACATGATACAACAACATCAGCCTTGTACAACCTACTCTTCTAAAAAAGTGATGGGAGGGAAGTCAGAGCTAGACAGTTTCCTCTATAATTCTTTCTGTGTTCCCTTCTTTCTTAAAGCTTCTCTTTTCCTGGAGTAAGATGTATTCACTTATTCCCTTAAGAAGTAAGTACTAAGAACTTCCTTTTCCTAAGTACTCCGATGGTAAATGAGACAGATAAGATACCTGCTCTCAGAGGACTTACAGTGTAGCTGAGAAGACAGGCAATTAACAGGTGTTAACAATAAGGAATGGTGATCACTATAGCAGGGGAAACATAGAGTCACAAGTGGGGTGATCAAAACATAGTCCAGATGTGTGAGAAGGCATCCCTGAAGAAGTGACTTTCTAGCTGTACCCTGAAGAATGATACAGAAAGTATCTGCAAAGGGCAGATTGTTCTAAGTAAGGAAATAGCATGCAGAGAAGTCTCAGAGCTGAGAGAGAGCCTGCATGAGTTTTGTAAGGACTGACGGAAGGAGACTTGGAAACAGAAGCAAGAGCCACATTATGCCTGGCTTCCAATAAGTCAGGTTGAGAACACCTAGATGTCTTTAAGGCTAAAAATAATGGAAATACACTAAAATAGTTCAAGTGGGAGAGAAATATAACCATATTTATATTTTAGAAGGCTCATTCTAGCTTCAGGGTGGGGAATGATTTGTTAGAACTTACTAGTTAATTGCCTTGATGGTGAAGGAAAGGGAAGAAGCAAGAATGGACTCCTAATCTTTACATGTGGGAAACTGGCTTGATGATAGTGGCATTTAGTGAAGCAAGAAACTCCAGAGAAGGTATGAATTTGAGAAAAAGATAATGAAAAATCTGGAGCACATTTTAGGAGGCTATAAGTCACTCATATTGAGATGTCCAGAAGGATTTGAACATAGGGGTTGACAAACTGCCAGACAGTAAATATTTCAGACCTGAGGGGCAGGAGTCTTTGTTGCAACTACTCAACTCTGCCACTGCAGTACAAAAGCAGCCATAGATAATACATAATTAAATGAAAATAGCTATGTTCCAATAAAGCTTTATTTATAAAAACAAGTGGAGTACTAGGTCAGGCCCTTACTGATCCCAGAGCTAGGAAAATGGAGCTGGGAAAATGGAGATGGGGGATCAAGAACCATCCGTATGTGTGCTATGACTTTGGTTTGAAATATCTTTATTTTATTTTTATTTTTATTTTTTTAAGTAGGCTTCACACCCAGTGTGGAGCCCAATGCAGGGCTTGAATTCACAACCCTGAGATCAAGACTTGAGCTGAGCTCAGTAGTCAGATGCTTAACCCACTGAGCCACACAGGCAACCCTGAAATGTCTTTTTTGATAATTTTTGTTGAATTTCCCATTTTTCTGAAGACACTTTTCTGAGAATTAAAAGCTAAAAATTAAAATATGGCTTGATATAAAACAGAATAAATTGTATCCAGAAGCAAATACATAATTTTAGTTCCTGAATTTTATTTTTTAGTGGTTGTAAATAAGTGTACCACAAAAACGATACTCTAAATCCCAAGATGGGAGTGACAGAAATGCTTTTCCTGGATGGACAATGTATGAGGGAAAGAGAGGTGGGGTAGCCTCATTATATGGGGCAGCATGTCACCAGAGCAGAAAGAGAAAGTGCTTAGGAAAGAGTCACACAGCAGAGTCTACTCCCTGTGATGCCACACTCCTCAGGCACACAGAAGGTCATCTTTGGTGAAGCTGGTTTGCCTTGTCAAGTCAATAATGTATGAACAATTAAATTGCCTTTCTTAGCTTGGTAAGGGACCAAGTATACATCCCTGGGGAAGAGTTGATCTTTTAAAAGGCATTTTTTTTCTATTTCTTTCTTTTCTATTCTCAAATAAATCACTCTATTCTTGACTCCTAAATTATCCTTCTTATCTGAAGATGTCCTGTCTTGGACCAAACTGTCTTAACATACTCACTGTATTCCAGAGGAGCACTGTTGACTGTGTAATTGGGGCAGTGTGTTTCACTCAGGATGCCTCTACTTTGGGAGTGTCAAAGCCTAGATTTTAATAAAGCCTCAGGTAGGCCTGCCCATGCAACCCCTTTCTTTTTTCTTGGAAGCTCGAGAAACTTAGCAGGTGGTGCCTAATTTAGCCTCCCAGGATTTCTGGGAGGCAAGTCAGCCTGGACCTGTCTGTGTCCTCATTTTTCTGTTGAAGACACCAGGACATAGGTGGGTCAAGCAGTGCTTGGTCTGTTATCTAGCAAGTCGGCCGTGGAAGTTGGAAAAGAACCAAGAAGCGTGTTTCCTACTCTTTGTCAAGAAGAGTGATGATTTTCACACAGATTTGTTCCCGGGGGTCTTAAAGGCACACATGACCCAAGGGGAAAGCTAAGTAGGGTACTCTGGGTTTCTCTTTCCCTGAAACTCCCACATACTTCAACAAGAAACAGCACTACTGCTTCCTTTTTCTGTTTTTTTTCTCCTTGAGATTGTGCTTAAGAACTCTTGTAACTTGAAAAAGAAATGACTACACACTCTTGTTGAAATCATGTACCTTTAGTTTATAAATCTGTGTGTCTTTCACTCCAAGTCTCCCTTTGACTTCTGTAGCTTAGTTTTTACTCTGGATGCCCACTGCTTTTTAGAAATGCATTTATTAGCACCTGTTGTGTGTTGTACCTGTCTGTGATTGTGATGGAGAACTTCTCTAGCACATGCACCATGTCTTCTTCATCTGTGTAAACTGTGGCACCTAATCCATATTGGCTAAATTGTTAATGAATGCATAGATGGATGGGTACATGAGTTAGACAGTTTCTGCTTGAATTTTTATTTGGAGCTAGCTGTACCTAAACAGTAGTTCATCTGACTTTATTTAACTCTAGCCTGATAGCCAATGAGTATTGTGGCCCATCTCTCAATCATCTTTGTGTATATAGTGCCTAGAACAGGGCCTGGCTTGTAGTAAGCATTCGATAAACAAATTATTGAATAACCAAGCAGATGACTTTATAGTTAAGGTGATTCTTCCAGATGAATTTCTGCTGGGAAGCACATTGAGAAATTAATGTGTTTCAGTCAGTAATCTTAGTACTGGGGTTACACATACTAGTAAAATTTGGCTCTGCATGGGAGGAATTTTCCTCTCCAGAGTTGGAGTTGGGAGTTTGGCAATCCATGGAGGAGAAGGAAAATGGCAGAGTCACACCATCTAAGAAACAGGGCAGGAACCAAGGCTTCAAGTTTGCAGCAATACTCAATAGGGTGCTAGGTGTAGAGATGGAAAGAGAGGGCTTACACTCCCAGGACATGTCCGAATTCTGCAAAACTTCTTCCAGTAACATATCCTGCACCTCCCCTGACAGGTATCTTTGGCATATTTCAGTGAGCCACTATTGCTGATGGCAATATGCATATTTCCTTAGGTATCTTTGTGCATACCATAGTTTGGGGGTGAGCCTTGCCTGTCTGGTGGCCTCTACATGGATACACAGGGTGAGCTGTTTATTTCTGTCTCAGCTTCCATGCTGCCTATAAGGGAAGAACATTTTCACATGGAGTTTCCTTATCCACTTTAAAATAAAATAAAATCCTCATTACCTCTCTTTCCATTTCTAGTTTCCCCATCAACTTGTGAGATTCTACAGTCCATTTTTTTCAGTCAAAATACCAAAATTCTATCCATTACTTGCAGTACTCTGTTGGATAAAAGGCTAGATTCTCCCCTTTCCAGGTCTGCATCATCTATCATATTGCTCTCGAATGAGGCTTGCTCTATGCTTCCCTTTGCTGATCTCCATTCAAATAAAACACGCTGCTGGCTGTGCTCAAGTCCTTCTATGTCATGCTCACACTAGGCCTCCCCCAATCCCTCTGGGTCACTTGGAAGCTGCTGACAGTGCTCATCAGTGCACTCCTTTTTTCCAAGTTGACCATGCCTTTCTCACATCCTCTTGGACCACTTTGAAATTCCCTGATCTATTACAGGTGCTGGCTCCTTTCAGAAGTCTCTCTAGTTTCCCACCAATAAAAATATGATATCTGTGGCTCCTTGCATCTCCTTGTATCTTTTTGTGACTCTCATGAAACATTTTTCGTATTCTTCCTATTATGAGAAATTATACATTGTTCCTTCAGACACTTCCATTTTACTGATTAAAACTAAAATCCAGAGTAGTTACTTTAGAGAGTTCCCAAGGTTAATCCATTTGAATTATAGCAGAGTAGGCATTGGAACTCAGTTCTCTTTTAAGTGCTTGTCTAGTTCTTTTTCATATGTGTATTGTGCTTGATGTAATATGCATATTAGATGTACCCAACCTTGTTAGACAACCTTGTTGTCTAATCTAGGATTGATTAATTGCAGGGGTTTCATGCTAGTTTGGGTAGAAGGGCAAGCCATAACTTGTGAGGCAGCTTGTAGAAAGGAAAGAGTGATGTGAAAGGCATCCTTCAACTCACACTCAAAACACAGGCAGTACCTTAACATCTGTATTAAAGTTCTTTGGAGAAACAGAACCAATAAGAGATGATAGACAGATGAGAAATAGATAGGGAGAGAGAGAGAGAGAGAGAGAGAGAGAGAGAGAGAGAGAGACTTATTATAAGAAATTGGCATATGTAATTATGGAGGGTAGTAAATCCAGTCTGCATGTAGGCCAGCAGACTAGAGACGCAGGGAGAGCCAGTGTTCAAATTCAAAGGTCATCAGGCAGGCAGGCAGAGTTGGTGTTCTTGTTTGAGGGCTATGAGGCAGGAAAAGTCAATGTTTCATATCTGTTGGAGAATTTTCTCTTATTGGAGGAGGTTTGGTCTTTTTGTTACAGTCAGGCCTTCGAGTGATTGGATTAAGCATGCCCAATTATGGAGGGTGATCTTCTTTACTTTACCAATTAAAATGTTAATATCATATAAAAATGCCCTCACAGAGACACCCAGAACAATGTTTGGCCAAAATGGAGTGTTTGAGCACTCCATGGCTTAGTCAAGTTAACACCTAAAATTAATCATAATGGCATCCTTCAACTCATGTACAGGTGGTACCTTGAGCATCCTTCACCTTGCATGTAACACACAAGTAGTACCTTGAGTGTCCTTCAACTTAAACTTAACACACTGTATCCTGGGCATTCTTCAGTTTGGGCATGACACACAGTATCTTGAATTTAACTCTCACATAAAATTGAACAGGAATGTAAGTCACTCATATGCATCCAATTTCTCAAAAACATAGGTGTTAAAAAGTTAAAACACAACTGAATTTGCCTTCACTAATTGATATTGTTGTTTAATTGCTCTTTAGGATCCAAGCCACCTTAGGGCATGGGGCATGTCCTTTTACCACATACACATTGCACAGGCTGAATAAATATGGTGGGTTGACCATCAGGTTCCTTGCCAAGATGGATCCTACACCTGATAGTTCAGAGCCACTGGCCTCCCTCACTTGTTTCACATGCTTAAAACTTGCTAAAAAATTATCCTTTAGGCTTTAAATTTTCATGCTCAACTTTATCCCAAAGGTGAGGTTTTTAGGTTGTTCAATGTCTAGAGAAACATCTGTTCAGCTGTTTCTGATACTCAGGTGCCTGAAGAAGAAGAAAAAAAAAGCAGACCCTCAGTTTTATGTCATAAAAACCATCTAAGATTATTTTTGCCCATGAATAACTCCAACACAGAGTAATTTTAAAATTTGAAACTTTCCATGCATCTTCTTCTCACAGGGGAGGAAGCAGGGTCATTTTAGAATTTTTAAATAATAATATGCATATCCAAAGCAATTTTGAGTGACCAAAAATATACTTTGTATGTGAAGAGCCTAGATGTAAGGAACAGTTTCCATAGTTGTATGCTTGGTAAATACACTACAGCTCTACTAATACTCAGTGCATGGCTTTTTGTATATCTAATTATAAATTTGTTTGAGGTTAGTGATACTATATCATGTCTAGACAGAAGGAGTTGAAGTGTATTTTTGGTTTTTGTTTTCTTGTTTGTTTGTTTGTTTGTTTGTTATCTTTATTTCCTTCCAAACCCATGTTCTTCATTTCTGGTGCTGAAGGAAAATAAGCTTCACTTTTTTCAGTAAATTTCAACAATGAGACCTTGTTCCTCCAAGAATGTTCCTTGTTCCTCTGGGGCCTATTGCTCTTGGTAGTCTCTATTTGCTATTGTTACATATGTCATTGTCGGGCTCCAACACCAGACTGTAGCCTTTTTTTTTTTTTTTAAGGTCAGAGAATGTGTTTTATTTGCCTTTCCTTGAATGCCCAACTCTGGGTCTGGTGTACTTGGGAACTTATTAAATGTTGGATTACTGGATGAGAGAGGGCAGGTGTTCATTCAGATTGGTGGTATGGTCTGTGGTATGGAAGAACTCTAGATCTCTAGTCTGGTCTCCTGCCTCCAAGCTGATTCTACTTGTCATTGAAAACATGATGTCCTGGTGTATTGAAGCATTTTTTTACATAACCTGTTCACTCCTGTTCTCATTTTATAAACACAAGATATTGACTCTCACCCTCCACTCTATTAAGAATCTTCCTGGCTCATAGTATGTACAACTCTTTGTTATACTTGACTTTAAAGTTTACATTATGAAAATAATAAGGTTATTTGAGTTATCCAAGTATATGATATCATAATATTGAATATGCTTTAAAAAATATCCTCCTGTCCCCACCTATGCTACTCCAATATGCTGATATGACCCCAAGCTGAGAGCATGATATATCTTTCAAACACCTGTGCTCCCCTTGTCCCACCCATGAGAATGATTGCTTTTAACATCAGCAGGAATAGTGACTACACAGGAAACTTGCCTTTTGAGTTCTGTTCCCATGTTTAATCGTGGTTGTAGTAAGGAAGTTCTGACCTACATCCCATAGGATGGGATTGCATATTCTCTAATATTTAGTTCTGAGAACAACTGTTCACTGTCTCCCTTGTCCTAACCTTCCATGTAGAAAAAAAGAAAGCTAATGAGTCTGAAGCTTGGTTTTCTTTACTTTTATAATAAAAAACCCATAATCCCTTAAACTTTGTGCCCACTGACTGATTTATAGACACTTTAAGTAATTTTAGTTGGTATTCTCTATTTGTTAGTTTTTCTCCATTTTTCTGCCACATTCTTTAAACACTGCCCTAAAACATCTGACCAAAGCTAAGCATCATGGAGAAACAACTTATTAGCTTCCTCTTTAGAGGGGAAAGTAGAACCCCTGGGATGGAATGACTGCCTAGAGCCTCATAATAATTTGTAAAATTGGACTGCATCAAAGAACTCACAGCATGCTCAGTGGAGAGAACACTTAGAATCAAGAGAAAGGGTTTGAGTCCATCACCTACCTGCTGTATCACTTATCTGTCATCTGGGAAGTGGAAATAACAATATACTCTACTTCTTTCCTAGAGACATCATCAAGTTCATAAGAGACCATACGATATAATTGTAAATTGTACAGCTCTATAGAGAGGATTGTCAGACACAAGGGAAACAGTAAAAGACCTCCAGAATGTCAAGATAAAGTTAACTCCTGCAAGTGCGTTGGAGAAGAATTTAGGTGTAGCCAATGAGATTAGTGATTTGTTGTAGTAACTCTGAGGTAGAGATAGTCAAATCCGATGAAGATGCTCAGGTAGCAAATAAGGAAAAGCATAGTGCCTATTCCTTTGTGTCTATTGTGTGATGCATAAATTAACATATTATTTAACATTTTTCATATGCAAAAAGAGATAGTGACAGTTTTTTTTTTTTTTTTTTTTTTTGCTATTTCACAAAGGGAGTCTTTGTGCTCAGAAAGATTAAATGATTTGCTCAAGGCAGTAAGGACATTGGAGGCTGAGCCCAGAGAAGGACCCTCTGTCACCTCGTCTTCTCAGTTCTATTTTTGTTTCTAAGTTTTTTTCAAGAACTTGAAGTGGAATGAACACATGCATCTACAAACATGGCTGAAACTGCAACCTGATATATTGTAATTATATGATTGGAGGTACAACACAATCAAATATAAACTAAAACCACTGTAATAAAACAGCTGAAGCTGATTAATGAGAAGCTGAAATAGCAATTATATTATAGAAATAGGCAGTGTTATTGGAATGTAGTAAAAAAAAAAAACAAAACTCTCAAAGAGAGAGAGAAAAAACAGTGTTTATCTGCTCTGGTCTAGGAAGGATTCCCAGCTCTTGTAGGACAAGAAGTAAATGATGTTGTAGCAGCCAGAAGGAAATTTTCTTTTTTCCATTTTAACTTGTTTTATTTTTTGTTTTTGTTTTATTTTTTAATTTACATCCAAATTAGTTAGCATATAGTGCAACGATGATTTCAGGAGGAGATTCCTTAGTGCCCTTACCCATTTAGCCCAACCCACTTCCCACAACCCCTCCAGTAACCCTCAGTCTGTTCTCCATATTTATGAGTCTCTTCTGTTTTGTCCCCCTCCCTGTTTTTATATTATTTTTGTTTCCCTTCCCTTATGTTCATCTGTTTTGTCTCTTAAAGTCCTCATATGAGTGGAGTCATATGATTTTTGTCTTTCTCTGACTAATTTAACTTAGCATAATACCCTCCAGTTCCATCCATGTAGTTGCAAATGGCAAGATTTCATTCTTTTTAATTGCTGAGTAATACTCCATTGTGTGTATATAGCACATCTTCTTTATCCATTTATCCATTGATGGACATTTGGGCTCTTTCCATACTTTGGCTATTGTTGATAGTGCTGCTATAAACATGGGGATGCATGTGTCCCTTCAAAACAGCACACCTGTGTCCTGTGGATAAATGCCTAGTAGTGCAATTGCTGGGTCACAGGGTAGTTCTATTTTTAGTTTTTTGAGGAACCTCCATACTGTTTTCCAGAGTGGCTCCACCAGCTTGCATTCCCACCAACAATGCAAAAGAGATCTTCTTTCTCTGCATTCTTGCCAACATCTGTTGTTGTCTGACTTGTTAATGTTAGCCATTCTGACAGATGTAAGGTGATATCTCATTGTGGTTTTGATTTGTATATCCCTGATGATGAGGGATGTTGAGCATTTTTTCATGTGTCGGTTGGTCATCTGGATGTCTTCTTTGGAGAAGTGTCTATTCATGTCTTTTGCCCATTTCTTCACTAGATTGTTTTTTGGGTGCTGGGTTTGGTAAGTTCTTTGTAGATCTTGGATACTAACCCTTTATCTGATATGTCATTTGCAAATACCTTCTCCCATTCTGTCGGTTGCCTTTTAATTTTGCTGATTGTTTCCTTCACTGTGCAGAAGCGTTTTATTTTGATGAGGTTCCAGTAGTTCATTTTTGCTTTGGTTTCCCTTGCCTCCAGAGACATGCTGAGTAAGAAGTTGCTGCGGCCAAGATCAAAGAGGTTTTTGCCTGCTTTCTCCTTGAGGATTTTGATGGCTTCCTGTCTTACATTTAGGTCTTTCATCCATTTTGAGTTCATTTTTGTGTATGGTGTAAGAAAGTGTCCAGGTTCATTCTTCTGCATGTCCAACTTTCCAAGCACCATTTGCTAAAGAGACTGTCTTTTTTCCATTGGATACTCTTTCCTGCTTTGTCAAAGATTAGTTGGCCATACATTTGTGAGTCCCATTTATGGGTTCTGTATTCTCTTCTATTGATCTGAGTGTCTGTTCTTGTGCCAATACCATACTGTCTTGATGATTACAGCTTTGTAGTATAGCTTGAAGTCTGGGATTGTGATGCCTCCTGCTTTCGTTTTCTTTTTCAAGATCTCTTTGGCTATTTGGGGTCTTTTCTGGTTCCATACAAATTCTAGGTTTATTTGTTGTAGCTCTATGAAGAATGCTGGTGTTATTTTGATAGGGATTGCATTGAATATGTAGATTTCTTTGGGTAGCATTGACATTTTAACAATATTTGTTCTTCCTATCCAGGAAAATGGAATATTTTTTTCCATTTTTTTTGTGTCTTCTTCAATTTCTTTCATAAGCTTTCTATAGTTTTCAGTGTATAGATTTTTCACCACTTTGCTTAGATTTATTTCTAGGTATTTTATGTTTTTTTGGTGCAGTTGTAAATGGGATCAATTCCTTGATTTCTCTTTCTGTTGCTTTATTGTTGGTGTATAGGAATGCAACCAATTTCTGTGCATTGATTTTATATCCTGCAAATTTGCTGAATTCATGAATCAACTCTAGCAGTTTTTTGGTGGAATCTTTTGGGTTTTCCACATAGAGTATCATGTCATCTGTGAGGAGTGAAAGTTTGACCTCCTTCTGGCCAACTTGGATGCCTTTTATTTGTGTTGTATGATTGCAGAAGCTAAGACTCAGGAAGAACATTTCTTAACACTATCTTTTTTGACTTGATTCATACATCATGTGACCTTGGCCTACACAAAGTCAATAGAAACATCTCTTTTTATATAGCAATACTCTGGGGGAATGGTTTATACATCAGTTTCTTGAATGTTGAGTTATTATGTGTCAGTCTTTCAGAGCCAAACCAACGTCTTCACAAATAGGTTTTTGAATTTGCAGATTCAAGTGCTAGTTGTAAACTGTGGCAACCTCAGCTGGATCCAATGCCTCTTGAAAGCTGGACTAGTGGACAGCCCTCCATCTATGACATCTGTCATCTCTCTTTGATCATACCTACCACACTATTGTTACTTTTTCTCTAGTCTACCTTTGTTAAAAAGGATAGAATTTTTGATTTTGACTTTATTATTATCATTCCATAGGCTCTGACACATTAAGTAACTTGCCCAATTCAAATAGTTAATGAAAGTATTTAGACATGAACCAAGGTCTCCTGAGTTCCACTTGAGTTTCTGCCCCTTTTCCCACTATATCTGTTTCCTATGTTCTTCTTCTCTTTGTGTTTTTTGAAAACTCCTATGGCAAAGGCTGTGTCTCTGTCATCTGTACCTTAGTTTCCTCAACTTTCAGCTGTGGATGATAATACTTATTCCTAGGGATGTCATGAGAATGAAATGAGACACATGTAAGACCCATGGTACCTTGCTTTGGATGGACTAGAGGCCAAAAAAATGCTAATTTCCATTCATTCCATTACTCAAGGTATTCTACAGACCTTTCTTCAATAAATTTGGTTTCATTACTTTTCTCTACTAGACTAGAAGCCAGTGGGTCTCAACTTTGACTTTGACTGGAATCATCTGGGGGAGCTTTAAAAGCTACTGATGCCTGGGTGGACCTTATTCCCAAGGGTTACAATTTAATTCCTTTGGGGGAGGAGAAGGGCTTAGATATTAGTGTTTAAAATCTCTCCAGGTGATTCAAATGTGTGGCCAAAGGCTAAGGAACCTCCCTCCCCCAATGTATTGTGAGGGTTGGGGTTTTGTTTTACTCATTTTTGCAATCCCAGAACCAAACTCAGCATTGCATTGTGGGCAATCAATTTTGGGTTGTTTGTAAATGGCCATGCAATAATCTCTCATTCATGTGTTTGTTCCTTTCTTCCTTTCTTTTATATATATATATACACACACACACACACACACACACACTGCCTACTATAGTGTGTGTATAAATATAGAGTATTTCACTTTGAATCTGGATGGAGTGTTTTATGGATGTAGTTGGAGACAGACATACAAACAAATAAATAAGTAAAATGAATAAAAAGTCATTCTGGTGCACAGCCTGATACTCTCCAGATAAAACCCTAGAAAACTATCTGTCTTTGTCCCTATCAGAAGAGCATTTTACCATGACATTTTGATAGCATTGATTATTTATAGCAAAGATTTATTTCTATTCTCAGTTCTTTTTCATTAGCACATGAAGTATATTTTAAATTGCAGTGTTTCAGAATTCTTTCCTAATCAGGGGGAAAATTCTTGGCAATTTGGGGAGATTAAACTTTTTTCCTTATCTTCTGACTGAATTATACCATCCACTTGCTATCCTGGGGGGCCCGTTGGGATATTTTCATTTTAGATGACAAGGTGGGAGGATGGGCTCCACTTGGTCAATGAAAATAAAATATTATACTCCATGGGGGGAAATAATAGAAAAAATTATTCTAAGCCCTTTTTTTAGACCTCATCAATTCACTGAGTAATTGGCCAGTATGACTTATTTTAAGCTAAAGCTAAGTTAAAGTACTTAGTATATGAGATTAGTCAGTCAATCATCTTGCAAGCCTATTTGAGAATAGGATCAGAAGAGAACTGATTTTTTTGAAGGGGTCAGAAGGATGTGAAGAATGAGATGTGGTTAAAGGCATCCCAGAGGAGCACTGAACATAAAGGCTCTGGAAATATATGTTTTCCTGTCTACATAGGAGTCAGGGTGGAGTGAGGAGGGTGATGCTGAAAGATCAGGAAGATTAGCTTCCTTTGCACCATTTCTAGTTTGTGTAGGGCAAGAATTCTCAGCATCTGCACTCCAATATTTTGGTCTGGATAATTTTTTATGGGAGGCCTGACCTATGCATTGTAGGATGTTTAGCAGCATCTCTGGCATCTACTCACTAGATGCCAATAGCACCTCTCCCCTTGTTGTGGCAACTGAAAATGTCTCTAGACATTGCCCAGTGTCCCCTGGGGAATAGAATTGTTTGGTTGAGAATTGCTGGTCTATGGAAAGCCAAGGTGATTGAAGGCGATCAATTTTTTAAATCCTTCTTAAAAATCTGTAATGGAGTCTCAAGTTAGTCTACTAAATAGTGAAGGCAGTAGGGCAGACACCTACTGTGTATATTATCTGTTGTTAGCACTAAGTGGACAATTAAGACTAAATTGTGAATGAATGTTGTCAGCAAATAGGTTAGGTATGGAAGATTAGAGATTAAAATGATCTTGCTTTTATAGGAGCTACCATTTTTTCTAAGGACTGAGGTAGGAGCATAGATTCTAATTCAGATATTATGTATTTGGCTTTATTTGTTTATTTACACACATGCATAATACATTATAAAATACATTTATTTAGTACCTGAGCACCTGATACTATAGTTCCTGGGGAAATATCAGTGATCAAAATAACTACTTCCTCAGGGCTGTATCATTTTGAATGAGTTATTAACATCTGGGAGCCTCATTGTTTTTTTCATCTATAAAATGATAATACTGTCTGCCTACTCCACTATTAAATAAAGGACAAAAGATAATGCATATAAGGTATTTAGTGCAACATCTGCATAGGGTAACAAAAAATGACAATAACTGTTATAAAACTGACGATGATGATGATGATGATGATGTGATGATGATTTACTACTAGGAAAATCATCAACTTAACCTTTCAGAAGAGGAAACTGAGCCAAGAGCATGCAAGGAACTTCACTATCTAGAGCTCAGAGACAGAGCTCTCTACTCTCCTTTTCTCATTGAAAAGAGGATTTAAGTATTATAGATATTAATAAAAGGGATCATACCTTCTGAAGATCCATCTTTTTAGAGAAAAAATTCATAGTTTTCAGGAGCTGAACAAAGATCACCCACATGCCATAGAGAGTTTTATCTATAAAAGATACATATCAATGTTGCATTCATAAGCATCCTGGTCCAGATGATTATCTGGGTGGGGTGGAGAGGATAAAAGCATGAAAGAAAAGTTATAGAAACATCAAAACAGCAGGAGTATTCTTCAAAGGGGCCTTTAAGTCACGAAATTTTTTTAAGCCTCTCCAACAATTCATAAGGCAGAAATTTCACACTAGGGTGAAGAGAGTGTGCAGAAGCAGCTTACAGCCTTAAGAAAGGACATCTTAATGGGCTCTACAGGTGCTATTAGGAATTTCTATTTGAGTTAAAAAAGGAAAAGAAAATTAAAAAAAAAATGCCTGAAAATGTATGCTGGGAGACAGCCAATTGAATTTACCCACAGGCTCCAGTTAAAACGTTCTTGTTCATTTCCATGCCTGTTGGCAAATTGGGAGGACAATCAGAAACTCCAGTTCTTTTTCTAGATATGAAATCACTATTTGAAGGAGTAAAAAGGAACCCTAAAATTCTTGATTCTGACAAGACCCCATCTCTTCTTCCTATTCCTATGCATCCTCTGGGATACCTTTCCAGTTTCTTGCTCCCCAACACTCAGCCTCGCCACGTTGGCTGCCTTGACACCATCAAGATTAATCTTGTTATATTTTTATCCTTGTTTATGTCTGCCACCGCAAGGATCCCAGGACTTCCTGGTAAGCCTTCATCCCTGTGTGGCTCCACACAACGTTACCCACATCCACCCTGCCACATATATATTTAATAACCTCTTACCTTACTTTACTTTTTCTATAGTACTCATCAACTGCCACATTAGCATACTTTCTATTTTTTTTGGTTTGTTCTCCTTCAACCCTAAAATCTAAGTACCATGAGTTTAGAAATATGTTTATATTTTGTTCAAGGCCGTATCTCTGTCACCTAGAACAATGTCAGGCACATGGTAAACATTCAATAACTATTTGGTAAATAAAAAGAATGAACTGATAATTATGTTTGAATAGTGTGCCAGGGGTTATGCTACAAAGGCAGGGGGAGGAGAAGAAGCAGTGTTAGATAAGAAAGAAACTCTGCCTTCAACATGTTTGTAATTTGTAGAGAAAATTATCTTTCAACATAGAGTTGGACAAGTGCTTAAGGAGTGTGGTAGTGATACCCAACTCTGATCTGCATCCTGTTCACTCCTTCCAGACCAATAGAAGGAGTCAAAATTCCCCATGCCTTTTGCCATGGCTGTTCTGACGATCAGGTTATAAGAAGAAGTGATATATTTCACACAAGGATTTGTTAGTACAAAGACTCTCTAGCAGTCTCTTTTCTTCATACTGTAACAACTGAAGAAGTAGCATATTCCAGACAGTGCAGCTTGAGGATGGAGAATCTTCATTAGCCTGGATTGTTGACAGGTTGTATGGAAGATAGATGCCCTAGTCACCTTGGTTGGCAGCAGATTTTGCAAAAGAGAAAAATAAGCCTTTTGATGTTAAGCAACTGAGATATTGGACTTATTTGTTCTTGCAGCATAACCAGACTTAATATAAGGTGTACAGAAGATGCCCTTTTTCCTGAAGTTAAAATTACAGCATAATCCTGACTCATGGCCACTAGGCCATTAAAGCAGAACATTTAAAAGTATAAACACTCTCTGTGGCTTAGAAAACTACAAGATATCTCTGATTTTATAAGTAAAGGGGGTGCTATGTTTCCTCATATAGAATACCATTTTACTTTCTTTTCTGACTTGAGAATGATAAATGGATCTGTGGCAGCTAGAATAAAGATTGAGGAGATGTACTCTTCATGATAGCAACCCATCTGGAAGATGATAAATTGACAAATATTTCCTGAGTGTCTGTTCTATACCCACCACTAGGTCAGGGACAAAGAGAGATGCCAAAGCAGCAGAAGACATAACTTCCATTCCAAAGGAGACTATGGCTAAATATTTACTGTATTAGTTATAAGGTTTGTAATAACTTAAAGAAAGGGGAGATTTTTGAAATCTGGAGGAATCTAGGAAGGGTTTCTGGAGGTGAGAATTTGATCTTTTCCTTTAAAAATGGGCAAGATTTATTATAATTATTAATAATTTATTGAGCTTACTAGGCAGTAGGCACAAATGTGAAAATCTATATAGTTCATTGAGTCTTTCATACATACTGTGGATGGTATCTCCACTTTATAGATAAGAAAACTGAGTCTTGAAGATGTTAAATAATTTCCAAGTCCTAGAGCTTGGATTCAAACTTAAGTGTGTGCCTTGCCAAAGGAGATGCCCTTAATCATGAAGCAATTGTGTTGAGGTGGAAGGATGAGTAAGCCTTTCAAGATGGAGAATGTGTTGGAGTAAACCTCATTTGCCACAGACCCAACAAACTCTAGGCTTTATGGATTTTTCTAGCAGAAATCCTTCATCTTTCTGGCTGTGGAGGAAGAATTAGTTGAACTTATCTTTAAATAGTGCCTGAAGTAATGGAGGTGCTCAGCTATCATATTTGCTGAGTGGCTTAACCTTTTCACATTTCCCAAATATGAATATCCATCTCAACTCTTTAGCCATACAGACATATAAGGAAATTAAGTGGTGGGTGGAACTATTCCTAATTCACTCAGACAGCTGGTGACTCAGGACTCTGCTGAGGATTATCATAGGTTAATGGGATCGTTAACTGTAGCAAGAGTCCAGTCATACCATTTTATCTGTGGTGGGCGAGTGAGCATTGTGCGATTAGTCAGGATCCTGGCAATAGTCATATTCGAAGGGTTAGTTGGAGAGAATTTAATGAAGAAACTATTTGTAGAGCTGAAGGTAGGGTAAAGGAGTCCACATGGAATGATGAAGGTCCAGGAATTAGCGACATCAAAAAGCCATCACCACTTCTAGACTTGAAGAAGCAAATAGAGGGAACAGTGTTGATAGAACTGACAAGAGTTAAATCCATATGTAGCAGAAAAAACAGTGACCCCTCAAAGATGTCTGTGCCCTAATCCCCAGAGCCTGTAAATATGTTACAAAAGGAACTTTGAAGGTGTGATTGTGGTTAAAGACCTTGAGATGTGGACATTATTATGAGCCCAGCCTAGTCCCATGTGTCCTTCAAGGCAGAGAGCCTCTCCCTGCTATGATTAGAAAGAGATGTGATGAGGAAAGAAGGGCCAGAGGGTGGCAACATTGCTGGCTTTGAAGAAGAAGGGTAACCCTTAGCAAAGGAATGTGGGCAGCCCCTAGAAACTATAAATGGTAGGGGAAAAGATTCTCCTTAGAACCTCCAGTGTGGAACCCAGCTTTGCAAATACCTTGATGTTAGCTTATTGAGTCCTGTGTGGGATTTCTGACTTACAGAATCATAAGATGATATACTTGTGTTGTTTTAAGCCTCCAAGTTTATGGTATTTTGTTAAAGCAGTCTCAGGAAACTAATATACCATCTAAAAGGAGCTGCCTGACAGGAGCTGGGGGTCTGGATAGAGGATCGCAGCTACTGGGCCACTGTAATCCAACAAAGTTAGGAAAAGAAATACCCTGACTTCTCTTTCCTCCTGCCCTCTGGGGTCCTTCTAGTGCCCACCATTAGCTGAAAGCTACAGGGCAAAACAGCATGGGGGGGTTAATTCCCAAGTGTTTAGTCTTTCAGAGCACAGAGCAGGTCAGGTCAAGGCAGAGAATGGATCTACAGGGCCAAATAAAAAAAGAACCAGCATAGAGGTTAAACTTTAGGATGAAGGTTTCAAATGGTTGTGTGCTTGACCTTATTTCACTCATTATCATAGAGAGGAGGATCTGGTAGGAAGCACTGCTGAAAACTTGCTTTCGGGAAAGCGGTTGGATTAGTTCAATGTATTTCATCTTTGCAACTAGGGAACAAATATGTAAATGTGGTTCATTCAATCCAATTAATTAATCAGTTGATCATCTTAGTCACCATTCAATAAATATACTTGAAAGACTTGCCATTCATGAGGTATTAAGAAGCAAGTCAGGTGGGGGGGGGCGGATAGGTAAGATACAGGGATGCACAAGACACAGCCTTTGCTCTGAAGGAATTTAAAACATGCAGAGTAGAGGTAGAATTGATCTAGAGTGAAGAAGCAGACATGCACAATAATCCATAATTCATCTATCAGGGCTGTGTTCTTGAATCTGGTGGAGGGAGAGGAGGTGGGGTAGAGATCAATGGTATTGGTGTGGGGTGGAGTGTTCACAGAGAAGGTGATACTTAAGCTGGGCTTTGAAATATGTTTATGACTTTTCTAGCCTGAAAAAGGAGAAAGGGCATTCAATGCAAAGGAAACAGCATGAGAAAAGTAGGGGCCAAAAGGATTGGCATTCATGGAACTGCCAGAAATTGTGTCTTGCTAGGATATAAGATACCTGGAGCATGTGACATTGTGGGGTGGGTGCTTGAGGCATAATAGAGTGTGATGGATGATGAAGGGTCTTGAATGGGGTATGTGTGTACATGTGTATGTGTGTGTGTATGGTTTTAGTACAGACTTCATAAGCATATGAAAATAATTGGTAAGTCATATAGAAATGTACTATAATTATAACATACTCTTAAACAAATATAACATACTTTTAAAGAAAACACAAAGAAGTAAAATGTGTGAAACAAGTCATTGCTTCCATAATATAGACACTTCTGTCTCTTAAAGTTGATTCTTGTCTCATGCCCCAACATAACCCTGCTCTTCCCATTTATTTATGGAATTTTATATGCCAAAATAAAATGCTAAACAAAAATGTTGAAAGAATCACAAACTTTGAATTCCCTGAAAACAAACACATGGCAGATATGACTTTTCTTTGCTTCAGTTGGTTCTTGTCCTCTTTCTTTCCATACCCTCTTTACTCTTGGAACTTACGCATGTGCATGTGTATACAAATACACAGAAATACCCACATGCACACACACATAGGAGGAGCTCAACTCTGAAAGTTCTTTTCTGATTTCAGGAAGATGAACAATGTCTCTCCCTTCACCTCTCAGGAAACACTGGGCTGCCCATTGAGCCACTTGACTGATTCAACACATAAATGATTTCCAGTGTTCTATTTGGCATCACTCAGACCCTAGCCACTGACTCAAACAAATGTGCCTTGTCTTACTTAAGAAAAGCACTTCTATTTCAGAGGGCATTTGGGAGAGAGAAATGGAATAGGTTTCTTCCTTGAAATGTGTCAGAGAACCTGGCCAAGTCTTCCTTAATGTAGGTCCACCATTACATACATTTTTTTCCCATGATGGAATCTTTTCCATAGTGCAAGTGAGTTAGATACTGCAGAAAAAGAGGTGGATGTTGTTATTTAATTACTTTTGGCTGAGTTTTGTAATATGTATTGTAACACCCCTTTCCAAGAACCTCAATAGCTAAACAAGAATGAAGAAAGCAATATTGAATCCGGGAGAAAACTCCAAAGATTCAGGAAGCCTTGGGATCTTGAGAAAGTTGGTTTTATCTCTCTAGGCCCAAGTTTCTCACCTGTAAATAAGAGCCAAGGCAACATATTTCAGAGAGGCAATTAAGAGAGTGTGGTAGTTAAAAACACCAATTTGGACCAAACCCAGCTTGCCACTTTCTAGATGTGTAGGTATAGCACATTGACTCACTGAGTTTCATCTATAAATGTGTAAAATTAGTACCTGGCTCAAGGACTATGGGGAAGGGTAATTAGGAAATACATGTAAAGTGCTCTGTATAGTGAGTGTGTGTGTGTGCCTGCCTGTGTGTTTTTCACAAATTGAGAAAACAGGGAGGCAAAGAAGGGTTGGAACTCTGAGGGGCAGTGATACAGTGCCTTGGCAGTCACCTAGGAATAATCAAAGAGTTGGGAAATTTAATACTGTCTCTTAGAAGACAGCAGGGGGTCACAGGTGCCACAGATCCGTGAGATGTACTTTACTCACTTCTAGTAAAGAAGTTCTCCTAATGCACAGGAGAAAAAACACACCCAAATCCAAAAATGATGATGAAAAGTGACTATCTAGAGGGAATTAGTGGAGTATTAAATAACAGTGTTCACCTTGCAGTAACACATGCTTTCTGGATGCAGAAATGAAATAGTTTCTGGTCAGACATGAACACTCATTAGTACCATCTTGGCTTCACCTTTTATTAATTTGGGGAATCAGTGGTGGATGATGCACCCTGTCATTCTTTCCTAACCTCTTCTTGTTGTAATTGGAGAATTAAATCAACTTAACCAACCTCTCATCAAGAAGCTGTGCAATAACCACAAACAGAATACAACGAAGAGGAATTTATCCTAGATTCAATACTACAGACCATACCTTCTTGAAATTACAGGAAATGATTCATAGTTCTGGCTGTGGGTTTCCCACAAGATTTGAGGGTGGGGATAGGAAAGAGTAACTCATTTGACCATATGCTACATTTCTCAAGATATGATCATAGATCATGCTGGGCTCATGAGTTGCTCCTTAAAGAGTAAGATAGAACATCCATTAAGGCAGGAAGAGATTGGGGACTACAGTGGAATATTTGTCTCTTATGGACAGAAAGAGGGCCTTGCCAAAACAAACAGACAAAAACCCCTCTAAACTTGGAAAAAGATATCACCATTCCTCCTTTCCTATCCAACTCTCTTATGACTGGAATGCCTTTGAATACTTCTCCCCATCCCTGAAAAGTAAAGCAGTCATAAAGTTAGATGTTCAACTCCTTCATATGCATGAAAACTGGTTCTTTCATCAGGTAAGGTATGAAGTAGGCCAATTAATATATACTTACAACACTGAGTTTTATCATTATCATTATTATAATTGCTTTCCTGTCTGTTCAGAGTTCGATGTTTATTGAAACCACTTGCATTATCTTAGAGCTCTCTGCCTTTAGTCTGTCACTACAAAAAGACTTCCTTCGCTTGTCAGTGATTAGTAATTATCTTCACATGTATAGAGGTGGCCCAATACATGGTTGAACTATCACACAGAAAAATAATACCTCAGTTTTTGGTTATCAATTCAGCTTTGCAATGCTAAAATCCTTTGTGGCTTTATTTCTATGTACAGTTGAGATTGTCACGAGGCCTGCCCATATCCATATATCATCTTTCAGCTCACTCAAATCATCCTAACAAATGTTTATATGATTGCCTCACTTTCTCCTGATCATAGAGCAGATTGGGACATCCATCCAATGTTTCAGCACATTCCTGAGTTACCACTGTGATGGAGTGTTCTTGGAAGACTCTCCAGTTTCTTGCTTCTCAGGACTTTGGCTGCTTTCCAAGGAATGTACCTTTGGAAACCATCGTTATCAGTCCTAGGTTAGGTCCTTCTTGTCTCTCCCACCTTGCCTGTCTGATTCCCTCTGACTCTAATCCAGATGAGGTTTACTGGCCACGTATGTCTAAATAATGCCAAGATTACTTTCAAATAGCACTTTACATGTTTCAAAGCCTTTTCCATGAGAACCCTGATATCTAATAGTTTTACCAGCTTTGACTTAATACAAGGAAAGGACTGGAAAATGAGTGTTTTCTAACTTGAAGTTATATACTTGAGGCCAGCTGTGGAGCTGTCTTACCCTGGTTGTCTTTAATAATAGCAAAGATGTTGGGCAGACAGTTTTGGATGTGATTGTAGCCAAAGAGGATAAATTAAGTCTTTTCAGAACACATATGGTCTGATTTTCATGTGTATCTTGAGAAATCACTTTTTTGTTGTTAAAAAAAAAAACCCAACATGGTATACTTGTACATCTGCATTTTTTGAATGGTAGTGTAAGGAGATACTCTATTTAATGTATTAGGATCTGAATAACCACTCTCATCCCACATTTTTGAAGACCCTTACATATCTCTCTTTTGTTCTTGTATGCTTTAGAGAAATCAGTATAGTTACTTACTAAATCAACATCATACTTGCCAAAAATCCTCACCTCACTCTCGTGGTACTGGGGGAAAGTTCTTGTATTATTACTCATAATATATCACTAAAGAAAACCCAAGATATTGAACAGACAAAAATTCTTTGTATTTTTAAAAAATTTCTTTTGACATTTATTTATTTATTTTTGAGACAGAGAGAGACAGAACATGAACGGGGGAGGGTCAGAGAGAGGGAGACACAGATTCTGAAACAGGCTCCAGGCTCTGAGCTGAGCTGTCAGCACAGAGCCCGATGCGGGGCTCGAACTCACGGACCGCGAGATCACGACCTGAGCCGAAGTCAGCCGCTTAACCGACTGAGCCACCCAGGTGCCCCAAAAATTCTTTGTATTTTTAGAGAGTTTCTACATCTTAAATATACAATGTTGTTAATACAATACAAAATTGCTATTAATCTAAATCAACTGCAGGGGTTCTCCCGGTTTAAATTTGTTATTTATTCAGAAAGCACACTATAAGCACTCTCTGCCTCAACCAGGCTTCTGGGTTGTTCTGTTTGTTGGATATTGTTGGATGCAACAGAACTTTGAATTAAGTATGAGCTCTACCAAAAGCTCTTAAGGCGTATCTTATTGTGATTACTCATGTTTCCAGGACCATTCTTTCTGGGAGTTTCTTGAATAACAGGATTTGAAGCTGGAGGGGAACTTGAAGATATGGTGTTCTAGAAAGCTCAGACAAGTTCATGAAGGTCATACAGAAGACAGTAGGCAAGTCAGAAGTGGACAGACCAAATTTCTTAATTCTATTCAAATGCCCTATGTGACTTCTTACTAAAACCAAAACTTATACGTAAGAACATGGCAGCAGTCTTATGTCATTTGCAACTGAAAAGATAAACACAAAGCAAATATTCTTTTGTAAATGTATATGGCAAAAGACAGTCTTCACTATTAACTAAAGTATGTAGTATTCATTCTTAAACCTGTTCTGACCTTAAAAGCTTGATTCATAACCTTTGCTAAAATAAAGTATCTCCTTCCTGAAAGTAACCCCATCTCCTGGCTACTTTCATTTCTTTTTAGACCATAGCTATTCCATAGATTTCAAACTGTACTTATGCAAGATCAGAAGCCTATTGGGACTCACTGGAAAGTAAAAATCACTATTCCAATATTGCTCCTATCCCTAAAACTCAATTATTTAATTACAAGAAATTCTAGGAAATGTAAAATTTACTTCACAATATTCCATTTCTGCAATACGAAAGGTTTTGGATTGTCCATAACTTCTCAGAACCATATCAAACTACTCTTCTTGAGGATTTTAGGAATTGGGTCCATTAATTTACTTGCTCTGTGCACTTTTCCTCCTCAGAGATTTCTCTCCCAAGGGCTGAACCAAGCTAGGCTAATCTTATTTTTCCCCCTAGCAATCTGGAATTGGTACATAGAGCCTCTAGTTACCTGCCACCAGGCTTTGGAGCTAGGAAGTTAAACTGCAGGACAATTTTCTACCAAGTGTACCAAAAGAAAGAAAATGGTTGGCAGAGAGAGAAAAGAGATGGAAATAGTAATTTGGAGTCCTGACCTTTTGTTCCTGGTTCAATAAGCACATAAGGTACAACTGTACTTGCTCATAAATCCCCATTGGGATTTAATTTAGTGTGAATAGCATTCCATTCTTGGAAAAAATAAAACCAATTCATTTTAAGACAGGGAACATCCCCTCCCATACCCAAGTAAGAGACATGGCTGCAGAAAAACACAAAAACAATGTGACTGGGCTTAATTTAATTTTATATACATATCTAATGTGAGGCTCCAGTGCTACCAAGCATGTGACTATCTTTTCATTCTCCAAGACAACCATTTCATAATTTCTTTTCTTTCCTGAAACTTCTAATACTCTCTTCCCTTGTCATTTCCACCTTAATGACTCAGGTTTTTATTTTACTAGGAAAATAGAAGCAATGAAAATGAATGGCTTCATCTTCCCATGGACAGCATATCTGCCAGTCTACCTTCATTTGTGCTCATTTACTCCACTTTCCCTCCTGGTAAAGTAGACCAACTGCCCATATGCCTGATAAGGCAAACCCCTTGACATATGTGCTGCGTTCCATTTTTCTTGGCCTATGCCAGGACTTTGTTCCTTCAATTATTTCCCACTCCTTATTTCTCTTACATTATTAATTTTGCCTCTATACTTACTCAGCATCCAAATATACCATAAGAGTTCACATATAAATAAACAAACAAACAAAAAAGCAAGCTTCCTTGTTCTAGAGCAACTACTTAACCACTACTCCATTTTAAAATATTACAATAATTATTACGAGCAATCATAAATTAAATGTTACCGCCAAGTCTTAAAAGATATTCACGTAAAGTATAACTTGAATATAAGAAATGATTATAATTCATTTTAGACAGATGGAGAAAAATAATGGGGAATTATGGGAAAAAGTTAAAATATCCTGATAATCTTTTATTTTTTAAAAAATATTTTAGTAGGTATGTATGTATTTGGTGTATATTTGTACATTTTAATTTAGATATGATTGATATACATTATATTAGTTTCAGGTGTACAACATAATGATCCAATATTTGTACATATTGCCACTCCATTTCTCTACAACTTTTTCTGGTGAAACCCTGTACCACCACACCAACACTCCACTCCCCTGAAGATTCACAATGATTCTCATGCCCTCAAATCCTATGGTTAACTCTTAAACTTCCTTTTCTTTGATCTTTCATCCGCATTTGGCAGAACTGATGACTCCTTCCTTATTAAGGCATTTTCTGTGTGTGGTGCATAATAAAGTACATTTTTTTTTGTCTCCTTACTGACTGTTCTTTCTTATCTTTTTCTGCCGGCTCCTCCTCCTCTTCCATATCTGGTATCAATACTAACTGAACACTGAGTCAAATATTGGTACCACTAGAAGTAGTTCTAGAAGAATACAATATTAGTATAGCATTAGAGCTCTGATATGAGTAGATTTAAAGACATTGATTAGTCTATTCAGTGTCCAGTGGCACACTGGTAGTCTATGTCAAGCAATAGTGATTTTCCAAGTTATGAAATGTATAGTTGAAATAACTAAGTAACTGGTAGAATACCCATATTGGTTCCCTGATCTATGGAATGAGGCCCTTTGTGATAGGAAAGGAAAAATTAAAACCTCTCTAGAACTTCTTCTTACTAAATCAGTAACTCATAACCAGTACTGCATTCCTGGAGGGTTTGAAGAGATTTTTTTTCTACCATCAAGAGCTAGTAAGATGCAGGGATGGTTATTGCAGCTACATCCCCATCTAAATTTGCTTTTTTGGAGTGTGCAGATGATAGATAGATCTTGGAGAATGAGAGTGGATTACCATAAGCTTAATCAGATGGTGGGGGAATCCATTTATAATTTGTTTCAGATATGTTTTTTTTTTTCTACTGGATCTACCCATTGGATTCTAGTATAAAGCTAGTAACCTAGTAAATACCTTAGTAAATTGCTAGCTGGTTACTAGCAATACACTTTATCATATAACTGTATCAGCAATTTTTCCCTTTATCATAACCTTTTTTTTTCTCAGGAACATCCCTACCTCTCCATTCTAAAGGATATCTTGCTGCTTCACTATGTTGATGACATCATGTCCTTGGACCTGTTAAGCAGGAAGTACATACTTCCCTAGACATATATGTGCCAGAATGTAGGAAGTACTTCCCACAAACATGCGGGAGCATGCTAATTTGTCTAAGCTTTCAGCCATCCAATGGTTTGTGGCATATTAAGTTGTCTGCTATGTAAGAGGTCATGGGTAATCAGCATAGTACTATAGACTGCAGATATAACATAGGGTTTATTAGGGGAAACTCTTAAAATCAGAGAAGTAGTAGAGTACACACAGTCTCATGAATTCTCATTGCTCTGTTAAGTCCAGAACAGACTTGCTTTAGCCAGAAAGCTAGATGTTCAAAAAAGAACTCCCGCTTATGCACCCCATTATATAAGTTAGCCTAAGAGGGGGATACAGTGTCTGATTACTTGTAGTAAAAAGAAGTAAAATAGGGTTCAGGAAATGCTAGTAAAGATGCATACTAGAGACCAAGGTCTAAACACAGAGGGCTCAGAGAACAACCTTGCTTGCTAAATGGAATGCTAAAATTAACCAAAGTCCTTATCTCTGCAGGCTGGCTCAGTGGAATTAAGCCAGCTCTCTGCTAAGCTTCCAAAAGGGGAAAGAGGTGAGCCCCCAAGACCATCCAGATTTGTCTCTCATCAATATCCCTTCAAGGAAAGGGAAAAGTTGCTGCATCTGGCCCCTCTTCCAGTTCTAAAACAGTGCATCTGGTTGTTCATTTTGTCTAGGAGAAATGGCCAAATATGTGGATCTGCACTGATTCATGGGTAGTGGCTAATGGTTTGACTGCTTAGTCAGAGACCTGGAAGGAACACAAAGGAAAAATTGTGTCCGGTAGTTCGGAGGTAATGTGTTGATAGAGCTCTCCAAAAGGGTCATGAATATGAAGATATTTGTGTCCCATGTGATTGTTTACAAAGAATACCCTCACCAGGGGTGAATCTTAACAACTAGGTGGACACAATGACTCATGCTGGGATGTTAGTCAGCCTCTTTCTCCAGACATTCCTCCTCTTGCCTAGTAGGCTCATGATGAAGGTGGCAATGGTAGCAGAAATGGAATGTATGCATGGGCTCAGCATTATGGACTTATGCTCACAAAAACCAATTTGGCTTCAACCACTACTGAGTGCCCAAGTCACCAGCAGGAGAGACAAACACTGAGTCCACAATATGTCACTACTCCCATAAGATATCACCCAGCCACTTGATGGAAAATTAATTACATTGGATCACTTATATAATGGAAGGAATAGCACTTTGCTCACAGTGGAGCAGACATATATCCTGGATATGAATTTGTCTTACCTGCTTGTGATGATTCTGCCAAAATTACCATCTGGCGATTTCCAAAGTGCCGTATTCAGTGTTAAAGTTTTCCACACAGAATTACTCTTAACCATGGAAATAATTATTAAATATCATATTCACTAGTCTTATGGTCCTTATCACCCTGAGGAAATTGATCTGATAGAATCAGATCAGAATCTACTGACTGTCCTTTTGGAAACTGTTTCAACACCATGTGTTTAGCACTATTTTGCAGGGTTGGTATAATTCTTCAAAATGAATGTATGCTCTGAATTGGTGTTCAATGGGAATAGTTCTTCCTGTTACTCCTAATGATCTAGTAGCAAAATTTATTCCCATATCTTTGAGATCTGTTGATTTAGAGTTCTTACTGAGAAAGGGAAGGGTATTTTTACCAAAGTACATACAAAGCGTCACTAAATTGTAAGTTGAGACTATTACCTGGTCATTTATTACCTCCTCCCAGTGGACCAACAGGCAAAGAAGAGGGTCATTGCATTAGAGAGGGGTTGTTGATCCTGACTATCAAGGGGGAAATTGGGCTTCTCCAACATAATGGGAGTAAGGAGTAGTATGTCTGGAAAGCAAGAAGGTCTCTGGATGCCTCAGTGCTTCTCCATGTCTTATGTTTAAATTAATGAAATGCTGCAACAATCCAATAGAGGCAGGACTGCTAATTGCACAGATTGTTAAGGAACAAATATTTGGGTCAGCTAGCTATCAGGCAAGGAACTGTGACCAACCAAGTATGTTCAGTGTAAAGAGAGTACAGATAGGCAATGGAAGCAGGAAGTTATAAATCCCAATGGTGATGGCCTGACAAGTTACAGAAATAAAGACTCTCACGATTATTTCTTCCTTACTTTGATGTAAATATGTGTGTGTGTGTGTGTGTGTGTGTGTGTGTAAAATACCATTTGTTTTCTTTCTTATTTCAGTTTCTGATTCTCATACTTCCCAACATGAAATGTATTAATATTGTTTAAGGTATAGATATCAAAGGAGGAGTGTCACCCAGAAGAAGAACAAGCATAATTTACAGATGGACAAAGAGACAGAGAACTTAGTACATCCTCATCTAGGGAGGCCATGCTATGTATCATTGGTTATACTAATTTGCATCATGTTAGGTAAAAATATCATTTTGCTATGGCCTTGATTTAAAATTAAATATGGTTTAAAAGGTATATATGGATGACAAGTTGACAAGGTCTGGACTTAATATGGATTGATTAATCTAGATACTGCATTTTCAAGAATCTCCTTTCCTGAATGGTTCCAGGTTATAGTTGACCAAGATAGGAACTTCTGTGATATTCAGAGGTGGAAAAACATGTACAGAGGTGCCTAGCTTGTCCTCATTCTCTTCTGTTGTACGTCCAGCTCTTCTTTCCAACTGCAATGCCTATTATCCAGGCATCTGTACCAGATGCTTGGATGTGGACCCACAGAAATAGTAACTATACAGAGACTACATCTCATAAACTTTTGCTGCTGGTTGTACCTGTCTTCTCAGATTTCTCCAGAAACCGAGCTTCTCTACCTGCACCAGAACTTCAGGAGGACCAGTTAGTGATTTTTCCTCTAAATCTGTAGTGCCACCCCCAAGGTGTTTCCTTTTTCACCTACTTCCATACTTGTGTAAGGTCTAATTCTCCTAATCAGTTTCTTATCCAATAGCAAGCACAATGCTTCTGTCTCCTTGTCTGAACCCCAACTGCTATAGAACCTACCAGAACACCTACAGTAAGTGTTTGATGAATGTTAAGTGTCTCTGTGTGTGTCTGTATGTGTGGATCTGATGGGGGTAGGTAAATTGCTGGTGGCGCCATTCCATTTTTTTGTGATATGCAATTATCAATGATGGAATTGAGAATGTACAATCCTAAATATTGAGAAAGGGAATTTGGGGATAATTCCTGGACCTATGATGGTGTAGGGGATACGGTAGTTAAATATCCCTTGCTCAAACTCTTACATCTGAAGCATCTAAGTTATTCTATTGAAACCCAGAATGTAGAAGTGGACTATTCATGACATAAAATCAGAAAAGCATTGGATATTAGGATGATGAATTAGACAAAGTAATAGCAACCATAACCAGAAGAAGAAGAAGAAGAAGAAGAAGAAGAAGAAGGAGGAGGAGGAGAGGAGGAGGAGGAAGAGATGATGACAGTAGAAACAAACAAAAAATCCCTGGCCTTAGAATGTGTGCGTATTTTCTACAACAAAGCAAAATGAATTTTTAAACATTTTTATTGAAATCAGGGAGGGTACTCAAAAGTTTCTGGTGAGCAAGGCATAAGAAATTAAAAAATATATTAATTTAAGATATATGGGCTATCATGGATATTATATTGATTAGTGGGCTTCTTTTTATCATTTTATTTCAGAAAATGAAAATATTTATAAAGTCCCTCATAAATACACACAAGGTCTCACTCCTCCTGCTCAAATCTTTCCTCATGACAGGTTAAGTCCCTTACAACAGTTGTAATAATTTTTGAGTTATTTTCTTAGGTTCTACTCAACCTTCGTTATACTACCTTTTGTTGTTGTTGTTGTTGTTCAGGAACAACAACAACAACAACAAAATTCCCTCATCTTTGACTTGTTCTGCTAAAGTGATAGACTCTAGAGTAGATGATTTGTGTGCACTTTCTCTAACCTTGACCACAAGTAAAGAATGCAGGAGTTGGGTTTCCTGTTTTAGAGGTGAGGAAAGTGAAGATCAGAGAGATTATTTAAGTGATGTATTCAGGGTCACACAATGAGGTAATGAGTTTAACCCAAATCCACATTCTTTCTCTTTTCTATTGCTTCCATTTAACTTTTGTATCATTGCTTTCCACATCCCAAGAACTATTGCACATTCAACTTTTATACCTATTGGTCAATTGCTCTCCAGAAATTGCACCAATATACAAATATTCCTACCAGAGTAGGAAACTCTCTATTTCTCCGCATTTACATGTGTACCAACTAGATTTTCCAAAATAATTTTAGAACCAGGATGTGATTATAAAATTATTGCTAGGTTGAAAGGTAAGAATAATATGATGTGTTAGATATTTAAAATGTTAAATGCCAAACATTTTTGTTTGAGTGTGTAGTGTTTTAAATATACCCTATAGATTTCTACACAACTGACTGTAATTGTGTCAGGACTTAGATTCAGCTGGAGCTTTAGGTCTCATGTTCTGGAATTGGTGTATCAGCCAGAACTTTTAAGCTATTGGTTAACTGAGGCTCTCAGCAAACAGTGGAACTACAAGCTTTTCACTGAGAAGGCCAGAAACTTTCCAATCATACCTTCTCAGTCTAAGAAATGGTCTTTGCCACAATGAACAGCAAATATTTGACTTTGTATTGTCATTCTTATTGACTCAGAGAAAGATACACTTCTGATGGAATGTGTCCATTACAAGTGAGTATGGAATCCATACCATTCTCTAAGCATAAGGAGATTCTAGGTTCTTTCTGGGGTTTCTCATCCATGGAATCTGATTCTGAGCCTTTCTAACCTAAAGACATTTCAATTATCCACAGTTCTCTCCACCTTCTCCAATCCAGCACTGACAGTAAATGCAAAGAGAGCCTGTGAAGCTCATCTTTTTCTTCTTACAGTGCACATTTTTCTTATCTGTTTTAATTTTAGCCCTCTGGGAAATAAAATTTGATAGTAGGAAGATGGAGAGGGAGAGAGAGAGAGAGACAGAGAGACAAAGAGACAGAGAGAGAGAAAGATCTTGAGAATCTGCAGCTTGCTTTATTTAGGGTTCTTGCAAATGCTGACAATAAAATATGAACTTGGGTGCAGGTAGTTTATTTGATGGGTCATCCCGGGAAGCACAAGAGAGACAGTAAGGATAGTGACACCAGGAAGGGAGAGGAGATAACACAGATGCGTTAATTATTTGCACTATTGCTGTGGGTAATTGGAGTTCAGTCCTCCTGGGAGACTTCTGAGAACCCATATTGAATGTACTTCTGAATTGAGGGACAGAGAAGCCAGCATTGATCTGCTTTTTATTGGTTGAGGCTGCTCTTAGCGACATTGAATTCCTGATGCTTCTAAGGTGCCCTATATCGAGGTTGGGTGAGCTCCTGTGATGTTAGAGAAACTGAGTCCAGAAGCATAGTGATGTATAAACTGGAGGTATGCCACTGTCAGCATGTCAGGTGGTTCCTGCTGCAGGTGAACTAAAAGATGGCCTTAGGGGATATGGGGCAGGGTCCCAATAGTATCTGTACTAAGACCCTGCAGAGAAATTTCATGACTTTCTCATTGTCTCCAGCCAACCTAATAATATTGTTCTGGGTATGGATGTAGATGTCTATGGAGAGAGAGGTAGAAATGCTGCTCAAGAGAAAGAGAGGAAAGGTAAGGATATGGTATGGGTAAAGACAGGAATTGGGAAAAGAAAACAGGGATTATAGATAAGACTTTGTGCTCACATGTATATGTATTATTTGTGGCCATATCTATGTGTGATCTATAGGGTCCCATATTTAATGGGAAAATAAAAATCTATTAAGTTCAAGGGGAAACTGTGGCCCCTGCTTGGAATCTGAAAAAAGAATAACCACCTAGTCATTCAGGAAAGTTAATCTATTTCCTCATTAGACTGTATAAAACTTGGGCTGAATACATTCTGCTGAATCCTAAAGACTCCCCACAAAAGGAGAATGTCTTCTCTGTGTTCCTCAGCCTTGACTTCTCATTGAAATTCCATGGAGAACTTTACTATTATTGTTATTACTAATTATTATTATTATTATTATTATTATTTATTGTCAAATTGGCTAACAGTCAGTGTGTACAGTGTGTTCTTGGTTTTGTGGGTAGATTCCCATGATTCATCATTTACATACAACACCCAGTGCTCATCCCAACAAGTGCCTTCATCAATGCCCATCACCCATTTTCCCGTCTCCCCAGCCCCTCCCATCAACCCTCAGTTTGGGTTGTATTTAAGAATCTGTATTTCAGAGTCTCTTATGGTTTGCCTCCCTTCCTCTCTGTTACTATTTTTTCCCTTTCCCTTCCCCTATGGTCTTCTGTTAAGTTTCTCAAAATCCATGGAGAACTTTAAAAAAATACTGATGTCTGGACCAACCTCGAGGGGTTCTGATTTAATTGGGCTCAGTGAAGCTTGGGGACTGAGACTTTCAAAATCTTCCTGGGAGACTTTCATATGCAGCCAAGGTGAGAACTTCTGCCCTGGAAGTTCTTAAAGGAGTATGACTTCATTTTATTTTCATGGTGAATGAGTGACAAAGTTCCAGTCTTCCAGGTGGGTGATCTAGGGTGGTGATGAAATGAGCCATTAAATCCTTGGGGAGATGAAGGCTAAGATTATGCTGAAGTGACTGTGGTTGGCAGGGAGACTAGCATATGTCCTATTCTAGAAAGGAAAGGAATAAACCTGGATCTGGTGATGAAAAAGGGAAGCATTCTCTTTGAGTCATCCTCAGTTGTAGTTATTTAAAGCCTTTCTATGTCACTCATCATCAGGGAAACACAAATCAAAGCCACATTGAGATACCACCTCACGCTGGTCAGAATGGCCAAAATGAACAAATCAGGAGACTATAGACGCTGGCAAGGAGGTGGAGAAATGGCAACCACCTTGCATTGTTGGTGGGAATGCAAACTGATGTAGATGCTCTGGAAAATTGTGTGGTGTGAAGTCTCCTCAAAAAATTAAAACTAGAACTACCCTATGACCCAGGAATAGCACTGCTAGGAATTTACCCAAGGGATACAGGAGTGCTGATGCAAAGGGGCACATGTACCACAATGTTTACAGCAGCACTTTCAATAATAGCCAAATTATGGAAAGAGCCTGAATGTCCATCAACTGATGAATGGATAAAGAACATGTGGTTTATATATCCAATGGAATACTACTTGGCAATGAGAAAGAATGAAATCTGGCCATTTGCAGCAACATGGATGGAACTGGAGGGTATCATGCTAAGTGAAATAAGTCAGTCAGAAACAGACAGATATTATATGTTTTCACTCATATGCGGATCTTGAGAAACTTAACAGAAGACCATGGGGGAAGGGAAGGGGAAAAAAAAAAAAAAGTTACAAACCAAGAGGGAGGGAGGCAAACACTAAGGGGCTCTTAAATACAAAGAACAAACTGAGGGTTGATGGGGGGGGTGAGGGAGAGGGGAAAGTGGGTGACAGGCATTGAGGAGGGCACTTGTTGGGATGAGCACTGGGTGTTATATGGAAACCAATTTGACAATAAATTATAGTAAAAAATTTAAAAAAATTAAAAAAATTAAAAAGAATATAAATACCTTTTATGGGCCAAAAAACAAAACAAACAAAACAAAACAAAACACCTTTCTAAGGTGTCCAGAAGATCAACATGATCTGTTATTCTCAAGCTTCATTGTTCATCTCAGATCTCAGAAACCATGTCAAGTCACCCAGTGCTCTTAAGCATGTCTGTGGCAAGATCTTAGCTGGTTGAATTTGCAGGTCAAAGAAGAGTATGACATAGGCAGCTTATTACAATTCTTAAATTCATGTAATGATAAACATGTACTGAGCACCTACTATGGAGTAAGTTTTGTACCAATACAGTAAGAACAACAAAGATGAACTAGTTGCAGACTTTTTTCTCAAGGATCTTTTGGTTCCTTAAGGGAAATTCATTCATTTCATTCTCAAATATTTATTGAGAATCCATAATGTGCCAATCATTATCCTTGGTTCTGGGGTTATAATAGTGAACAAACCAGAGATGTACCCACTTATATGAAACATACATCCTACTGGGGAAAATGATTAACAAATAAACTGGTAAACATATGTAATATCAGAGGGTGATATTATAAATAAAAGGAGAGTAATGGGGTGATACTTTTGACCAGAGATGTACCCGCTTATATGAAACATACATCCTACTGGGGAAAACGATTAACAAATAAACTGGTAAACATATGTAATATCAGAGGGTGATATTATAAATAAAAGGAGAGTAATGGGGTGATACTTTTGATTATGTGGATGGGGAAAGTTTTCTAGTCAGGATGAGATTGAGCAGAAACTGGAGTAAATGGGAGAAGGAGGCCATACAGATATCTAGAAGGGTAAATGTCATGGTGGCTCAGATGAGGTAGAGCCATAGTGGCAGTGTGCAGTGGTCCATTTCCAGATATGTTTCAGGAAATATGCTATTCTAAAACAAGATTATTTGGACTCCTGATGTGCATTTTAAAGTCAATCACAGACCACATACCTACTCTCTGAGTGCTGCCTGTGCTCAGCAACATGTGAAAGGCTGTGTGGATTCAAGAAAGAAGGAGGTATGGATCTTCCCTTACTATGTGGTGGAAGATATGTTTTCACCAGTCTTCAAAACCCCCTTCAGCTTCTTCAACCCGGAGATAACCCACTTAATAAAATGTATTGGTCTTCACTCATGCAGATACCCATCTTGGTGGCTTAGAAATAACTGATTTCAAACACAAATTTTTATCAAGCACCTACCCTGCCTCAGACATTGTGTTAAGCATTTGGAGTAATATGATAGTAATTAAATATCATTCTTTTATTTCAGGAGTTTGTAATACCAGAGGGAGGACTAATTTCTCATGGCCTTCCCTTCTTCCATGTGGTCCACCAGTAATATTCAAAGCTGCTCCTTAGTTAAGGAATTTTTATTTATAAGGGACATAATTCCACATGAAGAAGCTCAGGTGAGAAAAGATTTATTCCAACAGTCTCCAGTGGAACCCAATTGTGGAAAGTATTCTTAGTCCTTGGAGGAGTTACAAAGCCTGTCAAAGCCTTTGCTTCTTATTTTGGAGCTACGTGATTTCTTATCCATGTCCTTCTCTGCACGTCTGCTTCATACTCTCCCTGTAGCCTAGATTTCTTCTTTTCTCATGCTTTTCCATCACCCCTTCAGGGCCAATTCAAAGTGGTATCTTTGAGCCCATTACTTTTCAGCTCATGTATCCTTTTCTTGGTCTCTGTGTCCCCATTTCCAATTTCCAGAAGAGAGAGTATTATAGGTTAGGTCCATTAGCTTTGATGTGATTTAGGGTCACTTGGTATACAGGACCCAGTATCTTGATGTATGAGTACATCAGGGAAGATGAGCAGAAGAGAAGTGGTGATCATCTCTAGTACCATATTACTCTGTTATATTATCTTTAATGAATTGTTGGATAGCCAGCCTGCTTCTCTGTATGTTGGATTCAGTATTTAAGACCTTCTCCATAGATCACCTTCTGGATATCCAGCCTCATTATTCTTTCATACTTATAGTGGTTCCCTGAATCAGTGATGGCTACTTTACTGACCTACCTGGAAATTCATATTTAAATAGATAGCCTCCCTAATGATGTTGTACTGAAACATAGCCTTTATACAAGTGAGTTTACCCCAGTGCATGCAGCAAAATGAAAGCTACAATGATGACAGTGGTGATGGTGGTGCAGGTGGTGGCAGACTGAGGCCAATGCTTAGGTTGGCCATGAAGCTATAACCCCATCTCAGAGGGAGTTTTAGGCTGCCAATAAGTGAGCACTTTATAAAGGATGGCCCACTGATAGCAAAACTAAATGACTCAGTCCATATTCATTACTCTGTGCTCTCCATTCATGGATTCTGAGTGATCATTTTATCCTCTTATCCTGTTCTTCCATATGTGTGTGTGAATCTTCCTGATGTTAAGGCTACTGGGGGTGTGTAGGCAGCATGCTGAGAGAAAGTCGGATGAGGCCGGTTTAGCTGGCAGTGTGCCACCAGGGGGATTCTGTTGAAGCCGGAGCCCTGCTGTATGTCATATTGGAATCAAACCTCCTGTTGCTGAAAATCACAGTGCCTCTGATCTCAGAGCCATCAGATAAGCTGCCAGAAAATAACATCTTAGATATTCATTTAACAGGAGGCAGGGGTGTTGATAGAACTGTCTTGCTTTGAAAATTCCTACAAGAAGGCAGAACCGAATGCACGGATGACAAAACTCTGGTGGAAGCACCAGAGAACAGAAGCTAAAAGTATGGCAAAAATAAAGGATCTGGGGATCTTTGAAATGTGTTCCCTTTTAAGAGCATTAGACAAGCACATGGCAGAGACTGCACACCCCCTAATTATTTTCTGGCCTCTGTATTCACAAATAAGCACCATATGAAAAGCAAAGATCTTCATGAGAAAAGGGGAAAAAAGATTATAAGAAACACAGAAATGTTCTAGAAATCATCCTGGCTGCCACTTGCCCTAAGCACCAACACTGTGCTCATTCCTGGGATATGGAGATGAGTGGTGTGTGGGCTTGCTTTTCAGAAGCTAGGATACTAATCACGATAGTATTCTATCTCTCAGCCTCAACATTTATGCTTTCTGTACTCACTCCTACTGCTACCACCCCAGGCCTGGTCCCATATCCTATATGAGTAACTGAAAAAGCTTCAGGGGTCCTCTTTCCTTCTTTCAATTGTACACTGTGCTAATGTTATCTCTTTCCAGCAGCATATTCATCACACTGTGCCCCTGCTCAGGAAACAGCAGAAACATCCCTACTGCTTACTGAATGGAATCTGAACTTTATGGCCTCATATTCAAGGCTCCTTCCTTGAACAGCTTCCAATGTGTCCACATATGCAGCCCCACCTTCCCTTCATTCCCATAGTGGTCTCCTTGGTTCAGTGATGGGGCCCTTTTACTGACCTATATGAATAGTACTCTTATTGCTACAAACAAAGCTTTAACACCTACATTGTAAAATATTGAAGAATGTGTCTTTAGCCTTTCTTCAACTGAATTTCCTATTCTCTATGCATGTGACATTTATATTTATACTAATAATGATACCTGAGTGGCAGGATATTTATTTGTTGGAATGAATGCTGGTCAATTTTGATATGACCTGAAGGTGTTATGTTCTATGCGAAAATACTGTCACCAAAAGACATTGCTTCTATTTCTATATGCCTATTCTTGCTTTCATATCTTCATATATAATATCACATTTGCTCAAAAGTATCCCTTGCATCTTTTCTTTCCATTCATCCCAATTCCCCCAATTGACAAGTGTATTCCATCAATTGGCTCATATATTTGTAAACTATCCTTACTTAGGCCATATCAGCACAGAATTTGAAATTGGGTCACATTGACAGGAAACATGTATGTTTGATGCATCTTGTGTCACCAATTAAGGCCAGGCTTTAAGGTTCCTGAGAAACTTCTCCTTTTACAGGGAGTGGCATTCCCTCTGTTCTTGTTCTGGACCCGTTCTGCTAAATGCTGTCATATTCTTACAGATACCACTGCCCCTTCTTCTGACAGCCTCTGTTTCTGCACACACTGGTGCTTAAAGTGGAAACTTGCTGCTTTTGGAAGGCATTGCCCTCCTTTGGGCTCTAATTTTCCATCTTTGATGCACTGGAGATTTGAAAGTGACAGATCTATGAGTTGTCTTGTGGAATAGATGGAGAAAATGCCCTAAACACCTGCCATTTTGATTTCTTGTTTTAAAGAGTACCAAAGCAATGTGGGTTTTGTTCTAAACTCTTTCTGGTTGTACTAACAGTCCAAACTGTCACAGAACTCAGACATGAATCTTCTAGACATGAGTCTAGAAGGAAGGTGAATTTGGATTATCACATCAACTTCTGGACCAGGCCTACCTGTCCTAGCTCCCTTTCTCTTAGGATAGGTGCTTTTCAAGGAGGTTCTCTAGTTCCTCATGAGGATGGTCTTCCAGTGGCCTTCTCTACTGCTTCATCCCATTTGGCCTAACATAGTACAGTGCTATTTTTGGCACATTATGCACTAAGATAAGAACAGGCCATATATTTATTTAATCATTTCCATCACTAAGTAGCTATGTGACTGTAGTCACATCAATTAATCTCTCTGGGCCTAAGTTTACTCACTTAGATGACCTTTAAAGTCTCTTTACCTGTAAAAATTCCTTGCTTTTAGATGTTCTCTATTTTCCTCTCCTCGGTCTGATAAAATGAAGTTCTATGAGATAACTTCCCAAGGCAGAAAACAACTATACAACTTGGTCACAACACAAAAAGCACATACCTGAAGGTACTGGAGAATGAACAGAAGCAGACACTCCACTGTACCCTCAGAGGAAGGGGGAGGTAAGAAGTACACAAGGAAGTTCCCATCTTGTTCATTTTTAGACTAAGGCTAACCCTTGCAGTGCAGAGAGTTAGTGGCATACAAGAGGGAAAGACTGTCATCATTCTGGCCTGAAGAACAAGAAAAGGAAAACCGGGAAATCAAATGCTGAAGAAAGTAGTGAAATCACATAAGGGAAGGAAAAAATGAAGACATGCCTAAACTCCCTAAACTTTGTGTACCCCAGTAAGAATTGACATATAGACAAATGGAATAGTATATAGTCTAAAAATAGATGCACACTTAGATGACCAACTGGTTTTCAGCAAATGTGCCAAAGGAATGGAGACACTTGAGTAAGTATATATGTTGAGTTGGGTAGGTTAGGCTGCAGTAACAAATGAATAGCCCACTTTAGTGGTTTAACAACAAGAATTCTATTTCTTGTATAGGAAACATGCTTATATTGGTAGGGCAGCTCTCCTCCATGAAGATATTAGTAACCCAGGTATGTGATAGCTCTGAAATTTTCAATATGTGGCTTATAAGACCATTCTGAATATCACTAAGGATATCATATGGAATATCATAGAACTGTGCATGTAAGAAAGTGGTGTATGTGGAAGGTTTTGAGGGACCAGAAGTAGATGTTTTACAGGTCAGACCTACACTTCAGTTTTGTGGTCATACTCAGCCCCAGTGGAGGCCGAGATATGTAATTTAGCTGTTTGCCCATGATGAATAGGAAGATATTTTGGTGAAGAGCTAGGAATATCAGTTATAGTATGAAAGGCTATATAATTTAAGGTAACTGGACAGATACAAATAGATGAAATAGGTAAATGGTAAATGAATAACAATTTCATTGGACATGTGCCAATATAATTTCAGAAAGAAGATTATTAACCCATTGAAGATGAGAAGGAAAAAGAATATTATACAATGAATCTGTATTTAATGCCATATTTATTTGTTTTCTTTTTAGTTTCTAATTCTAGAGAGTGTACATCATATAGAACAGACATAAAGAGCATAACTGTTTATCAAGGTGTAATCATGGTGACTTCATGAAAATTATCAGGCAGTGTATTATTAGTCATCAGATATGTATTGATTCCTGAAGAAGCTGTCTGAGATTACTTGTTTGTATAGGGCCTTATATGTCCATTCTCTATGTATATGAATGCATGAAGCACTCTTTTTGACCCATGGCAATCCCTCAGTTAGCACTTGTGAATGAATACATCAAAAAGGCATTGCTATTAGTATTCTTGTCTCTTCCCAGATTAGCAAACTGGGAAATTATTTCCTCAATATGAAAATGTAGTTTTTGTTTTACCACTTCCATTTGTTAGGGATTAAGAAAAAACTCTAAAATCCTACAAAAAGAAATACAAAGGCCAAATAAATCCTAGAGACCTGGTAATAATTGATAATGTCATGTATCTTCTGAGGATGTGTGTGTGTGTGTGTGTGTGTGTGTGTTCGAGAGAGAGAGAGAAAGAGAGAGAGAGAGAGATATTGAGAGAGAGAGAGAGAGAGAGAGAGCTAAGTGAGAAAGACCAGATAAATTCCAGGTTATGTCAAGGGGGAATGAGGTCATAAATTCTTATTGCTGTAAAAGTATACTACCAATTTTTAAATTAAAAATTAAAAAGAAACAATCACAGAACATCTTCTAAAGACTGACTATTCAAATCTCAGGTATAACACTTGGGAGAAATCTGAGACTACAAACATCTGAGGAAGCACTGCCTGAGTTAGCTGTTTTATAAATGGCATAAATGGTTGAGATAAAGCAACCAGTTTCTCAAAGTCTTTGTAGAACCATAGATGTAAAAAAAGTAAAATAGGAGTGTGCTATGATCCAACTATAAGAAATTCAAGAAAAGAAACAAAGGAAAACTGTTATTCATCAAGTGTCTACTGTGTGTCAGGACATGTGGTTCCTGCATTCTTATTCAGGAAAGTGAAAACATTAAGTCTTAGATTAGGGTTCAATAATATGGGATTTAATTTCTGATTTGCCTAGTTCCAAATTCCAGTTTCCTTCATCAAAATCTCAACATAATAAAACAGTAGGTTTTTTGTTACTATTCTCCTATGGGGAATACTAGGACAAGCCTTCCCTTTCTATCAGGCTAAATCCAACTGTAACTGAATGCTTCCTTGTTCCTGCTTAACCTGTATTTAATTCTTCCTCTGCTCTTGCTTATCCTGGTTCCTTTTACACAGGCTTTGTCTTCACAAAAATTGACAGGAATTGGGTATAAACTGCCCACTTTAAATGTGTTAGGAGCTCTTCAGATGTCAAAGGCCCCACTCCTCCCCATTACTCTGGGTACTGTAGCTGAATGCCTGTGACCCTTTATTATCATGCTTGCACCATTGCTTTTCTTATAAAAGAGTTAAGAGGAATTTGGGATATTCATTATTCCCATGTTTCCCTCAAAACTGAGAAATGAAATACAGACTGAAGAAGTCATACGTGTTTACCTCAGCTGGCCTCACTCATTTATATTATCTGCCTGTTTTGTGTTTGAGTTTGTGATTCCTGGAAGAGAAACATTCTGTGAACCCTTCAAGGTGACAACCATCTCATCTGAGGAACTCATCCTTGTTACTATGATGAGGTTTGGAACCCTTTCTGCCCTATGTGTTTTAGTTGAGTTTCTTTTTTTTTCTCCACATTTCTTGTTTGTTTTCTAAACCAATAGTACCCAAATACTGAATCAGCTGGACTGATTTTATCACAGACATATGGACAACTGGTTAAAAATATAGATTCCCCATGCCATGGCTTCAGACTTTCAGATTCAGTAAATCTAAGATAGGGTCTGGGAATCTGTTCCTTAACAAGCTCCCCAAGGGCTCTTGATGGGCAGCCATGTTTAGTAATTATAGGCAAAGGGAACAACTCTACATGGAAGGGTACTTTAGGACAGGTAGAAAATTGGTGGAGAAAAACATTTGGGGGAGGCAAAACATCATAGTACCCATATGAATTGCACTCAGATTGCCAGATATGTTGAATGAACTCCAATGACCAGTTTTATGTAATAGATACCATAGATTATCCTACCTCTCCCCAACCCCACATCCCAGGCCAGTTAGGCCTCTGTTTCTATAAACTCTAAGGAAAAAAAAAAAAAGATTGTGCTGGCTTGAGAAGAAATCACAGCTTCCAAAACCCCTAGCCTTATATAGGCAGGGACTTAATTAAATCTTAAGAAGATAAAGTTTTCTATTTTGGTGTCTTTGCTTTAACAGAGTGCAGATATAAAGGCATTCAATGGAGGGCCAATTCATATCATTGCATAATCTCTAAAGTTTTTGCTTTTTATTTCCCATCTTTAGTTGGCATTCCTTTTGTGTTGAACTTTATAAGTGTAGGATTATTACATATACTCCCTAGATTAGAGATATTAACTGCTTATCTTAACTAAAACTATAATTAAAATGTTTAAAATGCTTGGAGTTAATTATATACATTTAGCTTTTTTTTTTGTTTCTCTAGTTAATATACTACATATGGCCAAAAATATGGCAATAATAAAAAATAAATTATACTTGATAACTGGGGAAGGGATGTACTGAGGTTGGTTCAAGGGGGTGAAATTTTAATTTTCAGGGTTTTAATTTTCACCCTGAATAAATTCTTGACTGATGGTTGACATGAGTAAAGATTTTGATCACAGAATTTCATTTGGCTTATTTGAGGTAGTCATGGTTTTGGTGTTGTCTTTTTGAACCAGTGGTATCTGGGGTTTTTCTTGGGGATAAAAGTCAAAATAGTCAAAAGTAGTGGAGGTTTAAGTCCTCACTTTCAAGGGTGCTCTATTCCATGTTTGTCCAAGGTGTAGCCTCCTTTCATCTTTTGGGGAAAATGTACCAAATTGAAAAGAAAGAGAGACACATCAGATCTTGGCCAGACTCCAAGCATTCATTCAAAGCTCACTTTCAGGTCCAAGCTTGTGGCTCTCCTCACTTTTGCTCTATAGTGTTGTTGCCTTTGTGTGTCATTTTATAAACAAAATGGTGCACCACAAAGTACATTTATCACATAAGAAAGACAACTTGCAGAGGTATGGAAGTGAATTTCATTATGCTGAAAAGCTTTCTCTATATTATGATTTTTACTACTGGTTTACGATAATTCATCTGCCTAAAATAATTGGATAGTCAAAATTCGCCTATGAAATGGCTTCCTTGTTTCATTGTGTAACCTATTTTTCAATTCTTTGACCTACTTTCTGATCCTTTTTTAATTACTTCAGTACCACAAAATTTCTTAAAATTTTCTTAACTAGTAAATATTCCAAGAATTATATTTTAATAGTTCCCAAAATGGACCTGAAGTGAATGATAAGGTGGAATCCAGTGGCTACATAGAGCACCAAGGGTCTGGAAAATATGAGGAAAGTCATTCCAGGGTCAAATCTTGGCCAGAGATAAAAATATGCTTAGCTCATACAAAGTGATATTAAGCTATCATCTTTTGGTGGGTTTCATGGGAATAAACACGGATGGGTTTGCATCGTACAGATGTGCATGGCTTCATACTGGAATGTTGTCTGTTTGCACTAGGGATATTTCCTGACTCAGTCCAAGACACAGGAGTGTTGACAGGCAGCTCTGGGTGAAGTATGGTGTCAAGGACCATTGGGAAGTTTTCTGTTACCATAGCCAAATGATTTCATCTACAATTGAACAGAGCCCATTCCTTCAGATAAGTACAAACAATGAGGTTGTTCTTTCTGGCTTGTTTCTTTTTTCTCTGCTGTTTTTGGTGCATGTTCAGATATATATACACATGCATGTGTGTATATTACACAGACATATGTCTTGATACCAACAATCATCTAGAAAGTCATGTCTTGTTAACTCTAAAACTTTATCCTGTGGTATTTACACGTGGATATGCAGATAGAAAGGCTTGTCTTGTCAAACCAGTTTTGCCTGTCTAAATGAGCAAATGTGTTAAATTAGATTCCACAGTCATTCTGACATTCATCATCATCCCAATGCTGCACGTGCGCACGCACACACACACACACACACACACACACACACACACTGTGTGTACACTATAGTGGTGGTTGTGAAAGTACCAAGTTTCCCCAGAAAAGTGGAATTTCCTGACTCATTTCCAAACAGAAGCTTATTTTCTACCTAAAATTAAATAGCCAATATTACATTTAAAACATTAAGAGATTCCAAAGTCAATAATTACCCTAACTCATCACTTTGCCCTTCACTTAACATAAATCACCTTTTCTTCCTCCAGCCATTATTTAGAGATACACCATCCATTCTTTTTTTTGTGTGTTTTTTTTTTTTTTAGTCCATTAATTCAGCCTACCAGGATTTTGGCATAGGGTCAGACATAGATGTACAAAAAATTCTATTTAACACAACCAACATTTCCCAAGTGTCTATTTTGTACCAGCCTTTGTGCTAAGCACTCTATTCATATATAAAGGTGAAGATTCATGGGCCAGATTTTATTTTTCTAAGGAGTCTCTGGAGACACTTTAAACTCTTAGTCAGATGATCAACAACATTTACTAGGCATTTGTGGGGTATAGAAACTGGTTAGTTGTAGTTGTGAAGCATAGATTCCAAATGTCTCTTCTAACTTCTTAGTTACTCATAAAACCTTTTTATTCCATCAAATATTTGCAAGCATGTGGTGACATGACAGAGGGGATTGAGAAAGGATAAATAGAAGCACCAGAGAAAGGATAAATAAAAGGATAAATGAAAGCACTCTAATCTTTCATGGAATTGCATGTGAATGGAGAGATATAAAATATGTAGCTTTGCTCACCATAGGGGCAACTCAGCCACTTAATCATCATCAGTCATCAGTTAAGACCTTATGTTATGTTTGAATTTTTTCTTTGTAGTAGTAACAATGTGCTTGCATTTGTTTATTCAGTCTAGCTGACCTGGTCCCTTCATGGTCAAGAAGAACAACTTTTGAGATATCTTGGTGACAGAAAGGGTATTGGAATGAAGGGCTTAGATTCAAAGACAAGGCTTCATACATGTCATTCTCTGATTAATCAAGCCAAATGGTCACTTGTGGTACAAAAGAGACATCTAAAAGGTGTCTCAAAGGTGAGTGATAGTATAGTTTAGATATAATTATAGGGTGATTATGTAATAGTAAAATAAGATAATGCAAGATACTGATTGAAATCTTTTCTTTCCTTAAAGGACATTGAGGAGTGCAGAGATTATAAACGTGTTATCCTGTAGAGAACAAAGCTATTAAATTCTCCAAGCCTGAGTTAAAAAGAATGTCTGGTTCATACTCAATTCCTGGTGTAAGCAGAATTAAACTTGTTTGATGAACTTCGACAAAGGGAGCAAAAAGTAAGGGAGTGGAAGAGTCAAGGGAATGGTGTTCTTGAAGAGAGGAAAGGGGAGGAAGGCACTCAACTGGTCCCTTTTCCTCAGTCAAATGGGATTTGGGGTTGGTGAGCAATTAAAAACATTCACAAACATTGTGGGTATTTGCTATAGGAGGAGACTGCCACTCACTCTTCACCTGTCTGGCACTAAGACCCCAGTGTTGCTGATGCATCCTGATGTTAATGGAGTGAAGAGGTGAATTAGCGATGAGGCTAGGCAGAGTTGCCAGGCCATGTTGGTGTTTGGTTTATGAGAGGTGTGAAAAATGTATCTCACCACGTTCTAGGTCTCCAGATTGGTGCAAAAGTGGGAAGAAGAGAAGAAAGTCTGCAGCTTGGTGGGGATCACTACAGCAGGGGTCAGAGAAAAACATTGTGATGCTGCTGTCTGAAGGTAAGCTGAAAAAGGCTAACTATCTCAAGAGATTATTAATGTGGAGGTTTGCTGCATGGAATTGAATCTCTTGTCAAAGGAGTCTTTTGAGGCTCCCACGTGCTACATCTGAACTGCGCAAAGCAGCTAGATCAGCAGTGATGACAAAAAGGGGAAAAAAGGGGTTGCTCCTCTAACCCACGGCTACTTATGTATATTCGAATCCCATTGCTGCTGTAATAGACTACCACCAACTTAGTGGTTAGGACAATTCAGATTTATTCTTTTATATTTCCAAAGGTCAAAGTCCAAAATTAGTCTTAAAGTCCTAAAATCATGGTGTGAATAATGTTGATTTCTTCGGGAAGCTCCAGGAAAGAATACATTTCTTATCTCTTCCAGTGCCTGGAGTCTGGCTCATGGCTGCATCACTCCAATCTTTCATATCACTAAATGGCCTTTTCCTGACTCTGAAGTCTCTCCGAAATCCCTCTTATTAGGGCATTTGTGGTTATGTTGTGACCACTCAGATAATCCAGAGCAATGTCCTTATCTCACTTGAAATTATTATGTTGAAGTTCTAACCTCTAGTATCTCAGAGTGTAATTGTATTTAGAGATACAGTCTTTAAAGAGGTAATTAAGTTCAGTTAAACAAATACAAATCTGAAGGGAGAAATAGACAATAAATAATATAATAATAGTAGAGGACTTTAATACTGACTTTCAACAATACATAGATCACCCAGAGGAAAAAAAAAACTGCAAGGAAATGAGACACTTGAACTATACCTTAAACCAAATGGACTCAATGTATAGGCACAGAACATTCTATGAAACAGAAGAAGAATACACACTTTCCTCAAGTGCACATTAAATATTCTCCAGGATAAATCATATGTTAAGTCATAAAACAAACCTAAGCAAATGTAAGAAGATTGAAATCATGCCATGTATCTTTTACAACCACAAAGGTATGAAAGCAGAAATCAATAAAACAAGGAAAGCTGGGAAATTCACAAATGCTTAGAAATTAAACACACTCCTGAACAATCAATGGGTCAAAGAAGAAATAAAAAGAGAAATCAAGACATATTTTGAAACAACTGAAAATGGAAATAAAACAAACCTAAGCTTGTGGCATGTAGCAGGCAATTCTAAGAGGGAAGTTTATAGCAATAAATGCCTATATTAAGAAAATAGAAAGACTACAAATTACCATTCTAACTTTATACCTCAAGGAACTAGAAAAAGAAGAATGAACAAAACCTGAAGTTAGCATAAGGAAGAAAATAACAAAAATAAGAGCAGAAGTAATAGAAATAGATACAAAAAAATAATAATACAGAAGATCAATGAAACTAAAGGCTATTTTTTAACAAGGTAATCAAAACTGATTAACTTTTGTCTAGAATTAGCTATGAAGAAGGAGGAAGAAGACTTGAATAATAAAATCATAAATGAACAAAGAGTTGTTACATCTGACACCACAAAAATACAAAAGATCATAAGATCTTGCTATGAAGAATTATATGCTAAAAATTGAATAATTTAGAATAAATCAATAAATTTCTAGAAACACACTGTCTACCAATACTGAATAATGAAGATAGAAAATTTGAACAAAACAATTATTAGTAAGGAGATTGGACCAGTAATCAAAAATCTCCCAAGAAAGAAAAGCTCAAGACCAAATGGATGGCTTCATTGGTAAAATCTGCCAAACATTTAAAGAAGAATTAATACAATCTTTCTCAAATTCTTCCCAAAAACTGAAGAGGAGAGAACATTTCCGAATTTTATGAGACCAGCGTCATCCTAATATTAAAACCAGACAGGGACACTACAAGAAAAGAAAACTACAGGCCAACATCTTTGATGAAAATAGAAAAAAATTCTCAACAAAATACTTGCATACCAAATTCAACACCATATTAGAAAAATCATATACCATAACCAAAAGGAGCTTATCCCTGAAATGAAACTAATTGAATAACACACAAATTAATGGAAAAATATCCAGCATTCATGGATAGAGAGAATTAAATTGTAAAAACATCTATAGTACCTAAAGTCGTCTATAGATTCTTTGCAATCCTTATAAAAATTCCAATGGCATTTTTCACAGAAATAGGAAAAACAATCCCAAAATTTGTATGAAACCACTAAAGAGCCTAAATATAGATAGCTAAAGCAATCCAAAGAACAAGACATCAGACTTCCTGATTTCAAACCTTATCACAAAGCTATAGTAATCAAAACAGTATTCTACTGGCATAAAAACAAACTTACAGAAGAACAGAATCAAGAACCCATAAATAAACTCACACTCTAATTGTTAACTAATATTTGACAAGGGAACCCAATAAAATTCAATGAGGAAAGGATAATCTCTTTCATTAATCATGTTGGGGAAACTAGATAATCAACAGGAAAAAAATCAAAGACTCCTAACTTATACCACTTACAAAAAAATAATTCAAAATGGATTAAAGATTGGAATTAAGACCTGAAACAAAACTCCTAGAAGAAAGCATAGGGAAAAAACTTCTTGATATGGCCTTGGCAATGTTTTTTTTAGATATGACTCCAAAAGTGCAAGGAACAAAAGCAAAAATAAGTCAGATTACATCAAACTAAAAAGCTTCCACACAGGGTGGAGGTTCCTCAGAAAATTAAAAATAGACCTACCCTATGACCCAGCAATAGCACTGCTAGGAATTTACCCAAGGGATACAGGAGTACTGATGTACAGGGGCACTTGTACCCCAATGTTTATAGCAGCACTCTCAACAATAGCCAAATTATGGAAAGAGCCTAAATGTCCATCAATTGATGAATGGATAAAGAAATTGTGGTTTATATACACAATGGAGTACTACATGGCAATGAGAAAGAATGAAATATGGCCCTTTGTAGCAACATGGATGGAACTGGAGAGTGTGATGCTAAGTGAAATAAGCCATACAGAGAAAGACAGATACCATATGTTTTCACTCTTATGTAGATCCTGAGAAACTTAACAGAAACCCATGGAGGTGGGGAAGGAAAAAAAAAAAAAAAAAGAGGTTAGAGTGGGAGAGAGCCAAAGCATAAGAGACTGTTAAAAACTGAGAACAAACTGAGGGTTGATGGGGGGTGGGAGGGAGGGGAGGGTGGGTGATGGGTATTGAGGAGGGCACCTTTTGGGATGAGCACTGGGTGTTGTATGGAAACCAATTTGACAATAAATTTCATATATTGAAAAAAAAAATAAAAAAATAAAGTTAAATTTAAAAACAAACAAACAAAAAAGCTTCCACACAGGAAAAGAAACAATCAACAAAATGAAAAGGCAATCTATGTTATGGGATAAAATAGTTAAAAATCATCTATCTGATAAGGGGTTAATATACACAATACATAAAGAATTCATACAACTTAATAGAAAAACAAAAACAAAAACAAATGTGATTAAAAAGTGGGCACAGGACTGAATATATATATTTTTTTCAAAGAGAACATACAAATCGCTAAAAGTACATGAAAGATGTTTCACATCACTAATAATCAGATAAATGCAAATCAAAATCACAAGGAGATATCATCTCACATCTGTTGGAATGGCTATCACCAAAAAGATAAGAGATAACAAGTGTTAGTGAAGTTATGGAGAAAAGGGATCCCTGTGCACTGTAGCTGGGAGTTTAAATTGGTACATTCACTATGGAAAACATTATGGAAGTCCCTCAAAAAGATGAAAATAGAACTACCAAATAATCCAGCAATCTCATGTCTGGGTATGTATTTGGAAGAAATGAAATCACTATCTTGTAGCACAAGCAAACTAAAATAACTGTTTTGATTGTGCTGATGCTTTCACAGACTCATAAATGTGTGAACACTTTCCAAGTTGTACACTTTACATACACCCAGTTTCTCTTATATCAATTAAACCTTAATGAAGATGTTAAAAAATATAATTTTCCATATTTTTGTTGCATGAACATTTGAATTTTCTAAAAACCCTCCTGTGAGAATAAACTATTACCAGAGATATTTAGCAACTGCAGGTTAGAAGTCAAGAGAAGAATGTAGAATAGGGGCAGGAAGTAGATCAGAAACATGTTGTCTTGTGTGAAATGAAGTTGTTACAAAACCAGATTCTACAATTTATATTATGATCTGACTAAACAGCCTGAGCTGTTGTCTCTTGGGCACTAAAAGCCAGTGGTTCTTAAGATATTTCTGTTAATGATGAAAAGAAAGTAGCTTTGTACATTGGTGTACTTTTCAGCCCCTTGAATCCCAACCCAATAGAAAAGAATAATTAACATCTGAAAAATTACATTATAGAAATGGGGGAAATGACAGTAGAGTGGAAAAGTGGGTTGATGCCCTACATCAAGACCATTTCTTTTTTTTAATTTTTTTTTAATGTTTATTTATTTTTGAGAGAGAGAGAGCAGGGGAGGGGCAGAGAAACAGGGAGACACAGAATCCGAAGCAGACTCCAGGCTCTGAGCTGTCAGCAAAGATCTGGACACAGGGCTTGAACCCATGAACTGTGAGATCATGACCCGATCTGAAGTTGAATGCTCAACCCACTGAGCCACTCAGGCACCCCAAGGCCATTTCTTAGTGAACCTTCCTAAGGAAAAGGGTATATTATCCTTATCTTAAAGTCCCCCACCTTTTTATAGTTCCTGATGTAGAAGGACACAGCAAAGAGTATATACAGGGCCCTGACTTGGAATTCCCACTTGGGTGTCCTTGACTAAATTACTCTGCCTCAGTTATTAATTATTGTATACATGAAAAGAGGAGGCTGCACTAGATGATCTCCCCTGTAATTATCTAATTGTCAATAATCCGTTGGTGGAATGAGTTAGACTCGGAGGTGCTGTAACAAGCCCATACCTGGTGCTTGAAAGCTTCATTAATAAGTGCTCAACATAGCCCTGCCTTCCTTCTTCATGCTTCGCTCTAGTTTACTAAGACAGCTTATGCTGTGCAATCATCTTGTTACTTACATTCTCAAATGCAGGACAGTTTTGGAAAGGAAAATCAAACTGGATTAGTTTTATGTCCAGTGTACTTAATGACACTCTTCCATTTTAATCATTATAAGTTACAATACAACAAAATTAAAATGATTCTCATATTGGAGTTGTTCATTCCTGTGACATAATAGATTATTCCAGTCTTCTTTGAATATCTGGATTTTTTTGAGTAAAATAAAGGGCATTTCCAGAACATTAACAGTGCTGGTTTCAAGATACACTAGTTGCAAAGCTGAGGAGATCAATCTGAAAACTGGTTTTCAGAGGGAGAATCTTGGTTTCCTTTCCTGACCCCACCATAAGAATGTTTCACTCTGAGAGTTCAAACCAATTTCCTAGCATTCCGCACCCAATAGTTTCAAGGACAGTGATGAAGCTCAGGAAGATTCCAAATAAGGATGATGGGTCAAATTCTTGAAAAACACTTAAAAAAAAAAGTGGAGTGAGTTATCCCAAATAGGAGTGCATGAGATGTGAATTTTTAAAGTTTGTTTGCTTGTTTATTTAGAGAGTGAGCACACAGGTTGGGGAGGGGTGGAGAGAGAGAGAGAACGGGAGAGAATCCCAAGCAGGCTCCACACTGTCAGTGCTGACTCTAACTCACAAACTGTGAGATCATGACCTGAGCTGAAATCAAGAGTCTGAAACTCAACCAACTGAGCCACCCAGGCACCCCTATCCATTTTTTGAGTGGAATGGGATATCCATTCCATGCACAGCAGGTGTGTGCTGATGGAAAGGAGGAGTCAGCCATTGCCCCTCCCACTTTGCCTTTTCAGCCTGGCAACAGTGAACTGGAGGAGGCCTCTTTCCAGAGATCACAAATGTAAACAGGCTGCTTGCCTGATGCAAGAAATGTTTAACAATGCAGCACTGCTGCCACTGACTGTACCCCTGTCATAATGCTGGCCTTTTCTTCTGGATATTATCAGGCTCAGTCTATTGTTCATGTAACAAACCTTTTGACATCTATTGTTATAAATGACCCTGCATTTTTGACGCTATTCATCATTTTCATAAATGGAACAACTTTTCTTCTTACGGCAGATATTCCTTTCCTGTTCTTAGAATGGGAGATGGACAGTTCTAATAAATGCAGATACGTGGTATAGCCATATGCCATTAAGAGACTCAACTTTTAAAATTGGATGAGAGGAGACATTGAAAGATCAATTGCCATCAGAAAATTCACTTCTAGATAGACTGCCAAACACAAGTGTTATAGCACTTGTATCAATAGTAGCCAGAATATGAACAAATTCAAGTGACATTTCAATTCTTAACTTTCCCATGAGGAAGGTTTATGTGCATGCATGCACACATGAGCTTGTGTGTGTGTGTGTGTGTGTGTGTGTGTGTGTGTGTGTGTGTTTGGATGGGAAGGACTGATTAACGTGTGAATACTCTGTGTAAATACTCTGAGGGTAGTCACTCAAGAGTATTTATCTACTCATTAAATTGTCTCAACTTGTCTGAAGTGGTGCTTTTTTCTGCAGTGTATATATAACTAAACAGTGTAGCATATGGCCTGCTGACTTCAGAACCATTGTGTTACACAATTCTAGTGGGCAAAGTTACATTATATTTTGCATGAATTGTGCCTCCTGCAGTTGTAGCTCTGGCTATCTTGATTCCTGCAGCCAATTTGATGCTCTGTTTTTTTGAAAGCAGTCCTCCTTATACGAACACCTGTATAATGGCTTCTGTGTCTTACTGGAAGCATCTCCAATGTCTGCTTCACTGGCTATGTTTTTAGCTACAAGTGTGCCTGAGCAGTGATCAGCTATCCCCCAAGGTCTACTATTGTGCATTGTTGTCTTCTGAAACAGAGTATTGGTCCATCCATTCTGCTTCCAATTAGCATCTGTTTTGTTTTTTTGCCCCCTGGTAACACTGAAGTGGGAAGGAAACTTTGCAATTCAATCAATCCTATTATTAACTATGAGAGGATAAACTCTCCAGTCTCAATGTTTCCCTCTGCACAATGGAAATAATAACAATGACCTCCTAAAATTATGAGATTAAGTAAAATGCTATGATGGCTTTGTGTCAACTTGACTAAACTACTTTTCTTAGAATTTCCTTCCTTGTCTGTTTCTGGATAGAGTGGACTGTAAGAGAGATTCCTGAGTGAGCTTTGGAGGGTGGAAGGGAAGTAGCATAATTTAAACCATTTTATAACTCAAAGATATTGTTGGTTACTTGCTACCTCATTGGCTAGCTCTGGAACTGTTCCCTTTCCCCTGTGTCCTCCTTTACTCTCTCAGATTCTTGATCCAGGTCATATGTTTAGTGATTAAGAGCCCAAGCTTCTGGAGGACACCCTTATTATCAAGATCAGAGGCAACAGCAACTAACAATTTGCAGTCTATTTTCATGGGCACTAGCTTGTGCTTGTGCCTTCCAGCTTGTCTATACTTTCTTTCACTTCACATCTATCTTCTCTCCACTTTATTTCCTGTGGACTTCAATTTTAGCATCAGATCTGAAAAACAACAGCTTTACAGGGACTGCTTAATCAACTCCTACAGCTATATAACTCAAATTGCTGTAAAATTTTTTTTTTTAAATAAACACACACACAGAGTTATACCTTTTAGTAATTTTGTTTATCTGATTAAAACTTAGCTGACGCAGACACAATATATAAAATGTAAGGAGCCAAGATTATGGAAGCCACTCAATAATAGGTAGATGGATAGATGGCTAGCTGGCTGGCTGGCTGGATGACACCAACTTACTGGCCTGGATTAGGATGGAAGAAGTGAGATAGAGAGGAATGCACTTTTATTGAGTGCCTACTATAGGCCAGAAACTATGCTATATTCTGAGGATAAAGTTATGTAAAAGTCAGACCAGGTCTTTGTTTTTATAACAACTGCAGTTCAGTCTCTTTATTTATCTTTGTTGATATCTTGCCAGAATTCCTAATGATGATCGTTTAAAGGCTATGTGGCATATAGGTAATGTTGAGATTATTAAAGAAGGCAAATGAAATATGCATAGCTGTCTTTTCTTTTCCTATACCTACACATCATATCTCTCCACAGTATATGATCAGTAAGTGTTTAATAAATAAGGAAATCTATGGCAGGTCCAATTCTCACAGGCACCAAAGGAGAGTGAATATTCATTCCTTTAGAGGATATTGGGTGCTAGTGAGGAGCACACTAGCCATACTAACCAAATTTTCTATGCCTTTGTTATTAATCTCTTCCACAAGGAGAATTTTGACCAAATAGGAAACTCTAGTTAAAGGTCTGGCTGTTTTTTGTTGACATAATCTTTGAGTAGTTAGGCCCTTTCCCTGCTATAAGCTGGTTTGTAATCTTAGGCTCTTTAAAATTGTCATCTCTTTAGAGAATGACATTGACTAGCAACATTTTTGTAATATATTGTATGTCCTTAATGTATTGGATATCCAGAGGAAAATACATATTGTAATTAAGGCTATGGTGAAGTTACTGCTTACCAGGGGTTATGCTAAAATATATAGCAAAACTATGGCATGGAACATATAGCAAAACTATAACAAGTAATAAAAGCTGTCTGGAGTCCTGAGAGTCCCTGCTTTGCCATGATTTAATCCTTTAAGTTCTGGGTTACAGGCAGGTTCAAGAGATCCTGAGGAAAACTCAGGTTTGTTGAAGATTTAGATTGATCCTGGGGGAAGATCCGGGAACTCAAAATGGAAGTATGTTACTATTACTAACTGATACAAATGAACTAATGCCCACCAGCTAAACTGGTGCTTGTTTGGTTTTATTCACCCCAGGTATGTAATTCTTGCTGCTGCCAGAATGTTTTCATAAAGCTCATATTTATAGCAGTAACACAATGATTTCATAACTTAGGACTTTACAATACCACTCAGAGATTTCACTGATCCCACACCTTGCAATGCTATAAATTAAATATAATAGAATTCTAGCTTAATGTAGGCATCTTGTTGAGAAAATTGTCTATATTTCAGTCTAAATTTCTTCTCTTTGGGTTTGGATTCCATTGCTATTTTTCTGGATCTCATTGTTGCACACTGGTGTGCTCCAGGGTATCATATGCTTGGTTCTCCTGTGTCTCTCTGTCTCTCTGTCTGTTTCTTTCTCCTCACTTTCTACCTCATGTAACTCTTGGAATTTTTCAGCTTAAACCTCCTGATAGAAACAGTTGTTTGACTGATTTGTGAAGTGTCACCCTGTACAAGCACAATTTGGTACTGAGCAGAGATTACAAGGGGCCCATATGCAGGTCTCTGGAGTTCGTTCTGTCTCTCCTTCCTCTTCAGTACTGTGCCCCTCAAATTCCAACCCCTGGCTTTCACTACCTCTGATTTATTCTCAATTTGGTGAGATGGTTATACTCTGCCTTTTCTTTTGAACCAGGCATAACTATATGGTATTACTCCATATTGCCGCCTTCTTAATCTGGGTGCTCCCCATGGGTGCGCACACATCCTTCTCAACATGCTTTGGCAAAGGATGGTGTAATTTAAACTCCCTTTAGGGGAAAGAATCACTTCCTAATTAAAGTTCAAATTGAAAACTGCTTCCCTACTTTGGGAAGAAATATGAGTGCTGCGATACTTTGACTTCCTGTGGGTAAATATCACTAGACAGTCTCCTCTTTCCTGGTTGCAACAACCCAGAGTGTGGGTGCTCATTCTTTAACATTTCCATGCCCTGTGTCATGTAAGCTAATGTCTTTTCATGTGTGCTTTTTTAGTGCATAGGGTTCAACATGGAAACCCTTCTATCTGAAGAGATTGGTCTTTGGAGGCCACTTGCCTTGCCCTAGGAAGGACAGTATGGATAATATTAATGACTCACATTTGTGTATTACTTCACAGGTTCTAAAGACTTTCACATCATTATTTCACTGCATCCTCATAAGTAGTTTCTGTTGTAGGCAAGGCAAGAAACATTTTCCAGATTGACCAAAGAGGAAATAACAGTGAAGGACTCCAAAATTCTGATTCAAGTGGTTTCACAACTTTATTCTGACTCTCTTTGGGGTCATTGATCATGAGTGCAGCTTAAATGATAAGTGCTTAATATGGTTGTAAATTAATATAAAATAATAGAAATCCCAATTTTGCTGTTTTAAGTGTTTTAATTTCTAAAGAAGTAGCCTAGGCTAATTCAAAAGTATATTGCAAATGCATTTTATTCTTCATGATTCAGTTAACCATGCCTGTGGGGAGCTAGGCTTTTCTTGTTGTGAGGCCATAAATCAAGCGCCACCAGGTGGCAGCTTCAACAAATTGCCAGTATAGCCTCTGGATGGAAATAAATAACTCCAGTGTGCCAACCTTAAAAGCCTTGTTAGTTATAACACATGACCAAAATGGCCAGCATTGCTGTAAATGTAAAAGAATAAGGAATGAGGTGGGTATTTTTAAGGAAACTATGGGTAAAATGATGTAGGAGATACCACAGTACTCCTTACCCAGATTTCATACTTATTCTTTCTAAGTTATTCTCTAACTTCCTAAATTTAAGACAGTGACTCTTTAGGAAAGACACTTAATAAACCAATTATTTCAAAAGATTTACTAGGTGTTCACCACATGCCAACCTCCATGCTATATCATGGATATACGAACTGAAATAGCAGACTTTGGGGAGATGGTCAGCAGTGAAGAGAGGAAAACTCACTCTTACCCTGTTGTGAGATTTTCCATTTAAAGGTGATGGACCTGTGTGTGAAGGGGAATGTCTTAAGATGGATGTAATCCCTGGTGTCTGTGGACAAGGACATCGAGTCTGTCAATTCCATGTTTACAAAAGGAGAACTTTGCTCTGGTGGCTGGGAGAGGGTTCTGGCTAAAAGATGAACAATCTATCAGAGTTCATGGAAGAGAAATGCACCAATAGCAGGGGACAATAAATCTGATGATGGAAGATTCTGGTATAATAATAATAATAATAACATTAATATTAGCTACCAATGATGGTATGTCTAATATGAACCAAATTTGTGTCATTTATAATCACATACACACCAGGTAGCCATTAATATGCAGTTTACAAATAGTAACACTGAAGCTCTTAGAGGCTATTCTCCCTGGGTCACAGACCTACTGATTTTGAGCCCATGTGTGTCTGACCCAAAGTTTCTACATTGACCCTCAGCCAATAATATTAAGTAATATTGAGTGACTATGTGCCTGCTCAGTGATAGTTTTGTTGATGCTGAGCATATTACAGGCATTTTCCTTTTTTTTTTTTTTTATTGAAAGTATCTTCTGATGCACTCAAATCAGTGTGCCTAGAAGTAGGCAGTTAATGTAAACCTGCAGAGCTGTCTAGAGTAGAGAATGCTCTCCCTTATGAGTGAGGGGCTTTTGCCAAAAACAAGTGGGCAATTCCCATAAAGCAACTTTGGTTGTTTGTGTCAAAAGCACTGATATAGAAGAATTAAGTGAATAAATGTTAGTTTGCAGTAAAATGGGGTAAAAAGAAGAGGTGAAGGGCAGGAGATAGTAGTAAGAGAACAATGGTTATTTCATTATTTATATCTTCTCTGTGGCCTTCCTTTTGCTGTCTGACTGGAACTGGTCCTGAATAAGTAGCTTCAAGCGTCAGTTGGTATCTTGTCTTGCTCAGTAAGTATGTTCAATGGGCAGGGGAAAATGATTATTTTCCATTGCACTGTTATTAGAAATTGAAGTCCCCATATAACAGAAGCAATTTTTCGGTTCTGTTGAGCTGCAGTTTGCTACCTTGTGAAAAATAAAGGCTGTGCAAAATATAAACCCTGAATATGACAATTTCAAGCTTTAAACCTTCAAGGAAAAATTCACAATTTTTCTATTTGAGAATATTATACATATATATATATATATGTATATATATATATATATATATATACACACACATATATATATAATATTGTAAGAATATATGCATATATGGTGGAATTAAGGGAAATTAAGGAATGAAGAAAATGGGAAATTAATGAAATCTAATTTCCTAATTTATTTATTCTGCTTGGGGGTATACACACATACATACACATACAGTCACAGATTTTGTTCATCTCAGGACAATGAAAAGTGGCTGGTTTAGTTCAATTTACAGAAAGGTTAGAAAAACCTCTTTAGACCCCTATCATTCTTACCCATCTGCTGCTCTCTCCCAGACCTTGCCTTATTCATTCATGGCATAGCAATGATGCCCTGGAAGGTGCCAAGCCTCAGGGGCTTGGGAAAGCACAGCACCAGCTCAGGCCTCGTATCTCAAATTAAGGTTAGTATTTGTGCATAGGCTTATTTTATTTAGGCCTCAGCCCTCTAGGCCTGTACTCATTTGTGTGCCAAATGATAGCAATTCCCTTCAAGCAGAATTTAACCTGAAGCAATTGTATTCTTGCAAAGGTCTAAGTTAGTACAGGGAAGGTGGCCTAGGGAATGAATGGCAAAGGAAGGGATTGATGTCCACCTGACCTGTAAGTGAGTCATGTCTAATTTATGTTTTCATTATTACTTATATTACAACAAATATTTACTTTTAGAGGATATGGCAATAAGTTAGGCACACTCTCTATCTTCAAGGCATTGCAGTCTAATAGGGGTGATGGACTTGTACAAAACCACTTAGGTATCATAAGATGAGTACTGTATGTGGGAATAAGCAAAAACATGTAAAGTGTATAGGGAAAGAACCATCCATCCATCTTCTTTTGCCAAAACATTTGACATGCATTTACATGAGGATTTCCTCTCTCTCCCCATGTACAGTTTACCAAATCCTGTCATTCTTAACTTTTTACTGTCTCACAAACTCACTTTTCCTTCCATTCCCAGAACAGTATGTTATTTTAGGAAGACCCTCTCCCACCTACATATCTGCAGCAGGCTCCTTACATCGCTCCCTTCCTCACATTGCCTGCCACATATCTTTCTCTGCATTTAATCCTCCAGTGCTTCTTCACTGACTTCAGGAAGATGTCCAAGGAACATCTTTGGTGTGATTTTAATCACACCGATGGTTTTTGAGCACCTACTACATTCCAAAGTTCTCTGTAGTGCTAGCAATGGTTGTGGCATCTGGCTAAGATGTTTACCAAATAAAGTTCAAATAAAGCTGTCAAATACATTCAGAACCCTAGGTTTGTTGGGAGAATAAAATGAGGTACCTGTGACAATGCTCTAAACATGAAAGTACACAGGTAAGGGCTTGCCAAAGCATATCTCAGGATGTTAGAGAGTTTTATGGCAGTGTTGCCTCCCTGGTATAGGAAAGGGGAATCTAATACCTTTAAAATACCTTATGTTTCTAGTAGTTGCTCTTAAGACAGCTTACTGTATTGATTAGGAAGATCTGGCTTTAATTGATAGAGTTGCCATTTATTAGCCCTACAACCTTGAGCAAGTCCTTCAAACTACCTAAGCCTGAGTTTCTTCATCTGTAAAACTAAGGTTATTATAATATCCACAGTTTGTTGTGAAGATTAAATGAAAAGATGTAGGGAGCATGTACATGCTCAGTGCCTGGCATATAATAAATGCTCAATAAATGCCAACTATTTTTATTTCCCTTTGTGAAACCAGGCATTTCATGGGGCCAATGCACAGTTAAGAGTGTGAAATCATATGAATTCACTGTGCTTATTTTCATCTATAGTTCTTTGGCTGTTTTCCTTCCCTTTTCTCTCTAGTATTCTCTAATTCCAAAACCCTTCATTTCTGCTAAAAATATGTTAAGGTTTTAAGTACTGAGACTGAAGAGGAGGGAACTCATTCCAGAGACAGAAAAAAAAAGCCCATTTGTGAAAATCAAATCTGTCCAGAGCAAGTCTGCCAAGCAGAGAACAGTTAGCTGAGCAGTTCTCACGCAGTATGGGCCCAGGTGTGGGCTGACAAAAGCAGCCCCGCTGTGTGAATGAATGCGACAAGGCAAAAGTTCACAACTTGTAAAGTGCGAGCCCCTTTCTCATGGAAGGCACATGAAAAATGCTAACTTCTTGGACAGAGAAAACATGCTATTTGGTTTGAAATATATATGTATATATGAATATATTTCTCCCTCTTGGGTCTTATCAAGAAGACCATATTTTTTAAAAAGGCTTAACTTCTTTTCTGTCCAAATTGGGGTTGTGTCTAAGTTAATGGAACTCTGGGGAAAGATGTATGACTGATCCCATTTTGAACGTGCTCTCCAGAGACTCTTTGGGGAAACTCCTACCTGATGACAGAACGAAACAAATCTGAGATCAGTCAAGCAAAAGGAAACATATTTTATTTACAAAATTACTAATAAATCCTTCCTACTGCATTTTAAGTTCACTCTCTAGAAGTAGCCATTATGAGATCGCATAAGGAGAGTGTATATATGGCGTCACTGATCAAGCCTGTCTAGGAGACACACCTAAGCAGTATGTCTGGGGAAAAGCACAGCCTAAATGAACCCAGAGGATTCTCAACTCAATGTGATGCCATGGCTTTTCTGTCTTCATCAGCTGTTTTTATTTCTTTACTCAGTTAAAAGAAATACATTGCCTAAATATCACAAAGCAAATACCTCATGGGTATATTAATTTTCTTCCTTCTTTTCTCTTACCCTTGTCTTTTTTTGCCCATCCTTCTGTTGCTTCTTGTCTTTTTCAATGGCTTTTTTTCTTTTCTAGCTCTTTTCATACATTCTTTTCTTTTCAACCAGTTTTATTTTTCTCTGACTGTATTTATCCATTTTTTTTCTTCCCTACCTTTTTATTTCTTTCTTACCCCACTTGTAGGAATTCATTTAGGGAGGAGGAGATTTATTCTTTGAAGATTAAACAAGATGGCCATTTTCCAGGCTGTATCATTCCAGTATCAGAGAATGTTAGGCCCTTCTGCTGTTTAAGAATAGAGGCCATAGTTTTAGGGTGATTTTGATAAAAATTACATCTTGTTTTCTTGTTCATTTTGCTTCTTGTCCATAAAGTCTTTCTGTTTACTTTTATGTTTATATACTGTGAGGCTACCAGTGTTCATATTCAATGTGTGTACATTGCAGCAGACTTTCAGATCTGAGCTCATTAGTGTTGTTAAGGCCATGGTACCTGAGAAACAGGGGATAACTGATAATACAGTTCAGTTCCATAAACTGGTTCCTGTATGCCAAGTACTGTATACTCAGAGACAAAGAAGCAGCAGACTTTGCCTCTTAGGAGCTCCCAGTGTATTGCAGACAAGTTTGATGCAAAGAGCTAAGTGCTAAACCACTGGTATAAACAAAGTACTACCCAAACATAAAGGAAGGAGATTTCTTTTTCCCTTTCTTTCTTTCTTTCTTTCTTTCTTTCTTTCTTTCCTTCTTTCTTTCTATCAGGAATGAGTGTTATGGAAGACGAAGGGATTTAAACAATAAACAGGATTTCTAAATGTGATGGGAAGGGCACTTATGTAGAGGGAGCAGCCTGTACAAAGGAACAAAATCATAAAATACATAGTGAATTTCTGCCATTAATTAGTAGACCATTGTGAAAAGGGTAAGTGCTGATAGGAGATAAGATATTTTGCTGTAATGATTGTGAAGGTTTCAGGTGATAAAATTTAGACTTTGTTATAGGCAATATGTTCTGGGACAATTCTGGTGAAATCCCTACAGAGGGGTCTGAATCATTTATCACCCCATGTTATAACAATTTCCCTCCTTATAGTAATGGGGACTAGTATTATATTTTGACTATTTTTTCTAAGTGATATTTGTCAAACTGTTTTGTGTTTGTTCATGCAGGATAACCTGCATTTTTTGCCCCAGGGAGAATAAGAACATCTGCAAATCCTCTTCTCTTAGGAGATTTTAGTCCTTGCTAAAGACTGAAAAGACTTAGCCCCAGGGACTAGTTCTGGTCATAAACTTTATGTTATTCAATATTTGATCTATGCTAGACTGCATGTGTTCAGGGGGAATGTGGACACGAATTTTCAGCAAAAGGCTGAAAGCAATTTGGGGAATATCTCATTATACACCAGACATTGCATTTAATAAGAAAAAAAGGTTTGATTAAATCTGTTGACTGGTTACTATTCCTTAATGTTCTGGTATTACCATTTCATTACAATGAAAAGAATCACAATTTGGGTTTAGTCCAAAGAGTAGGCTCTTTCCAGTTTGGGCAAGATTGACAAAACCATTCTTGGCCATTGAATTAGAAGGAGGCTTAGAGGAGGAGCTGGCCAAAGATAGGAGGCTTAGTAAGTTGCAGGGGCTGTGTGTTGGGTGAAGGGTGTAAAGCAGTAATAGGGGGTTTCAAAAACTTTTTTATGGGGTCAAATTGATAAATTAAGTATTCTTTGGAAGTGGAGGATGAAGAAGAAAGAAGACTCAGAGAAGATTCAGAGGGTTGTAGATTTTGCGAATAAGCCAATACTGTTATTGAATAGGTTAGAGAACTCAAGAGGGTGAGGAACTCAACAGTTGAAAGAGAAAACTCCATCTGATTTGGGGCATGTCAGGAATAGGGGATCTGGGGTGTAGCTCAACAGAGATGTTTAACAGACAAATGGAAATTTGCATCTTGCACTCAGAAGACAGGTTGGGCACGGAGCAGTTAGTATACAGATAATAAAATGGATAATAATATATAGGGAATGGAGTTCTTGAATCAAGCCTTGAATCTGTAATTAAGTGGTTGAAATTAGACAGGCTGGTATTGACCTTTCTAGACTTCAGTGCCTTTTTCTGAGGTCTCCAGGTTCCCTTCCGCAAACTGTTGAACAGTGCAAAGCAGTGCTGGCAGATGAAATTCTCTCCTGGCTTTGTATCCTGCCTCATGATTTGTGTGATGGACTGAAGGAGGACAGAGACTGCGGAACCCAGATGAGGTTTGTAGGTTGATTTCTTTGTCACACCTCTGATGAATCTTCCTGTTTAGAAAACTGCTTATCACACTGGAAAATTACAGTCTTCAGTTCTAAAAACTCTCATTTATTTCAAAAAAAGAAAGAAAGAAAATGCTGGCACTAAAAAAAAAATCATCATCCACAAAACAATGTACTTGAAAAGCTACAGTTCATATTTATAAAAAAAATAGTGCCAGTTCCTTTGGCTCAACATAAGTATGTGAAGATTGTGAGGTTGCTAAAGTGTTTGACCTAGTGGAGTTATAAAAAACAAAAACAGAAACAAAAAACAATACAAAACAGTGAATTCCTTTTCAACACCTGGCCTGTCAATCTCCAGTTCCCCAAGGAGAGCTGTATTTTCCACTGGAAACAAACCTCTGCAGTTGGTTGGTGTGGATTAAGTGTATGATTGATGCCTCTGCTCTGCACTCTCAGCTGCAGAGGAGATCGGATGGGCCCAAACCAGACCTCACTTGATGCTGGACAAAGCTCATGAATCATTAGAGAGGCAACTTCTGCCACTTATTAGTCAAATGGTGGGGGAAGTGCTGTAGGACTGTGTGCCTCTAGGGAAGAAATACTGAGAAGGTCTTAAAACAATTTACACGTGAAAGAAGAAACAGGTAAGAGGGAGGGAAAATGCTATTTAAAATTCAACTTCTATTTATTCTATTTATTCTATTTATTTATTTATTTATTTTTATTAAAAAAAATTTTAATGTTTATTTATTTTGGAGACAGAGACAGACTGTGAGCGGGGGAGGGGCAGAGAAAGAAGGAGACCCACAGTCTGAAACAGGCTCCAGGCTCTGAGCTGTCAGCTCAGAACCCGATGCAGGGCTGGAACCCAGGAACCACAAGTTCATGACCTGAGCCGAAGTTGGATGCTCAACCAACTGAGCCACCCAGGCGCCCCTCAACTTCTATTTAAAGACAATGAATCTTGTCCATCCTTTTGCTGCTAAAAGAATAGATTATCTATCTACTTTAGAAGGTTTGATATCTATAAAGATAGACCTAAATGGGCAATTTGTCAATGAATCAGTAGTTCTCAATCTTGAGAATGAGCGTCACCTGGAGTGGTTTATAAGCATGAGAAGGCTCAAGTCTTGCTCAAAGATGTTGACATCCCGAGTTTATATGTCTGGGTGGAGCTGGAGTGGTTTTACTCAGGCAACTAGAACGGGGATATTCCAAGCTTATTTGGAATGAGGATTTCTTGGGAGTGCTTGTTAAGAAAGGAGATTCCTGCACCATATGAACACTTTGATTTAGTAAAGGGGATTTGCAGGGATTCATATTTTAAATAAGCATCTAGGTCATTCTGAGGCAGATGATTCAGGAATGACACTTGACTAACACTGTGATTATGAATTTTGTTCAGAGTTAGGGATATCCTAGGATGGAGAAGAGGAATGAGGAGCAAGCTAGATGGTAAGAAGTGGGTTTCAACATGGGTAGGGTAATAAGTGATTTATTATCCTTTTAGTAAATGAACAATTTATGAACAATAAACCATTTTATTTATTTATTTATTTTTTGTTTTGTTTTTTTTTTATTTTTTAATATATGAAATTTACTGTCAAATTGGTTTCCATACAACACCCAGTGCTCATCCCAAAAGGTGCCCTCCTCAATACCCATCACCCACCCTGCCTTCCCTCCCACCCTGCCCTCCCTCCCACCCCCCATCAACCCTCAGTTTGTTCTCAGTTTTTAACAGTCTCTAATGCTTTGGCTCTCTCCCACTCTAACCTCTTTTTTTTTTTTCCTTCCCCTCCCCCATGGGTTTCTGTTATGTTTCTCAGGATCCACATAAGAGTGAAACCATATGGTATCTGTCTTTCTCTGTATGGTTTATTTCACTTAGCATCACACTCTCCAGTTCCATCCATGTTGCTACAAAAGGCCATATTTCATTTTTTCTCATTGCCACGTAGTATTCCATTGTGTATATAAACCACAATTTCTTTATCCATTCATCAGTTGATGGACATTTAGGCTCTTTCCATAATTTGGCTATTGTTGAGAGTGCCGCTATAAACATTGGGGTACAGGTGCCCCTATGCATCAGTACTCCTGTATCCCTGGGGTAAATTCCTAGCAGTGCTATTGCTGGGTCATAGGGTAGGTCTATTTTTAATTTTCTGAGGAACCCCCACACTGCTTTCCAGAGCGGCTGCACAAGTTTGCATTCCCACCAACAGTGCAAGAGGGTTCCCGTTTCTCCACATCCTCTCCAGCATCTATAGTCTCCTGATTTCTTCATTTTGGCCACTCTGACTGGCGTGAGGTGGTATCTGAGTGTGGTTTTGATTTGTATTTCCCTGATAAGGAGCGACGTTGAACATCTTTTCATGTGCCTGTTGGCCATCCGGATGTCTTCTTTAGAGAAGTGTCTATTCATGTTTTCTGCCCATTTCTTCACTGGGTTATTTGTTTTTCGGGTGTGGAGTTTGATGAGCTCTTTATAGATTTTGGATACTAGCCCTTTGTCCGATGTGTCATTTGCAAATATCTTTTCCCATTCCGTTGGTTGCCTTTTAGTTTTGTTGGTTGTTTCCTTTGCTGTGCAGAAGCTTTTTATCTTCATAAGGTCCCAGTAATTCACTTTTGCTTTTAATTCCCTTGCCTTTGGGGATGTGCCGAGTAAGAGATTGCTACGGCTGAGGTCAGAGAGGTCTTTTCCTGCTTTCTCCTCTAAGGTTTTGATGGTTTCCTGTCTCACATTCAGGTCCTTTATCCATTTTGAGTTTATTTTTGTGAATGGTGTGAGAAAGTGGTCTAGTTTCAACCTTCTGCATGTTGCTGTCCAGTTCTCCCAGCACCATTTGTTAAAGAGACTGTCTTTTTTCCATTGGATGTTCTTTCCTGCTTTGTCAAAGATGAGTTGGCCATACGTTTGTGGGTCTAGTTCTGGGGTTTCTATTCTATTCCATTGGTCTATGTGTCTGTTTTTGTGCCAATACCATGCTGTCTTGATGATGACAGCTTTGTAGTAGAGGCTAAAGTCTGGGATTGTGATGCCTCCTGCTTTGGTCTTCTTCTTCAAAATGACTTTGGGTATTCGGGGCCTTTTGTGGTTCCATATGAATTTTAGGATTGCTTGTTCTAGTTTCGAGAAGAATGCTGGTGCAATTTTGATTGGGATTGCATTGAATGTGTAGATAGTTTTGGGTAGTATTGACATTTTGACAATATTTATTCTTCCAATCCATGAGCAGGGAATGTCTTTCCATTTCTTTATATCTTCTTCAATTACCTGCATAAGCTTTCTATAGTTTTCAGCATACAGATCTTTTACATCTTTGGTTAGATTTATTCCTAGGTATTTTATGCTTCTTGGTGCAATTGTGAATGGGATCAGTTTCTTCATTTGTCTTTCTGTTGCTTCATTGTTAGTGTATAAGAATGCAACTGATTTCTGCACATTGATTTTGTATCCTGCAACTTTGCTGAATTCATGTATCAGTTCTAGCAGACTTTTGGTGGAGTCTATCGGATTTTCCATGTATAATATCATGTCATCTGCAAAAAGCGAAAGCTTGACTTCATCTTTGCCAATTTTGATGCCTTTGATTTCCTTTTGTTGTCTGATTGCTGATGCTAGAACTTCCAGCACTATATTAAACAGCAGCGGTGACAGTGGGCATCCCTGTCGTGTTCCTGATCTCAGGGAAAAAGCTCTCAGTTTTTCCCCGTTGAGGATGATGTTAGCTGTGGGCTTTTCATAAATGGCCTTTATGATCTTTAAGTATGTTCCTTCTATCCCGACTTTCTCAAGGGTTTTTATTAAGAAAGGGTGCTGGATTTTGTCAAAGGCCTTTTCTGCATCGATTGACAGGATCATATGGTTCTTCTCTTTTTTTTTGTTAATGTGATGTATCACGTTGATCGATTTGCGAATGTTGAACCAGCCCTGCATCCCAGGAATGAATCCCACTTGATCATGGTGAATAATTCTTTTTATATGCCGTTGAATTCGATTTGCTAGTATCTTATTAAGAATTTTTGCATCCATATTCATCAGGGATATTGGCCTGTAGTTCTCTTTTTTTATTGGGTCTCTGTCTGGTTTAGGAATCAAAGTAATACTGGCTTCATAGAATGAGTCTGGAAGTTTTCCTTCCCTTTCTATTTCTTGGAATAGCTTGAGAAGGATAGGTATTATCTCTGCTTTAAACGTCTGGTAGAACTGCCCTGGGAAGCCATCTGGTCCTGGACTCTTATTTGTTGGGAGATTTTTGATAACCGATTCAATTTCTTCGCTGGTTATGGGTCTGTTCAAGCTTTCTATTTCCTCCTGATTGAGTTTTGGAAGAGTGTGGGTGTTTAGAAATTTGTCCATTTCTTCCAGGTTGTCCAATTTGCTGGCATATAGTTTTTCATAGTATTCCCTGATAATTGTTTGTATCTCTGAGGGATTGGTTGTAATCATTCCATTTTCATTCATGATTTTATCTATTTGGGTCATCTCCCTTTTCTTTTTGAGAAGCCTGGCTAGAAGTTTGTCAATTTTGTTTATTTTTTCAAAAAACCAACTCTTGGTTTCGTTGATCTGCTCTACAGTTTTTTTAGATTCTATATTGTTTATTTCTGCTCTGATCTTTATTATTTATCTTCTTCTGCTGGGTTTAGGCTGCCTTTGCTGTTCTGCTTCTATTTCCTTTAGGTGTGCTGTTAGATTTTGTATTTGGGATTTTTCTTGTTTCTTGAGATAGGCCTGGATTGCAATGTATTTTCCTCTCAGGACTGCCTTCGCTGCATCCCAAAGCGTTTGGATTGTTGTATTTTCATTTTCGTTTGTTTCCATGTATGTTTTAATTTCTTCTCTAATTGCCTGGTTGACCCACTCATTCGTTAGTAGGGTGTTCTTTAACCTCCATGCTTTTGGAGGTTTTCCAGACTTTTTCCTGTGGTTGATTTCAAGCTTCATAGCATTGTGGTCTGAAAGTATGCATGGTATAATTTCAATTCTTGTAAACTTATGAAGGGCTGTTTTGTGACCCAGTATATGATCTATCTTGGAGAATGTTCCATGTGCACTTGAGAAGAAAGTATATTCTGTTGCTTTGGGATGCAGAGTTCTAAATATATCTGTCAAGTCCATCTGATCCAATGTATCATTCAGGGCCCTTGTTTCTTTACTGACTGTGTGTCTAGATGATCTATCCATTTCTGTAAGTGGGGTGTTAAAGTCCCCTGCAATGACCACATTCTTATCAATAAGGTTGCTTATGTTTATGAGTAATTGTTTTATATATCTGGGGGCTCGGGTATTTGGCGCATAGACATTTATAATAGTTAGCTCTTCCTGGTGGATAGACCCTGTGATTATTATATAATGCCCTTCTTCATCTCTTGTTACAGCCTTTAATTTAAAGTCTAGTTTGTCTGATATAAGTATGGCTACTCCAGCTTTCTTTTGGCTTCCAGGAGCATGATAAATAGTTCTCCATCCCCTCACTCTCAATCTAAAGGTGTCCTCAGATCTAAAATGAGTCTCTTGTAGACAGCAAATAGATGGGTCTTGTTTTTTTATCCATTCTGATACCCTATGTCTTTTAGTTGGCACATTTAATCCATTTACATTCAGTGTTATTATAGAAAGATATGGGTTTAGAGTCATTGTGATGTCTGTATGTTTTATGCTTGTAGTGATGTCTCTGGTACTTTGTCTCACAGGATCCCCCTTAGGATCTCTTGTAGGGCTGGTTTCGTGGTGACAAATTCCTTCAGTTTTTGTTTGTTTGGGAAGACCTTTATCTCTCCTTCTATTCTAAATGACAGACTTGCTGGATAAAGGATTCTCGGCTGCATATTTTTTCTGTTTAGCACACTGAAGATATCGTGCCAAGCCTTTCTGGCCTGCCAAGTTTCAAAGGAGAGATCAGTCACGAGTCTTATAGGTCTCCCTTTATATGTGAGGGCACGTTTATCCCTTGCTGCTTTCAGAATTTTCTCTTTATCCTTGTATTTTGCCAGTTTCACTATGATATGTCGTGCAGAAGATCGATTCAAGTTACGTCTGAAGGGAGTTCTCTGTGCCTCTTGGATTTCAATGCCTTTTTCCTTCCCCAGTTCAGGGAAGTTCTCAGCTATAATTTGTTCAAGTACCCCTTCAGCACCCTTCCCTCTCTCTTCCTCCTCTGGGATACCAATTATGCGTATATTATTTTTTTTTAGTGTATCACTTAGTTCTCTAATTTTCCCCTCAATCTCCTGGATTTTTTTATCTCTCTTTCTTTCAGCTTCCTCTTTCTCCATAACTTTATCTTCTAGTTCACCTATTCTCTCCTCTGCCTCTTCAAGCCGAGCCATCGTGGATTCCATTTTGTTTTGCAATTCGTTTAAAGCGTTTTTCAACTCCTCGTGACTGTTCCTTAGTCCCTCGATCTTTGTGGCAAGAGATTCTCTGCTGTCCTGTATACTGTTTTCAAGCCCAGCGATTAATTTTATGACTATTATTCTAAATTCACTTTCTGTTATATTATTTAAATCCTTTTTGATCAGTTCAGTAGCTGTTGTTATTTCCTGGAGATTCTTCTGAGGGGAATTCTTCCGTTTGGTCATTTTGGAGAGTCCCTGGCGTGGTGAGGACCTGCAGTGCACTTCCCCTGTGCTGTGGTGTATAACTGGAGTTAGTGGGCGGGGCCGCAGTCCGACCCGATGTCTGCCCCCAGCCCACTGCTGGGGCCACAGTCAGACTGGTGTGTGCCTTCTCTTCCCCTCTCCTAGGGGCGGGATTCACTGTGGGGTGGCGTGGCCCGTTTGGGCTACTTGCACACTGCCAGGCTTGTGTTGCTGGGGATCTGGCGTATTAGCTGGGGTGAGTAGGCAAGGTGCACGGGGGCTGGAGGGGCAGGCTTAGCTCGCTTCTCCTTAGGTGATCCACTTCAGGAGGAGCCCTGTGGCAGCGGGAGGGAGTCAGATCCGCTGCCGGAGGTTTGGCTCCACAGAAGCACAGAGTTGGGTGTTTGCGCGGAGCGAGCAAGTTCCTTGGCAGGAACTGGTTCCCTTTGGGATTTTGGCTGGGGGATGGGCGGGGGAGATGGCGCTGGCGCCTTTGTTCCCCGCCAAGCTGAGCTCTGCCATCCGGGGGCTCAGCAGCTCTCCCTCCCTTTGTCCTCCAGCCTTCCCGCTTTCTGAGCAGAGCTGTTAACTTATGACCTCCCAGACGCTAAGTCGCGCTTGCTGTGGGAACACAGTCCGTCCGGCCCCTCGGCTTTTGCCAGCCAGACTCGGGGGCTCCGCTTGGCCGGCGAGCCGCCCCTCCGCCCCGGCTCCCTCCCGCCAGTCCGTGGAGCGCGCACCGCCTCGCCGCCCTTCCTACCCTCTTCCCTGGGCCTCTAGTCTGCGCTTGACTCCGGAGACTCCCTTCTGCTAATCCTCTGGCGGTTTTCTGGGTTCTTTAGGCAGGTGTAGGTGGAATCTAAGTGATCGGCAGGACGCGCTGTGAGCCCCGCGTCCTCCTACGCCGCCATCTTCCGGAACCTCCCAGATGAGGAATTTTAGATACAGAGAGGTTAAATATTTGCCCAAACTCAAAAATGGCTGTGTCTTTGTCTGAATGAAGCCAGAATAAAGAACCTAGGAAACCTGGCTCCAGAGCCTATGCTGGAGTGTGTGATGGTTCATTTTATGTGTCAACTTGGTTAGGCCATGGTACCAAGATACTCGGTCAACAGCTAGTCTGGATGTTGCTGAGAAGGTACTTTTAAGATGACATTAACATTTAAATCAGTAGACTGTCCTCCAACAGATTATTCTCCATAATGTGGGTGGATCTCATCCAACGATCCAATCAGTTGAAGGTCTTAAGAGAAAAAGACCCATCTCTCCTGAGGAAGCAAAAATTCTGCCAGCAGATTTTGGACTTCCCAGCCTCTATAACTGTATGAGCCAATTAATTAAAATCAATCAATCAATCAATCAATCAATCTCCTCCCTGCCTCCCATGTCTGTCTCTTGTGTCTGGAGAACTCTGACTACTACAGAATGAAAACTTACTTTGATAACCCACAAAATTCAATAAAATTCAATTCTATACAGTACAAGAATTTTGTTAAAGCAGAAAAATCAAAGCTATGGATGACTTTGGGAACACAATAGCCTTGTACTTTCCCATGTTAGGAAATGTAAAGAAATCCTAAGGAGAACATACCTGCCATAAAACATGAAATGGAAGTTTAAGCTAATGTTATTTCTATTTTAATAGGGCAGAGTAATGACATCTAACATCTAATTACACCCAAAGCTGTCACCACCTATAACCCCTTTTTTCTTAATCCAAATTTCTTTTTTATTCATATGTATAAGCCTGTCTTCTGAAGTTGCACTTAATAAAAAATATTCATGTAATTAAAAGTCCAAGTTATTAAGATTTGTACTAATGTTGCCCTTGATATGTATAGAAAAGATTATAAGAAAAAAATCTATGTACAGATATATATATATAATAAATATACATATTTATACATATATACATATTTATATATTTATACATATACATATATTACATATATATTATATATATATAGTTGTATTCATCTAGATGTATATGATCAGCTGCAAGGATTACTTGAAAGTCATCCCTTTGAATAACCTCTTTCTGTTACTATTTTATCCTTGTTAACAAATATTACATTTTTTTCCTTGTCATGTCATGGATATCCTTTACCAGGCACACAGCACATTTTCACAAAGTACTTCTTCAAGTCTGACCCTCATCCCTCATCCCCTTATCTAGGAAGAAGCTGTGGTCTTATTGGGGAAAGGAGATCACATGGAAACAAATATTCATGGTAACATGTGATAAAAGTTACAAAAACAATGGAAAAAATCCATGAAAGGCAAAGAAGGTAGTAGCAAGAAGATTTTTTTTTATTTAAAAAAAATTTTTTTTACATTTATTTATTTTTGAGAGACAGCGTGAGCAAGGGAGGGGCAGAGAGAGAGAAAGTGAGACACATAATCAGAAGCAGGCTCCAGGCTCTGAGCTGTCAGCACAGAGCCCGATGCGGGGCTTTAACCCATGAACCATGAGATCATGACTGAGCTGAAGTCAGAAGCTCAACTGACTGAGCCACCCAGGTGCCCCAAGATTTTATAGAAAAAAATGACCCTGTAAACTGCGTTTTGAAAGATGAGCAGCTGTTTTCTAGGTAAAGAAGGAGGGCAAAATGATGGTGGAGGCAGGAATGGGGAGATCATCTTCATTCAAGGAACATTTATGAGTTCAAAATAATAGGACTGGGCAGATTTGGGATGTAGATTGTGAGCAAAAGGGAAGAGTTTAGAATGAAATCCACAGAGAAATATATATTTTTTGTGAGATGTTGATTTTATTTTTTAATTTTTTTTATTAAAAAAATTTTTTTAAAACGTTTATTATTGAGAGACGGAGAGAAACAGAGCATAAGCAGGGGAAGGGCTGAGAGATGGAGAGACACAGAATCTGAAGCAGGCTCCAGGCCTTGAGCTGTCAGCACAGAGCTCACCATGGGGCTTGAACTCACAAACCATGAGATCATGACCTGAGCCGAAGCCAGATGCTTAACCAACTGAGCCACCCAGGTGCCCCAGTCAAGTGTTGATTTTAAATACAGGTAACCTTATGTACTTAGGTCAATAGAGAGACCATGTATTTAAGGAGGGGCTTAATTTGGCTATTTCAAGGTCCTTCCAGTTCTAAAATTCCACACCTCTGTAGAACTAAAATCTAATGAAATGAATGAAGTTAAATATTTGAGATGGGCTGGAAAAAATACATGAAAAGAGACAATTTGTTTTCCTTGGCATTAATATTGAAAATCTCCTGACCAAAGGGAAATTCTGGAGGTGGGAAAAAGTTGTATCAATGGTTTCAGTTAAATTAGGAGGAAAGAACACAAGCATTTATTACAGCTTCCTTTCAAAATGACCATAACCAAATAAAAAAATAAACCCCACAAAGACAAAGACAGCAGCAAAGGGAAGGATGGTAGAAGGGAGATATCAACAAAGTTTTGGGGATGAGAACCAGATCGGCCAGTGGTACAAGCCAAGTAAAGAAAGCAGAAATTGAAGCTCACAGAGTGAACAGTGAACAAGAAAGAAGCCAGTTTGTGTCCATAGAACTCTGGAAATGTTCAGAAAAACAGTCACTGGAAATCTCTGAAGGCTGGATTGAACAGTAGGGTTGAAAACAGGATTGCTAAAAAGTCTGTAGAAGGAATTGTTGGAACCCTAAATACACTTTTCTGTTCTTGGTAGTGGGGATTTGTATTTTCCTAATAAGATGAAAGGTAGAGGTTTAATTTCATGAGAAACTGACCCAGACAAGCTCTGACCTGAGGATCTCTAAGTACCTGGGGACAAGGGTGAGTCATCTAGAAAGCCAGAGGAATATGTAAGATGTATATAAAAACATCAGTCCTTCTTCTCATCAGCTTCCAGAATGTTGGCATCTAGACTGACTGACCATGTTTCTGCTCCCATCACAACCCCTCAACTTTTGACTTACATGTGCCCACGCAGATTAGAGGACTTCTCTCCAGAGTAACCAATTGGTACAGGGGAAAAGATGTGCAGATAGTGAAAACTATGGAAGTCCCTTGAAGAAGATTGCTCACCATCTCAGCATCCTTCAATGAAGGTCCACCAGACATTTGCTAAGTTGTCAGTGTTTCACTCTTAAATATGAACAGGAAGGAACAACTGTCAAACTTTTGAAGAAAACAAGCCACATGAACACCACAAGCTAAAATGTTTACAATAAAGTAAGAAAGGTAGAATACTGAGACAATGTAGGAAACAGAAAAACAAAACAAAACAAAAAATAAATTAATTAATACACTTATAAACTTGAGAAGGTACTTTATTCAAGAAATAAGAAAAAGATATTATTAAAAAGGAACTTTCAAAAAAACCTGCACATAGTGAATCACATGAAAAAATAGAAATCACCCTTAATATAAAGCCGATTTTGGCAAAAGGACAGAAATCGGAAAGCAAATGTTAAGACAATGGTAAGATCCAATATCTGTTTCATAAATGACCCAGAAGGAGTGACAGAAGAAGATGGAAATAAATATTCATATTCAGAAATATATGACTCATATGGGTCGTTTGTTGAAAAAGGTTTTCAAGTGGTGTTTATTAAAATAAAAGATGAGGTGAATGGATTAGTAAAATCCAGTATATACAAACAATAGAATATTATTCAATCTTAAAAAAGGAAGGAAATACTGTCATATGCTGCAAATGCATGAAATGTGAAGATGTTATGATAAGTGAAATAAGCCAGTCACAAAAGGATAAAAACTGTGTGACTCTAGCTAATATGATATACCTAGATTAGTCAAATTCATAAAAACAAAGTAGAATGGTGGTTTCCAGGCACTGCCAGTAAGGGGAATGGGAAGTTATTGTTTAATGAATATGGAGTTTTAGTTTGGGAAGAAGAAAAAGTTCTGAAGATGGATGGTGGTGATGGTTGCACAACAACACGAATATACTTACTGCCATTGAAGTGTACACATAAAAAATAGTTAAAATAGTAAATTTTATTTTGCTATGCTATCATAATCAATCAATAATCTATGAAAGAAAAAAAAATATGTGTTATAGGAAAATAATAGTGAGCAACAAATCCAGTAAAGTTGCTACTTAAATTCAAATAACTACTAATTATGAGACTATAAGAGCTTATTGCTACTCTTAAAGAATTTTAAAATGGAAGAGAAATATTTTTTTTAAAGTCTTAACTTTCTTTTGAATTAAAAAAGACTATTAGATCCAAAATCATGGATTCAACAGAAATTCTCCTTTTGCTGAAAGTGGGATATGGAAAAAGCAGGTGGTAGAAATGCCCCAGTGTTGGTAATGGAAAAAGCAGCAGATCAAGAGGATTATTGAGGCTTGGTGAGATCATTGTTGAAGGACCAACCACAGTTCAATTTTACAGAGTTTTGCAAAAAGCTAAAAAGTTGGTCTAATTTTGGCGTCTGACTACCTGATTTGGAGGAATCATTGGATAAAAAGGGAGCAAGGGACAGATCCAGTGGTAATGAAAGAGTAGAATAAAGATATGAAAGGTTGTGGTCAGAGAGGGACATTTCAGATTTTCAGACACATGACACAAAGCAATTATTTTTCGATAATGGAGTCCAAAGTGTTGGTATCCGAAATAGAAAAGGTTTAGTTGTGTTGGAGTTGAGGAAATTAAGGAACCATGAGGAGAAGATGGTAGAAAATGTCACCAACCTTGTCTGTGATGCCACTGATGTGGATAGAAATGTAGAGGCAAGGAGGACTTGCTGAACCAGAGCCCGGAGTCTCAGAAGGCAATTACAACATGTTGGCGGATGCAGTACCTATGGATAAGGTAAGGGAGGGAAGTGGAGATCAAGGACAACATGCATGGGTGTGGGAGAAGTGGCTTTCATTCATCTAGTTTTGTGGAAAGTGCTGAGAATAGAGTATTTCAATGTCACAATTAATTTGGTAGTATCTGGAATCATAAATGCCTATTTCAAAACTGTACACGTAGTACACTAATGTATTTTGTCAAACCATGTGAAATGCCAATACTGTATGGTGATCATAATAGAGCTTTCAAGGACTCCTCAACTTTCTGGTCATCAGAGAAACAAAAAAGGTTTTAGGAATAGTTTACATATTTTTATTATGTCATTTTAGGTAACTGATGAACTCAATTTTTTTAAAATGCAATATGGAAAACATCTTTTTCATATAAGATCATGGCTATGCACAGCGAATAGGATTCAAACAATTAAGACTTTTAACTTGTTTTAGTTCTGTAACCCTGTTAGGTATTCAAATGTAGTCTCAAAAAAAGTTTTAGGAAATTCTGAAAATAGGTTCTTCAGGTGTTCTGTTTCTAGACCCAAATGGAAATATTAGGAAACCAATGTAATGTGAAATATTCCATCTTTTGGTTGTATTCACTTACTGTGATCAGATTCAAGTAACATTTATTAAGTACCTGAACATTTTCTAGTTACCAGCCCACATGCTAGGTTCATTCATTATTACTCATACATTATTTTATTTATTTAATGGTAACTTCTCATGTAACTTTACACTATAGTGAGGTACTATGTTCTCATTCTACAGATAGGGAAACAGGTTCAGAAAAGATAAGTGATTTGGTCACATGGAGCAGATAAAGAGCAGAACTAGGAATAAAACCCAGGTCTCTTGACTGTAAATCTGTATTCTTTTTGGTGGTCTATGATCATTACATTTAAACTTCTAAAAGAAAATTAAAAACAACATGTGGGGTAAGATATCTGTGAAAAGAGTGATGAAGTATTTATTATTTAAGTTCATACATTTCTATCTTCTATTATGTAGAAATTAAACTATACTTATGCATGATATTATACATGTCATAGTGTTGAATGAGGGGCCCTGTCATTGAGAGAAGTGGTAAGAAAATTGTCAGAATATCCCAGATTATGGAAGTATGGAAGAGAGGGTGGCACAAGGGAATGGCATGAGCATAGAAGAACAGTATAATGTAAGCAGTATTTTGACCTGAACTCTGTGACCTGTAAGTTTGGAAATATGAAGTGTGTGTGTTTGTGTGTGTGTGTGTGTGTGTGTGTGTGTGTGTGCATATGTGTATGTGTGTATGTGTGCATGCATGCATATGTTTATTTTCTATGAATTTTAACATGTATTGATCTGAAATACCTTATATATTTCCTTATTAAAAATTTGAACTTATGTAAAACTAATAAAATAGACCGTGATCATCTTACTGAAAGATTATTTAGTTTACATAAGTACCACCACAATTTAAATATTATGTGATTCATATTTGACTTTTAGAAATACATCTGTTATGTAAAGCAACTTGCACATATCATTCAGAAACTCCAGGTCTATAAAAAATGTTAAAATATTAAAAAAAATAAAAATTAAAAAAAATAAAATAATTTAAAAAATATGAATATAAACTCCAGGTCTATACAAATTTCTGGATAGCACAGTGTTTCTTATTTATCTTAATACTGAGATTCTTGATATTTTATGGGTCATGACCCCTTTAAGAATTTGATGAAAACTATGAAGCTGCTTTGGAGAAAAACAGATACATGCATACATGCCAACAATCCTGGATTCCATGATAGGGATTGTGAACTTATTGGCATCAACCCCTGGACTCCTAGGGTTAAGAACCACCTAGTAGCTTTCACAGATAGATCTTTATGCTCCTCAACCCGTAAATATGGGAGATAAGGTATGCCACGGTTCAACCTCATCTCCTAATTCACTGCAATTCTAGTCCCATCCAAACCTCTCACTGGCTGAAGGTAAGGGGAGGCACATAATCCTGTGCAGAAATAGCCAATAAGTCCTTAAAATGAAGTTATTTTGACTCATCTACTCTGGCTTGGAATTTTTTTAATTAGACACAAGCAATAAAACTTCAATTTTTTTTTTTTTTTACAGTTTCTAGAATTTATTTTTATTTATTTATTTTTTATTATTTTTTTAATATATGAAATTTATTGTCAAATTGGTTTCCATACAACACCCAGTGCTCATCCCAAAAGGTGCCCTCCTCAATACCGATCACCCACCCTCCCCTCCCTCCCACCCCCCATCAACCCTCAGTTTGTTCTCAGTTTTTAACAGTCTCTTATGCTTTGGCTCTCTCCCACTCTAACCTCTTTTTTTTTTTTTTTCCTTCCCCTCCTCCATGGGTTTCTGTTAAGTTTCTCAGGATCCACATAAGAGTGAAACCATATGGTATCTTTCTCTGTATGGCTTATTTCACTTAGCATCACACTCTCCAGTTCCATCCACGTTGCTACAAAAGGCCATATTTCATTCTTTCTCCTTGCCACGTAGTATTCCATTCTGTATATAAACCACAATTTCTTTATCCATTCATCAGTTGATGGACATTTAGGCTCTTTCCATAATTTGGCTATTGTTGAGAGTGCTGCTATAAACATTGGGGTACAAGTGCCCCTATGCATCAGTACTCCTGTATCCCTGGGGTAAATTCCTAGCAGTGCTATTGCTGGGTCATAGGGTAGGACTATTTTTAATTTTCTGAAGAACCTCCACACTGCTTTCCAGAGTGGCTGCACAAGTTTGCATTCCCACCAACAGTGCAAGAGGGTTCCCGTTTCTCCACATCCTCTCCAGCATCTATAGACTCCTGATTTGTTCATTTTGGCCACTCTGACTGGCGTGAGGTGATATCTGAGTGTGGTTTTGATTTGTATTTCCCTGATAAGGAGCGACGTTGAACATCTTTTCATGTGCCTGTTGGCCATCCGGATGTCTTCTTTAGAGAAGTGTCTATTCATGTTTTCTGCCCATTTCTTCACTGGGTTATTTGTTTTTCGGGTGTGGAGTTTGGTGAGCTCTTTATAGATTTTGGATACTAGCCCTTTGTCCGATATGTCATTTGCAAATATCTTTTCCCATTCCGTTGGTTGCCTTTTAGTTTTGTTGGTTGTTTCCTTTGCTGTGCAGAAGCTTTTTATCTTCATAAGGTCCCAGTAATTCACTTTTGCTTTTAATTCCCTTACCTTTGGGGATGTGTCGAGTAAGAGATTGCTACGGCTGAGGTCAGAGAGGTCTTTTCCTGCTTTCTCCTCTAAGGTTTTGATGGTTTCCTGTCTCACATTCAGGTCCTTTATCCATTTTGAGTTTATTTTTGTGAATGGTGTGAGAAAGTGGTCTAGTTTCAACCTTCTGCATGTTGCTGTCCAGTTCTCCCAACACCATTTGTTAAAGAGACTGTCTTTTTTCCATTGGATGTTCTTTCCTGCTTTGTCAAAGATGAGTTGGCCATACGTTTGTGGGTCTAGTTCTGGGGTTTCTATTCTATTCCATTGGTCTATGTGTCTGTTTTTGTGCCAATACCATGCTGTCTTGATGATGACAGCTTTGTAGTAGAGGCTAAAGTCTGGGATTGTGATGCCTCCTGCTTTGGTCTTCTTCTTCAAAATGACTTTGGGTATTCGGGGCCTTTTGTGGTTCCATATGAATTTTAGGATTGCTTGTTCTAGTTTCGAGAAGAATGCTGGTGCAATTTTGATTGGGATTGCATTGAATGTGTAGATAGCTTTGGGTAGTATTGACATTTTGACAATATTTATTCTTCCAATCCATGAGCAGGGAATGTTTTTCCATTTCTTTAAATCTTCTTCAATTACCTTCATAAGCTTTCTATAGTTTTCAGCATATAGATCTTTTACATCTTTGGTTAGATTTATTCCTAGGTATTTTATGCTTCTTGGTGCAATTGTCAATGGGATCAGTTTCTTTATTTGTCTTTCTGTTGCTTCATTGTTAGTGTATAAGAATGCAACTGATTTCTGCACATTGATTTTGTATCCTGCAACTTTGCTGAATTCATGTATCAGTTCTAGCAGACTTTTGGTGGAGTCTATCGGATTTTCCATGTATAATATCATGTCATCTGCAAAAAGCGAAAGCTTGACTTCATCTTTGCCAATTTTGATGCCTTTGATTTCCTTTTGTTGTCTGATTGCTGATGCTAGAACTTCCAGCACTATGTTAAACAACAGCGGTGAGAGTGGACATCCCTGTCATGTTCCTGATCTCAGGGAAAAAGCTCTCAGTTTTTCCCCGTTGAGGATGATGTTAGCTGTGGGCTTTTCATAAATGGCTTTTATGATGTTTAAGTATGTTCCTTCTATCCCAACACTCTCAAGGGTTTTTATTAAGAAAGGGTGCTGGATTTTGTCAAAGGCCTTTTCTGCATCGATTGACAGGATCATATGGTTCTTCTCTTTTTTTTTGTTAATGTGATGTATCACGTTGATCGATTTGCGAATGTTGAACCAGCCCTGCATCCCAGGAATGAATCCCACTTGATCATGGTGAATAATTCTTTTTATATGCCGTTGAATTCGATTTGCTAGTATCTTATTGAGAATTTTTGCATCCATATTCATCAGGGATATTGGCCTGTAGTTCTCTTTTTTTACTGGGTCTCTGTCTGGTTTAGGAATCAAAGTAATACTGGCTTCATAGAATGAGTCTGGAAGTTTTCCTTCCCTTTCTATTTCTTGGAATAGCTTGAGAAGGATAGGTATTATCTCTGCTTTAAACGTCTGGTAGAACTCCCCTGGGAAGCCATCTGGTCCTGGACTCTTATTTGTTGGGAGATTTTTGATAACCGATTCAATTTCTTTGCTGGTTATGGGTCTGTTCAAGCTTTCTATTTCCTCCTGATTGAGTTTTGGAAGAGTGTGGGTGTTTAGGAATTTGTCCATTTCTTCCAGGTTGTCCAATTTGCTGGCATATAATTTTTCATAGTATTCCCTGATAATTGCTTGTATCTCTGAGGGATTGGTTGTAATCATTCCATTTTCATTCATGATTTTATCTATTTGGGTCATCTCCCTTTTCTTTTTGAGAAGCCTGGCTAGAGGTTTGTCAATTTTGTTTATTTTTTCAAAAAACCAACTCTGGTTTCGTTGATCTGCTCTACAGTTTTTTTAGATTCTATATTGTTTATTTCTGCTCTGATCTTTATTATTTCTCTTCTTCTGCTGGGTTTAGGCTGCCTTTGCTGGTCTGCTTCTATTTCCTTTAGGTGTGCTGTTAGATTTTGTATTTGGGATTTTTCTTGTTTCTTGAGATAGGCCTGGATTGCAATGTATTTTCCTCTCAGGACTGCCTTCGCTGCGTCCCAAAGCATTTGGATTGTTGTATTTTCATTTTCATTTCTTTCCATATATTTTTTAATTTCTTCTCTAATTGCCTGGTTGACCCACTCATTCGTTAGTAAGGTGTTCTTTAACCTGCATGCTTTTGGAGGTTTTCCAGACTTTTTCCTGTGGTTGATTTCAAGCTTCATAGCATTGTGGTCTGAAAGTATGCATGGTATAGTTTCAATTCTTGTAAACTTATGAAGGGCTGTTTTGTGACCCAGTATATGATCTATCTTGGAGAATGTTCCATGTGCACTCAAGAAGAAAGTATATTCTGTTGCTTTGGGATGCAGAGTTCTAAATATATCTGTCAAGTCCATCTGATCCAATGTATCATTCAGGGCCCTTGTTTCTTTATTGACCGTGTGTCTAGATGATCTATCCATTTCTGTAAGTGGGGTGTTAAAGTCCCCTGCAATGACCACATTCTTATCAATAAGGTTGCTTATGTTTATGAGTAATTGTTTTACATATTTGGGGGCTCTGGTATTCGGCGCATAGACATTTATAATTGTTAGCTCTTCCTGATGGATAGACCCTGTAATTATTATATAATGCCCTTCTTCATCTCTTGTTACAGCCTTTAATTTAAAGTCTAGTTTGTCTGATATAAGTATGGCTACTCCAGCTTTCTTTTGGCTTCCAGGAGCATGATAAATAGTTCTCCATCCCCTCACTCTCAATCTAAAGGTGTCCTCAGATCTAAAATGAGTCTCTTGCAGACAGCAAATAGATGGGTCTTGTTTTTTATCCATTCTGGTACCCTATGTCTTTTGGTTGGCGCATTTAATCCATTTACATTCAGTGTTATTATAGAAAGATACGGGTTTAGAGTCATTGTGATGTCTGTATGTTTTATGCTTATAGTGATGTCTCTGGTACTTTGTCTTACAGGATCCCCCTTAGGATCTCTTGTAGGGCTGTTTTAGTGGTGACAAATTCCTTCAGTTTTGTTTGTTTGGGAAGACCTTTATCTCTCCTTCTATTCTAAGTGACAGACTTGCTGGATAAAGGCTTCTCGGCTGCATATTTTTTCTGTTTAGCTCACTGAAGATATCGTGCCAATCCTTTCTGGCCTGCCAAGTTTCAAAAGAGAGATCAGTCACGAGTCTTATAGGTCTCCCTTTATATGTGAGGGCACGTTTATCCCTTGCTGCTTTCAGAATTTTCTCTTTATCCTTGTATTTTGCCAGTTTCACTATGATATGTCGTGCAGAAGATCGATTCAAGTTACGTCTGAAGGGAGTTCTCTGTGCCTCTTGGATTTCAATGCCTTTTTCCTTCCCCAGTTCAGGGAAGTTCTCAGCTATTATTTCTTCAAGTACCCCTTCAGCACCTTTCCCTCTCTCTTCCTCCTCTGGGATACGAATTATGCATATATTATTTCCTTTTAGTGTATCACTTAGTTCTCTAATTTTCCCCTCATACTCCTGGATTTTTTTATCTCTCTTTCTCTCAGCTTCCTCTTTTTCCATAACTTTATCTTCTAGTTCACCTATTCTCTCTTCTGCCTCTTCAATCCGAGCTGTCATCGTTTCCATTTTGTTTTGCATTTCGTTTAAAGCGCTTTTCAGCTCCTCGTGACTGTTCCTTAGTCCCTTGATCTCTGTAGCAAGAGATTCTCTGCTGTCCTCTATACTGTTTTCAAGCCCAGCGATTAATTTTATGACTATTATTCTAAATGCACTTTCTGTTATATTATTTAAATCCTTTTTGATCAGTTCATTAGCTGTTGTTATTTCCTGGAAATTCTTCTGAGGGGAATTCTTCCGTTTGGTCATTTTGGATAGTCCTTGGAGTGGTGAGGACCTACAGGGCACTTCCCCTGTGCTGTGGTGTATACCTGGAGTTGGCAGGTAGGCCACAGTCCGACCTGATGTCTGCCCCCAGCCCACCGCTGGGGCCATGGTCAGACTGGTGTGTGCCTTCTCTTCCCCTCTCCTAGGGGCGGGATTCACTGTGGGGTGGCGTGGCCCGTCTGGGCTACTTGCACACTGCCAGGCTTGTGGTGCTGGGGATGGGTCGGCAAGGTGCACGGGGGCAGGAGGGGCAGGCTTTGCTCGCTTCTCCTTAGGTGATCCACTTCAGGAGGGGCCCTGTGGCAGCGGGAGGGAGTCAGATCCGCTGCCGGAGGTTTGGCTCCACAGAAGCACAGCGTTGGGTGTTTGCGCGGAGCGAGCAAGTTCCTTGGCAAGAACTGGTTCTCTTTGGGATTTTGGCTGGGGGATGGGCGGGGGAGATGGCGCTGGTGAGCGCCTTTGTTCCCCGCCAAGCTGAGCTCTGCCATCCGGGGGCTCAGCAGCTCTCCCTCCCTTTGTCCTCCAGCCTTCCCGCTTTCTGAGCAGAGCTGTTAACTTATGACCTCCCAGACACTAAGTCGCGCTTGCTGTCGGAACACAGTCCGTCAGGCCCCTCCGCTTTTGCCAGCCAGACTCGGGGGCTCTGCTTGGCCGGCAGGCTGCCCCTCTGCCCCGGCCCCCTCCCGCCAGTCTGTGGAGCGCGCACCGCCGCGCTGCCCTTCCTACCCTCTTCCGTGGGCCTCTCGTCTGTGCTTGGCTCCGGAGACTCCGTTCTGCTAATCCTCTGGTGGTTTTCTGGGTTATTTAGGCAGGTGTAGGTGGAATCTAGGTTATCAGCAGGACACGCGGTGAGCCCAGCGTCCTCCTACACCATCTTCCCTCTGTCTCCTGGAGCACCTCAAATTTTTTTTTAAGTTGATTTATTTATTTTGACACAGAGTGAGAGAATGGGGAAGGGGCAGAAAGAGAGGGAAAGAGAGAATCCCAAGAGGTTCTGCACTGTCAGTGCAGAGCTGATGCCGGGCTCAAACTCAGGAACTGCAAGATCATGACCTGAGCTGAAATCAAGAGTCCAATGCCTAACCAGCTGAGTCACCCAGGTACTCCTCAAATTCTTTTTTTTTTTTTTTTTTAAAACAGACACACTTCTTTTTTTTTTTTTTTTTTTTTTTTAATTTTTTTTCAACGTTTTTTATTTATTTTTGGGACAGAGAGAGACAGAGCATGAACGGGGGAGGGGCAGAGAGAGAGGGAGACACAGAATCGGAAACAGGCTCCAGGCTCCAAGCCATCAGCCCAGAGCCTGACGCGGGGCTCGAACTCACGGACCGCGAGATCGTGACCTGGCTGAAGTCGGACGCTTAACCGACTGCGCCACCCAGGCGCCCCTCAAATTCTTTTTTAAATCACCAAATATTATAAAATAAGTGCTCCCACTCTGCCCCTGAGCCTCAGAGCATCATTGAGCCCCATTTTTTGGAGAATGTACCAGGATGGAGTAAAGTTCAGGTATGAGCTTAGGATGAAAAAAATTAAAGGGAGTCCTTAAAAATATTAATTATAATAAAAAACAGTGATTTTGCACTTTCACATGGCTGCCGTGTTTCAATTAAAATTAGGCATGAGAGGAATGGTGGTGGAGAAATGTCACTGCATCCATGTTGACAAGAATTTTCTCTAGCATCAGGGAGTTACAGAGTGTCCCTTTCAAATTTCGTCTTCAAGCTCAGGACTTGTCCTTGTACCAAGGAAAAACTTAATTTGTAAATAAATATACAATATCTGAGGTCATTTCCAGTTTGTGATGCAATGGATCAAATTAATGGACAGACTTTTTTTTGTAGTAGCGTATTAGTTTTTTGTAGCAGACATTGTTATTTTTCACTGATAGACTGTTTCCCTTTCCTTCTGGGAACAAGAAAGTATTACACACTCCCCCTAACCTTGGAAGTTAGCTCAGGCCATTTGATTTTCTTTGGCCAGTGAAATTTAACTGAAATGAAACTTAATACGCATGATTCTTCACCTCTCCCTCCATCTGCCTCATTGACCTGTGGAATTCCAGATGGTGGTACCTCCATCATCTGTGCTTCTTGTGTGAGGATGACATGCATCAAAGGCCACTGCCAACTTGCAATGGATGCATAGCAGGAGCAAGAACAAGACCTTGGTTGTTATAAGCTGCTGGAAGTTAGAGTTATTTGTTACGGCAGCATAACCTAGGCTGTTATGTTTGCCATTGGTATGTACTGAACTTATACGTTTATTTAAACAGTATAAATAAGTGAGATAGTGAATAGGTGAGACAGTGTATAGGGGGGAATGAATAGTGCCTTGCTTTTAATGGCTTGCCTGTTCCTCCATAAGAGCAACTTGGACATCTGTTCTGGGATTCTTGGCTATTCCAGAAAGCAAATATATGTGTGCAAACATATCCACAGCAATGATGCCTTAGAGAATTCACAATGGCTGAGTTGGCCCAGTGGCCCAGGCAAATAAACACCATTTGCTTTCTTTCCCCTTTCATTTTCTCTGAGAGCTGGAGACTATTTGAGTCATTCAGCTTCCTCCACTGGGACAATGGTGACAATGATCTTGTTGTTCTCTGGAGGCTCCATGTCACTGTCAAGTCACTTGAAACTGTAATATTCTGTGCAGGTCTGGTTGGGTCATGAAATCCCAGAACCACTTCCTCATGCGTTATCTTGAATCCCCCTCATTTTTTTCTATGAACAGAAGAATCTCTCAGGATCTTTTAAAATATATCCATCACAGGCTTGACTACAATGGGAAAGACATTAGGGAAGGTGCTTTCACCATTAGCAGGTACAAATAGAACAAATCTCAATGAGTGACAGCAACAGGTGGTGAAGAGCTCATTCTTAGAATCCAAAAATTCACCAGCATCACTTTCTAATTTGAGAGAAAATGATATATATGTAGACAGGCAAATGTTGTCATGAGAAAGACAAAGGATTTGGAATAAATGATCTTGTCTCAAAAACAGTATCTACCATTTACCCAGCATTGTGGCTATAAATATCTATTTAATCTAAGCCCAGATTCTTTATTAACACTGATGGGTGCAATGATACCTGTCTTTCACATTAACCGTGTAAGTGTATTTCACAAAATGAACTTTCATTCAATGCTTCTCATTTTTTTAAAATACATAGTCAATGAATATTTCCACATTCTGGGTATCCATACATCTCGTCCTCAAGGGTGACATTTTCTCTTAATGCCCAATCAGCAATAATCTAAGCCTCCATCCGATCTAATCCAAGAAGTCCAGTGTTTTTCTTGATTTTACTCCTGAGTTGTTGGAGTTTTTTTGGTTTTTTTTGTTTTTTTTTTGTTTTTTTTGGGTTTTTTTTTGAGAATCTCTGAGGATGTGTATACATTTCACAAATCTATCCTGGCTGTTTTTGTCACCTTAACCAGCTATCTGGCACTAGACTATTGCTCTGATCCTCTGCAAATCCCCCTTGCTCTTGTATAACTGTCCCCCCCAAGGTCCAGCTCTTCATCCCTACACTGCCATTTCCCAAATCTTGGCCCAGGACTATCCTTTTATTCCCTTAGCATGGCAAAGACTAAGCTCTGAGAATATTATCATAAAGGTTTAGGGACAATAGAAAATGATTTTAATGTGGTGGTGGGGTGGAGGAAGGGCTTACATGCTCATTAGTTTTCATAATCCCCAGGCCCAATCCTCCCCAAATGCTAGGCTTTCCAACTGGTCTGTGCAGAAAAATCACCTGGGATTTATGTAGTTCCCTGTTAAACCCAAACCTAGTGAATCAGAATCTCTGAGAGTGGGGGATGATAAAGGTATATTTTAATAAACTCTCTAAGAAGTATTTATAAAGTGGTTTCTCTATTGGAACACTGGAAATGAATTGTATGGGAACTTACACCCTAGTGCCATGTTGCAGAGTCCGGTTTGCATGTAACCAAAAAGAATGATTTGATTCTTTCTGACTTAGAGTCTGAGCTTCCAACTTCTCCAGGACTAGACTAAAGTAGCAAACAAACAAAATGAACAGTAACATCAGTGGCAGGAATAACAAAATTTCTAAAATCACCCTTTGGAGAAAACTATTATTTGCCTACCATCCCATTTCCCTTTTCTTCCTTCCTAATGGAACCCCATTTTGTTAAGCAACCAAGTGCTTAGTTTCTGATAATGAATTACGATTGGTCCAAGTCATTTTTTACTATCCTGCACCTCTTTCTTAGCCTATTTTTTACAGCTAGGGGTAGTAATATTACCAAATTCTGGACAATTGAGATGTAAAGGGAAATTTGTGGTGGAGGGTCTCTGAAAAAAACTTTTACTTTCCTATCTTGAATATAGATATGATAATTGAATAGCTGGATTTGTGGCAACCATCTTTTGACTATGAGAGAAGGAAAAGAAAATTACAGAAACATTGTCAGGTCGCTAGACCAAAGTCAGAATTTGCCGACTCCCAGTCTTATTTTGATGGGAGAAAAATGAACTCCTATTTTTAAGCCACTGTACCTTTTCTTTGTTCTATTGTATATTGGTTACTGAAAGTATTCCCAATCTCAGGCTATTCTCCCTATAAAGTTAATACCACTTCAATGCCAACTACAATGATAATTGCTTTTTATACTACATGACCTATTTAGTTCCTCATTATTGCAAATGTCTCCATTTCGGAAGAGAATCTTGGCTTTATTAGAAATTTCATATTTCCCCTTCAAATTGATGAACAAGTTTGTCCTTAGAACTTTGGTCTGAAAGTAGATTGTTCTGCACCCCTGAAGAAAGAGGAAAAAGTGCTATCATCTTTGAAATAAGCCTTTTCCCTTTACTACCTCATCTTCCTCAATCCCTCACATATATACTCCATTCATAGTTTGAGAAATAAAACACCCTTTACACCACAAATATGTGGTATGTAAAAATCTTCATTGGCATTTTCCAGTCTCCTAACAAATTTTCCCATATCTCCAAAACATTTGCAAACTATATATCTGATAAGAGGTTACTATCCAAAATAGATAAGGAAATCATACAACTCAACAACAAAAACAAGACAGCAAAACAAAATACAACAATAATCCAATTAAAAATGGGCAAGGGAACTGAATAATCATTTTTCCTAAGAAGACATACAAATGGCCAAAAGGCATATGAAAAGGTGCTCAAAAATCACTGATTGTCAGGGAAAAGCAAATGAAAGCCACAATGAGATATGATCTCACACCTGTTTAGATTGCTGTTATCAAAAAGAAATAAGATAAGTGTTGGTGAAAATGTGGAGAAAAAGGAACCCTGATATATTGTTAGTGGGAATGTACATTAGTGTAGGCATTATGTAAGCAGTTCCTCAAAAAAAAAAAAAAATGAATGAACTACCATACAATCGAGAAATCCATTGGATATATACCCAAAGAAGATGAAATGAGTGTGTTGAGATAAATATTTTGGTCCAAACCAAAGACAACCCATATTAAATTACTCTAAAGAAGTGTAATACAAAGTTTATTTCAAGGAACATGATTTCCTTAGGGCATTTTCAAAAAGAAAAAAAAAAAAAGAAAAAGAAGGTGGAGGAGGAGGAAGGGGAAGGGGAAGAGGAGGGGAGAGGAGGAAGAGTTTCAAGAGAAAATAATGATAGAAACATTGTATATTGTATCTCAATTTTAGAGATGTAGTTTTCCAATTCCTCATATGCTTCTGGCCACCACAGGGACCTTAAACATGTTCTTTTGTCCAGAAATCTCTTCTCCTTTCCTCCTCACTTAAAGTTGTCTTTTATTCTTGATGCCATTATTTCTCCTGACCATCCCTGACCAGGCTGAAGTCTCCTCTTGTGCATACTTGAGTACTTGTGTACCTCTCCAAAGCAGTACTACAATGATCATTTTATGTTTTGTTTGTATAATTTATGTGATAAATGTCTATCTTTCTCACTAGATTGCAAACTCTATAAAGATAAGCACTATGCCTATTTGTCACTCAACAGAGTATTTTTAGTATCTAATACATGGTAGGAACTTAATAAATAGCTGTTTATGGAATGAATGAACACAGGAGGAATATTTACATATTAATAGCTCATAAATACCCTATAGTAAAAACATCTTATTTTTTATCTTTTATTTTTTATTATTTTTTTCTTTCTATAATTTATTTGCTTTTTATAATTTACATCCAAGTAATTTAGCACATGGTGCAAAATGATTTCAGAAGTAGATTCCTTAAACCCCTTACCCACTTAGTCCATCCCGTCTCGCACAACCCCTCCAGCAACCTTCTGTTTGTTCTCTATATTTAAGAGTCTCTTATGTTTTGCCCCCTCCCTGTTTTTATATTATTTTTGCTTCCCTTCCCTTATGTTCATCTGTTTTGTATCTTGAAGTCCTCATATGAGTGAAGTCATCTGATATTTGTCTTTCTCTGACTAATTTCACTTAGCGTAATACCCTCTAGTTCCATCCACGTAGTTGCAAATGGCAAGATTTCATTCTTTTTGTTTGCAGAGTAATACTCTATTGTATGTATATACCACATCTTCTTTATCCATTCATCTATTGATGGACATTTGGGCTCTTTCCATACTTTGGTTATTGTCGATAGTGCAGCTATAAACATTGGGTTGCATGTGTCCCTTCAAAACAGCACACCTGTATCCTTTGGGTAAATACCTAGTAGTACTATTGCTGGGTTGTAGGGTAGTTCTATTTTTAATTTTTTGAGGAACCTATATACTGTTTGCCAGAGTGGCTGCACCAGTTTGCATTCCTACTAGCAGTGCAAAAGAGATTCTCTTTCTCCACATCCTCGGCAACATCTATTGTGGCCTGAGTTGTGAATGTTAGCCATTCTGACAGGTGTGAGGTGATAACTCATTGTGGTTTTGGTTTGTATTTCCCTGATGATGAGTGATGAGCATTTTTTCATGTGTCGGTTGACCATCTGGATGTCTTCTTTGGAGGAATGTCTGTTCATGTCTTTTGCCCATTTCCTCACTGGATTATTTGTTTTTTGGGTGTTGAGTTTGATAAGTTCTTTATAGATTTTGAATACTAACCCTTTATCTGATATGTCATTTGCAAATATCTTCTCCCATTCTGTCAGTCGCCTTTTAGTTTTGCTGATTGTTTCCTTCACTGTGCAGAAGCGTTTTATTTTGGTGAAGTTCCAATAGTTCATTTTTGCTTTTGTTTCCCTTGTCTCCAGAGACATGTTGAGTAATAAGTTACTGCGGCCAAGATCAAAGAGGTTTTTGCCTGCTTTCTCCTTGAGGATTTTGATGGCTTCCTGTCTTACATTTAGGTATTTCATCCATTTTGAGTTTATTTTTGTGTATGGTATAAGAAAGTGGTCCAGGTTTATTTCTCTACATGTCGCTGTTCAGTTTTCCAAGCACCATTTGCTGAAGAGACTGTCTTTATTCCATTGGGTATTCTTTCCTGATCTGGTCAAAGATTAGTTGATTATACATTTCTGGGTCCATTTCTGGGTTCTCTATTCTGTTCCATTGATCTCAGTGTCTGTTTTTGTGCTAGTAGCATACCATCTTGATGATTACAACTTTGTAATATATCTTGAAGTCCGGAATTGTGATGCCTCCAGCTTTGGATTTCTTTTTCAAGATTGCTTTGGCTATTAGAGGTCTTTTCTGGTTCTATGCAAATTTTAGGATTGTTTGTTCTAGCTCTGTGGGGAATGCTGGTGTTATTTTGATAGGGATTGCATTGAATCTGTAGATTTCTTTGGGTAGCATTGACATTTTAACAATATTTGTTCTTCCTATCCAGGAGAATGGAATATTTTTTTCCATTTTTTTGTGTCTTCTTCAATTTCTTTCATAAGCTTTCTATAGTTTTCAGTGTATAGATTTTTCACCACTTTGCTTATATTTATTTCTAGGTATATTATACTTTTTTTGTGCAGTTGTAAATGGGATCAATTCCTTGATTTCTCTTTCTGTTACTTTATTATTGGTGTATAGGAATGCAACTGATTTCTGTGCATTGATTTTATATCCTGCGACTTTGCTGAATTTATGGATCAGTTCTAGAAGTTTTTTGGTGGAATCTTTTGGGTTTTTCATATAGAGTATAGTGTCACCTGCAAAGAGTGAAAGTTTGACTTCCTCCCAGCCAATTTGGATGTCTTTTATTTCTTTGTTTTGTCTGATTGCTGATGCTAAGACTGCCAATACTTGGTTGAATAACAGTGGCAAGAGTGGACATCCCTGTCTTGTTCCTAAACTTAGGGGGAAAGCTCTCAGTTTTTTCCCATTGAGGATGACATTAGTGGTGGGTCTTTCATATATGGCTTTTATGATCTTGAGATATGATCCTTCTATCCCTACTTTCTTGAGGGTTTTTTATCAAGAAAGGATGTTGTATGTTGTCAAATGTTTTCTCTGCATCCATTGAGAGGATCATGTGGTTCTTGCCTTTCTTTTATTGATGTGATGTATCACATTGATTGTTTTTCGGATATTGAACTAGCCATACATCCCAGGTATAAATCCCACTTGATCATGGTGAATAATTTTTTTAATGTATTGTTGGATCCATTTGACTAGTATCTTGTTGAGGATTTTTGTGTCCGTGTTCATCAGGGAAACTGGTCTATAATTGTCCTTTTTAGTGGAGTCTTTGTCTGGTTTTGGAATCAAGGTAATGCTGGCTTCATAGAAAGAGTTTGGAAGTTTTTCTCCCATTTCTATTTTTTGGAACAGCTTCAAGAGAATAGATGTTAATTCTTCTCTAAAAGTTTGGTAGAATTCCCCTGGAAAGCCATATGGCCCTGGACTCTCTTTTTTTTGGGAGATTTTTGATTACTAATTTGATTTCTTTACTGGTTATGGGTCTGTTCAAATTTTCTATCTCTTCCTGTTTCAGTTTTGGTAGTGTACATGTTTCTAAGAATTTTTCCATTTATTCCAGATTGCCCATTTTATTGGTATATAATTGCTCGATATATTCTCTTATTATTGTTTTTATTTCTGCTGTGTTGGTTGTGATCTCTCCTCTTTCATTCTTGATTTTATTTATTTAGGTCCTTTCATTTTTCTTTTTGATCAAACTTGCTAGGGGTTTATCTATTTTGTTAATTCTTTCAAAGAACCATCTTCTGGTTTCATTGATCTATTCTACTATTTATGTTTTGTTTTGTTTTGTTTTGTTTTTGTTTTGGTTTAGGTATCATTGATTTATGCTCTAACCTTTATTATTTCCTGTCATCTGCTGGTTTGGGATTTTATTTGCTGGGTTTTTTTTTTTTTTCCAGATCTTTAAGGTGTAAGGTTAGGTTGTGTATCTGTGACCTTTCTTCCTTCTTTAGGAAGGCTTGGATTGCTATATACTTCCCTCTTATGACTGCCTTTGCTGTGTCCCTGAGGTTTTGGGCTGTGGTGTTATTATTTTCATTGACTTCTATGTACTTTTTAATTTCTACTTTAACTTCTTGGTTAGCTCATTCATTCTTTAGTGGGATGGTCTTTAGTTTCCAAGTATTTGTTATCTTTCCACATTTTTTCTTGTGTTTAATTTCAAGTTTCATAGTGCTGTGGCCTAAAACTATGCATGGTATGATCTTGATCATTTTGTACTTGTTGAGGGCTGATTTGTGTCCCAGTATGTGCTCTATTCTGGAGAACATTCTATATGTACTGGAGAAGAATATGTATTCTGCTCTTTAGGATGAAATAGAATATGTAAGAAGATATCTGTTAAGTCCATCTGGTCCAGTGTGTCACTCAAACCATTGTTTCCTTGTTGATTTTCTGTTTAGATGATCTTTCCATTGTTGTAAGTGGGTTGTTGAAGTCCCCTACTATTATGGTATTATCAATGAGTTTCTTTATGTTTGTGATTAATTGATTTATATATTTGGGTGCTTTCACATTTGGAGCATAAATGTTTACAATTGTTAGATCTTGGTGGATAGACCCCTTAATTATGACATAATGCCCTTATTCATCTCTTGTTACAAGCTTTATTTTAAAGTCAAGATTTTATGATATAAGTATGGATACTCTGGATTTCTTTTCGTGACCGTTAGCATGATATATGGTTCTCCACCCCCTTACTTTCAATCTTAAGTTGTCTTTAGGTCTAAAATGGGTCTCTTGTAAACAATATAGATGGGTCTTGTTTTCTTATCCATTCTGTTACCCTATGTCTTTTGATTGGATCATTTAGTCCATTGACGTTTAGAGTGAGTACTGAACTATATGAATTTATTGCCATTGTGTTGCCTGTAGAGTTGGAGTTTCTAGTGATGTTCTCTGGTCCTTTCTAGTCTTTGTTGCTTTTGGTATTTTTTTTTCTTCTGTCTCTTCTCCCCTCAGAGAGTTCCCCTTAAAATTTCTTGCAGGGATGGTTTAGTGGTCATGAACTCCTTTAATTTTTGTTTCTCTGGGAAACTTTTTATCTCTCCTTCTATTTTGAATGACAGTCTTCTTGGATAAAGAATTCATGGCTGCATATTTTTTCAATTCAGCACATTGAATATATCCTGCTACTCCTTTCTGGCCTGCCAAGTTTCTATGGATAGGTCTGCTGCAAACCTGATCTGTCTTCCCTTGTAGGTTAAGGACTTTTTTTCCCTTGCTGCTTTCATGATTCTTCCTTGACTGAGTATTTTGCAGATTTGACTATGATAAGCCTTGTTGATGGTCGGTTTTTGTTGAATCTAATGGGAGTCCTCTGTGCTTCCTGGATTTTGATGTTGGTGTCTTTCCCCAGTTAAGGAAAGCTTTTCACTATGATTTGCTCACATAACCCTTCTACCCCTTTTTCTCTTTCTTCATCTTCTTGGACCCCTATGATTCTGATGTTTTTCCTTTTTAATGAGTCACTGATTTCTCTAGTTCTTAAATTATGCTCTTTTGCCTTAGTCTCTCTCTCTCTCTCTCTCTCTCTCTTTTTTTTTTTTTTTTGCTTCATTGTTCTCCATAAGTTAGTTTGTTTTCTGTATCACTGATTCACTTCTCTGTCTCATCCATCCTCGCCTCTGTGGCATCCATTAGAGATTGCAGCTCAGGTATAGCATTTTTTTAATTTTATTCTGACTAGCTTTTATCTCCACAGAAAGGGATTCTAATCTTTTTTCAACCCCAGCTAGTATTCTTATTGTCGTGATTCTAAATTCTGGTTCAGACATCTTGTTTGTATTTGTGTTAACTAAGACCCTGGCTGTCATTTCTTCCTGTTCTTTCTTTTGGGGTGCATTCCTTCATTTTGTCATTTTGAAGGACAAAAAGGAATGAATAAGGTAAAAAAATTAAAATTAAAAATTAAAAACAACACAAAAAATCAAATAGAGGATGCTAGATCTTAGGTGTGTTCTGGTCTGGTTGTTGAAAGGAGCTTGATAGTTTAGAGAAAAAAGGGAAAAATAAGAAAAGAAAAAAAAAGGGGAAATGTTTGAAAATTTGAAAAAAAATAATACAATGAAATAAAATAAAATTAAATGATGGAAGTAAAAAAATAGAATTTAGAAAATGTACAAAAAAGTAAAAACTATAGTAGAAAAAATAAAAGAAAAATATTTTAATAGAAATGGAAAATAAAAATTAAGTTTTTCTCTTTCTGTATTCAAGAATAAGAAAAGAAGAAAATTGAATAGATGGATGAGCAAACAGACTGATGTACAATTGAAATTATATTGGATTCCCCTAGAAGTCAAACTATGAAGCACTTTATATTCCATAAACCCAGCAGGCAGAGAGACTTGTGTTGTTCCTGAAGAGTGGTGTTGGCCCAGTTCAATGGGGCTTATTGTAATGGCTCCATTCTCCACTAGATGGCTCTATTTAGCTTACTGGGGTGGATTGTTGTGACTCCTGTAGGTGTGTATGCACATGCACAGGAGAGGTGAAAATGACATCACCCAGCTACTCAGTCTCTAGTATCAGAACTCTGTGCCCTCCCCAACCAGCAATCATGCACCCCTCCTTTGTCTCCAACTTCCATCCACTCCCTGCATTTACACTGTGACCAAACCAACAGGTTATCAGGCAGCACCTCCCTCGTGAGTTTTATCTCAGATGCAGCTGTTTTTCCCAACACCTCACTTCTGAGGGGCTGTGACTTTGACTTGCTCAGACTTTCTTGGGAAGGGTCTCACTGAGAAAAGGCCAGGTGCCAGCCTGCCCCCAGGAATGTTCAGGAGAGCACTCTGCTGCTGGTGCCCAGAGACTGTGGCTGGGTGCCAGCCCGCCCCAGAAAAAGTTCCCCTGATCATGTAGCAGCATTTCAGGGATTATGGAAAATCACAGCACACATCTGGCACCAGGCTTCCTCCTTAATATCCTTGTTCCAGCACCTGAGAATGTGGTTGTTCTCTGGGGTCCACTGGGACCTTTGCCTGTGGGGAGGTCAAACAGCTTCTACCAAATGTCCTCCCAACAAGGGAACTGCCTCTCCATGTGTGGCCCAATGACCCTGTGGACCTTGCTCTCCACTCCTGAGGATTCACCCTTCCCACCAGAGCACTGCCAGGTATCGAGCTGTAGAGTTTCAGATGCTGCACTCCCCCTGTTTATGGAGTCTTAATGGAATTTAAACCCTCTCCTTTCTCCTTTCTCCCTTTTTTGTTCAGTCCCTTGCATACTCTTTAGTTTCTCTCCAGCTGCTTTTGGGTGGGGGGTGATGCTTTCTGTATTCTTCCCCCTGTCTCCATCTTCTCTCTGCATGCAAAAATAGCTCCCTGTCCTCCACGGCTTTCTCCCACAGTTTACCTCCCCACACCACATACCTGCTGAGTTCTCTGGTTCAGGTTGTGCAGATTGTTGTATTAATCAGTTGTATAAATCAGTTTTCTAGGTGTGCAGGATGGTTTAGTGTTGATCTGGCTATATTTCAGGGATGAGAAACACAAAAAAATCTTGCATACTGTTCCACCATCTTGGCCTTTCCTCCAAAAACAATGTTATTAACTTTGTTTACCTATAGATTTCCCACATTTGTTTGAACCACAGAACTTTTTTTCCCCCATGTAACTCCTGTTAACATCCAAAAGAAGGAGGATTCTAAAAAATAAATGAGAAAAAAACCTTTTCTAGAGCCACATATTTGGCCACACATTTTTAATGGTTTACAGTCTGAAGGACTCTTAAATTTATCTAGTTTAACCCGTTCATTTAGCAGAAAAGGAAAATAAGCCACAGTAATTACATATCCTTTCTAACATCACACAACTAGTTATTGGCAGATAAAAAGCAAAAATCAGGTTTTCTAATGTCTACCTAGTCCAGTGAACTGTGTCTTGTGTTACTTCCCTAAACCCAGAATTATGTGAAATTCAGTTGTAAAACAAAGTAGAAAACAGTGATGATGAGAAGGAAAGCTGGTAAATGCAAATAAAAAGGGCGAGCCAAATGTCTGAGGCTGGATACTCCCTTTACATGCTTTTGGCTTCTGCAATCTTGCCTCTTCCATCAGCTAGCAGCCAGGAACCAGAAGCTTGACTATACTAGTCCCGCCCAATCCGGAAGCACATATGTATAAAAGATCAGTAAAATCTGAGCTGGATGCTCAGCCTTTGGACGTGACTTTTCCCGCCCAGCACCGGTGCAAAATAAATAGTCTTTTCCGATTCCCTGAATGCTTGTTGCTTATCTCTTCCTGGGCACCGAGTACTTGCTGTAACAATGACAGTTGTTAGGAATTTCATTTAAAGACATTCTAGTTTCTCTTCAGTTTCATTAAGGCATTTATTTGTGACCAAGTTGTGTAACATTTTTTTTAAGATTTAGTCATTTAACATTAATGATTGTAATGTTAAAACCTAAAACACTGCCAATGTATTCAATCCTTAGAGAGGATATTCATCAATACTAAGAAATTTCAGTTTCTACTTTTCAATATAACCTCCTTCTCCAACCTACTCTTACATTTAGCAATGATATAGTTCAAAGAAGACTGTACTTTGCTTGTCTTGTTACCCCTTTCCACAGCAGTTCTTTACATTATGAAATTTTTAGATAAAATTCACAAGACCTCAATTAGTTTTTGACAAGTGGTGCCAAGTTATCAAGTGGTCCACCAGTGGCACCATGGTGTTCCAACAGAGGCTGATGTTGTTACTTTATTAGCCTAGTTTGGCTCTGGCAAGGGATTGTTACTTCACCAGCACCCAGTGCAAAGATTTATTTCAGAGACTTTGGTTAAGCAACTTTTGTTTCACAGACATTTCTTTTGGAGAAAAGGAAGATACATAATATATCTTTATTATATCTTATTTGCTATAGTGAAAATTGCTTAAAATGGATAATATGATACAGCAAGATAAGGAATAAAGGGAAAGATAAGAAATGGTAATACAGGGACACCTGAGTGGCTCAGTCGTTGAGCATCCAACTCCTAGTTTAGCTCAGGTCATGACCCAGGGTTCTGGGATTGAGCCCTGAGTCAAGCTCTATGCTGAGCGTGGATCTCACTTAACATTCTCTCTCTCTCTCTCTCTCTCTCTCTCTGCTCATCTCCCTGGCTGGCACACATTCTCTCTCTGTTTCCAAAGAAAGAAAAGAAGGAAAGAAAGAAAGAAAGAAAGAAAGAAAGAAAGAAAGAAAGAAGTGGTGATACAGAGGAGTAAGGAGTAAAAACGGGTTAAGGAATAAATGACAGGAAACTGATGAAAAGCTTTATGTCATAAAGTACAGGAAACATTTACAGCCACACGTGAATTTATTCATGTGGAATCTTCCTTTCCTCCTTTGCATATATGTTTCCATCTGTAAATGATCCTCAGAGCTACTCCTCCACCAAGCTTTAAAGAGTCCTTTGCCCTACTTTGGCATTCCTTTAACAGACTGTAGGATTCCTTTACTTATCCATCCTCCACCTCCTCACCCACTCCCACATATTCATACATAGACACTGTTTCTACATATTGGAAAATAGGGTTATGTATGTCACCGTGGAAAGATCACCTCAGTTTGGGAATCCAGTTGTTTCTTGAAGACTATGATTCTTGGGCTTTGACAGATTGTAATTAAACTGCTAACATCCCATTAGAAGAATGGAATTCAAAATCAATGCCTTGCCATAGGTCAGATATAATCCAAATAGAAACTAATCCAACTAATCCAAATGCTATATGGAATTAGTGCTAAACTGCAGTGAAAGAAATACAGACAAATCATATCAAGAATCAAGGAGTTTATAATCTAAAGAAGAAAAGAGAGATGAGAACTAGCATTTAATTGTACCTTCTATGTGTTTGAATCCTGAGAAAATTCAGTTTCTTTTAAACTACCTGAGAATATTTAGTTTAGTGTTCAACTCTTAGTACAGGGTCTACCAGAGTATTAGACCTTCATAAATATTTGCCAAATGGAGGAATGAATGCATAGTCCTATGAGGAATAAAAAACTCAAAGGAGTCACATAACTCTGAGGTTAAGACTTACTGTACAAACAGTAATGGCTACCATTTATTGAGCATTTTCTGTTTGTTCAAACCTTTCAGTGCAGGAGCTTGATCAACACAGCAGCCAGGTACATAACTCTTTGGTGTTCAGCAGACATGGGTTTACATTTTTGCTCTGCCAACATAGGATTATAAGACCAGAAGCTTCACATTTCCAAACCATAGTTTCTTCATATATAAAATACAAATGATAGTACCTCTCTTTTGGGGATTTCATGAAGATTAAATGAAAGAATATGTAAAGTGCCTGGCATAATGCCTATCACAGGGTAGTAGGCGAACAAAACTAAAATTGGAACCTAGCTGTGGAACAATGGATTGTGGTCCCCCAAAGATGTCCATATTCTAATCCCCAGAACTTGTCAATGTCAAAAGGGATTTTTCAGATGTAATTAAGTTAAGGTTCTTCAAATAGACAGATTATCCCCAATTATTTGGGTAAACCCAAGGTAAGGACATGGATCCTTTCAAGAGGGAAATACAAAGGTCAGTGTCAGAGACGGAGATGTGGTGATGAAGGGGAGCTCAAAGTGATACAGCCACAAGAAATTCAGGAAACCTCTAATAGATGGAAAAGACAAAGACCTAATTCTTCTCTAGAGTCTTCAGAAAGAATGCAGCCCTGTCAACACCTTGAATTTAGCTCAGTGAGCCCCATTGTGAAAAAATGTAATGTAAAAATTTGCATTGCTTTTAAGTTTGTGATAATTTGTTATAGCAGCCATAGGGGACATGCACATGCTCTTTCCTCTCTCTATACCTTGCTGCCTTTTGCAATCCTCGTGTTGATTTTCTTTTGAATTCCTATCCTCTACCTGTATGCTATTTCTCCCCTAGATGATTTAGCCGGTCTGTTTCCACTGTTTGATTGCTTTTTCTGTGGCCACTAACTTGGGAGCTACATGAAGGAGAGAGAAAAGGGGGAGGAGAAAAGCAAATGAAACATTGGGTGAAATAAGAGCTTTTTTGAGGAAAGGTAGATCTTCTGTAACTGACTCCTAAACTGGAAACTGTATGCCTCCCTTGAGAAGGATGTGTTTTTTCCACCATTTTCCAAACATCCTTCTTCATGTGTCTTTCCTGTCTCTCCCAGGCACAAACACAGAGAATTTTGGAGAATCTGGAAGCCTCATCTAATGGAGGCCTAGGTTTGGACTCCAAATCTCCTGTATATTTTTTTCCATTTAAAAATGCATCCCTTAAAATATTGTTATTGTAGTAAATATGTGGGAACATCTTGGAGCTACATTTAAAGATAGTCATTAATTTATTCATTTATTAATTCAATAAATTTATTTTTGAGAACTTTGCATGAGCCAAACACTCTTATGGGAATGCAATAGTAAGTGAACAGGTCAGGTATAGTTCCTTCCCCCATTCAATTAAAATTCTGGTGAGAGAGATAGGACAACACAAGTAAATACATTTAACATGTGTGTCAAAAGAATTGCAAATTGTGCTAAATGTTACTAAAGAAAGGAAACAAAGACTGAGATAGCTCATAGGGTGTATGGGGGGTGAGATGAAGGGAGAAGGTTGCTGTAGATCGGTTACTTAAAGGAAGGTGTCAGATATTTAAACTACGTGGTGAGGAGAATAAGCAAATGGGTGGAGAGAGATTGTTGATGCATGACAGAAAGTGGGTAGCTAGAAAAGCAATGTTTTTGAGAAGACAGGGAAGGACATGAGCTTGACCTTCTCTAGCAAAGGACAGTGATGAGGCAGGGGAGAAGTGCAAGTGTCAATGATAGGAAGATTTTGCTGTAATCACTTAATGGCTTTTATTTTTCAATGAATTTATGAAAAGTCATCAACTGAGTATGAAAGTAAAATAGGTTAGTAGAAGGTTTGAGGAAAGAAGAGAGCACAAAAATGTCTCATTTGAATTAGATAACTAGCTTCCCTTCAGCTGACTCCATGCTTATCAAACAACTCTGTGGTTGTAATTAGGCTTCCTGTGGGAGTTGCCTACAGAGAGATGTGCAGGGCAGAGCCTCCAAATGTCAGCCCAGAGAAAGTTAGTATTCTAGTAAAATGTCTCTTGTGAGTTTGTCTATGTGAGCCAACCTGGTCAACTCAGAAATGCAGAGAAGTTCAGACTGGAGGTGTAATCTGAAATGTGACGACCTCACCAACTTTATATATGGTTCTCCTGGAAAAATCCTTGACTTACCCAGCACTGTTTTTAAAACATTTTTTTTAATGTTTATTTTTGAGACAGAGACAGAGCATGAACAAGGGAGGGTCAGACAGAGAGGGAGACACAGAATCCAAAGCAGGCTCCAGGCTCTGAGCTGTCAGCACAGAGCCTGACACGGGGCTTGAATCGTGAGATCATGACCTGAGCCGAAGTCGGACGTTCAACCAACTGAACCACCCAGGCGCCCCATCCCAGCACATTTTTTTAAACTTCAGTAGGAATTATATCATTTACCTTCATTAGAGAGGCAAGTAAGGCTCATTCATTTAGGCCCACAACAGACTGTGCATTCCATCTCTTAAACAGTATCCTTGAATAATTATTGCTTATGATCATTAATAGTCTCATAAAAATATCAGTTTATACCTCCAAATGCTCCTGCCTTTTATCTTAAAATGGCAAAACTTATGTTCTCTAATTTTTGTAGGAATAAAATGAGTAAACAAATAATAGAGACAAGGAAGATCTGAGATAAGCCCGGGAAGTAAGGCAACTTCAGACCATGTCCAAGCTTGCAGCTAAATTTCCCTTGAAGATTTATAAAATATCCAGCTGATGTGTTCTTAATCCCTAGAAAAATAAAAGAGGGGTAGAAAAGTCAGTGAAATATAAGATTATCTAACTTTAGGTTATAAAATCTTGGGTAACCCAAGTACTGGTCATCTTCCTGCTCCCATTATGAAGATGCTTTTGGTTTCTAAACATACAAGGAAATGTAAGGAAATGTAAGGAGAGAGAGAGAGAGAAAGAGAGGGAGAGGAAGAGGGAGAGAGAGAGAGAAGACAGAAAGACACACAGAGAGAAACAGAAACAGAGAGAGAGAAAATAAAAAATTTTGTTGTAGACAAAACAAAAATTGCCTTGCATGATTGAACTCAGCAGAAACATCAGATCACAAAAACATGGCAGTGAATTTATTCAAAAAATATTTATTGAGCATCTAATATGTACAAGTCACTGAACTAGGTATTGGACATACAGCAGCATATAAAATAGACTTTATGAAAAGTCCTACCATTGTGAAAACTTAAATTCTGGTGGATGGCACCTGACTTGCCACCCCACTACATCAGTGAATAGGTATATATCCTTTACCAGAAGTTTTCAACACATTGCTCTGAGATCCAGGGGAGTTGAAGGTCTTTTTCTTTCTTGGGTCAAACACAATTTGGCTGGGTACTTTGTCTCTCTCATTGACGTAAATGACAAAAGAAGTGACTTTCAGGTTTATAGTGATAATAAAACTTGAGCAGAAGGGACTGATGGTATTATTTACTATAGAAAAGGAAGTATATCTGTAGAGTAGTGATATTAGATCTATCAAGGTAGCATGCAAGTAACAAGAAAGCAGCCACCAAATATGATTGAATCCTTCCCTCAGTAGCAATAACATTGTCTTCTGTTCTATTGTCTTCTTTTCCATTTCATTTTCTGAGGAAACAAAATATTCTCTCTCTTTCACTGGAAGATTCTCAAACACACACAGGCATTTTCTATATGTCTCTGTCTCTCTCTCTCTTTGTCTCAGTCTCTCTCTCTCTCTCTCACACACACACACACACACACACACACACACACACACACACTGCTTCACGCCAGCTGCTTCTGTGATTCATCTCAAAGCTGTTATCTAGAAACAAAGCCCATTTTCTCCCTCTTATCAATCACCTTAAACTTCTCTTTGAAGTAAAATCAGAAGTTCATCAGAGTCATTTCCCTGGTTGCTGAAAATTCCATCCCTGCATTTTCACACCAGGATTCTTAGACTGCCAGCTTTGCTCTTGGAATAACACGGGAACAGTCTTCCTCCTTTTATCTTTGCTCATGTGGTAAAGGAAGCTCATTAGACAACACGGGAGCACATTAGATCCACACTTGTCTCTTTGGCATCGTTTATAGATTCTGCGTCAACGCTCAAGATCCTCCATGATAACAAAGAGGGTAATTAGTCTATAATTAGCAGTTAATCACAAATCTATAAAAGAAATTTCAGCATATTGACAAAGGCTTTTCTTTAAGTGACATTTCTATGCATAGTTAATTAATTGCTGGCCTCAAATTGGGTCACTAGAAATGTATTTTTCTGATCTCTAGTAATTTCTCATCTAGACACACTTAAAAAAAAATCAGAGTATATTTCTAGGTGTCCCTTGTGCAGTTGAGCTATATTGCAGTGGGAGAAAAGGCAAACCATATAGGACACGGTTAATACAGTTGCTAACAAATGACCATGGTGTAACTGATGCACTACTGGAGTCTACTTTTGTGAGTAACAGGACATACTCACCCTTTCTCAAATGGCATTTCCTCTCCCCCCCTCCAACTCCTTAGGAAAACCAATGAACCAGAAAGAGCTCACTGCACAAATGCGAATTGCAATATGTAGCACACAAGATTAATAATGAGTAAAAACGATAGGAGGAAGCAAGTCAGACTCTTTTTAACTCAGTATATTTATATAAATAAATATTATCTATAATATAGGTACCTGTGAGACTGTACTAAGGCTTGATAGATGGAAATTCAATGGAATTTTAATAGAAAAGAATGTGAGGATTGCTATGTAATTACATTGGTGTTATATTCACTAATACCAAATGCATTAGTTACACTTAATGCTGTTACCATTACTGGCTAAACAGGGGTGCTCACACCACCAATAATCTGCTGAAAAAGTTTCATAGAGACTTTCTATCAAGTAGTAATAAAAAATGAAATGCTTCCTGAGGCTTTACAACTAGGGAGAAAGATATGTTGGAATTGTGAATTAAGCCTGAAGCAATGTTCATTTCCTGCATCATGTTCCAGCTAAAATAACACAGCCATGGGCAAGTATGTCAGAGAATCTTATTCCATAGTTTGAGTAGTCCATGAGGAAGAGCCATCCATATGGTTCAACTGTTAAATCGCTGATTCATACCTAACTCCATCCACTGGTAAGATTTCTGCCCTCTGTATTATCAATGGGAAGCCATTTGGACAAGTATATAATGGTTCTCATATTGTTAAACAAAGGAGTTCAAGGATAATCTGTGCCCCACCCCTTGGCTGATGCTCTGGAACTATACAGCAATGCTAGTGCTAATGTTCTGTAGTCAACTCTATACCTACAACCTCCATGAGATATCCCTATGAGAAAGCTAAGCTGTTTTTCTGACTCTTACATGGCTCAAGAACTTGGAATTTCTGATATTTTATGATACTGGTATTTGCTTATTTTAAGTGTGAGGGAGCTGAGACTCAGAAAAATTTAGTAATCTAAATAGCAAGTAAATGGAAAATTTGGGCATCAAATCCAAGCTGACCTCATGTCATGTTATCCACATGCTAACCTTATGTTTCTTCCAGTATTCCTGAAACTGTGGCCTAGAGCACTGGTTCCCAGGCCTGACTGCACATAAGACACATTAGCAGGCTTAACAAAAGTATAGACTCCCGAACATTCTTCCTTCTAATATTTTGATACAGCATATCTGGGGTAGAGCCCTGGAATCTGGTATCTTCCAATAGTATATCCGAGGTAGAGCCAGGAATCTAAGGTCTTCCAAGTGACTCTAATGGATACCTAGATTAAGGAACTGCTGATGTTGATCAATGCACCACATTGGAAACTCAGACTGAGATTCATTCATTGTTTCTTTCAACAAATATTTCTTGAATGCTGACTATATACCACGTACTGTTCTGAATGCTTAAAATAGAGCAGGAAATAACACAGATAAAACCCCTGCTCTTATGAAACTTACACTCTAAGCATGTGTGTGTGTGTGTGTGTGTGTGTGTAGAGAGAGAGAGAGAGCCATGATAAATGTTATATAGAATAACAAAGCATGAGATCTACAGGAGATATGAACAGTGTGGCTGTTTGTGAGAAAAATTAGGAGAAAATGGTAGGGGATGAATCTGGAAAGGAGAAGGAATCCCCTTTCTGGTGGAAGAAGTCAACAGATTCATGGACAACTTCAAAATAGGTTGCTACAAAAGACATTTCTAGAAGGGAAGTGAAGATTTTTTAACTTTTTTCTCCCATTGTTGTGGTGACGAAGGTAACAACACATCTGCCCTTATTGGGGAAGTCCTCACACACCTCACACATGGAATCTTGACTCCACAGATTCATCTCCACTTCCTCAGGCAGCAAAGGAGAATTAGCTCAGCAGTGCTGATGAAGAACCCACTCTTTGGAATCAAAGATAAAGTTCATTGCCCAACCAAAGATCCTGAGGGTGCTTTAAAACCATTTGGTTCTAGGCAGTCCTAGTCCTGAGAATCCTTGAGGTTTCAGCACAGCAGTGAATGGAAGTTAACAGAACAGTTCACAATAGATCCTGGGGGATGCTTCTGCTGCTTGTGGCAGGCCCACAGCCTACACACAAACAGTCGGCATCTTCTATAAAATAGGAACTTTCAAGTGCAAGTTCAGTGCTTCCCCATAGTGTTTCCTAGGTGGTATCAGTGGAGAACTTGATGCTTCCAATTTCCACTAAAATTCTCCAAGATGCTCAGGAGCTATAGTCCCTACATATTACTAGAAGAATTTTGCAAAGTGTACTTCCTCAAATCATTACATGTTGAGAACAGAGCTAAACAGATTATTCCAGTCAATATTTATTTAGCTCTTTGATAGATACACAGGAAACTTCTTTGAGGTATTGTCAGAATTTAGGGGAAAGATCAGGAAAAGGTGAGTCCCCAAGAGAGGGAGGAACACACATGTAGGGTGTATGTTTCACATGTGGAAGTGCCTCATTTTCAGATGGTTTATAGTTATTCTGCTGCAGAGACTATGCAGATTACTATGGCCAACATGTGTCCCTAGGGCTATGTATAATTTCAGAAACAGAACCTAGTAATAATGTTGCTCCTTGCCTGGCTGAAGCAGCAAAGCTAATGGTAACTAAAGGGTGGCAGTCTTCATGGAAACTAGAAAAGAGCAAAATGGAAAGGAAGAATAAGCCTCTGTATCTCCAGTCTTGTCCAAAACAGAACATTCTGTTCAACTAGCACAGGCATCCACTTAACCTTTACCTACTTAGACTGGAAATGGGTATGTCTGGCCTGAAATCTCAAAAAGACAAAATCATCTTGCTCCCTTGACTCTGGCTCTAAGCTAAACACACTGTATTCTCACAGAATTGGGGCATCCGTGAAGAGAATACACTGAGCAGTTAACTTAGATAGCTGCTTTGTCTTTTTAACATCTTTCTTCCAAACCTAAACTGAGTCACTACCCCAACGCAGTTTTAGACATATTTTATACATAATAATATATGATAATAAATAATATATAATTTGTTTATTAATAGTGATGATATATTCCTAATAGTGATCTGAATAAAAAGTCACTCTTACTTTAGAGTCTGATGTAGTTAAGGTAAGAACAATAATATATATAATATACATATATATACACATATGTACAAGTAGTGAGTACATATGTGGAAATATAGATAATGACTCACCATTTTAGTACAGTAACCTAGTGATAAATTGATATCAGATTCCCGTTTTCTGGTCACCTGATTAAATATTCTTTTCCTACTGCTACCATACTATTGATACTATACTATTCACTTTTATTGATGAGTCCAGTGGGTTAAGACACTTGCCCAGAATGGTATATGCCATTTTATTACTCTCAGTAATGTTATCTGAAAGTCAGCTGCAGTATAGATTTTATATATCAAACAATAAAGATTAATAAAGACATTTGAGAAAAAGAAAATGACCTATTTAATTTTTATCTTTATTTCAATCTTAGTTCCTGTTTTACAGTTGTCTTCTTCAACATTGTTTTTTTTTTATAAGCTCACTTGCCAATTCTATCTTTTGGATAAATTGTTTCTGCCATCTATGTGTGTGTGTGTGTGTGTGTGTGTACAACTTTTCTTAAATGTTTATTACCCTTTAGTGCAGAATTATTTGTCCCTAGATTCTTTTGTTTGTGGATATAAGCACTGGGGTTATTTCAATATTGTAATGATTTGCCTTTAAGTAAGTTTGTTTGCATTTATGTCAGCAGTGTCTCATTCCCGATTAAAGTAAGTCACCCCAAGGTTTCCAACACCATAAGGTCAAACTTATTGATGGCTTTAATTCTTAACAGCCAGTCTTCTTGTATTGCATGCAAAGCCTCAGCTCAGTAACAAGGTCTTATTACCAAAAGAAAGCATTAAGTGGTCATTATACTGGATATTGTTGTGATAGGTTATTATTATCCACTGAGAGAACTGCAAGTGTGGAAATTTGCTTGGAGTTCTGCCATTACTAATCTGCCTTAGATAAGCAACTGATTTAGGTGAGATTAAAACATCCAGTCCGTGGAAGATATATTGAGTTGTCCTACAAGAAATTGAAAATATGAATGTGCCTTGAGTGTTAGATGGTGAAAATCAACACTTGATGAATAAGGACAAAGATATAGGAAATCATCTTGAATATGTCGAGTGATTTCCATGATAGAATATTCTTATTGAGTGTCAACACATTTTTTTGTTTATTTATTTATTTTGGGAGAGAGTGAGAGAGCAGGGGAGAGGCAGAGAGAGAGAGGGAGAGAAAAGACCCCAATAAGGCTCCATGCTGCCAGTGCAGATCCCAATGTGGGACTCAAACTCATGAACCATGAGACCATGACCTGAGTTGAAACCAAGAGTCAGATGCTTAACCAAGTGAGCCACCCAGGCTCCCTGATAATGTTAGCACATTTGAACCAAGAATGAATCAAAGCAAAGGGGATCATTTAACCACAAAGTGTAGAAGTGCTCAAAGCCAACAATACCCAGCAAGAGAGGGGCATGTCTCAGTGAATGTACATCAAGTTTGATTAGACGATATTCTGAGATATTACCAAATCCCCAATGGTATAGAATTCTGCCAGTGTTCTCATCTCTAAAATGGAAATTGAGAGCATCAACTTCATGGCACTGTTATAAAGTTTAAATGAGGTCTTGTATTAAAATGAGAATGCCCAGGATGTCTGGGTGGCTCAGTCAGTTAAGCCTCCGACTTCAACTCAGGTCATGATCTCACCATTTGTGAGTTTGAGCCCCGCGTTGGGCTCTGTGCTGATAGCTCAGAGCCTGGAACCTGCTTCAAGTTCTGTCTCCCTTTCTCTGCCCCTCTCCCACTTGTGCTCTGTCTCTCAAATATAAATAATGAAAAAAAGAGAGAGAGAGAGAGAATGCCCTGAGTAATGAATGTAGGTTCACTCTCCAAGTCTGCATTTCCCATAAGTTAGTTGTATATTGTATCTCTTTCTGATTTCTGCCATTGTAATATATGCTGGCCTATTATTTACTAATGCTTATCTTGAAAATAACTCACAGTCATGCTACCTGAATGGCCAGAAGATATAAATTACTGCAAATTAATAAAATTGACACCCAAATTTATGTAGTCATCTCTGAGAATCTGGTTAATATCCATTTAGAAACTTAGATATATTCTAGGTTTGTTGCCAACTCACATTTTTGAGCCTACAAGGTTTCAACTCAATCATTGTGGGCCAATGAGAGGTCTCATGTGGATGTGGTTAGTAAACCAGGAAAATTCCATCCAGTGAAACCAACCTCCCTCTCCTGTGCCACCTGGACCACAAATGTTATTTTATTATAAGTAAAACACCAAATCTTGCTGAATCTATGTCTACTGAAAATAATAAATAATCCATTGGCTCTGAGTCTCACCTAAAAGTATTAACTCTTTTATATTTCTGGTTCCTAGGCAACACTGAGGTGCTTTGAGGGTTCAGCTCACCAAGAGGCAGAGACCATTTAAAAACTTCATATCAACTCTTCCCAAGTTAGGTCACTACAGCAATAGGTCTATATGGATTCCCGACTCATAAGCAAGCTTTCTCTATTTTATGGTGAGTTCTGAAGACTGGCAGATCTGAGAAATCCATCTGGGCTGCACCCATGATAAACAGACATGTAAAAATGTAAGTGAGGGTAGAAAAAGACTTTGAAGTCCGGAATCAGAGAACACAAGAACTTGAGAACCAGGAAGGACTTTAGGGATCAACCAACCTAACTAACTTTTGGGACACTGAGGTCCAGAGTTGTGAGAGTTTGGCCCAAGGTCATGGAGCTGATGATTAAGTAACAGAGGTGGAATTAAAATCAGTCCAGATGACAACACTTTCACTATAGTGTATTCTTCAAAGCAGTGCTTTGAGCTAATTGCTATTAGAAAGCAAGAGTGATAGGGAAATGAACCAAGAAAGAGAAAAAAGAGGATAAGATTTCTGAACTTGGTTTTCCCTGAAAAAAACCTTCAGAGGTTGCTCTCGCTTTGATAGATCATGTATTCTTCCAGCAATATTCCACTTTTCTTTTCCTTTCTCAGCTGCATATGGTTCAGCTGAAGGTTTTGGGATTTTTCTACCATAACCATGGTACTATTTCTTAATCATTATTCTCCATCCCTTTTCCATTTATCAAGTAGTTCTACTGCATATTGTCTGCCTTGAGACTTATTGAACTCTACCAGCATGCAACCTTTCTCACCACCTACCTCTTACTGAGTCTGACTGCACTACTTCATTGCTTTCTATGGCCTGCTGACAGTCATGTGTTCCCCTCTGTGTTTCCCATCCCATAGCATCTCTGTCCCAGAACCTGGTAGAGCCAGGCTGGGGACTTGGAAGAGAGGAGGGCACATAAATGAAAAAGAAGCTGTCTTGGTTTTTATACAATTTTTGTGTTGTTTAGATATAAAGAGTTTATTATTCTTTCTTCTCATGACCTAAAATCGGAAAAACTTTGCAAGGCTTAGGTGTATAGATTATTGAAAACTAAAATCCAGTGTCCACTGGGCACAGACTGCCATAAATTCATTCCCATTTAAGGGATTAAAATGTCAAAAAGGAAAATGAAATGCTCTAAAGGAATTTAAATCTTCTTCCTTCTAGAAAATTTAATGCTCTGAGTTCTGTTTCTAAATGTTACAGTCTTCAGTGTAATTCAGGAAATCCCGAACCTATTACCTTTAGCTTTTCCAGCCTCAAATCACTCCTATTAGGGCTCTGTGGCCCAAATGAAGTAGATGAAGCCAACTCTCGGAAGTGGTTCTATTCTATAAAATTCTTAATTTATACTCCATCAACCAAAAATAGATAATTTAACTTTTTCCAAAATGACAGACTTTTTTGGGTTTGGGAAGAAATATGCAATCACTGTGTCATCTCCTATAAAGATCCATCAAAAACCCAGTGATTAGTGTTGTTCAGTAAATTAATGGAAGACCCACATTGGGAATATTGGATGTGGGGTTTTTCTGGTCATGGACCCTCAAGAGAGATCAAATGGCACTGGAAACAACTTAGGGGATGGCAAGGGAAAGTAACTAAGGAGAAGAAAAAGCAAGAAAAATAAGGAAAACTGACATTAAAATAAAACAAAAATGAATCAATATTCTTGCCTAGAGAGATAAAGTTAGATATACTTGAAATTGAAAACATGATGAATGTAACAAACACAGATTCTTATTTGATAGAACATCTTATATGTCTGCTCAGTGTAAGGATCTATGTGGAGTGCTCTGGGGGAACAGAGATGAATAAGACAAAATTCATGTCATGGAGGGTGTACATTTTGGTGTGCTTAAATTTAGAAAAATAACTTAAACATCAGTAGTGCAAGAAGAACACTGCACATGTTTAATAGGTGTGTCAATAATGCATTAGAGTATTTCAAGGGAGGAACAATCCAATTGGAAGGATCAAGGAGGCAATAATTGATAAAGTTGTATCTCAAATGATGAATGCAGTCAAATGCGTTTATATTACAGACAAGGGCATATGATATAGAGGGACTATAGGAAACAAATTTATGTCAGTATATTAGTTAAGGAAAAGTTTGCTGGTGTAACAGATAAATCACAAAATCTCAGTGGCTTCACAGTATACAGAAATTTAATCCTTGCTTCCAAAATGGACATTCCTATTCTGTGGGTGACTGATAAGTGATGATTTAATGACCAGGTTCTTTCAATCTTTTGACCTCACCTACTCTTGCATCTCCAAGGTTGCTGTACTTACTTACCTATATTCAGCTAATAAGAGTATAAAAATAATGGAAAGAAATGGTTAGGAGATTTTTTGGGGTCAGGTCTGGAAGTTGTACATTAGTTGTACTTATATTCCATTAAATATAACCTAGTCATGTGGCCACACAAGTGTAAAGGATACTGGGAAATGTAGTTCAGTGAGAATAACAAAAAGAAAATGGGTTTGATGAATGAATAACTACCTTATCTCTTCCACTGGCAGGGAAGTCTAAATGGAGAAGTAATTCAATTTGGTTGAAATAGAGGATGGGTTGGTATGCAAACATGATGGAGAAGTAGAAGGACCTGAAGTTCCCTCATCCCTCAAACACAGAAGTGTTGAGGCCAAAGGACTGTGAATTCCAAGAGCCCGGGCTGCACAGTAACAAAGATGTCTCCTCGAATCCACGGGGCAACCTGGTAGGCCATAGGTGCATGATAGCGAATTGGGAGAGATAAAACAGGCTACGTAGGCATGGATGGAAGGGATCCCCTTCTGTGGAGAGACAAAGGGATGAGAAAGAGAGGCTGAGGAAGTGTGTAGGACTGTATCTGGACAAGAGAAAAGCCACTGGACCAGGACAGACAAAGATCAAATCTCTAACTTGGTGCTTCCTCAAGACTGAGGCCAGCTGTCCAGTTCGTTCACCTGGGGAGGAGGGACACCAGCTCCAGCCTTGGTAACTAGTTCAGAGGCATAATCCACAGTGGTAGAAAGCAATACCCTCCCTGGAGTGCTGTGGGAAGAAGGTATATAGCCATTCAAAGGACAAAGACTGCCTGCCCCTGCCAGCCAGAGGCCATATGTTGGGGCATAGAGTGGCACTTCTCCAGGACTGGAGTGCATGGAGGGCCCTTTAAGACACTGGGGTTTAAATCCCAGTTGAGTGTCAGAGAGGCATGAGAGTCAGCAGAGTAGGACAAACCGTGCACGTGGCACTGTGAGGCAATGCAGAGTGGCTCTTCCCTGGAACTGGAGCGCACAGAGCACAGTCCTTTAAGACATCAAGGTTTAAATCCCAGCCGAATGCCAGGGAGGGGCCAGAGTTGGCAGGACGGGACAAACTGTCTTGTTCGTGCCTGTGGCACTGCAAGGATGGCCTGAACAGAGTGGTTTGGGACACCTGGTCTGTGGAGGAGAGACTGGGGTGTCACCATTTTCCTTCCCATCAGCAACAAGGTGGGGGCTTAGTGAACAGACAGTGGCCCCACAGTGGAGGCAGGGCCCGTCTACACCAAAATACACCCCTCTGTGCCTGGTAACTGCATATCTACTGGAGCAGAACTGATGCTGATGAACTAGACAGCCCCTCCTCCAGTGGTTTTGCTTTTTCTGATTTAATTCTTGGACAATTTTATTTTACATATATATATAGAGAGAGATAGATGGTCTGGTTATTCTGGTTGTTAGTTTGCTTAAGCAGACATATTTATTCTCTTTATACCTGTTCTATATCTACTTGTTTTCCCTTCTCTGTCTCTGGATTAAGCTGAAGGGTTTCTCTGGTCAATTTTTTGTTCTTTTCTCTTTCCTCACTCCTGTTATATCTCTTTTTGTATGGGATAAGGCCTCTTCCATCCACAACACCACCACTCTGTTGTTTTTCTGTAGCTGATACTTTTGTGGTTTTCTTTTCTTTTTTCTTTTTCTTTTTTTGTTGTTGTTTATTTGTTTGCTTTCTTTTCCACGGTTACTTCAGTGAACAAATCAAAGCACACCTGGTGGAGTCCAAAGCATCATTACAAATAGGGAGATAAAGCAACAAGAGTCACAACAACAGACAGCAAGTAACACAATTCAAAAAACACCTCCTGAAGGGCCAGGCCCTGGTCAATGTATGACCCCTCTTTAATATAGTAGTGCTTGCAGGTCCAGGACACATAACAAGCTTTTAAAACACACAAGGGACAGAAAACTAGACAAAAATGACAAAATGGAAGAATTCTCCTCAAAAGAAATTCCAGGAAGAAATGACAGCTAAAGAATTGAACAAAAAGGATATAAACAATATAACTGAACAAGAATTTAGAATAGTCATAAGATTAATTGCTGGGGTTGAAGAAAGCATAGAAGACAGCAGAGAATCTATTGTTTCAGAAATCAAGGAACTAAAAAATAGTCATGATGAATTAAAAAGTGCTGTAAATGAGCTGCAAAGTAAACTAGAGGGAGTGACAGCGTGGATTGAAGAGGCAGAAGGAAAAATAGGTGAAATAGAAGATAAATTATGGAAAAAGATGAAGCTGAGAAAAAGAGAGATAAAAAAAAAAAAATTCTGGCCCATGAGGAGAGAATTAGAGAACTAAGTGATTCAATGAAATGGAATAATACCCATATCATAGAAGTTTAAGAAGGAGAGAGAGAAAGGGGTGGAAGGTATACTTGAACAAATCATAGCTGAGAACTTCCCAACCTGGGGAGGGAAACAGACATTGAAATCCAAAAGGCACAGAGAACTCCCTTCAGATGTAACTTGAATTGATCTTCTGAACGACATATCATAGTGAAACTGGCAAAATACAAAGATAAAGAGAGAATTCTGAAAGCAGCTCAGGATAAATGAGCCTTAACCTACAAGGCCAGACACATAAGGGTAGTAGCAGACCTATCTACTGAAACTTGGCAGACCAGAAAGGAGTGGCAGAAAATTTTCAATGTGCTGAATAGAAAAAATATGCCACCAAGAATCCTTTATCCAGCAAGTCTGTCATTCAGAATAGAAGGAAAGATAAAGGTTTTCCCAGACGAACAAAAACTGAAAGAATTCATCACCACTAAACCAGCTCTACAAGAGATCCCAAGGGGTACTCTGTGAGTGGAATATTGCAAAGACCACAAAAACCAGAGACATCACTACAAGCATGAAACCTACAGATAACACAATGACTCTAAATCCACATCTTTCAGTAATAACACTGAATGTAAATGGACTAAATGCTCCAACCAAAAGACATAGGGTTTCAGAATGGATAAAAAAACAAGACCCATCTATTTTCTTTCTACAAGAGATCCATTTTACACCAGAGGTTACCTTCAGATTGAAAGTGAGGAGTCAAAGAAATATCTATCATGCTACTGGAAGTCAAAAGAAATCTGGAGTAGCCATACTTATATCAGACAAACTAGACTTTAAGTTAAAGGCCATAATGAGAGATGAAGAAGGGCATTATATCATAATTATGGGGTTTATCCATGAAGAAGAGCTAACAATTATAAATGTCTATGCACTGAATTAGAAAGCTCCAAAATATTTAAAACAATTAATCACAAACATAAGCAATCTTATTGGTAAGAATTTGGTAATTTCAGGGTACTTTAATAATCCACTTACAGAAATGAACAGATCATCCAGACAGAAAATCAATAAAGAAACAATGGCCCTGAATATGTTGGACCAGATGTGCTTGACGGGTATATTCAGCACTTTTCATCATAAAGCATCGGAATACACATTCTTCTTGAGTACACATGGGAATTCTCTAAGATAGATCACATACTGGGTCACAAAACAGCCCTCAATAAATATAAAATATTTGAGATCATACCATGCACATTTTCAGATCCCAATGTTCTAAAACTTGAAATCAACCACAGAAAAATATTTGGAAAACGTCCAAATGCATGGAGGTTAAAGTAGATCCTACTAAATGAATGGGTCAACCAGGCAATTCAAGAAGAATTTAAAAACCATATGGAAACAAATGAAAATGAAAACACAACAATCCAAACCCTTTGGGATTCAGCTAAGAGGAAAATACATTACAATCTAGGCCTACCTCAAGAAACAAGAAAAATCCCAAATATAAAATCTAACAGCACACCTAAAGGAACTAGAAGCAGAAAACAAAGAAAACCCAAGGGCAGCAGAAGAGAAATAATAAATATCAGAGCATAAATAAACAATATAGAATAAAAAAAAATAGTAGAAGAGATCAATAAAACTAAGAGCTGGTTTTTTGAAAAAAAAAAAAAAATAAACAAAATTGATAAACCCCTAGTGAGACTTCTCAAAAAGAGAAAAGAGAGGACCCAAATGATAAAATCATGAATGAAAGTGGATTTATTACAACCAATGTCTCAGAAATACAAGTAATTATCAGAGAATACTATCAAAAATTATATGCCAACAAACTGGACAACCTGGAGGAAATGAACAAATTCCTAGACACCCACACACTACCAAAATAGAAAATTTAAGAAGACCCATAACTAATGAAGAAATTGAATCAGTTATCAAAAATCTCCTAAAAAGAAGAGTCCTGGGCCAGATGGCTTCCCAGGGGAATTCTACCAGACTCAAATTCTATTCAAAGCAGAGTTAATACCTATCCTTCTCAAGCTGTTTCAAATAATAGAAAGGGAAGGAAAACTTCCAGACTTATTCTTTGAAGCCAGCTTTATTTACCTTGATCCCCACACCAGACAGAGACCCCACTAAAAAAGGAGAATTATAGACCAATATCCCTGATGAACATGGATGTACAAGTTATCAATAAGATACTAGCAAATTAAATTCAATAGCATATAAAAAGAATTATTCACCATGATCAAGTGGGATTCATTCCTGGACTGCAGGGCTAGTTCAATATTCACAAATAGATCAATGTGATACATCACATTAATACAAGAAAGGATAAAAACCATATGATCCTGTCAATAGATGCAGAAAAAGCATTTGACAAAATACAGCATCCTTTCTTTTTTCTCAAAAAATTCAGGACAGAAGCAATATACCTAAACATCATAACAACCATATATGAAAAGCCAGCAGCTAATATCATCCTCAATGGGGAAAAACTGAGAGCTTTCCCCCTGAGATCAGTAACACGACAGGGATGTCCAATCTCACCACTGTTGTTTAATGTAGGGTTGGAAGTGCTAGCATCAGCAATCAGACAACAAAAGGAAAGCAAAGGCATCAAAATTGGCAAAGATGAAGTCAAGCTTTCACTTTTTGCAGATGACATGATATTGTACATGTAAAACCCGACAGACTCCACCAAAAGTCTACTAGAACTGATATAGGAATTCAGCAAAGTCACAGTGTACAAAATCAATGTACAGAAATTGGTTGCATTCTTATACACTAATAATGAAGCAACAGAAAGACTAATAAAGAAACTTATCCCATTTACAATTGCACCAAGAATCATAAAATACCTAAGAATAAACCTAACCAAACATATAAAAGATCTGTATGCTGAAAACTATAGAAAAGTTACAAAGGAAATTGAAGAAGACACAAAGAAATGGAAAAAAATTCCATGCTCATGGATTGAAAGAATAAATCTTGTTAAAATGTCAATACTACCCAAAGCAATCTACACATTCAATGAAATTCCAACGAAAATTGCACTGGCATTCTTCTCAAAGCTAGAACAAACAATCCTAAAATTTGTACTGAAACCACAAAAGACCCCGAATAGCCAAATTAATACTGACAAAGAAAATCAAAGTGGGAGGCATCACAATCTCAGACTTTTAGCCTCTACAACAAAGCTGTAATCCTCAAGACAGTATGGTATTGGCTCAAAAACAGACACATATACCAATGGAGTAGAATAAAGAACCCAGAATTGGACCTACAAATATATGACCAACTAATTTTGACAAAGCAGGAAAGGGTATGCAATGGAAAAACGACAGTGTCTTTAGCAAATGGTGCCTGGAGAACTGGACAGCAACATGCAGAAGAATGAAACTAGACCAATTTCTTATACCATACATAAAAATAAACTCAAAATGGATGAAAGACCTAAATGTGAGACACGAAACCATCAAAACCCTAGAGGAGAAAGCAGGAAACAATCTCTTTGACTTCAGCCGCAGTGATTTCTTACTCAACACATCTCCAAAGGCAAAGGAATTAAATGCAAAAATGAACTATTGGGACCTCATCAAGATAAAAAGCTTCTGCACTGCAAAGGAAACAATCAACAAAACTAAAGGCAACTGATGGGATGGGAAAGATATTTTCAAATGACATATCAGATAAAGGGTTAGTGTCCAAAATCTATAAATAACTTACCAAACTCAACACCAGTGCCCCCCAAAAAATAATCCAGTGAAGAAATGGCAGAAGACATGAATACACACTTTTCCAAAGAAGACATCCAAGTGGCCAACAGACACATGAAATGATGCTCAACATCACTCCTCATCAGGGAATTACAAATCAAAACCACACTGAGATACCACCTCACACAGGTCAGAGTGGCTAAAATTAACAACTCAGGAAACAACAGATGCTGACAAGGATGTGGAGAAAAGGGAATCCTTTTGCACTGTAGGTGGGAATGCAAACTGGTGCAGCCGCTCTGGAAAACAGTGTGGAGGTTACCCCAAAAATTAAAAATGGAATTACCCTACGACCCAGCAATAGCACTACTAGGAATTTGTCCAAAGGATACAGGAGGGCTGATTCATAGGGGCACATGTACCGCAATGTTTATAGCAGCACTTTCAATGACAGCTAAATTATGGAAAGAGCCTAATGTCCATCAACTGATGAATAGATAAAGAAGATGTGGTTTATATGTACAATGGAATACTACTTGGCAATGTGCAAGAGTGAAATCATTTCATTTGCAGTAATGTGGATGGAACTGGAAGGTACTATGCTGAATGAAATAAGTCAGTCAGAGAAAGACAGATACCCTATGTTTTCACTCATATGTGGATCTTGAGAAACTTAACAGAAGACCATGGGGGAAGGGAAGGGGATAAAACATTATAGAGAGGAAGGGAGGCAAACCATAAGAGACTCTTGGATACTGAGAACAAACTGAGGGTAGATGGGGTGTGGGGGAGAGGGGAAAGTGGGTGATGAGCATTGAGGAGGGCACTTGGTAGGATGAGCACTGGGTGTTGTATGCAAGTGATGAACCATGGGAATCTACCCCAAAAACCAAGAGCACACTTTACACACTGTATGTTAGCCAATTTGACAGTAAATTATATTAAGAAAATAAAATTAAATTAAATAAAAAGAAATAGAGGATGGGAGATAAGAAATCATTGAGATAAAACTAAAGAAGTAGGTTGAGAAGACTTTTACTTTGGATTGATGGATTGATTGTTTCATTCATTCATTCACCAAAATGTATTTAGCACCTGCTATATGCAGATACTGTATTAAATGTTGAGGATTCAATAAGAAACGTGTCTATTGGAGAAGACAATTATGAGTGTAAGTGTTGTAAGCACAATAATAGAAGTGTGTACAAAATGCCATAAAATACAAAGGAGAGGAAATAATGCTGCTTGGGGAGTCTGGGATTGGAGCTAAACCAAAATGAGAGTCTTTTTATGTGAGGTTGTGGACACTGGGGATTTGAAGGAGATATTCCAAGTAGGAGAAACATCCTAGGCAAGTGACAGGTATACAGAAGGGCATGGTGAAATCACAAAGTCATAGAGAATATAGAATTTTTCATAGAATTTTTTACTAGAAATTGGCCAGCTTTACAAGTCTGAAAAATATAAATTGATGACAAAAATAAAAAAAAAAAACATCAATTAATCCAACATTTCATGGTGGATCATAAATTTACGAAACTTTTTTTTTCTTTAAGAGGTGGTATAGGGTAGTGATATGCACACTTACCAGTAGGTTAAAGAGATAAATTCAAGGTTGAGAAATGTACAATGTAGAAAGGTTCTAGAGGTACATCTCTGGTCCCTTGCAATTTAATGGTTTGCTCAGAATATATTATTTGGAGATGCTGTCAAAGACATGGACTTTGAAGTCAGATAGACTTGGGTTTGAATCCTAGATGCAGCCCTTGCCAGCTCTACAGGGTGATTTTTGTGTCTTGGTGTTCCTTGTCTGTAAAACTGGGACATTGCTATTATATACTCCAGTATATCAGTTAGGCTTTGTTGCCCATAGTTTAATGGCTTAAAAATTATTTATTAGGTCATGGTTCTAAGAGTTGACAATTTCAATTGTACTCAGTTAAAGAGTTTTCCTGTTGGCCTCACCTGAACTCATGCATATGGCTATATTCAGTTATAGGATTAGCTAATGTCTATACTGACCGCATATCTGGTAATTTGTGCTGGCTGTCAGTCAAGGTCATGGGGATGAATGGACCATATGTATCTAGCGAATTAGTTTGGGTGTATTCAGATGGTGACAATCCCAAGATTCCCAAGAGTATACAGATAGGGCAAGACTCAATGCTTAAGTGATTTACAAGCCCCTTTTTGTCTCATGTTATCTCACTGGCCAATACAAGTCACATTGTTTCATTGGCCAAGCTCAGAATTAGTGTGAAAGTTGATTATCCAAGGCCATGGATAGAGGGAGAAAACACACACACACACACACACACACACTCGGACTACAACAATCTACCACATCCAATCATGGTGTCATTGAATAAATTAAATACTATAATGTACATACTATGTTGATCAAATACTTATGTAGTAAATATTTAATAAATGGGAATGATGAAGTTAATAATGATTAAACATGGATCACTGACAGTGTATAATATTTAACTGTCACTTACAGTTGAGGAAAATGTCTAATGGGGAATAGGGGACCTGGATTCTAGGCTAGCTCAGCTGTAATGTCATGTGAGGCAGGGAATTGGGACTAGAAGGACTAGGAGTAGTTTAGCCACAACAGTGGAAAAATGGACAATATTTCTTTGTTAATTTCTGCGTCATATAATTCTTTTACCACTAGTCCTATCACATACCACCCTACTATATTGTTCCTCAATACCTATCCCTTTCCCAGTTCACCACAACCACCTTTTTTTCTTCCCAGCACTGTCACCATTGCACACATGGCTTACTATAGAACTTCTCACTCTATGTTAGGTATCCTGGGTACTTTTTCTTTCTGAATCTGTGATTGTATTTATTAGAATGCTTATAGATACATGTAACTATATAATCAACTGAAATGGCTTACAACTGAGGAATTATATCTTATATAATAACTCTGGAGGAAATGATTCCCAAGTTGATTGATTTGGACACTCAATAAATGATGTCAGTGCTCAGAGATGGCTGCTCTGAGATTCTCTTTGGTCCCCCCTCATGCTCCCTCCTATACTGTTATTGCAAAATTGTAGCTTTCATTTCCAAACATCACAGTTAAAAGACATCCAGAGGCAAGAGAGAAGGGTTACTTCCTACTCCCACTTCTAGCCCCTTACACCCTTTTGTTTACTTATCAGAGAGATTAACTTCTCTCACAAACTCTTCCTTTATTTCACAATTGACTAGCATGTGGCCACATGATTACTTCCAAACCAATCAGAGGCAAAGGGGAATAAGATTATTGTTATCATAGTCAGATTAGATTTCTCATGATTTATTTACCAGAATAGAAAGGCAATATTCTTTGTATATATTGTTGCAGAATATATTGTTAAAGGAGAGTTGTTTTTTATTTATTTAAAATTTTTTTAACATTTATTTATTTTTGAGAGATAGAGAGAGACAGAGCACAAGCAGGGGAGGGGCAGAGAAAGAGGGAGACAGAATCTGAAGCAGAGTCCTGGCTCAAGGCTGTCAGCACAGAGCCCGACGTAGGGTTCAAACTCATGGACCATGAGATCATGACCTGGACCAAAGTGGGACGCTTAACCAACTGAGCCATCCAAATGCCACTAGGATAGTTGTTTGTTTGTTTTTTTTTAAACTTTAACAATACTCTCGTAAAGATATAAAATGGATAGATGTCAAATATTTCATTTAACACATGAATTAAGAAGGAAACCAGAAAAGAAGTTACAATCAGTTCCAAAGAGATTCCAAGGACCAAACAAATATATAAGATCATCATGATTGCTGAAGTGAATTTATTTAATCAGTGAAAAACTAGCTTCTTCCACTGTAGGGGAGAAAAGTCAATTGAACCTCCATGGAACAGAATTTATTTGAATATCTATAGAAAGGAATAAAATTTTGGACTAAGGGTAACTTGTTCTGTGAGTGTTCTGCAAGATGGGCAAATGTTTCTAATAAACTTTAACTTGATAAACAAGCGATGTCTTGCAATGCAAGTAGTATGTGATGTTGAATGTCACATGACCACAACTGAGCCAATAGTTCTTGAAATTCGCTTTGATATCCAAATGCTTTGGATTACAAGCATGTTTCCAGAATGAATTATGCTCACAAATCAAGGTTTTACTGTAATTTGTTTTACCGTCAGTTTTCTACAAGTTAACTTCTATCTCTCCAGGCTTGTAAGATAGCTCAAAGACAATGAAAGTCACAACATAAAATCAGATGCCTTGGGAGAGTGGGCTCTAAAAAATACATAATGTGGGGCGCCTGGGTGGCTCAGTCGGTTAAGTGTCCGACTTCAGCTCAGGTCATGATCTCACGGTCTGTGAGTTCGAGCCCAGCGTCGGGCTATGTGCTGACAGCTCAGAGCCTGGAGCCCATTTCAGATTCTGTGCCTCCCTCTCTCTCTGCCCCTCCCCTGTTCATACTCTGTCTCTCTCTGTCTTAAAAATAAATAAATGTTAAAAAAAAATAAAAAATAAAATAAAAAATACATAATTTTCATTTGAAGACATCTTAGAATCTTTTGGTACAGTTAAAAGTCTTTCAATTTTTTCTTATAATATGTGCAAAATCAGATTTTCTTAGCAAGGAATAAACGCACATGACTCTTGGATAGACCAACAACATTGTCTGCCACAGTTACATTGCTGGAAATTAGAGAAATAAACATATTCTAATTTGCAATGAGACTTTCACACCTCCTTACAAGGATCATTTTGGAAGTAAATGGTGAAACAGGCAGTTTTGGCTGAGGCAGAGAAAGCCTGGTGATTTGTCCTTAGTCTAAGCCTGAGCCTGCAGTGGAATGGAACAGCAACTTGGTATCTTCATTCCTGAGGAGTTAAAATTGCACACTAGGAATTGCAGCCAGAGACACTTCTGCCATGAGGGACTGGACCATGAATGATTCCCTTTTGGAAGCTGCAGAATTTTAATTTTTCTAATGTGCATGACCAGTCTTTTCTCCAATTCCACCCTCTTCCTTGGTTCTTTCTGCATTTGGTGTAAATTGAATTCCAAGGGAATTATACCAGGGATCACATACTATTCATTTCAGTCTGTTGACAGGCAATTTTTTCTGTAGTATCCTGCTGGGGATTTGATAGTGAGAGGGGGTGGTGTGAAAATGTGATATCTGGTATTCTTACAGCTTTTGTCCCCAATCTGGTGTTTATGGGCTGCTTTATTCCTGTGTCTTATACAGTTCGGAATACTATATCTTTGTACCTTAATTAGTTTAAAAATTAATAAACCTTTTTTTTTTTTTTAAGTTTCAAACCACCCAGTGTGCTTGTTAATGGCTCAGCAAGCCTGTCCTGTCATAGGAAAGAAATCTATTCAGGCTTTTGCTAACTGCTGCATTTCATACATATACATTTCACACATATACATCAGATTTTGACTGTAAATAAGTTGCTCCTTAAGAAAGAATTGCTCACACTTTAGAGGGATAAAAAATTTATTTTCACTCTGTTTTATTACAACTATATAATGCCTGTTGACCATTTCCAAGCCAAAGTCTAGGTCTACCTTTGAAAATACTGATTTCTCTAGGCTAGTGGTTCTCAAACTTTAGCCTGCATCATAATCACATGGTGGGGGGGGGGGCTTATTGACACATAGATGTCTGGGAGTTTCTGACTCAACAGGTCAAGATAGGCTTAAGAATTGACATTTGTAAGAAGTTCCCAGGTGATGCTGATGCTGCTGGTTTGGGAAATACAATTTGAGAACCACTGTTTTAGAACACGTACCTTCAAGACATTCTTTCAGTCTCAGAGGCATCCCAAATGTACATTTGAGAGATAAGGGAAGTAATTTTATTATTTGTAAGAAATCTTTTTTTGCCCTTCAAAGGAGCCTATGTGACTTTCTATTATTGTCATCCATGAAAGTATTGATGTGAATAATCAAAAATGGCAGACCATTAAAAACTCATTGGATAGAAATCGCTCTAGTACTTCGAACTCTCTGTCAATGCATGACATAGATAGGTGAAAGAGTCTAACTGAAAATCAGCAGACATATAAACCTGAGTACTGTTCTTAGCATGCATGGCTGTGTCACTTTGGCCCATCACTGATTGTCTGTAAATTTTATCTGTAGACAAAGATTGTGGATGTGTTGATTGCTAAGTTCCCTTCCAGGGTGAATTTCCCATGAATCTGATCTTAAGCAGGCCCATCTGCTGGTATGAACATCTAGAGTAAAGGAATCCAGCAGGAGAGGGGCAGTACCTGTCTCATAGTCCACAGCTATGGTTATGCCAACCCTGATAACAGAGAGTGAAGAGAAGAGACCAGTGGAGTTACAAGGGACCCAGGTAAAGTTGATATGATTATCATGATATTGACCTGCTCATTTGATAGAGCTGTCATCGGATTACCAATGATCTCCAACTGCCTGACACAGTTTTACACCTTCTTACACCTGTGCTCTGAGAATTGTTTCAACACCAAAGCTCTTCAATGGAAGGAAAAGCACCATTGCCTCTTTTCAGTAGAAACTCTGGGGGATTTCCTAGGAAGTGCTATGGATAACTAACAAGACTGCCTGTACTTCACTTTAGGCATCTGAAGGGTCACAGAAGAAAGGCAGAACACCTTCGGTTTCACCTCAGTATCCTTGAGTTCCATGTACAACCTGTTGTGAGTAGACAGGAGGTCAGAGACCCTTTGAAAGGATATGTATTGTGAGTCTTGCAGCTATTGCATATATGTGTGTATGTGTTTCCTTTGCAAAACTGTGGGCTCTTAGGCTGCTGGCTATGCTTCCTCCATCACTGAGTGTGTCTATTGACAGAACCTGGAGCAGAAGTGCTTTATACAGGTATGCTGAATGGATAAACATATGGATATACATGCTTTGCATGAATGAAATGCTTTATGTGTGGAGGTAAATTTAAAGGTTGTTTTGTTGGTTTGTTTGTTTTTCTCAGAAAACTCTTCAGAATCAATAAAGTTATGAATGAATGAATGACTTTTATATGAAAACAGAAAGTTACATCTAAGGCAGAACATCTGTTGTCTCAATAAAGAGTTATTGAATGGATGGATGAATAAATTCTTCAATAGAAGTTTTGATGAAAACGGGATTTTTTTTTTGTGACTTGCAAAGCTAACATCTGCATATCTAAGTCTTGATAAACTTTCAGTGGGTCCCAAGATAACTATGCAATAAAAAATAAATAAGTAAACAGCTTCTCCCTGATCTTCACATGAATCATACATATTTTTATGTCTCTTCATTTTTTGGAATATTAATTTTATTAGGAAACCATTTGATAGTTGTATTAGATCATTTAATCAGTCACTTAATTTTAATGTGGCCTGAGGACATCAATTAAAATATGGATTTTTCATTGATTCAATAAACATGTGAGCATCTCCAAGTGCTAGGGAATGGAGATGCAGGCTAAGATCCTTGCTCTCAGGGAGCTTACAGTCTAGCAGGGAAGCAATATTAAAGAAATATTTATGTTTCTCATAAATACATAGGACAGAGAAAATCGTTGGTGCTTTTCAAGAGCACATAGTGTCTAACCCAGCCCATAGAAGTCACAGAGACAAAAAGTAAGTGTTTCAGAGAAAGTACAGGCAGAGGGAATGTTAGGTGGTGGACCCTAAAGTGGGAAGGACTGTGTAGGTTTGAGGAGCTAGAAGTCTAGAACAGATGGAGCACTGAGTGTGGGGAGGAGTCAAGGAGATGAGACAGAAGAGGGGATGTGATGGTCACAATTATGGAGGGCATGAGGGGTCTGGTACTTCTACAGGGAACCCATGTGACACTGAAGCAAGGGAGCAGCATGACCAGGTGTGCACTTAGAACGGTCATCCTACCTCACAGTGATGGAGAGGCAAGACTAGCTAAGACTAGAAGCAGGTAGATCACTTCTAAGGCCTTTGGAGGTGAAAGACAAAGATAATGGGGAATTTAAGAGATAGTGAGGAGGCAAAATCAATCAACCTTGATGACTGAATCTAAGGTTCCTAAAAGACCACCAGTGCAGATATCCAGTAGATCCAAAAGATACATAGGTCTAGAGCTCAGGGAGAACAACGTCGACACAGGAATCATCTGCATTTAGATGGTTTCTGAAGCCATAAGAAGGGCTGAAATGACCAAGAGGGAATAAACCTAACCATGAGTAACATATACATTTAAGAATGAGCCTGGGTGGCTTAGTTGGTTAAGCATCCAACTTCGGCTCAGGTCATGATCTCATGGCTCATAAGTTTGAGTCCCACTTCAGGCTCTGTGCTGACAGCTCAGAGCTTGGAGCCTGCTTCAGATTCTGTGTCTCCCTCTCTCTCTCCCCCTCCCCTACTCAAGTGCTGTCTCTCAAAAATAAAAACATTAAAAAAAACTTAAAAAAAAAAAAGATGAGCAAAGTGCCAGAGGAGGGGAAAGAGGGCATGCGGAGTTACTATTTAATAACAGAGTTCTGTTTGGAATGATGAAAAGTTCTGGATATGGATGGTGGTGATGGTAGCACAACCATGTGAATGGACTTAATGCCACAGAACTGTACACCTAAAAATGGTTAAAATGATACATTTTATGTTCTATATATTTTAACACAATTTTTTAAAAACAGAACGAGGGGATACTTTCATGTTATCTTTGTATGTTTTAGAATAATGATCTATTTATGTTTTGCTAATGAAAAATCAGGACAGATAGTAAAGGGAGTAGGAGAGAAATCACCAGAGGAACAGGGGCAGGCCAAGGGAGACGTAACAAGAAGGGGCAAAGAGGTTGGCAGGAGACCTAAAGTTTCGGTCTGGAAGCTAAGGACAGCATGACGGGGAGGAAGTGTTCAACTGCACTGAATGCCTCAGAGAATTCAGTCAGATAAAGTCAGAAAAGAACGCACCGAGCAACATGGAGGTAAACCTTGGAGAGGGCTATTGGCAGGGGAAGGCAATGAGGAGAAGGACGGAGAGATAATTGGTAGGAAATAGAGCCCTGAATGCAGACAACAAGTCTGACTGGTAAGGGAAGGAGTAGTGGCTAAAAAGATGAGTAATAGATGCTTTTAAAAATTGTGTGTGGTAAAATATCATCATGCATAATCAGCAAAGCAATCATTTCAGAAGAAAAATGACTTTCTGTTAATAATCTCAATCATACCTGCAGTGTATAGGTTATGGGACTTTTCATGCTACTTGTGGGTTAGAAAGGATAACCGAAAGTTACTCTTTTTTTTATGGGTGGTAAAGCTGAACCACAGAAAAGTTTCTCGAAGAAATAGACAAGGAATTGAAGTTTATCCATAAATATCTTCATTGATTTTTGTTTAATGCAGAAAAGTATGATGCACTGTGTTAAGAAAACAATTTTGCCGTAATAGCCACATGTTGGAAAAGTCTAAAATTTTAAGGCTACTCGTATATTAATTTTGGTACATGTCCAATGGAAGATACTTCACACTCCAGTAACATCCTCAAGATACTGAAGTCAGTCTTCTGGATTGGTGCATTGAAGGCTGGACTAATACTAAGACCCAGGACCAGTCCGGTGTCCACTGGATCAATAATCCTGTCATCCTACAGCCTTGCACTGGAATAGTAAGGGTTTCCTTCCTCTTCAAACTTCTTAATGATTGGCTCTTTTAAAGCTGCTTCATCTGCACTGGAGAATTGTTTTCCTTCACGTGCTCTTTGGTCCTTTGCTACTGTGGCCAACACATTGGCTGCCTGCTCTCCTCCCATCACTGAGACATGAGTGTTTGGCCACAGGTAGAGGAATCTTGGGCTATATGCTCTGCCACACATCCCATAGTTTCCAGCCCCATAGGATTCCCCCAGTGATGACAGTTATCTTAGGCACATTGGCACCGGCTACAGCAGCCACCATCTTGGCACCATCCTTGGCAATTCCTTCTGCCTCATAGTCTCTACCAACCTAAATCTGGTAATATTTTGAAGGAACAGCAGAGGAATATTCCTTTGGCAGCATAACTGGATGAAGTGAGCACCCTTTTTTGCAGATTCAGAAAAGAGAACTCCATTATTTCCTATGATACCTATAGGGTATCCAAATATTCTAGCAAATCCTGTAACTAATGTGTCTCCATATAAGGCTTTTGAATCTGCTTCCATCCATGATTCTAGCAATGACCTCTTGGATATCAAAGTTCCTCTTAAAGTTAGTGCCAACTATTCCATACAATTCATTAGCAGGAAGCAAAGGATCTTTAGAAGGCTCAATGGAAACATCCAATTTCTTCTGATAATTTAGATTCCTCACAATTTTCCTAGTTATGTGAAGGGCATGAGGATCATCCAAAGCATAGTAGTCAGTTACTCCAGACTTTCTGCAGTGCAGATTGGCACCTCCAAGATCCTCAGCTGAGACCTCTTCTCCAGTTGCGTCTTTAACCAACTGGGGTCCTCCCAAGAAAATGGTACGTTGCTTGCGTACAATGATGTTTTCATCAGCCATTGCAGGCACATAAGAACTACCTGCCATACAGGAGCACATGACCACCGCTATCTGTGCAATATTTTGAGAAGACATAATTGCCTGATTATAGAATATATGGCCAAAGTGATCTCGATCTGGAAATATTTCTGCTTGCCAATGTAAGTTTGCGCCTCCTGAATCAACCAAGTAGATGCAGGGGAGCCTGTTTTGCATTGCAATTTCTTGTGCCCACAAATGCTTCTTCACAGTCACGGGATAGTGGGTCCCTCCTTTGATGGTGGCATCATTGGCAACAATTATAATTCTACTCCTGATACTCTCCCAATGCCTGTAATGCCACTGGCACGCACCTCCTCATTAGCATATAACTGGTAACCTGCAAACTGGGATAATTCCAGAAATGGAGACGCTGGGACTATAAGACTGTCCACTCTTTCTCTGGCTAAAGGTTTTCCTCTTGATATGCGGCGTTCTCGGGCTTTCTCACTGCCTCCTAATCTTATTTTCTGTGCTTGTTCATGGAGCTGATTTACAAGTACTTTCATCTGTTCATAGTTTTCCTGGTAGATGGCAGAACCTGAGTCCGGCTGGGTACCCAGTGTGGCCACTGAGTCCCTGTAATTAGTGCGCTGGCCGGGGACAAGGGCGCAAGCGCACCGCTGCAGGGCTAACCTCAGGGAAGCCCACTTGACAGCCTGTCCGGAGGGAAGAACTAGCGCAACACAGCGGCCCGCGCAGGTTCAGAGTTGGCTATTTCCCAGCTGGCTTCCCTGATTCGGGATACAGCTCAGCTCACGTCCTTACAGACCAACCCGCCTGAAACACCGCAAAGTCTCAGGCCAACCACAGTGTATGTCTCTTCATTTGTAACAATAATAACAACAAAAATAATGAGTTAACCCTAACTGGGCATTGTGCAAGCCTTCTTTTTTGTTTAAAAGTCATAGCAATCTGAGAAGTAGTCACTAGAATTATCCTCAGAAAGACTGTATAACTTACTCAAGGGCATCTAGCCATTGATGGAGGGAGGCAGGATTTTTGCCAAGGAAGTTTGACCACAGTGCCATGCTTCTCACTGTTGCACCATACTAGTAGCATTGATGATAAATGAGCCTGTGGGGAAACAGCTTGTGGCAGACCAAATAATGGCCCCCCAAAGATCTCTATATCCTAATGCCTTCAACCTGTGAATGAATTACCTTACATGGCAAAAGGGACTTTACAATGGCAATTAAATTAAAGATATTGAGATGGGGAGATTACCTTGGATTATACAGATGGTCTTAAAATAATCACAAAGGTTTTTATAAGCTGGAGGCAGGAGGATCAGAGTAAGAAAAGGTTATGGATAACAGAAGCAGAGGTCAGAGTGATGAGCAGAGGGGCCATGAGCTGAGGAATAGAAGCAGTCTTGAGAAGCTGGAAAAAGCAAGGGAACAGATTTCTCTCCTAGAATCTCCAGGATAAATGAAGTCCTGTCAACGTATTTTGGACTTGTGACCTCCAGAGCTGTGAGATAATAAATTTACATTGTTTTAAAGCACTAAGTGGTAATTATTAGCAAATATTTAGTTTTGGCAATTTGTTACAGCAGTCATAGGAACTAATACACAGCTGATGTAACCTGATGATAGTTACACCCTGCCCTTGTTAGGAAGATACCTACACAAGGCCTCAAATCTGCTTAACTGCTCCATAGACCTTACTCTGGAGTGAAATGCCCTGTTGGTTTTGAGGTTTGGATTTGCTTGCTGCTTTATTTATCAGTACATAAATACATGCCATTTCAGAAAGTGGATGCCATTCCCCAGCATATTCACAGCAATCAAAATAGCAAACAGACTGAAAATTGCCATAATAGCGCTTATTCTTGTCCTCACTTTGACTTATAAAATGACATGCTTACAAGATTTGTAAAAATCTCGGTTTTGCTTTGCTCCCTCCCTTTTTTCTAGATCTTTCTTTTCCCTCTCTGCTAAGAAATTTAGCCTCTTAGCATAAGGTTTCCTTACACTGACATATATTGTGAGCTTTGTTTTTCTTTTTTTTTAAGTGAGCATATTTTTCTCTTTTAATTATTTTTATGACATGTGTTGGGTTAGCAACAAAAGGGAGCTTTGAAATGGAAAACATAAACATGAGGAATGCAGAGTCTAAATTAATTTCCCCTCTGACTTAGGGGAAACCATTGTTGGTCTCTATTTGAGTATATCAAAATTATGTGGTAAAGAAAGCAGGATTATTTTAAACTTTAAAAAGAAGAGAAGGACATTAATATCCTTTGGATACCTACTATATGTCTAATGCCTTATGCATGCCATCGTATTTACTTCTAATAATTTGTAAAGGTTAGGTATTTTCCCCATATTTTGGATGTGGAAGAGCAAAATAATTTACACAAAATGTCACAGATTTGAAAGAGAAGAGCCAGATATTACATGAGGCCTAGACTATTATAAACCCCACGAAGAATGGTTTTCCTTTCTGTGCTGCCTCCAAGGCAAAGAGTGCATTTTCCCTCATGGGTCACCATCAAGTAGCTTTCAGAGAATTTCCTGATACCTGGGAGCAGATTACAACTATGGGTCCTACTTCTTCTGTTCATGCCATTTTCCTCCTACTTGGAAGTTTCCTGTCTGCCTTCAGTATCCCCTCCACTTCAAAGTCATCCTCCTGTTCTCTGAGTTCCTCATTGACTCCAATCCTTGCTTTCATTCTTTCTTTTCATGAGCTTGTAATGTTTGATAGAGACAGAATGTTTGGCAGAGAAGGCCTTTGCAATATTACTATGGCAAACCTAGTCTATCCACAACACACTTCACCCCAAAATATCATGGTCTCCCATATACTTGGAAAACTGGATTGTTCCCTTGGCGATTAATTTCAAATGCTGGTGTCTGTTACAAATAAATCTGCTAAAGATGACACTTTTGTAATGTTATCTGATATAGGTAATATACAAAGAGGCAGAATATAAATTTGGACAATCAAGTATAAGGGGAGAGAAACAGAATAGTGGGATGAAGAAAGATCATAAATAGGCACCTTGGAAAAAGAAAAGCTTCCATGATTTTATGTTAAGCAAAGCTAGATAAGTTAAGACTGAGACACTTGGAGTTGTGGCAAATAGTCCCTTGACAAGCATGGGGTTTTACATTTCCACTGCAGTTTGCTGGTGTAGGCCTCGGTGTTGCTTAAAACCAAAATACGATCCTGCTGAAGACAGGAAAAAGAACATTTGGTAGACAATAGCCTGCCTCAGCATACTGTCTGTTTCCTTTTTTGTCCTCCCACATCCCCCTGATTCATGTTCTGCTATAACCTGAGCTCCTGCAGACTGAACCTATGGGGCACATCATCCAGGCTCCTTTGAACTCTCTTCTCATTGGGTTCAGCCATTGAAGGCACCAGCAGGAGATTTTAGCTTTGGAGGGCAAAGAAGTTGGGGCATTTCTTTCTTGCTGCTTCTTGTTCCATGCTATGGTTCTGGTAAGGTCTATACCTTTTCATTACTGTAGATACTATAGATAGGGACCGATATATGAAGTCTCACTGGACTTCAGTAACACACTTTTCTTCCTTTGCCCCATCATATGTAGGAGCAATAATGACTCTCCACTCTTGCTAACTTCTGGGTGCCTCAACCTCTTCACTGGTCAGTTTAAGTCACCCACTCTTAATATGAATAGTCCCCTCATCAAAACCTCTTCAACTCAACCATCTGTGTATAAGTCTATTTCCTGATGTTACCCTAACTGAGGACAATTTCCTTTTCACGACCTCCTGAATAGAGAGCTTCCCTGAAACCATGATTATTTCATTTTTCATTTTGTTCCAGTACCAGAGTCACCCATGTTTTTAAATCTCAAGATCATTTGTTTACTTGTTTTCCTTTGTATATAGGGAAATAATCTCACCTGTTTCACAGGGGAAAATAAAGTAAAGTAGTACCTCCTTAAAAGTAGCATGGGTTTGTTCCTTTGGAGGATCAAATTAGTGCCTCCCTAGAAATAAAATCCACTGTTGAAACAAGACCCCACTCTATTTCCTTAGTGTAAAATCTGACAAGGTTTTCCTTATCATAGAACATTGGAGTCACAATGGGGTTCCACTGTGCTTGTTTCTGAACCCTACAGTGTCACTTTATGGGTGCACAATATCTATGTCCCTATATGTTCTAGACATTTTTAGAAAATTTAACATAGCTATCTGCAATAAAATGTTATGAAGAGTTGGAGTCTTACCTCAACCAGGCAAAAGCCTGATTAAAAAGATCTTGTGCTGGCCCTGAAGGTCAGTATTTATAGCACTATATTATTTATAAATAATGTGAGAATTATTATAGCAATAAAAGTTGGTGTTCCAAAGAATGGGCATATTAGGGATGGCTAAATTATGGTGACATTGAGACCATAGGTCACATCTGAAGCTTCCTTTCATACCAGTGGAAAATTACTACCAATTTGACTGCAAAGCTATAGGAAAGTCTTGAAAGACATAGAGAGTGGTGGGGAAATTTCTATACATTTAACTAGGGGGAGAAATGAGGAAGACTAGGTGGATCCAAGGAGGCTGGAAGACTTGAATGATCTAGCATTCTTGCTCAGTCTCAACGTTTCTGCCTAACTTTTTTTTTCCTCTGAATCTGACTAAAGTCCTGCTTTCAAATAGAAATATGCAGCTGAAGAAACTCCTGCGAGAGGATGAGATTGGATACTGTGTCTTCCACTCTCTCAAAAGAGAACGTGTCAGGTTAATCACAAATCATGAATCAGACCTTAATCCTCAAGCCCCTCCACCCCTCCCATAAAAGATCAGACAACCCTGTAGTTCCCTGTTCAAACCACTGCATGGCCAAGGCTCAGACAATTGACAAATTTAAGAGACAGCTATAGGAAAGTCTCATTTTCTTGAAGGAAAGTTTTAGAACTCAGAATTGTTGGAGCACTCTCAGGAACTATCCCTATGGAGATAGGGTCCACTTGATTGCCGGTGAACACAATCTTATCACAAGACCTGTGACTTTTTTTTTAAATTAACACTCATTTTGAAAGACTGTAGTCTATATGATGTCCCTACCTCACCCCTTCTCTGATTTAAATGCCTCTTAAACTGGAAGATCAGTTTTCATTCAAAAGCTGAGTTAACAGGTGTTTATTACTCTAGGAATCAATCCAGTTTTAAAAGTTCAAGTCCACTTCTGGCTAATTCTGAAACATTTGAGATGGGAAAGAGCTCAGAAAATGATTTTCAAAACCAGTCATCTAATCATACATACTGTTTCTGGCTATGGGCAAGAAATTGATTTAGTGAAGAAAAACTATTCTGTGGCATTTGTAATATAAGAACTACCAGGACAGTCTCACTCTGCTGGAAGATCTCTTTGTCCAAAAAGTATCAGAGATGCAAGTACACTTCTGGGCAACTGGGGGGAAGCAAAATAAACTTCCCATCCTTTGATAGACTGCCATCTCTCTCTCTCTTTTTGTTTTGTTTTCCCCGTGTTTTAGCACTTTAAGTGTTTACTTTTTTTCCTTGGGGTTTGTTTCATATAGCATAAAATTTGTGTAAATATTTTTTTCTTTCTTTAGAGAAAATTCATTCTTCTGGAGGTCTAAGTTCTTAGGCAACCTTCAAACTACTAATTATGTAGAGATTATACTGGGAAGGAAGCAGATTCTATTCAAGGGTGATTACCATGTAATCCAGACAGCATAAATAGTAATGTACTTAGTGCAGAAGAGTTTGCAAAATGCACAACCATTTTTTGGCTATGTGGCCTGGGGAAAAAAGAAGAACCCACACACTTGTGATTTATGATTCCTTCATTTCTGTTAGGAGCTATCTTATTTACATTTCTAATCTTTTCCTTATGAGAATAAAAATAATCTTTGGTATGGCATGTTTCTTCTTCCCTTGACATTCTGCATCCTTGGGTCAGTGTTGGACTGCTTAACCCTGGAGTTTGTAGGACAGCATTGTGGAAGTAGAAGAAAAGCCACTAGATTTAGTTGGCTGGAAGGCAAGTTTTACCATGTATTTCTATAATCTGTATTCCTATATTATTTTCAGTTCCTGCCACACAAACTTTTGCACTTTGGAAAAACATAAAGATCTAGTTTTCCAGATTCAAGATTTAAGATTTCATGTTTGAAAATTCACTATGTACTCTCCTGTGGTTTCAAATTCCTCTACTCTTAAATTAATAGTGGATTGAAAGATACTAACAAAAGGTGTTTAAAAATTGACATTTAATTGAGACTTTTCCCCAAATGGAACCTGAAGAATTCCAAGGCACTTCCAAAGAGAAAGTTGGCATGTGTCTCAAATACAGACCAAATTTTATGAATTTGCCAATCTTAAGTATTATAAATAGTCTATTCCATCTCACTTAATTAGGGAGGATAAAATATGTCTTCTATTATTCTTCATTGTGGTGACATTTAGTTGATCTTGAATGTATGGATTATTTCTCCAGTTGCTTCATATGTTTATTAACCACATGAACCATATCATTTAATATTTTGTCTCCACCCCAACACTGCACACATATTCTTATGTACTCAAAACTGACACAAACCTCTGAAGCTAAAGTTCATTGTAATAATTCTGCAAAAGCATCATCAGTCAGAATAGACTAGAATATGCTGCAGCAACAACAAATGAAAATATCATCAACTTATAGCACCCTGGGATTCAAGCAAATACAGCATTCTCTAGATGGCATAGTGCTTATATCATGGCAGAAAATGAGAGATAATGAACCACGTGTGGGGTCTTAAAGCTGCTGCTTTGAGGGGACATGCATTGCTTTTGCCCACATTTCATTGCTCAAAGTCTTATGGCCACTCACTGAAGAGAGGAGAAGTGAAATACTGGGCAAACAATAACATAATCTCCACAGGAGACATAGGGGTTAGAAAGAAGACATATTGGAGCAATGTTTAGTCTGCATATCCTTCCAGCCTTAGGCCAAGCACTTAACAGCCATTATTCACCACTTCCCTGTCTCTCCTAACCTTGGGTATGATTAAATTAATTGGTTAAGGAAAGCTGGTATGTATTTCATGTGATTAATGCCTTGGAAAACAATTGCCATAGATTGCATTGATTTGTTTCATTTTACATACTTGAAATTAGAGGCTTATGAAGTCTACATGCAAATTTATGCAAAGTGGAATGCAAATTCATATTGTGAGCTATGAGTCCTGGCACTCCCCCCTCCCCCTAGAAAAAGAACTGCACCATTGAATATGCATGTGCTGCATATGGTGCTGCTCTTTTCAAATACCGACTCAGAGCCAGCAGCCAAATAAATCCCAGTGACATCGACTGAGCTACAAACAAAAGTTTAAAGTCATTTAAGAACAAAAATTGAGCTCCAAAGTCTCAATATTTTTAGGGTCAATATCTTCAAACAAGATTTGAGTTAACAAATGCACTATTCCCTGGACTGAGCTCTGTGTAGATGGGCAGAGGCATATTGTTGAACAAAAGAGGTACTGGCGGAACCCATCCTAGAATTTCATTCTCTTGATTACTTGCTTCTGGTGATCACTTGGCTGACTGGATCAAATAAATCTTCATTGCCACGAGCCAGTGCCCATGTGTGCTGACAATATTTCTCCCTCATTTGTACCCATCAGTGGGGGATTCTGGTTCCAAGATTCAGACAGGGAGTGATTATTAAGATAGTCTCAAAGAGAGGAACAAATTTTGCACCTGAGTGCTTTCAAGTCAGGCATAGGGGAAAAATTAACCACTTGTAGGAATCCCAATTAGAAACAATATTTTGATTGGCCTGCAGGTGGTACTCAGATGATTCTTTGGAGCTCATTCTGTTCTTGTGAGACCCCCAATTTTGCTTTGATACTAAATACATGTAAAATATTTTTGGTAAATGTTTATAAATAAACTGATAAGGGGCACAGTCTCAAGAGGCTTCTTCTAATTTGATGCTAATGAATTCAGTTATTTAGTTATTCATCCATTTATCAAATACTATTTTGGTTACTCTCCAAGTACCAGGCAGGGACCTGGGGGTACAAGAATGAATGACAAGCATCCCCTGTCCTTGAGGAGTACCAACCAACCTACTGAGCTACCTGAAGCTTTTCATAGTGTCAAGGACACTGTCTTTGGGTGGCTTTTAAAACTAAAGGCATATGAATCACATTAAGAAATATACTAGGTGGGAGGAAGAAGCAATGATAATTTTTTCATGTGATGTTTATGGAACAATCCTCCATTACAGCAACTGTTTTTATAAAAATCTATTCAGGAAAATATTTCTCAGCCACAGTTTAGGTTTCAAACAATATTTAGTACAACAAAATTTCAGTACAATAAATGTGTTTCAAATGTCCCCTGGAGTTTGTCATAATAGGATTTGATCTGTGAGTTTAAAAAATATGCCCAGTGGTTTAGATATTTTACTTATAAATAATTTCCCAGAGAGAATGGGAAAGGGAAATATAAGCTATGTTGGAAGCATAAAATGACCTAGGGGCTAAGGGACGTACATCTTCTCTATTTACCTTTGGACTGTGGCCTTAAGACAATCATTCAAGGGGCTCCTGGGTGGCTCAGTCAGTTAAACAACCGACCTTGACTCAGGTCATGATCTCATGGTTTCTGAGTTCGAGTCCCCGGTTGGGCTCTATGCTGACACCTCTGAGCCTGGAGCCTGCTTCAGATTCTGTGTCTCCCTCTCTATCTGTCCCTCCCCCACTCATTCTCTGTTTCTCTCTGTCTCAGAAATAAATTAAAAAAAAAACCAAAACATTAATTTTTTTTTTTAAAAAGACAATCATTCAAAATTGGCATACCAGTGACAAATGTGGCACAGTCCCCCACAGAGATCAATTCAGGAGTGCAAGTTAAGTCATATAAGCTGAGAGGAAGTCTGATGAAAGAAACAATCAAAAGATGGCTATTTTTTTTAAGTTTATTTATTTTGAGAGAGTGAGGGATGGGGAAGGAGTAGCAGAGAGAGGGAGAGAGAGAGAGGGGGAGAGAGAGAGAGAGAGAGAGAGAGAGAGAGAGAGAGAGAGAGAATCCCAAGCAGGCTCCATGCTGTCAGCACAGATCCTGACATGTGGCTTGATCCCACAAACCTGTGAGATCATGCATGACCGGAGCCAAAAACCAAGATTTGGACACCAAATAGACTGAGAGAACCAGGTGCCCCAAAGGATGGCTATTATTAACAAAAGGAATAATAATCATTATAATGGCACCAAGTTATAGTGTTTAAATATACAGTAAGTACTGAGATAAGAGCATTTATTTGTTACATCAACTCAATATGTTCATTTTATAGGTTATGACACTGAGGCTCAGACTGGTATATAAAGCCTGGTATTCAGTTTGGATCCACATCCTCTTTTTTCCCCAGGTGTTAAACCTCTTCCTGAGGAGATCTTCTCTCCTTCAGCTGAGAGCTAGGGAAGCTGTCAGAACAGGAAAGTACACATTAGCTTAACCTCAGTGAAGGGCAGTTTATAGAAGTCTGCTCATATGTGGGCTATTCAATGAGCTCAACTAATCCAATCAAAGGACCAAAAAGACTACTTCTTCTTTTATTCTTTTTACTAGAAAAAAATCATGGAAGCAGGAGAATGGAAGTGACCCCTTTCTGGTTTCCCACATCTTAGCGTGTTTCAAGTTTGTGGTTACCACATATAGTAGGTTGAACTGTACGAGTTCTAACTCTAGTACCTGTGACTGTGGTCTTATTTGGAGACAGAATTGTTTATATAGTTAACTAAGATGGGTTTATGCTGGATTAGAGTGAGCCCTAAATCCAATGACTGGAACTTTTATAAAAGAAAGAAGATGGAGATTTGGACACAGGGACAGACTACATGAAGATGGAGTCAGGGATTATTAGTGATGCAAGATATAAGCTACAGAATACCAAGGATTGCTGACAACAACCAGAAACTAGGAGACAGTCAAGGAAGGATGCTTCTCTAGAACATTCAGAAGAAGCACAGACCTACTGACACCTTGATTTTGGATTTCTACCCTCAGACCTAGGAGAGAATAAATTTCTATTGGTTTAAACTACTTGGTTTGTGGTATTTGTTATGGTAGCCCTTGGGAAGATAATCTACCACATTTCTTGTCCCTCTCCATTATATCCTCTGTATAGCCACCATCTATTTCAGACTTTTGTCTCCATCACTTGAACTGTTGTGGTGGGATTTTCTCTGCTGTGGCTGCAAAGTATTCTTTCCTTTTGCAGTGTATCCTTCCCACCACTGCCAAAATCATTTTTCAGAAATCCAGGTCCAACTATGCCATACCTCTACTGTTCCAAGTTTTCAGTCATCCCTCAACATTTGACATGCCCATCTGTGGAATCAAAACTCCCCATGAGAAGGGTCTAACTCACCTGCACATTATTGTGGTCTCCCATGTCTTTGTCATCTCAGTCCTATGAATCGATGGTTAATACTCACAGTTACTATTATTTCTTAAATATGAATTCAGCCCAAATGGAAGTTTTGCATGCTGTTTCTTTTAACGTTTTATTTATTTTTGAGACAGAGAGAGACAGAGCACGAATGGGGGAGGGGCAGAGAGAGAGGGAGACACAGAATCGGAAGCAGGCTCCAGGCTCTGAGCCATCAACCCAGAGCCCGACGCGGGGCTTAAACTCACCGACCGCGAGATCATGACCTGAGCTGAAGTCGGACGCTTAACCGACTGAGCCACCCAGACGCCCCTTGCATGCTGTTTCTATCTATGCCTCTCATTTTTCTTCCTTGTTACTTTCCCATATTTACATACTACAATCTTGCTGAAGATGTCACCATCTCCTTCTCTTTCAACTCTGAGGCCCATGGTTGTCCTTCCTGCTTCACAAATGCTATTTCCTCATAGCCTTTCCCAGTTGTACTAATTTGGTGGTCCCTTCCCACTAATGACACTCTCATAATTTCCCCCTCCATTAATAATAATTAAAATTTACTGAATTCTTCCCATGTACCAACCACTGTGCTAAGAACTTAACTTACATAGATTATTACACTTCATCCTCACAACAATCCTACTTGTTAATTTTACAGGAAAAAGAATTAAGGTTAGAATTAGTAAGTGTCTTAGTGGAGATCACATCTTGCTGTAGTTGGCTTAATCTCTGGGCTACTGAAATGTCAGTCCCATGCTGCTCATTATTACACAATACCACCTCTGTGATAGCTTTCTTGCTCTTTAGTTATTGTGATATTTTGGCTCTTCTTGTCTCATATTCTCTACTAAATTTTCAGCCCCTTAAGAGTGGGGTCTACATCTAATTTATGTAGATGTATCAAGCCTCTACAGGGCTTGATGTAGTGTGGAAGACTCTGGATTAGGAGGTAAGACATATCAGTTTTAGATGAAACTCTGCCATGAAGCAATGGTATGACTTTGACCAATCATATCACCTCTGTAGATATCTCTGTGGGCCACTCTGCAAGATTCAATAATTATCATGGCTCAGAGCTTGGGCTGTATTAGGAGAGCAATATACATTGATTTAACTTAATTAAGAGCATGTCTAGTCATGAATGAGACCTTTAGAAAAACTTCAAGGCAAGAGCCCTTGGATGAAATGCTCATTTGACTAATTGTTCTTTTGTCTAAAAACATTGCTTAAAGCTTAAACTGAACACTTTCATGAAAGATCCCCTTAAAACAGAGATGAATTATTTGCTAAAGGCAAGCCTGCTTAGTTTTTTCTATTGTCACCTTAAATCAGATGGATTTTCTATTTGTAACAAGTCTTAATTTATTAAACAGCTCACAACATACAATGTAAGGCATAATATTTAGTAGTAGATTTTAAAGCCATTTTTAAGGCATCTAGGGTAGTATCAAGATGTTTAAAGATAATATTTAAATTGAAACATTAAAAACAAAAAGATTTCTCAGCTCTTCAACCATCAAAACATTTGGCATCGCTTTCTTTCCTAGGCCCCAAATAGCCATGTAATCATCGCTCTGTGTTTTACATGCAATTCTACAGCTAAGTACATCATTATTTAGACTCCACAGATTATATGGTAATCATGGATTTACTGTAAACCCAATTTAATTTCTACAGAATTACTGACTTTAAGGTTGCAAAACAATACTGTTTACAAGGCAGTATAATAGCACTCAGAATGAATGCTGATTAGAACTAATAAACAAAGGAATGCATAGCTTTCAGGACTAAGCCTAAATAGTTATAGTGATCGATATGGCAATCAACACTTTTTAAGAGCATACCTGTTGAGCACCTGCTATGCAGTCTCTGTACAATTTTACTAAGGATATGGACAAGAAGCAAAGAGTATTTCATTATAAAATTCAAGAATAATCTTTATAATTGGTCAGCTCATTGTCTATTCGCTCGTTCTAACTAATGACACTGATCCTGTGCTTGAGTTCTTGGTTGGGTTAGTATTTGAAGAATTTCCTTAAAACCTAAATGTTGCAAGTTTAATCCATTACACCCTAACCTTTCTCTCACTATTATTTGCCTATGACCAAATAAATGTGTCTGAATTTAGATGCACAGGTGGGAACATGAATGAATAAATTAATACTCGTCAACTCAACAAACTTTGGGATGTATTGGACAGGAGTAAGGATATGGTTTAAAGTTAGTGGTGTTTATTGGTCATAATCTCTGGTGCATAAATTTTAATTGTTGCACAGAGATGAAAATTAGCTTAAGCAAAAGTCAACCTGTGTTGGCCTTATTTGAGGGTGGGGTAGAAAACATGTGGGGAGGATCCATGCAAACTATAGGCCAAATAAAACTTTAGCAGACTTTTGAGAAATCCAGATTGCAACCTAAAGAAGAAAGGTAGTAGGTCTCAAAAGAAGGTGGTGGGGGGAGGGCAGGGGTACATTCTATAATTTTTCTAATATTTCCTATGATAGGAGTTATATTTGAAAGTATCAAGCTACTAGGAAATGCTGAGACTTTTTAAATTTAATAAGGATTGCATATGGTAAAAAGAAGTTACAAACTGGTCAGAAATGGAAGGGAAGAGGATAAATTAGATCTTTTTTGGAAACAAGTGCCCCCTCAAGCCTTTTCACTCATCAGGCTAAAATATCCCTAGAAATCAATGGCAACAATCCAGCTGCATTTGAGATAGTGAATCAATTCTAAGCCAAAACATCCTTGAGTATGGGTATTCTATTTTTTTTTTTTCATGCATTTACTCAACCAATATATAATGAGCTTCTACCACATATCAAGCGCTCTGCTAGACACTGGGGATTTAAAAATCAAAAGACAGATGTGATTCCTTCAGTCTTCAGCCTCATGGAGAAGACAGATATCCATTGAGTTATCTGAAAGAAAAATTATAAATGTTGCTTTAGTCAAATTCTTTTAGTTATAAGAGACCAAACAAAACAAAACCCCAAAACCTTGGCTAAATTAGAGAATGATTTGTTCACAGATCAAAATGGCCCAATCTGTTGGTCATGGCTAAAAGCAGAGGGTTTAGAGTATATATTCTGACTTGATCTCATTCTTTCCATTATTCTTCTGTAATGGTTTCCAACTCAGACAGACTTGCTCCTTGTGTTGACAGAATGGCTGCTAGTAGCTCCATTCATGGCTTTTATCTTCTTAGTGTCCTTATAAAAGAAAAAAAAAAAAAAAAAAAAAAAGTCTTATTTCTTTCCCTGCAGTTCCACAGAAATCTTGAACCTAATTTGTGTTGTTCAAGATTGGTTTAGTTGCTCATTCCTGAATCAATCATTGTAGCTAACAGGATGCATATGTTTATTGGCTCAGGCCAAGGCTCACCTTGCACTAGGGCAGGGTAAACTCCAATCAAATCATATGAAATGAGAAAAGAAAGGATGATTTCATAAGGAAAATTTGGATGAAGTCCTAGGCAGGCAAAAATGATGGACATCTACCACAAATCTTATGATGGCAAAAAAAAAAAAAACCAAAAAAACATAGGTCATTCTCCATGCTCTCTCCTCTTTCTCATACGAAGCATCTTTTCAAATATGGTTATATTAAAATAATTTTAAAAGGTATTTTGAGCACCTTTTATAGTGTGTAGTGGTTAAATTTATGTGTCAACTTGGCTGGGCTAAAGGTTACCCAGACAGCTGGTAAAACATTATTTTTGGGTGTGTATGTGAGACTGTTTCTGGAAGAGATTAGCATTTGAATCAGAAGACCAAGAAAAGAAGATGGTCCTCCTCTGGAGGAGGTTACTGAGAGGACTTGACAGCTGCACCTGCACCTGGGCAATTGGAGGTCCTCATCCCTCCCCAGTTCTCGAAATGTGCATTCTGCTTGTCTTCCCTGCACCAGAAACTGCCTTAAGGACTGCACCAGAGCTGTCCTGAGTGAGTACCATGTTGTTGACACCATGTGGACAGTGTATGTGAGTAAACCCAGTTAAGCCCTCTATTTAACTTTTAATATTCTGGCATGTGGGTGCAGAGATCTACTCATCTTGAAGTTGCTCCAGTAAGTTCCCTCTCTGGCTTGTTAAAACTGCTACCTACCAATCTGGAGTGGCCTGCCTCTTTATTCATCTCCTTGCCCTCCATGCAGCAGGGCTAATTTGTAAATTAATACCCTCACTAATATGGATGAGCATCATCAAATCTGTTGAGGACCTGAATAGTACAAAAATAAAGAAGAAGGGCAAATTTGTTCTCTGCTTGGGTTGGGGTGCACACCTTTTCTTGCCTTGGGACATCAGTGCTCCTTGTTCTCAGGTCTTCAGATATGGACCAGGACTTTGTACACCATCGACTTCTGGTTCTCATGCTTTTGAGTTTGAATTAGAATTATACCACTGGCCTTCCTTGACCTTCAGCTTACAGACAGCAGATCATGGGATTTCTCAGCCCCTGCAATCATTGAGCCAGTCCTTCATACTAAACCTCTTTCTAGTTATTAATGTATACTCTACTCATTCTGTTTCTCTGGAGAACCCTGACTAATATACAAAATATTATTTTTTAGTTTATTACCCAAGAAATAAGAGCCAAGGATCTTGGTGTCTATTTTCAACATTAGATATGCTCAACTAAACAATCTAAGAAGTTCCAATATATGTATAACATGATACATTAGAATTTAAATGTTTAAGTGCTAAGTAAGGCATGAAGACATTATAGTCTACTATAATAATTAAAAAAGGCAACTTCTATTTGTCCTGTATTTTGTGTTTTAAAAGCATTTTTTGTGTTCTTTCTCAGTTGATTTTAAAATCATCCTTGTCAGTTTGTCGGGGAATATATTTTCATGACCCACATTTTCCACAGGAGACAACAGAGACAGGAAGGGGCACCAAATTCCAAAATAGAGGTTAACAGATGAGAGGGGTATTTCAGTCCTGGATGTAACTTTTCCTCTGGTCTCAGGTGGGTCTATTCTCAGAAGTTCCTTACAGTGGAAGTTCCTGGGTAATCACAAGCACAAGCCAAAGTGGCCTGTCATAAAAAGGCTCTTCTTTTTTACTTTTGAAAGCCCACATTCTAGCTAGCTATGTGCAGTTTTTTCTATTCCATAATATAACTGTACTTCTTTTAGTGCTAAAGACTTTTTGCCTCTGTCTTTGAGTAACACTGACCCTAGCTTATTCTGTGACTGTGAGTATCCCCATCACACTTCTGACCATGGGCCCATCACCTGAATTCATAGAGCACAGCACAAGGTTGCAGGGATACAGAGACCTGAGATGTGATTCCTGAAACTGTCATTTTAAGGCTTGAGGAATTCTCTCTTTAGGGGACAGAGAGTGTTGGGTCACAAAGTAACACTCTTCTTTGTGAACAACAGTGACCAGAGAATTATTCAAGTCTTCCCCACCTCAAAAATTCCTTGAAAAAGAAGCATAGCCTCAGTGAGAAAAAAAATATATATATATTTTGCAAGTTTCAGATATTATGCACAGAAAACCCATGTGCTTCTTTGTGTGATCACGTGTTGAGTCCCTTTCACAAAGATATGAATCATACAGAATGGTTCTACAGGTTTTAAGTTTGCTAAAAACAAACACAATTTCATACCTTTCCAAAATACTTTATTGTTTAGCATCTTCCATGACTTTGTATTCACTAAGTACCTTACAGTTTATTCCTTAATCATCACAGAATCCTTGAAAGAGTTTGGCCTGATATATTGCTGTTTTATTCTTTTTATGGATGGGGAACCTAAAGGGAAGTCATGTTCAAAGTTACACACAAGGACCAAAGTTAGAACCCATAAGTCTTAATTACAAATATATTCCAATGAGTCTGGCTTCCTCTCTGCATTTAACCTTGGGTCATTTCATAACTTCTTTAAGTCAAGTGAGAAAAAAAAAATGTCTGTGTCTGATTTTGCCCACTCTTTATTCTGACCTTGTCACTTAGTAGTCTGGTGATGAAGGGCATGTCACTGAACTTGGACAAGCTTCAGTTTTCTCACTTGTTAAAAGGGGAAATTAAGCCATGTTTTGGGTTGTGATTACTTATAACAAATGTAACAAATGGTAATTGTTGCCATTAAGAATCTTCCCAGTCTTCATTCAGCTATTTCTAATCAACATAATTTATCCAATTTTCTCATTTTACTCTGTATTGTTGTTGATGATAACCCCCTCGAGGACACAGGCTTCCCCTTATAAATTGCTTCAAAGAGTGGTTCTCAACCTTAACTGAACCTTAGAGTCAGCTGGGCAGCCTTCTGAAATTATCCACTCCTTTCTTTCACTCCAGAGCTATTAAAGAAAAATAAATAAGGGGTGGGTCTCAAGCATCATACTTTTTAAAATCTCCCCAGATGACTCTACTGTGCAAGCCAGGTTGAAAAATCTCTGCTTTATAGACATGCCTGTCATTCCTACCACCTACTTGTAAAGCCATAGCTCTCTCAATATCCAAGATGTGAGTCTTCAGCAGTTCTGGACCTATTAAAAGATAAATAAATGCATAAATTAAGACATATACACTAAGTACAACTCCTGTCAAAGATTAAAAAAAAATACTAAACACCTCTGGAATTAGCTCAAGAACCAGAAGGAATGGAAGCCATCCTGAGGACTTGTTTTAACTGAATCTTTGCCACATAGATTCCTCTAGATCTCAAGATTTCCTTATTTGCAATGCTTTTCCAGTAAATAAGATTCTACCATTAAGAGGTGTTTTTAAATTAACAACAACAACAACAAAAATCTATACCCTAAAAAAAAATATGAATGATTTAAGATGGGCTTATGAAAGGGACAGAGAGTGATCTTACATGGGGTAGGGCTGCCTGGAGCCTCAGGCATGCTGGATACCCCCTCCTCCACCACACCTTTCTGAGGTGGAGACTGGCCTGCCACCCCAGTGGGTCTGGAAAGCAGAGCATTGAGCCAAACAGGATTATTCTTAAGAGTTCAGGTAATTGGCCTTAGGGGTTTTAGACTTACTTGGGATCCATTACCCCTTCCTTCTATTCTACTTCTCTCTTTTGGAATGGGAATGTCCTGTGCCTGTCTCAACACTGTATTTTTGTGGAAGCACATAAATTGTCTGGTTCCACAGGTTCACAGCTGAGCAGTTTGCCTCAGGATGAGTCTACCTCACTCTCACCTATATCTCATTTAGAGGATATTTTGGATGATACTTTGGGCTTTAGACTTTATAGTTGATACTGGAACAAGTTAAGAATTTGAGAACTGTTGGGTTGGAATTAATGTAGTTTGCATTTGAAAAGGAAGGGGAAGAAAGTTAGACCAAATGTGTCTCTCCAAAATTCATATGTTGAAATCCTAATCACCAATACTCTCCCTTTGGGAGGTAATTAGGCCATGTGGGTAAGGCCCTCATGAAGGGAGTTGGTGCCCTTGCAAGCCTGTCTCTCTCTTTGCCCTGTGAGGAAATGAGAAGGCAACTGTCTGCAAACCAGAAAGAGTGCCCTAATCAGACATTGGATCTGCTGGTGCTTTGATCTTGGACTTCCCAGTCTCCAGAACTATGAGAAATAAATTTCCATTGTTTAAGCAGAAAAAAAATAGTAATCTGGGAATACTGGGCCCTTTGGTGGGATTAGGAGGCCTGTAAATAAAACTTTAGTCTCTACTTTTACTCATTATTTGTTTCATGGGACTTTTCACACTTTGTAAATATCATGCAAGTTTATTTTACATTTACTTATTCCTCTTCTCCCTCACCAGTGGATGCTCAATGCCTTACACAGTGCCTGGACACAAATTAGTAGCTAAATATATATTTATTGAATGAATAAATGAGTGCATTAATGAATGAAACCAGTGAGCTTGAAGGGTTAATGAATTAGAAGACTCATTTATCTTTTGTCAAGATCCCTCTCACTTCTGAACATACTGAGAAGCAGTCAATCACTGCTCTAAAGCTAGTGAGGAGATGTTCCCTTTGAATCCTTCATCCTTCAGACCCTTGAGGCTGGGGAGCAACTTTCTACAAGTTCAGAAATATCATAAATACCAGGCATTTGTAAGGCATTGTTCCCAGGCCTGAAGGTGGGGAATAAAACAATCAATAAGTCAGGATATCTGCTCAGATTTTTTTAAATGTATTTCAAGAGTCAAGAAAGAATCTGAAAATAGCTTAAACCCAAGGCATAATATGAAACATAGAATAGGGCGTTGAGAAATGCTTTCCTGAGGTTGCTTTAGTTTTGATGATTGTTTATTAATCCTTATTCTGATGATGTACTATCTTGTCATGGATCAGGCTGATATACGGTATGCAACAAAAAGTCTCACTCTTCCCTCTTTTCCTTACCACCCCCCAAAACTAAACCAGGTAGTCTCATGTCCTTCTAGAGTTTCTTTCTGCAAATCCAAGAAAAAAATGCAAATACATGTATTCTTATTTTTCCCCTTTCTTGCTCAAAAGTGGCATATTATATATAATTTTCTTCATAGTGCTGTTTGCAAGGAACAGTGTATCTTAGAAATCTTTGCATTTCAGTACACATAGAACTTTAGAGTTTGCTTTCAAGCTGACTCTTGTAAAATAAGGAGTCTTATAAAAAGCAGGGGAAGGTCATTTCAGAGGAATGGCTTGGAGCAGAATTAGGCCTTGGAGGTTGGGAGAAAGCAATGTCATCCTGTTTAGTGGTCATACAGAGTAGGGGAAGGAAAGTTATTTTAGATAAAGCTAGTGGGAACACCTCACAGGTGCTGCAAATACCCTGGAAGGACATTATAAAATGAACAAGGAAGTGATGGATCATCAGAATTACGCTCTAGGAAGATTAATCTACAGCCAGGTCAACAGTGGGTTGCAGATGGGACGGAGAATAGAGAAAAGAGGCAGAGAGATCAACTAGGAAGCAAAATTGTCTAAATCCAAACCAGGCATCGTGATGAAGAGAATGGAAGGGAAAAGATATAATTATGAGAGACTTCATGGAGATTCATTCTATAGCCATGGTTCTCTCTACCCTTTCTGTCCAGCTCTCATACATTATAAATAAAGTTCAACTGTACTACTTAATCCTGTGGGCATATTTAGTGATATATACAATTCCAAGTGTGTTAACTTCACTTCCATCTATTTCTCTATAATTAAAGGAAAAAAAATCAGAATTCATATGAGTGAGAGTGATGACTTCTCTAGAGTTGATTTGTACCCCCTCTATTGTATATACTAGTTAAGAAGTAAATTACTTATAAACTTTGGCATTTTATTATTATCAATAGTGAATTATTTTGCAGCTGATTGACAGGACAGTTTAACATGTTAATTCAATTGGCACCACTGAATTCCAGAACTTGTAACTAACCCTGAGTGGAGTTTGGGAAAAAAGTATGGGCAGAAGAAAGGAGTTGATGCAAATCTGAGCACCTAGATGCATAAGATGTAATTAATAGAAATGGAAAATGCAACAAGAACAGGGTTTTGTAACAATGAAAGTATAGAACAGTAGGCATAACCAGCTATGCCTGGTTGAGTGATATTTAGGAATGGCGATACTAACATGCTCAGAGTAAAGATATGAATAAGCACATGACTGAGACCCCTTTATTTACTCAGTCTATTCAGCAAAACACAGTGGCTAAAAGAAGAATAATTCCAGAGTCAGACTGCCGGGGTTTAAGTACTATCTCTGCCACTTCCTAGCTTTGTGACACTGTGTAAGCTACTTACAGTTTCTTTACCTCAATTTTCATATCTTTCAAATGGGAAAAGTATAGTAACTGTTTTCTAATTACTGGGAGAAAAAAAATGAGCTAATTTATGCAATGTGCTTAGAACATTCCCCTGCATATAGTAAGTGCTCAATTAGTCACTACTTATGAGAGGAATATTTATTTAGTGTTTACCATGTACTATGCACTGTACAAGAACAGCCTATGCACAGTGCTAAACAAAGCACATTTATTTCCCTCATAGAAGTTTGAGAGGAATGATGATTGATTCTGAAGAAGAAGAAGTGGGAAGTATTTATATTACCATATAGGGAGCTCTCTAATGACTTAATATGTTTAAAGATATATAAAGATGCATGTATAGAGGGATAGGAGTACACATAATAAAGGCAGATGCATAAAGGAAATAGTCAAAGAAGCTAAAGTCCAGAATAAGGTAAGAGTTGCAAAACTTGCAAAGACAACTGAAAGGACCCTTAGTAACATTTTCAGAGCAAAGCAACTCACCAAATACAGTATAGAACAAATACCAAAGCCAGACAAAGATTCTACAAGCAAAGAAAACTACAGACAAATATCCTATGAATACAGATACAAAAATCCCCAACAAAAAAACTAGGAAATGAAATCCAGCAACAAATTAAAAGGATATTATATAAGGGTGCCTGGGTGCCTCAACGGATTAAGCATCCAACTCTTGATTTGAACTCAGGTCATGATCTTATGGTTCACCGGATCTAGTTCCATGTCAGGGTATGCTGACAGTGCAGAAGCTGCTTAGGTTTTTCTCTCCCTCCCTCTCTCTCTGCCTTTCCCCCCTTCTCTATCTCAAAATGAATAAACATTTTTTTAAAAAGGATATTATACACCATTATTAAGTAGGATTTATTCCAAGAATGCAAGTGTGGTGCACCATAAGAAAATCAAGCAATGTAATAAACTGTAAAAGGAAAAAAAAAACACATGTGATCATCTCAATAAACATGGAGAAAACATTTGAAAAAAAACTCAACACATTTTCATGATAAAAACACTTACCAAACTAAAAATAAAAGGTAATTTCTTTAACATGATAAAGGGCATTTATTAAAACCCGTAGTTGATGTCATATAAAATAGCGAAAGACTGAAAGCTTTTCCCTTAAGATCAGGAACAAGAAAAGTATGACCATTTTCACCACTTATTCAACATTGCACTGAAAGTCCTAGCAAGAGTAATTAGGCAGGAAAAAGAAACAAGAGATGAAACAAAAGAAATTCAAATTGGAAGGAGGAAGTACAACTATTTTCAGATGACATGATTCTGTATATGAAAATTCCAAAGAATACACACACACACACACACACACACACACACACACACTACTAGAACTAATAAATACATTTAGCAAAGTCGTAGGGTAGAAAGTCAACAGACAAAAATCAGTTGTGTTTCTATACCCCAGCAATGAGCAATTCAAAAAGGAAATTAAGAAAATAATTCAATTTACAATAGCATCCAAAATAATAAAATACATAGGAATAACTTTAAACAAGAAAGTATAAAATTTGCACAATGAGAGCTATAATACATCGGATGAAAGAAATTAAAAAAGACCTAATTAAATTGTAAGACATCCCATGCTCATGGATTGGAAGACATATTATTGTTAAGATGACAGTACTCCTCCAAATAATCCACAGATTCAGTGCAATCCCTACCAAGATTCCAATGGTGGGTTTTTCCCCCCTGAAATGGAAAAGCCAATCCTCAAATTTATATGGAATTGCAAGTAGCCCAGAATAGCTAAAACAATACTGAAAAAGAAAAACAAAGTTGTAGGATTCAGACTTTTCAATTTCAAAACTTACCACAAAGCTAAAAGAGTGTGGTACTCGCATAAGGATAGACATATAGACCAATGAAATAGAATTGAGAATTAAAAAATCAACTTAAATATTTATGGCCAATTCATTTTTTATATGGCACCAATACCATTCAATAGGGGGAGAATAGTCTGTCCCTTTGAAACTGGTACTGGGGCAACTGGATAAAGACATTCAAAAGAATAAATTCGGACATTACTTCATTTACAAAAATTAACTCAACATGGATCAACAACCTAAATATAAGAGGGAAGGAGGAAGGGAAAGGACTAGTCTCAAATTAACAAGGAGTGGAGAGGTGGAGAGCTGTCAGGCCTGTTCAATTGTAAAGCATAAAACTGAGGTTTCTTTTTTTTTCTTTTTTGTTTAAGAGAGAAACGGAAACTGATCATAAGATATTGCCTAGTTTCTTAAAGTTAGTTCAAGTTGTCAAACTCAAGAATTACCTCCCAAGTAACCAAAAGAATTGCCTGATGTGATATGGGACCACTGTTTGTTGTCTCTGAGAAATCATGGACAATGAGAAAGGTGCTGGGACAGTGGGGACAGACAACTACAAAGTTTTCAGAGGGGGAAAATTGTCCCTGGATTCGAGGCTGCTAAACTAGATGGTGTTTCCCAACATAATTTTCCAACAGATATTATATGAGCAGTTTATACAAGGTGACATGAAGGAACCAACATAGACTCCCTACATAGAGATAACAAGTCAAACCATAATTCACATTTTGCATGTAGTTACCAGGCTAGGAAATTAGGGGATCCTATAAAAATGAGGAAGCTAGATTTATGAAGGCATTAAATAGAGACTTATCTTGCTAATAAAATAGAAAACTGTGGATTGGGATAATGGGGTTAACTGGTTTGATTGCTGGTTGAATAATTGCTAGTTTAATTGTTTGCTGAATACCCAAAGGATTGATTAATGGATGTGTACCAGTCTGGAAGGAGACCTCAATGATCACATTCTAGGGCCCTATTGGATTGCTTCTTCCAGTTCAACTTATTTAAATTTAAATCCAAAGAGTATAGAATTCTAGTAAGAGAACTTTGGAAGAATAAAAAGAAAATTTTTAGCTTAGTTGATCAAAAAACTATTAGTGAAGTTACAAATGGGAACGATTTAGTTTGATAACCTTTCTTGTGAAAAATGTGGTCAAGGTCAAGATGCTTTCACTCCTTGCATGTCATTTGAGTGACTGCTATTTGCTAGGCTAGCTGGTGATCACATGAAGATATTGTGGTCACCCCAGGAGCATACAGCAAGCTAGCTACTGCAAAATCCTCCCCCAGATCTTTGTGGTTTGTGTCTTGCTGAAGCCCCAGAACAATGTGGGTCAGTAGTGAGAGACACTTTTTCAAGTAGGCTTCCAGGGATCTAGGCTTTACCATCTCTAAAATCTTGGAGTTCTCCACTGTTTCTGCATCTGGCCAGCAGACAATGGAAGAGAGAGCACATGGAGGACTATGCCTCCTCCTGTTTGGTTAATATCACCCTATGGTCATATCTAACTGCAATAGCACTGTGTGCCTAAGTGAAAATCTGTTTGGGCAGCAACTAGCCAATCCCTGCTACAAACAGGGAAAGACAGACATATAAAAAGACACTTGTAAAACAACATAAAAAATAAAATCAGTATTCGAGATATATAGAAGGTGCTATAAAACACCATGAAGGACCACTGAAGCAGCCTGAGCCAAAGTGGTCAAAGAAGATATCCAAAGGAGATAGTGACCTGTGTAGAGTCTCTGAAGATGAGTTTGAAATAATGAATAGGGGTTAATCAGGAAAACAGGAGAGGGTGTTAAAACACACACACACACACACACACACACACACACACGCACGCACTTAAAAAGTGTGAAGGAAAGAAAAAGAATGAGAAGGAATGTGGAGGGACTCTGAGCCTAGAGAGAACTGGCAGCCTGCCAGGGGGTTTGGATGCCTCCCTTGGGGATCATGTAAAACCTGGCATTTGAAACACATGTCTGCTTGAATAGGCAGGGGGCATCCTCTTCTGTTCCATGAGCCAGTTTACAGAGCTCCTTTTGGAGACAGACACAAGAAATTAGTCCCTTTTTGTGCTGCATCTTACCTTATAAAGTGTCATGTAACTTCTCCCAAAACCTTGCCTTGTAGGTTTCAGTAGCTGCTGTTCTATCAGCCAAAGCTGTGAAGGCAACTTGATACAAACTCACCATTATGTTTCATTTAAGTCAGATGCCTTTTAATTCCTACTCCCCAAGGAGAAGCAACAGATGTTATTTGCATCTCAGTTGAAAGCCATCATATCAGGGCACTTTGGTGGCTTGGTCAGTTAAGCAGCTGACTCTTGATTTCAGCAAAGATCATGGTCTTGCAGTTCGTGAGATTGAGCCCGGTGTCAGGCTCTGAGCTGCCATTGCAGAGCCTGCTTGGGATTCTTTTTCTTTCTGTCTGTCCCTTCCCCACTCATGCTTTCTTTCTCAAAATAAATAAACATTAAAAAATTATAGAAAAATTAAAGACAAGCCATCATATCTTTGAGGAAAAAGCATCTGAAAACAGAGGAGTCTGCACTTATCTCAGATTCAAGGTTTGGCGGGAGGACCTCAAAGTGATGAAAGAAAGTACACTGTGACTGTCCCCAAACCCCAAGAGAAAAACCCAGGGCCCACAGGAGCTCTGCCCAGTCTTGGTACAAACCCAGAAGTCTATTATGCTCAAGCCCTCAGACAAGAGACCAAAGCAAGTGTTGTACCCATGCTAGGGTGGTCTTACTAGCAGCCAGCTAGTAAGCTTACTACCAGACAATCTCCCAAACCACTGGTTTTGAGCTTATTTGTAGATCTTTTGTCCTTGGTCACTTGGCTGATTGCTAGGTATAAAGATATTTTAAGGAACAGAAAGGAGCAAACCAGCCTCAAACTGCTCAGCCTTTCATTTCCCAATCCCACTGGTTTCCACGTGGAAAGCCAAGATCCTGACTGCTGAGAAGTGCTCAAACTTTTTGTGTTTCAAAACCTGTAATGCTGATTCTCAGCTCTGTATTAAAATAAAATATAAATAGTATGTTTGTAGAGAGTGAGGACTATAAGACTTGATGCTTAAAACACAAACAACACATGTGCAGACCTCAAGACCTTATTTTTTTCCCCTGACAAGGCAGACAGAGTATTGTGGGAAAGACACACATCTTGATGTCAAGGTGATGTATATCCAAATCCAGGTCTTTTGATCTGTGACTGAATTTTCCTCCATTTTGATTTCTTGTCTATGAAATGGCAGTAAGAATACTTACTTCACTATAGCATTTACTGAGAATGCTGATGAAACATGCCTGCTTCAGGAATGGCATGAACACTAGTAAGTGTTCATGAATAATACTCTGCTCTTTTGCTTTTCAAGTAAACCTTTGGCTTCCTCTAATCGTCCAGCTGTGGGAAATTCCCAAATCTCTGTCTTGTTGGTATTTTAGATTCAACAGGTCTGAAAGCAACATTATTTTGTTTAGTTATAAATCAGCTCTCCCTCTCAGCATCCACTCACAAATAGCACCACCAGTTTCTCAATTAACTAGACTCATTTCTTTGACTCTCCTTCTTCAGTCACCAAGATCTGTTGGGTTTTTCTCTCTGGTATCTAAAACAGCCTCATTATACCTTGCAAATCCATAATTTTAAAGTTATAAGAACATCACAAATACCATAGAAATCACTGAAGTTTTTAGCATAGAATCCTGACCAGGAGAAATCAGTATTTAAATATTTCTTTTTATTGCACTGCTGTTAGGGATGTGGCTTCAAACTGCTAAATAGAGGAAGATCAGAAGTGGAAGAGGGTAGAGTTGAGAGAATCCCACAGAAACAAAACCAGGCAAATGGGGCATCAATATTAGGAGATTTTCTGTTTTACTGGAAGTTAAGGGGTTGGATGGGCTTCAGATTCTGATTAATCCAATGGTTCTCAGATACCTTTTGGTAAAGTTGCACTCCACCCTTTGTTCTGAGCCTTTTGCCTACTGGGTTAAGGATTATTAATTTATTTCCATCTTCCACCCCATTTAATATTTGAGAATGCTGGGGTGCCTGGGTGGCTTAGTAGGTTGAGCGTCCAACTTCAGCTCAGGTCATGATCTTGCAGCTTGTGAGTTCGAGCCCCGCATCGGGCTCTGTGCTGACAGCTCAGAGCCTGGAGGCTGTTTCAGATTCTGTGTCTCCCTCTCTCTCTGCCCCAACCCACTCGCATTCTGTCTCTGTCTCTCTCAAAAATAAATAAACATTAAAAAAAATTAAAAAAAAAATTGAGAATGCTGAAGCTCTAGGAAGTAAAATGTCCTGTCCAAAGTTATCTAGTAGGTCAGCCAATAATTCTTTGGTTGCCCTGTTTCTTCTTTCGTCAGAGTTTTGCTCACTGCAAGCCAATCTACAATAAATTGATGTCATCAATTTCTGAGTATATATGAACATTAATGCCCAAATTTGAATGAGTGATATCGCCAACCTAAACAATTGTAGAGGCTTTGCTGACAGCCCCAGAAGGCTTTACTGGTTATTTCCAAGAGGACTAAGGAGAAAGAGTCAGCTTACAAATGTGCAGAGGCAAATCCATTCATGCCTGTGTCAGACTTCATTAAACTGCCTACCAGGCATTTCAGGGAGTCATGGCCTTTCTGTCACTGCTGGGTACTGCATTCCACCCTGCTCTTGCCTTCCTGAGCCTTTGGGGTTCCATGTCTGCAATGAAACCTGAAGTGGAGTATGGATGGTGGGAGAAATTCCCTTTTCTCCAGCTCAATTTCACACTAGCTTTCCTCAGCCCTGAACCAAGATGACTGTGCCTAAGATCTTACATGTTTTCCAAGAAACTTCCAGATTATGGCTCTAGTCTCTCCTCCCTGTCTTCCAATTGAAACAAATAAGCAATCTATCAAATAAACAAATGTCAGTCCTCAAGGAAGAACAGACACCACATATCCCATTGGCACCATCTCTCCTCCATGTTCTTCAAAACAAACAAGTTATTTTTCCTTTTTTCCAGATACATACTTGAGCAGAGAGGTGTCCCCAACTCCCTCTTCAGACACATTTAGATTCTCAGCTCCAGCTCAGCCAGGATTCCTTATCATGTTGCACAACTTTGGTGTGAAAGCAAAGATGCATGATCATGGGTTAGTATTTGCTATTCTTTCCCAATGCTAAGCCCAGTTCCTGCCCTACACATAGTAAAAGCTCAACAAAGACTTGCCTCTGAGAAAAGGTCTCCTAGTGGTACCATGTCTTGCGAAGGAATATCATTATCTTTGGTATTTTAGTTCCATAGAGACCAATCACGTAGACAATAGAAAACCATGAGTCGGAAGCCAGATCCCACACTTTTATCAAAGTATTTGAGTAGGCCTGTTGGGATGGACAATTATATACGTGAAGTGTTGTGATATTGTGACCTGTAATAAGAAATATATATTTTGTCCTCATCCCTGTTTCTGGCACAGAGTTCCTAAAACTCTTAGAATTTCCTAAATATTGAGATTGTGATAAAAGTGTCTTTTGTTAATGAGGTGACTTTTGGAAAGCACCTAAGGATGGGAATTGGCTGCCAGTGGAGCCAACCATGTATTAGAGATTTGGAACTTTCAGTCCCTACTCCATGACCTCTAGAGAGAACTGAAGATGGAGTTCAACACCAATGGCCAATGATTTAATTAATCATGCCTATGTATTGAAGCCTCCACAAAAACTCAAAAGGAATGAGTTTAAGTGCTTCTGAGTTGGTGAACATGTGGTTATTTCCCTGTATGTCTGGAAGGGGCATGGAAACTCCCTGCCCCTTACCATATACCTTGTTCTATGTATCTCTTCCATGTGTCTATTCCTGAGTTGTATACTTTTATAACAAATTCATAATCTAGTAAGTAAAATGTTTCTCTGAGCTTTGTGAGCCATTCTAGAAACTTAATTGAACCCAGGAGGAAGGTAGTGGAAACCTCTGATTTATAGCCATTTGTTCAGAAGTACAGGTAACAGCTTGGACTTCCAACTGGCATCCTGGGTCCCAGAGGTCGTTAGAACTTATAATTTGTAGTTGGTCCATCAGAAGCACAGGTTACAAACTGGGTTTAGGACTGGTATCCGAAGTGAGGGGGCGGTGCAGTCTTGTGGGACTGAGACTTAACCCATGGGATCCGATGCTATCTGTGGATAGATAGAGTCAGGATTGAGTTAAATTGTAGGACACCCAGGTAGTGTACCAAGAATTGCTTACACTTGTGGGGAACCTGCTCCCCTATGTGATTGGAATTGGGATCTGGACAACTTTAGATGTGTACACTTGACACCCTGTTCAGGTAGTACTTTCTCCAAGCCTGGCATGATCTTCCAGTATAAGTTAGGAGACCTTCACAGCATTCCCACTGTAATCTTTACTTGTCTCCATCATAGTCCTTATAGTTCTGTGCCATGATTATTGTTTAAGCACCCATTATCTCCCATTGGGCTGTGAGCCCTTGTCATTAAGGAAAGGATCTACTTGCCTTTGTCAGTGCAGAAACTTATGTAAGACTTACAACTTGAGGAATTTGGCTTTCATTGATTTTACAAGAAATTACAATTAAAGCCCCCAATCTGGATTATAAATTACCTATATTCTTATTCTTGCCTGCTCCTCCACCTTCATCTTCCTCTTTGCTCATTTTTTCAAAGCTCAGTTATATTGTCTTCTTTCAGATCCTTGATTATGCCCTGGGCCCTCCTGACAAAGAATTTTTTTTCCATTTTTGTCTCCATCAGCTAAGATCTAAGCTGACGTTTTACTTTCATGAGAAAGCCTTCTTTGACCCCACCTCATTCCAACCCATACAACCTTATTGCCTCTTGTCTCCTAGAGTGGAAGAAAACTTTCTTCTTCTTCCCTTCTTGGTTCTTTGGGTGGTCTTATAAGTAAATTGACAGAGACAACAGAGAATAGCAAATTCAATTTTGTATGTAGGGGAGCCTATAAGAGCTATGAAACACAAAGAAGTGACCAAAGCTGGTAGCTTTTACACCTTTTAGCCAACAATAACATCCATGATGAGGACAACAACAACAACAATAAAAACAAAACAAAACAAAAAAAAACAATAAATTTGTGAAGAATTAACAAGACAAAGGGGTTTGGGCTTGGGTTAATAAATTAGTGAAGTAACAGTTTTGTTTATATAGCATTTCATCCTTGAATTCCCTACCTCTGCCTTTACCCTCCTCGTACAGGGAGGGTACCTTCCGCATGGGAGATATATTTCCTGTTTCCAAGTGGCCAGAGGAGGGCTACAGTGTTTTTCTTGCACTGTTTCTTTAAAAAACTTTAATTCAAAATAATCAACATGCCAAAGAAGAGTGGCATATTTTGTTTCCCTTCACTCCCTTCATTTCTGATCCAAAATTAAGTTTCTTTGTGATGAGAGCCAGAGAACTATGTTCTTTTCCTTCTAAGCACTCACTTTGTAACACTGCACTTACTGGTATGCTTTTGTGATAGATCCACCTACTCCCCCCCCCCACCCCATTCAATTGTAATTCCCCAAGAAGAGAGAATTTCATAGTATATGCCAAGTGATCAGCACAGTGCCTGGCATACAGAATATGTCAAATTATTACTGTGCAATATGATATGTTTGATGAATGGGTGAATGAATGAATTAAATTCAGATGGAGTATACTAGGTGTCTGAAGGCAGACAGAACGATTAGAGCTCAGAATACACTGGGCTTCACCATATCATTTTGCTAAATCCAGGTAACTGAGCTTTGATGAGCACTGAAAGCAAATTTGCTTAGTTATTGTAGTTGCACCATGAAAACATTTATGAGATGTATTTTCCAGGATGAGAAAATAAAACTCAGGTTAATTTTTGAATTAATATCATGACTAAAGCAAGGACCTAATATAGTTATTATCTACATATAAATATATGCAAAAAGTGTGCAGATAGAATTAATGGTGTGTTCATGATTTTCAAATGCTTCCTACAGGTACATGCAGACAAAATGAAAGAACATTTAATTGGATATAATTAAACTACTAAGATACTTAAAGTCATGATACTTTAAGAATAAAGTCACAGAGGTATCTGAGGAGCCAATTCAAAGAAATTACAACTTGGTGATTATATTGGCAGAGCTAATGCTTCATGACTAAAATAGAATATGTGTATTTCACACAATAAAGACCTATAATACCTGGGAGAAACTCATAATTTGTTAGAAAGACAGACTTCAGTGTGAGACACACCCAGATTTGAATCCTGGTTCCATTACCTTCTGGCTGTATAAATTTGGGCAAGACAGCTATATTGGCTTCCTTTCTTTTCCTTGAAATTTGAAATCTCCCCCTTGGCTTCCAGCCTTTTTGCCTTTCTTCTCTTGTACGTAGCTGGCTTCTTCTCATCTTTCAGATTTCAAATCATCTATTCTCTCTGAGGAGAGGCTGTTTATAGCCATGTTCCTTGGGCAGCAGATTCTGACATGTAGGTGCATGTACAGAATGATGATTGGGGAATGCCCTTGGGAATAATACCTGTGAAGTGTGATGGAAATCAGGTTGGACAGAGGTAAAAACTGAGCTGTGATACAGTCATGACAGAGGTCACAGTCAATCTCCCAGGGAGCTCAAGAGCCAGAGTGGCCCTTCAGAATTGTCCTATATTAAGGAACAGATCTGGACCTCTGTACCCCACATCAGTCAGGTTTTGGATGCAGAATGATCCTGGGAAGGGGGAGTAATGTGGGTGAGGCAGCTCCTTTCAGCCAAAGACAGTTCCTAGAGTGACTCAGCAATGAACCCATGGCAGAACATCCCCACAGCTGGGGAAATGAGAGCTCAGGTCCTGGAAGGGGGTGTGAGCATCCACTATACACTACAGAGGCCTTGACTAACCACACTATACCAATTCTTATAATTATGCTTGTACATAGCATTCTACCAAACCACATTGTTCATCTCTATTCTATTACACCATAAATTTTAAAATTAATTTGTTCTTTTGTTCATTTTCTGCCTTCTTCCCTCAGGTAAGGACACCTCTTAAGGGTAAGATATTGTCTGTGGTAGAACAATGTGTAGTTGATAATGTGTAGAAATAAAAGTACTTAGTAAATACTGATTGAATAAGTGAAGATGTGAATAAATGATGCAAATTGATAACATAAGCTTGCTGCAGTAATTAGGATATCCAAAGTTACTGCATAGAATGAATGGTCATTTAAATCTTTTTTTTAACGTTTTTATTCATTTTTGAGAGACAGAGAAAAAAGGGTGTGAGCAGGGGAGGGGGAGAGAGAGAGGGAAACACCGAATGTGAAGCAGGCTCCAGGCCTGAACTGTTAGCATAGAGACCCATTGGGGCTCAAACCCAGAAACTGTGAGATCATGACCTGAACTGAAGTTGGTTGCTTAACTGACTGAGCCATTCAAGTGTCCCAGAATGAATAGTCATTTAAAAAGGAGGTAAGTCTGCAGTGTTTGGAAAGAATAAAAGAGTATTACGATCCCATCTTCATTCTGAAGGTAGGACAAAATATGCTCTCAAATTGAAACATCAGATGTATTAAAATTTCTAACCAAGCTTTTCAAACAAACCAAAAAAAGTTAAATGTTTTGTTCTAATTAGTATAGTAATGATATTTAATGTGGAAAATGTATACTAAATATGACAATAAAATTCATCTATGAGCACAACACAGAAAATGATTGCCACTGTTAGCATATTCTGGTATGTTCCTTTCTCCATTCATATTTTAAACATAATTGAGATCATATTGCTGCTATACTTGTATCTTGTATTTTTTTTTTCTACCTCAGTATCATGGCAAGTTTTGAGGTCAACAAAATCCTTTAGGAAACTTATTTTTAAAGGACTGTCATAAAGTTGCAATATTATTTTTTAACCATACTATCATGATTAGATAATTAGATTGTTTCTAAATTTTGTGTGATTGTAAACAACTCCACATAAAGGTTTTTTAATAATAGGATTTATTAATGATTATCACTTTAAATACTCAGATGATTTAATTTGCTAATCATATGCCTCATTTGTCAGATCAAATCACTTTTTTTTCATTAAAGTCTTTTATCAGAAATAATTGAGTAGAACTAGTCACTAAGCTAAAAGTAAGAAATCCTGGGTTCCAACTCAAGTTGGCATTTTACTAGTGATGTAGCCTTGCGAAAGCAACAGGCTATTGTACCCTGAGCCTCAGTTTCTTTGCTTTTGAATGGAATGGTTGGGCTAGATAATTTTTAAAATGCCTTTAAGCTCTAGTATTTTATACCATCATGACTGCTTCTTACTTTTCTCCAGGAGATGGCTTCATGGGCTCAATTTCAGCCTCTTTGACATTCTGAGTTTCCTACAAATCTTCTCTGATTTCCTGTATTTCTAATTTAATTTCCTTCCCTTTATCCAATTTTGGCTATTCCTTAATCTTCTTATCTAGGTTTTACTTTTGTTCCTTCTTTAACTGCCATCCATTAAGTTGAGATGAACACTCTCTTCTTGATCTTTTACTCTCTCAGTACCTGATTTTCTTTTAAATCTTTTCTCAACACTTAATTCTTTTTCTGTTAAACCTCTTGATGTTCAGTACTCACAAAGATTGCTCCTTTCTCTTTTTCTATAAAAATAAATGGAAATAATAGGTTGGGTAAAATAATGAAAGTGAAATTAAACCCAGTAACATGATATAGCATACATATGGTGTTATCATATATTTTGTCTGTAACAGACAGTATGGGGTTTGGTGGTGTGGAGAGGGCAGTATGGGCTAAAGACTGGCTGAAAGGCCAAAGATTATTGTCACCAACAAGGTCAATAGAGACTCATATGCCACATTACTCTTAATCTCATAATAAAAATGATGATAGTAATCCGTAATTAGTAACATTTTAAATTGCTTTTTATGTGGCAGACATTATAAAAGCATATTAATATACAATGTCTCCTTAAATGTTTGAAAACCCCTGTGAGGTAGAAATTATTATTATCTCCAATTTGTAGATAGGGAAAATGAAGTATTGAAATCATCTTGCTATATTATAGTAAACAAATTTACAATAATTATATCAAATCCCTGGAAGGTGTTCAGTGTAATAGTTTGGATTTATCAGTTAGGATGTTGCAAATTGCCTTGGTTTGGTTTTGTCCAAAATTCAGAACTTCAGACAAGGATTTAGCAGGTGATCCCAGAAATCAAGAAGGAGGGAGGAAAGAAAGCAACCATGGAGTTTGTTGGAGGGTGCCTTACTGGGCAGCTGTTTGGGTATCACTGGAACTGAGATGTGTTTTTAGTATACAATTAGTTCATAGGTCAGCTTTTTTAATACTTTGTGGAACTTGTCCCAAGTATGAATTTTGCACACTAACCACTGCACTCCTGCTCTGTGCTGGTTGTCCTCATCTGTATCTTTCTTCTGTCTGGGCTAGTCAAGGGTCAAATACTTCTTGTCACATCAGTGCTTTTCAAAAATCTAAAGGGAAAGGAACTCCTGAGTAAATAATGGCAAAATCTGTCATATTCCTTTCAAACTAGCTTCTATATTAAAACTTACCTGATTTATTTTTATTCCCAGATGTAGGGAGACATGGGTGTCTCTCAGATGCTTCTCAGATGGTCCAGAAATACCATTTAGGCCCTGATTTCAATTTCTCCTTGACCAAAACTTGAACTGAGTTGGCTAACCAGAAACCCCAAATAAGCTTGAATTTCACTTTCTTCTTTTCAGAGAGAGTGGGCTTCAGACAAAGTTAACCATGATTTCAAATCCTAGCTCTGCCTATGACCTGTTGCATAACTTTGGGTAAATTAATTAAGCTTTCTGCTTTGTCAACATAAGGCGAGGATAAAATGGTAATGTTCATATTTACTTGAAAGTGCTTCTTTCTGAAGATAAAGGAAGCAATGTGTATTCGGCCAGTTTCCTGTCGCCAACAGATACTCAAAAAAGTTAGCTTCCATTCTGCTCCCTTTAATCTTTGCCCCTTATCCTGATGAAGTAGGTAATAGATTTTTAAGAATGTGTTTTTAAGGGGTGCCTGGGTGGCTCAGTTAAGCATCCAACTTCAGCTCAGGTCATGATCTCATAGTTCATAAGTTCAAGCCGTGTGTCAGGCTCTGTGCTGACAGCTCAGAGCCTGGAGCCTGCTTCAGATTCTGTCTCCCTCTCTCTCTGACCCTTACTGGCTCACCCTCTATCTCTCTTTCTCTCAAATAAGTAAACATTTAAAAAAATGTTTTTAAGACAGTAACAATGAATTTAAATTTTTACTGTGCTAGATTTTTGCTGTATGGCTAACATTTAATGCCCAGATTAGGAATAAATTTCGGTGAAGTAAAAATCCAACTCAGAGACTCAGATTGTTTGTTTCTGGGAGAGAATTGTGTATCTTATTACATACTAACTACCGTGCTATTCTCTCTGGAAAGTCATTGGTTGAATTAGGTGGCCAGGAAGTAAGAATTGAATAAAGTCAGGAAAACAGCTGTGTCTGGATGGGGACAGCAACTTCTAGCTCTTGCTGATTCATTTCTCTGGCAGTTTTTACTTAAGAGAACCATCCATAATGCATGGCTGCAGGACTATATTGAAGGCAAATCACCCAAACTGTGAGCATTACAAGCATTGCACATTGACTTTTCCAATTCTGGGAAACTGCATGATGAGCTACCTACAATTTTTCTAGCAGGAGAATGAAAGCAAAAAGAAATGTAACTATTCAAACAAAAAAAGAGAGAGAGGGAAAGAGAGAGAGAGAGAAGTGAAAGTCAGTGATTTGCTCTTTTAGCGCAACTTCATTATCTTTCCAGTAAGATAATTGTTACTCATTTATCCTACAAACATTTGCTAAACATCTACTATGCAGCAGGTACCAGATTAAGTCTTGGGTATTCAGAGGGCAGCTAGATTACCATGATCCCTGCCTTTCATGGGGCTTGCAACCTAGAGAATCCAATAAACATGTCCCTAAATAAATAAATATGTATTTTCAATTAGATGAAAGTGCTATGAAGATAGTAGATAGTGGAAACCTGTTTAGAGGTGCCAGCAGCCATTTAAGCTGAGACTACAAGATGAGGAAGACCCAGCCACATAAAATGCCAAGAACAGGACACCCCATCAGAAGAATGTATAAAGTCTCTGGGAGGGGAAGAGCTTGGCTTGTTCTGGGAACTAAAAGGAAGGCAATATGGCTAAAGCAAAACAAGCAAGGGAAGGTGGCATGAATGAGAAGTTGGGGAGGAAAGCAGGGGGCTGGTAGACCATGTATAGAATATGTTTTTTATTGTAAAGTTACTGTGAAGTCATTTAAAGTTTTGACTAAGAGGAAGAGCATAATGAGATTACAATTTAAAAAAGATTGTTTTGGTTCCTTGGTAGAAGAAATCTTGTGCAAGGAGAGTACAAAATGATTCATAGAAAAATACTAGCTGTTTTATATTTCAGATGTGGAATTATGGTGGGGATGGAGAAGAGATGGGAAAGTTATGACAGTGCAGGTGAAAAACAGAACAGTGAGGGATGCACACTAGAGGTAGAATTGACTTGGATGGTATGAAGGGTGATTAAGCATAACTTACTAAGTTAAGAAATGGTTTAATGGAATGGATGTGTGGTGGTTCCATTTACTGGGTTGAGAAAGACTAGGAGAAGCAGAAAGACAATTCAAAGTTCCTCTGGGCTCCTTGAGAACCTTGTACATATCTTTGTTATAGAATGAACTAAATTATGCTTTGGCTTGTTGTCTGCATGACTGTCTTCTCTGCCAGCTTTTCCATTCTTTTGGGCAAGAAGCACAAGGATCGATAACATGGACTTCTGAATGGAAGAGAACAGGGGTCAAATCTTTGGTCTGTCACTCACTCACTGTGTGACCTTGACCCAGTTACTTGACCTCATAGAGCCTGGGTTGCAGCACTATGTAGCACTTGGTAAATAGGCTCTAATAATACCTATCTCAAGGGTTATTAGATGAATGAGATAAATTATATAATGCGTCCAATGCTAGTGTAAAATCAATGAATGTTAGCTATTGTTTTCATTAGTGTTGTTTCTTAAGTAGCTTCTAAGTGTAAAAATTTCTAATATATTTTAGTTCTTTGTTTTAATGCATCTATGTGCTTAATAATTCATAAGTGTTCATCTGCTTTCTCATTTGATGCTCACAATAACACTCAGATAAACAATAGTTCAGACGATATAACTCTTGTTTAACAGGTGAGAAAATTGAGTTTAAATGACATGTCCATGGTCATTACTTGAATGCAGACCTCATAACACTGACTATGATCATTTTCCTACTATACCACATGGCTTCTCAGAGTAAGTAGTAATCCTCAGATGCTGACATGGAGAATTTATTTCTAAGAACTGTATTATCTTTCAAACCAACCTCTTAAAAATGTTGAGTCATCCTAGGCTTAATATCCATTCTAGAAAATAATTCAAATGGGATTTCAGAGCCATGAGAAATCCAATAGAGAGCAATTCCAGTGTGCACTTACTTAGATCTTCTTGTCTCTATTATGTCGTCCAATTGAAATATAACATTTTAAGATTTTCTAGTAGCCACATTAAAAAGTTAAAAAGAGAGGTGAAATTAATTTTGCTTTTATATTTCATTTAATTTCACACCTCCAAAATATAAACACTTAACTATGTAACCAATTTAATCATTATTGATGTATTTTACAATCTTTTTTTCATTCTAAATCTTTTTTCAATGTTTATTTAATTATTTTTGAGACAGAAAGACACAGTGAGTGGGGGAGAGACAGAAAGAGAAGGAAATAGAGAATCCGGACAGAGAGGAGACAGAAAATCCCAAGCCGGATCTGCACAGAAGTCGTGAGATCATGACCTGAGCTGAAACCAAGACGCTTAACTGACTGAGCCACCCAGGTGCTCCTAATTCCAAATCTAAGTTTTAAAAATCCAATGTGGTTTATGTAAGCGGTGAATCATGGGAATCTACCCCTGAAACCAAAAGCATACTGTATACACTGTATGTTAGCCAACTTGACAATAAATTATATTAATTTTTTTAATTAAAATATAAAAACCCAATAGGCATTTTACACTTCTAGGATATCTCAATTCAGCCTAGCCACAGTTTAAATGTTCACTAGCTAAATGTGACTCTTGGCTACTGTATTGGATGACACAGGATGTACAACCAGTATAATCACCCAATTACCAGTCAAACTTTTAAATGTTTTCACATTAACCTTTACAATAAAAGCCGCATTGTGTATATGGCCTACCAGTTCCTGCTTTCCTATCTGTCTTCACATTCATGCCATAGTCCTTTACTCACTATTTCCCTGAGGATTAATCAGATCAAAGTTGGGGCCCCTGGGTGGCTCAGTTGGTTGAGCGTCCGACTTCGGCTCAGGTCATGATCTCGCAGTTTCTGAGTTTGAGCCCCGCATCAGGCTCTGTGCTGACAGCTCGAAGCCTGGAGCCTGCTTCATATTCTGCATCTCCCTCTCTCTCTCTGCCCCTCCCCTGCTCACAGTCTGTCAATCTCTCTTTCAAAAATAAATAAACATTAAAAAAAAAAACAATCAGATCATAGAATGGTGTCATAGTCTTATAGCATGCTTGGGTTGTAAGGTGCATCAGTTAATATGACTGTAGTTCTTAAAAAAGATTGATTTAGCTGGTCAAACTTGGCATTTTACTTCAAATGGGTTATATGAGTCCATTCTAGGATTATATTAGTCTGTTCTGTCTCAAGTTAAGTTATATGAAAAATATTTTCATTCAGGAAATCCAAAGATCAGTAACAAAACACTGTGCATAGTAATTCTGAATATATGTACCTCCCTGCAAAAAGACCCTTAAATACACTCATGCATATATTGCTTATATATACATAGAGAACATCTGAAAAAAAATTTCAAGCAACTGGTCTCAGTAGTCAACTTGGCAAAGAAGACAAGCATGATGGATTGGAAGATAATTTTTTTTAATTATATATGATTTCATAGTGTTTGAAATGTTTACCAGAATTTTCAACAACAGTGATAAAAGTTGGTTTTTCAATCAAAATTACTACAATATAATAGAATTACATTTTTAGCAAAGGTAATTATCAAATAAAAAATATAAATATGCATCAGAGAGGAGGAAGATTCCATTGGTTATTTACTTTTTATTTTTCTCAGCAGGTCCCATTCTTCAGCCAGAAAGTTGGAAATTGCAGTGGCATATTATCAAAGGTTATAATCAATGTATAAACCCAGGAAGGGTTCAACCATATCACTGCAGTGTAGGAGGCAGACATAGTCTGTTGAAAAGTTCCTGTGAATTTGATGGGATTTGTAGCTCTACATCACCCATGGGCTTGGCTGTCAAGCAACCACAGAAAATCAATAAAGACTCCTTACTTGTACTCTGAATTGCAGGGCATGTTTTATGTGTTATCAGCCACCTGGCTTGAACCATATTCTGGCAGATTGTGATCATGTCATTGCACTGATTCTAGATAGATCAGATCCCTCTTTTTTTCTTTTTTTATCTTTTTGAGGCAACGTAGTTTCATGTAGTATTTATTTCCCAAAGTGAGTAATTCACTGAACACTAATTATAGAAGTTACTCTTAAAAAAAAAAACAAAAAAAACTAACAAAAGTTTCTGCTTACTATATTCTTGGACAATGAAAGTCAACCTCATCATATTAAAAACTCAGAAAGTCCTATAGTGAAGAAACCTTCTTGGTGTTGTTTAACCCAGAATTTACCAAGCTTATGTGATAAAGCAACTAATTCTTTGGGACAGACTTAATTGACACATCTAAGCACACTTTGGAAACCTATGGTGTGGTTATAACTGGACCTCTCTTATCATTTATGTGATCTTGGTCAAGTAACTTAATTTTCTTAAGCTTTCTTTATGAAATGGGGATAATATATAAAGACTAAATTAATTTAAAGAAATAACATATGAAGGAAAGACCTCCATAATGGGTCTAGTAGAGGCACATAGGAACTCAACTGACATTAATTCTATTCTTTTCTGTTCTTCTGCCCTTACTTGTTTCTCTTTGTTATTAAGCAAACTCTTGTAGAAAGGATGTGAATATTGCTAAAATATGATCATTAGAAAATGAGAAGACTTTTTTTCTTAGACTATGACACACATTTCCAGTAAGGCTAAGACACAGAGGGGTGTAGATGAAATAGAAGAAAGGAGTGGCATAAAAAGTGAAGCACCCTAGGAATGCCTGCGTGGCTCAGTTGGTTAAGCATCTGACTTCGGCTCAGGTCATGATCTCACAGTTTATGAGTTTGAGCCCTGTGTCAGGCTCTGTGCTGACAGCTCAGAGCTTGGGGCCTGCTTCAGACTCTGTCTCCCTTTCTCTCTGCCCCTCCCTTACTCATGCTCTCCGTCTCTCAAAAATAATAAAATAAACCATTATTTATTTATTTTTTTAAGTGAACCACCTTTGTTTGTGTTGCTTTAATCAGGTTTTCAACACACAAAAAAAGATTTTGGTCTATAGAAACTCTTTAAAGTAGGGATTTCTTTAATTTTATACAGTTTTCTTTCTCTCTCTTTTTTTTTTCTTTGTTTTTTAACGTTACAATTAGAAATCCCTAAACTAAATATAAGAATATGAACTCTATGGGGGTGCCTAGGTGGCTCAGTTGGTTAAGCATCTGACTTTGGCTCAGGTCATGGTCTCACAGATTGTGAGTTCAAGCCCCACATCAGGCTCTCTTCTGTCAGCACAGAGCCCACTCCAGATCCTCTGTCTTCCTCTCTCTCTGTCTCTCCTCTGCTTGCATGCTCTCTCTCTCTGTCTCTCTCAATGTGGATAAATAAACTTAAAAAAAAAAAGAATATGAACTGTATGGAATCCTGGATTCATTCACTTGGTCTTAAACATTTAGTGGAAGCTCTGCTTGTTAGTGTCATAAAAAGCCTAGGTCCCCAACAATGTTTCCAGCCTAAATTACCAGACACTGTCTTCTTGTGTGATACATACCCCCTTTTTTTGAAGTTAAGTAATATGTGTATATTTTGGGTTTAAACATAAGTTTAAAAACCAAATGTAGGTTTATTTATTTAAAATTGAATACTCATCAGTTGGAGTCACTGTTTCTTGAGATCTAAGTAAGATCAATTCAAAACCCCAGTGTGCATTCTGTGGAAGATCCAGTGCCATCAGAAAATGCTTTTGTGAATTCCTAGAAAGATTTGCCTTTCATGGCCACTTAGGTTCTTCTGCTAATGTAGTTCAGTTACACATTTTCCTGTCATGCCAAATGTGCTGTTCTTAAGACTCACTGTATCAATCCAGATGTAAAATGCAATCCCTTTACTTGATTTTCAGAATATAAACAACAAATAAAAATTAAAAACAGAAAATTTGTTATTAAGCTTTTATGGATGTAAATGAATATTTAGGGAAAAGGAGAGGATTACATTTCAGAAATGTAAGCTATATAAAAATTAAGGTAGGAAATTTTTTCTTAAAGTCTTATAGCTATTTCTGCAAAATAGGGCTTCAGGCTTCCTCCATATGGCTAAATTCTGTGCTTTCATGCTTTACTCTCTCATTCTCTCTGTTATTTCTCCCTCAGAAGCAAAGGAGAAACAAAAGTCCCTATGCCCTCAAAATATCCTAGTAAATATTAGGTGTTTTCCCTATTGTTCAGGATGATAAGTAAATCCCTATTGTCATTTGCACTACTTAAAGGGTCCTATGTGAGCAGCTTCAAGTTAGAAACCAACCTTTGATTATAGCATTTGTCCCTTACATTTGTATTTTCATCTTGGTGTTCATATTTGAACCCATTGCCTCTGACATGTCAATATGGAAGCTCTGTCTGTACCAAGAAGCAGTTTTAGTTTGGAGACTATTTAACATGTTCCCCAGGGGCCTTCACATTGAATTTTATATGAGTCACATATATTTTAGGCTAGACACAATCCCAAATTTACTTTTTCAACTTGGTGAAAGTCTATCCAAGTTTTTTAAGATGATACAGACATAGTTGGAAATTTAACTATTATATTTATATTTGTATATATGAATGTGTAAATACTAGAATTTAAAAAATTGTTATTTAATTCTGTTGCATGTTTTTTTTATATTCCTATTTTGTTTATACAAACTTATTTATCTGGCATCATAAAGGAATGAGGTATTTATTGCCAAACAATGAATGTTCCTCTTCACTGGAACATGACAAAATTTTATTAAAACATGTTCAATAAAAGCATTTCTAAAAAACATGTGTCTCTCACAAAATACATTGATCATATTGCACTCTAAGTTGGGATAAAAACAAGGAGAAATGGAGTGGGAGACATACCATTTGAGGAATCATACAAAGGAGCATTATTTAAATGTGCAGGCAGGAAGTCAATTTGGTGAGTCTTGACCAGTAATGAAATATAATGGCATAGAGTAGAATAGAAAAATTGGAGTATATCACATATAATGTGAATAAGTACTTTTCTGTGAAGTTTTGTTTGTTAGGGGTGGTGTGTGTGTGTGTGTGTGTGTGTGTGTGTGTGTGAGACCTCGGATGTAATGTAAAATATAATTCTTACTGTGGGTGACAAAGGCACTTGAAAGTCACTAGTATAAAGGCCAACCTGTGCTGTGAGTGTTGGTCACCACAGTACAGAGTCTGGTCCTTCCCCTTGCAGGTAAGAAATTGAATTTTTGTATTGCAATGATTCTCAACTGAATCCAATTGCTCCCTGAATAAAGGCCTAAGGTCAGGCTCAAGTTGGGAACTGAATGAATCAGACCTTTGTATCTTTTTATTTGGAATTGGACAACCATGTTTCAGATCTTGGCTCTATCATTTACTTGTATGACCTTAAGACACTTAACTTTTTCAAACCTTGGATTCTTTCCTGGAAGATGGAGATAACAATAATTCTCATTTCCAGGGGTTACTGTGAGGATTATATAAGATCATTTAGTAAGTCTTCAACATAAAACCTTCATATATTAAGCTATGTTAACTATGATGATAATTTTTTTACGTTCTACAGCCGTAGTTATAATAAATATTTATTATATTTATTATATTTATTATTATATAAATAATAAATATTTATCATATGAATGTTGATCCCTACTCTGTGTGTGTTGAGGGGTGTGATGGAGCGGAGGTCTTAATAGAAAAAAATCATAAAATTACATAATTTTAAAATTATAATATTTTTATATAAAATTAGGTCTAAATTCAGTCATTTTTCTTTGAAGATCTTATATATTCAGTGATGATTCTTTCTTTGGAGTTGACCAAGGCTATAGATTTGGGGTCAGTGGGGAAATTGTGACTTATTTACATTAATCAAGCTTACAAAAGTCATAATTGTAAATATATATTTCTTAATTATTCATATTAGATATTAATTTTTAGTGATCAGAATCTTCATGCCCCCTAAAGAGGACATTCCTCCTTGATTATTAAGGTGTCTGAAATGTCTCAAATCCTAATTGAGAAATTTATTGTTGTATGAAAGAATAACTGCAGGGATTATTTAAGCCTAAACTCTAAACCTCCAAAATAACAGTAATGACAGAACATTTCTCTGAAGAAATTTGTCTCATCTTTAAAATTTAGGATATCCTTTGAAAATGTTATCTACTGATAAAGTTGGCCAATCTTGGACGGGTTCCATTATAGTAATCCCTACCTCCCTTGACAGTTTTTGTATGCGTATTGATATCACTAATTGAGCTATGGTCAAGCCCAGAATAGATAAATATACAGAGGCAGCCCCTACTAGCTCTGAAACCTGAAGTGTACATTATTGATATGCATTAACGCTCTCTTTTCTTAGAGTATAGAATATAGAGTAAGCCTTAACACAGTACTTAACACAGTACTCTCCACAGTTTATGCCAATCTATTAGAGCTGGCATCACAGATGAAAATTATTTCCTATGACTTGTGAAAAAACTCTTCTAACATGTCATCATTTAATTACATTGACTTTTGGAATTTTAGGAATTTTATTATACTCTAAGGAGCATAATAAAATGTCCTTGATGATTCAAGGTCACTATCATTAATCACTGCAAAGATTATCATTCAGTCAAGTCTTACACTATGACTGATATCTATTACACCTATGCTAAATGACTTCAAAATCTTACCTTTTAAGTTTTACTTACTTTTTTTCTCCCAAAATATTAGAAGTCTTCCCATCCACTGAGGCTGTTGGTTATCACTTGTTAAATCACTATGGTATGACTATTTAATTATTGACTGAATAATTAAAAGACTATCTCCTCCAGTGTCTCTTTTCCCAATTTGTTGCTTCTTATCAACTTTGAACTGAAAAAATAAAGCTTGTTAGATTGTGTCAAGGAGAAAAGTAGGTCCAAAATAGCTTATCTATTGGGATTTATGAGCTTTAATCTATTAAGCTTATAAACTTTATGTTGGGTTTTTCCACCTTTTTACTGACTACATTCTAACAGTTGGAAAGGCTTTTCAGTACTAACTCAGAAATGCAAAAATGGCTTTTATTAGAAGACTCTCTACTAAAATGTTAACAGTGTTACATTCTGGATACTGGGGATGTAGGTATTTTGATTTACTTATATGTTCTTTTTGTGTTTTACAAATATTTTAGTTATTTGCTATATTTATTACTCTATTTAAAATTAATAGGATTTATAATGACAATAAATATTTAATTAGGACTTAGTAAATATCAGGTACTGTGACTAGATTCCTTTAAGTGGTTTATAACTCAGTAATTCTTCATAGTAACCTACTAATATTGGTGCAACCGTTATCTTCATGTTATTCATGAATAAATTATTTCTTGAAGAAGTAACTTAACTTGCTAAAAGGTCACATAGAAAATATGTTAACAAACCTGGATTCAAACATGGATCTTCCTTAATATTCTCTTTCACTTCCAATCTCTAGTATATACTTTTAGAGAATATCTACTCAACTTCTAGTGACCTCTTTTTGTGAGAACTTCTCACCTCTCCCCATACACCCCCTCTTTTATCTTCCTAAAGTTATAGTTCATATTTGGCTTTCTTTTCCCATGCCACATCCATTACATAGGTTATTGGATAAGAAGAATATACCTGATCAGAGCCAGGTAAACCAGATTCTTCTTTCCTTCTTCTCCTTCTCTTCATTCTCTTTCTCCTTCTTCTCCTCCTTCATCTTTTTAAATTGGATCAGTATGGAACACTTGTCCTCTTACCAAATAAGTGAAGTGTCAGAGAAAGCCACTCTTTTGAAAAAGAGAGAGAAGTGAACAGAGGCACAGAGCAAAGCAAACTCAGGAGACAGAGAGAGAGAACATGTGTTGGATTCCTGGCAGCCTTCCTGTGCTTGGTATAGTCCAAGTGGCTTTTGGATTTCATTGACTCACATGCATTGCTATAAAGTTGTAATCATTATAATAATTTTCCCATTTTTCCTTAAAAAAATCAAGTTAGATTCAGAATGTGTCCATAATTCACACTAGAGTTATTTTCCTAAAATAATTTTTTATCATTCATTACTCTGCATTGAACCACCACCTTGATGTGTCCCAGGTTTCCCTTTGTTCTCGAGATGAAACCCTAACTCCTTAGTATGATTTTCCTGGCCCTTAACATTTCCCATTCTGCTTTTTGTTTGAATTCCCACCACAAACCTAGGACCCACCCTAGCAAACTACTTGTGTCCTAATTTACCACGACCTCACAACTTCTGCAGCTGTTATACCAGCCCCTGACAACCTACCTCCTCTGGACACAGTAGTGAGCTTCTACATCATTTTGTTAGTACCTTTTCAGTGGTGTGCTAGAAGTGACTTATGCTACCTCCTAAGGGCTGATTTTTAAGTGTTTAGAAATTTTGTAGCTAGTTGGTTCAATATTGGTTACTTGAAATCAACCAAATGGGAGTATTTACACCATGAAAATTGGCAAGCACTACAAATCAGGGCACCTACCTAACCCCCAGAGTTATTAAACATTTACTGGCAAACCAAAGCCTATGGCACTTGTATTTTGATCATCTGTCTTCTGTTTTCAAGCACTGTGAACTTCGGTGGGGCAGACAGATGGCAGATGGAAGCTGGAAAAAGAAGGGAATAAGGACTAAAAGTAAGGATTTTAATGTCTTACATCAAATACTCCATTCACACAATGAGTGAAATCAAAGGATCAATGAAAAGCAAACTGTAGTTTTTTTTTTTTTCTTCTGTTTGGAATAGACCATTTAAGAGATAATTACATATTGAAAGTAGTCATAAGAAGAGTTGTGCATTCTTTCCCATTACCTATTGCAACTTTGACATCCAGTGCAGTCCCTGTTAAAACTAATTTCAGCAAATAGAGAACATTTGCTCTCATGCTAAAGTTAAGATTAAGTCCAGATGATCTTCATTTTTTAAAAAAAAAATCACTTTATTAAAATAAAGACCATTATTTGCTGACTTAACCATTTCTATAATCTAACTACTTTGAGTTTTCCTTAATGAGCTCATTTTCTCCAACTTCCATTAAAATTGAGGCTCCTTCCTCAGTAAATGTTTAAAAAAATGTTAAAGCAGAAATGACTTCAAAAATCTTATAGTCAAATGTTATCGTTCATACAGGAAAAAAATAAAACTCAAAAATGGAAAAATTTGCCAAAATTACATAGCTAAGCTATTGGCAGAGCTAATACCAAAATTCATGCTTCTTGAATATTCAATTTAGTGTTATTTCTGCTTTTCTGATCTACTTTCATTTTAGGACTGTGGTAGTTAGAAAAATTAAGAAAATATTACTTTAAATCAGTCTTTTTTTTACTATCGCAAGCCATACATATTTTATTTTATTTTAACATAATTTATTGTTAAATTGGTTTGCATACAACACCCAGTGCTTCTCCCACTAAGTGCCCTCCTCAATGCTCATCACCTACTTTCCCCTCTCCCCAACCCTCCATCAAGCCTCAGTTTGTTCTCAGTATCCAAGAGTCTCTTATGGTTTGCCTCCCTCCCTCTTTGTAACTTTTTTCCCTCTTCCCCTCCCCCATGGTCTTCTGTTAAGTTTCTCAAAATCCACATATGAGTGAAAACCTATGGTAGCTGTCTGTCTCTGACTTATTTCACTTAGCGTAATACCCTCCAGTTCCATTCATATTGCTGTAAATGGTCAGATTTCATTCTTTCCAATTGCCATGTAGTATTCCAATGTATATATAAACCATATCTTCTTTATCCATTCATCAGCTGATGGACATTTAGACTCTTTCCATAATTTGGCTATTGTTGAGAGTGCTGCTATAAACATTGGGGTACAAGTGCCCCTATGCATCAGTACTCCTGTATCCCTTGGGTAAATTCCTAGCAGTGCTATTGCTGGGTCATAGGGTAGTTCTATTTTTAATTTTTTGAGGGACCTCCACACTGTTTTCCAGAGCGGCTGTACCAGTTTGCATTCCCACCAATAGTGCAAGAGGGTTCCCATTTCTCCACATCCTCGCCAGCATCTATAGTCTCCTGATTTGCTCATTTTAGCCACTCTGACCGGCATGAGGTGGTATTTCAGTGTGATTTTGATTTGTATTTCCCTGATGAGGAGTGACATTGAGCATCTTTTCTTGTGTCTGTTGGCAATCTGGATGTCTTCTTCGGAAAAGTGTCTATTCATGTCTTGTGCCCATTACAAAATATTTGCTTCCCTAAGGCACCTGGCTGGTTCAGTTGGAAGACTGTAACTCTTGATCTCAGGGTCATGAGTTCAAGCCCACATTGAGTGTAGAGATTACCTAAATTTTATATATATATATATATATATATATATATATATATATATATATATTTGCTTTCTGAAGACACCATGTCTCTTTGCTCTCTAGGAAGAACTGTTGGGGGCTTCTAGTCTCCTTGGAGTTTTCCCACATAAATAGTGTTGTCCCAGTGCTTATTTCTGTTTGTTGTCTGTCCTGCTGGTTCATTTTGATTTCACCTTCATGTTTTGTGTAGCTTACATGGTTGTGCTTTAGCCAGTAGGGTTCTGCTTTCAACATTCTGGCAAGAAAATGCAGGGATAATCTTAAGTGAGTTCTGTTCAGGGTTAGTAAAAGGAAGGATGAGTTGTTGTGGCAGAATTAACTGTGGCTGCTGAAAATGCAGCTGGATGAAGAGTGTCAGGTCACAGACAGTGCACAATTGCACACACATACTCATTCTTATTGCAATGGAGGGTGGTGGTTCTTCTGTGGTAGGAAGTGTGTGTGTATAGGACAGCTGAGACATGTGGGCATGTGTGGCTGGCATAGAGGAAGGTAGAGACCCTGAGGATGGCATCTGGGGCTCAGTCTGTCAGTAGCATTTAAGGCAAAGACTTGGGAAGTGCAATGACAGAAAAGGTAGCAGAGGACAGGGATAGCTGAAAAGGCAATTGGATTTATTAGTTGTGTTATTCTTCTGTCTACCCTGTTTTTAAAATTCCACTACTATTTTTGACTTAATAAGTGGTGTTTATTAATTTAAACCTTTCTGAGCATTGTTACATGTGAGACTATTTGCTTCTACGTCAAAACCTTGTAAACACTGTAAAAGATGTCACAGACTCCATATGATATTACAGGAAAAGGAGGCATTTGCTGTGGGTATATTTTCTATAAGGTCATAATATATAAAATGATCAATATCCAACTTTTTTAAACTATAAAAATGACAATATCATATCATTTTCCCTTTATTTCTCCAAGGTTAGTGGGATAAACAATACCTGCAGTGGTTGCTGTGTGGGAAGCCATTTAAAAGTGACTTTTATTTTTATTGTCCCCTTTCCAGAATATGCATGTATAGTAAGAAGCATAGGGCTTTGAAATCTAAAAGAGTTCCCTTTTAATCCAAGCGCTCACACTTATTTTCTTTGTGGTCTTGAGCTCGTTTTATAACCTCCATAAAACTTAAAATTCACCTATAAATTGGGGATAGCAGTAGAAACAACTGTATTAGTTCTCTTTTGCTACATAACAAATTTCCCAAGAATCAAGTGTGTTAAAAAAAACCCACAAAAATTATTTCATAGTTTCTGTTGGTCAGGAATTTGGAATCAGCTTAACTGGATGGTTCTGGTTCATGTTCTCTCATGAGGCTGCGGTCAAGGTGTTGGCTGGAGTTTTAGTTATCCAAATTTTTGTTAATGTTTATCTTTATTTTGGAGACAGAGAGAAACAGAACATGAGTGGTGGAGAGGCAGAGAGAGAGGGAGACACAGAATCTGAAGCAGGCTCCAGGCTCTGAGCTGTCAGAACAGAGCCCGACGCTGGGCTCGAACTCATCAACTGAGAGATCATGACCTGAGCTGAAGGTGGACGCTCAACCGACTGAGCCACCCAGGCACCCCTGGAGTTTTAGTCATCTAGAGGCTAGACTGAGGCTGAAAGATCTGTTCACTTTTATACATGATGAATTGGTGCTGGCTGTTAACAGGACATCTCAGCCTTCCACTGTGTAGACTTCTCTGCAGGGCTACATAAGTGCTCTCACAACATGCAGCCAGTGTCCTTGAGAGTGAGGAATCCAGGGGAGGTCAAGGTAGAATCTGCAGTATATTTTATGGCTTAGCCTCAGAAGTCATACATCAACCTTTCTAAAATGTAGTGTTGGTTTCATAGGTCAGTTCTATTCAGTGTGGGCAGTGACTATACAAGAGTGAGAATACCAGAAGACAAGGATCACTGAGGTCATGTTGATGTCTGGCTACCACACCAATACTACTGGGCTGTTGTGAGGAATGACTAATGTACATAAGTACTTAGCCTGGCATGTATCAAGCACAATTTAAGTTCCAATTAACTTATTATTAATATTAATTTATTAAAAGCAATTTAAAAGTGGGGCACCTGGGTAGCTCCGTCGATTAGGCGTCCAACTTTGGCTTAGGTCATGATCTCACAGCTCATGAATTGAAGCCACAAGCCGGGTTCTGTGGTAACAGTGCTGAGCCTGTTTGGGATTCTGTCTCCCTCTCTCGCTGCTCCTCCCCCCTCTCAAAAATGGATGAATAAACTTAAAAACAAATAAAAGCAACTTAAAAGTCAATGCATAATTCCTGGTTAAAGTTTGGCAAATGCAAAAAAAAAAAAAAAAAAAAAAAGAGTACAGAGAAGAAATTTTAAGTAAATAGAAACACCCACTTCTTACTTGTTTTTGAACTTCTCATCTAGAATAGTGCATAAAACACAAAACATGCAGTGACGTTTGTCAAAATAAAATAAAATATTAGAATCCTTGTAGCTCCATATGTAGCTACGTGGCTATTTGAAAAAAGTTTCATTAATTACAAAGTTCGTTTGTAGACAACCTTCAGTATAATCTCACATCTAGTTTACATGGTCCTTTTGAGAGTATAAATCAATAAGGAAGAAATTAGGAACAAGTTCTTTTCAATATAGTACATGCTCTTCTTTGGTCTATTATTTTATAAATTCCTCGTGTTCTGAAAACAATTAGAGTTTATTTAAAAGGTATCTTTTTGTTCTAAGTGACAGAAATGAACTCAGTCTGTTTTAATACAAAAGGGAAGGTTTAAGCTCAAACTAATAAGTGTGGAGTGGAATAGTGTGTGACATAGACCCGGGAGTTCAAATGATATCTTCAGGTCATTTTTCATCTTGTCTTGCTTTCCCCCATGTGGTAAGCAGCATGGTCACCAGTATAACCAACCCCCTACGTTTATAACATAGCATTAAAATAGAAAAAAGATCATTCCCTCCCAGCACCTCCCTATCAATCCCAAGTCACATGCTCACTCCTGAGCCAATCACTATATTTAGGAAGATTAGTACTTTGATTGGCCTGCCTGATTGATGTCTGTACCCTGAGATGACAGTATTGACAGTGGTAGGCAGTAGAGTGGGTAGGGTTGGAGTCAGGAAACACCATGAATTTTAGTCCCATCAGCTCACCATAGGATCCAGAAAAAACCTGGTGGGAAAGTGTGTAAAGAAAAGGAAAATTATAGCTAGTATAGTCTACTATGAATAAGTAAAATTTATGATAGAACCAATGTGTAAAAATTAAATTAAAATTAAATGTTTAGAATGGCTTTGTTTCCTATTATAATATTTTATTTTGGATTTTATAAAGGAAGAAAGCACAGTGTGTACATTCTATAGATAGAAGATTTAAATATTTCTCACCTGTGAGGGAAAAAAATGGGCTACACAAAAGTTAGGGTTTTTTTTTAATGTTTATTTAATTTTGAGAGAGAAAGAATGTGAGTGGGGGGAGGACATATATATATATATAGAGAGAGAGACAGACAGAATCTGCAGCAGGTTCCACATTCTGAGCTGTCAGCACAGAGCATGATGGAGGGTCCGAACTCCTGAGCCTTGAGATCATGACCTGATCTGAGGTCAGACACTTAACCGACTGAGACACACAGGTGTCCCTAAAAGTTAGTTTATTAATAATACATGATACTAAAGTATAAAATACAAAAGTATAAAAAGCTGCACAAGTATCTTGTGAAGATTCTACAGACCAACAGTTTTAAAGTAGGTTAAAAGGAATTGGTTCATGCGCAAACACCCAATGCTGTGCTTCTGCAGATCCATCCCTCCAGCGGGTCTGACTCCCTCCAGGTGCCTCAGAGCCCTTGCCAAAGCGGATGTCCAAAGGAAAAGCGAGCTGAGCCTGCCCCTCCTGCCCCTGCACTTTGCTGATCCACCCCAGAAATACGCCAGATCCCCAGCACACAAGCCTAGCAGTGTGCAAGTAGCCCAGACAGGCCAGGCCACCCCACAGTGAATCCCACCCCTAGGAGAGGGGAAGAGAAGGCACACACCAGTCTGACTGGCCTCAGCGGTGGGCTGGCAGCAGACATCAGGCCTGACTGTGGCCCCGCCCACCAACGCGAGTTATTCAAGACAGCACAGGGGAAGTGCCCCGCAGTCCCGCACCACTCCAGGGACTATCCAAAATGACCAAACGGAAGAATTCCCCTCAAAAAACGTCCCGGAAATAACCACAGCTAATGAACTGATCAAAAAGGATTTAAACAATATAACAGAAAGTGAATTTAGAATAATAGTCATAAAATTAATCACTGGGCTTGAAAACAGTATAAAGGACAGCAGAGAATCTATTGCTACAGAGATCAAGGGACTAAGGAACAGCCAGGGGGAGCTAAAAAATGCTATTAATGATCTGCAAAATAAAATGGAGACAACCACGGATCGGATTGAAGAGGCAGAGGAGAGAATAGGTGAACTAGAAGATAAAATTATGGAAAAAGAAGAAGCTGAGAAAAAGAGAGATAAAAAAATCCAGGAGTATGAGGGGAAAATTAGAGAACTAAGTGATGCACTAAAGAGAAATAATATACGCATAATTGGTATCCCAGAGGAGGAAGAGAGAGGGAAAGGTGCTGAAGGTGTACTTGAAGAAATAATAGCTGAGAACTTCCCGGATCTGGGGAAGGAAAAAGGCATTGAAATCCAAGAGGCACAGAGAACTCCCCTCAGGTGTAACTTGAATTGATTTTCTGCACGACATATCATAGTGAAACTGGCAAAATACAAGGATAAAGAGAAAATTCTGAAAGCAGCTAGGGATAAACATGCTCTAACATATAAAGGGAGACCTATAAGACTCGTGACCAATCTCTCTACTGAAACTTGGCAGACCAGAAAGGAATGGCAGGAGATCTTCAATGTGATGAACAGAAAAAAAAATATGCAGCTGAGAATCCTTTATCCAGCAAGTCTGTCATTTAAAAGAGAAGGAGAGATAAAGGTCTTCCCAAACAAACAAAAACTGAAGGAATTCGTCACCACTAAACCAGCCCTACAAGAGATCCTAAGGGGGACCTGTGAGACAAAGTAACAGAGACATCGCTACAAGCATGAAACCTACAGACATCACAATGACTCTAAACCCATATCTTTCTATAATAACACTGAATGTAAATGGACTAAATGCACGAACCAAAAGACATAGGGTATCAGAATGGATAAAAAAACAAGACCCATCTATTTGCTGTCTACAAGAGACTCATTTTAGACCTGAGGACACCTTTAGATTGAGAGTGAGGGGATGGAGAACTATTTATCATGCTACTGGAAGTCAAAAGAAAGCTGGAGTAGCCATACTTATATCAGACAAACTAGACTTTAAATTAAAGGCTGTAACAAGAGATGAAGAAGGACATTATATAATAATCACAGGGTCTATCCATCAGGAAGAGCTAACAATTATAAATGTCTATGCACCGAATACAGAAGCCCCCAAATATATAAAACAATTACTCACAAACATAAGCAACCTTATTGATAAGAATGTGGTCATTGCAGGGGACTTTAACACTCCACTTACAGAAATGGACAGATCATCTAGACACACGGTCAGTAGAGAAACAAGGGCCCTGAATGACATATTGGATCAGATGGACTTGACAGATATATTTAGAACTCTGCATCCCAAAGCAACAGAATATACTTTCTTCTCGAGTGCACATGGAACATTCTCCAAGATAGATCATATACTGGGTCACAAAACAGCCCTTCATAAGTATACAAGAATTGAAATCATACCATGCATACTTTCAGGCCACAATGCTATGAAGCTTGAAATCAACCACAGGAAAAAGTCTGGAAAACCTCCAAAAGCATGCAGGTTAAAGAACACCTTACTAAAGAATGAGTGGGTCAACCAGGCAATTAGAGAAGAAATTTAAAAATATATGGAAACAAACGAAAATGAAAATACAACAATCCAACGCTTTGGGATGCAGCGAAGGCAGTCCTGAGAGGAAAATACATTGCAATCCAGGCCTATCTCAAGAAACAAGAAAAATCCCAAATACAAAATCTAACAGCACACCTAAAGGAAATAGAAGCAGAACAGCAAAGACAGCCTAAACCCAGCAGAAGGAGAGAAATAATAAAGATCAGAGCAGAAATAAACAATATAGAATCGAAAAAAAACTGTAGAGCAGATCAATGAAACCAAGAGTTGTTTTTTTGAAAAAATAAACAAAATTGATAAACCTCTAGCCAGGACTCTCAAAAAGAAAAGGGAGATGACCCAAATAGATAAAATCATGAATGAAAATGGAATTATTACAACCAATCCCTCAGAGATACAAGCAATTATCAGGGAATACTATGAAAAATTATATGACAACAAATTGGACAACCTGGAAGAAATGGATAAATTCCTAAACACCCACACGCTTCCAAAACTCAATCAGGAGGAAGTAGAAAGCTTGAACAGACCCATAACCAGCAAAGAAATTGAATCAGCCATCAAAAATCTCCCAACAAATAAGAGTCCAGGACCAGATGGCTTCCCAGGGGAGTTCTACCAGACGTTTAAAGCAGAGATAATACCTATCCTTCTCAAGCTATTCCAAAAAATAGAAAGAGAAGGAAAACTTCCAGACTCATTCTATGAAGCCAGTATTACTTTGATTCCTAAACCAGACAGAGACCCAGTAAAAAAAGAGAACTACAGGCCAATATCCCTGATGAATATGGATGTAAAAATTCTCAATAAGATACTAGCAAATCGAATTCAACGGCATATAAAAAGAATTATTCATCATGATCAAGTGGGATTCATTCCTGGCATGCAGGGCTGGTTCAACATTCGCAAATCAACCAACATGATACATCACATTAATAAAAGAAAAGATAAGAACAATATGATCCTGTCAATCGATGCAGAAAAGGCCTTTGACAAAATCCAGCACCCTTTCTTAATAAAAACCCTTGAGAAAGTCAGGATAGAAGGAACATACTTAAAGATCATAAAAGTCATTTATGAAAAGCCCACAGCTAACATCATCCTCAATAGGAAAAATCTGAGAGCTTTTTCCCTGAGATCAGGAACACGACAGGGATGTCCACTCTCACTGCTGTTGTTTAACATCGTGTTGGAAGTTCTAGCATCAGCAATCATAAAACAAAAGGAAATCAAAGGCATCAAAATGGGCAAAGATGAAGTCAAGCTTTATTTTTGCAGATGACATGATATTATACACGGAAAATCCGATAGACTCCACCAAAAGTCTGCTAGAACTGATACATGAATTCAGCAAAGTTTCAGGATACAAAATCAATGTACAGAAATCAGCTGCATTCTTATACACTAATAATGAAGCAACAGAAAGACAAATAAAGAAACTGATCCCATTTACAATTGCACCAAGAAGCATAAAATACCTAGGAATAAATCTAACCAAAGATGTAAAAGATATGTATGCTGAAAACTATAGAAAGCTTATGAAGGAAATTGAAGAAGACATAAAGAAATGGAAAAACACTCCGTGCTCATCGATTGGAAGAATAAATATTGTCAAAATGTCAATACTACCCAAAGCTATCTACACATTCAATGCAATTCCAATCAAAATTGCACCAGCATTCTTCTCGAAACTAGAACAAGCAATCCTAAAATTCATACGGAACCACAAAAGGCCCCGAATAGCCAAAGTCATTTTGAAGAAGAAGACCAAAGCAGGAGGCATCACAATCCCAGACTTTAGCCTCTACTACAAAGCTGTCATCATCAAGACAGCATGGTATTGGCACAAAAACAGACACATAGACCAATGGAATAGAATAGAAACCCCAGAACTAGACCCACAAACGTATGGCTACCTAATCTTTGACAAAGCAGGAAAGAACATCCAGTGGAAAAAAGACAGTCTCTTTAACAAATGGTGCTGGGAGAACTGGACAGCAACATGCAGAAGATTGAAACTAGACCACTTTCTCACACCATTCACAAAAATAAACTCAAAATAAGGACCTGAATGTGAGACAGGAAACCATCAAAACCTTAGAGGAGAAAGCAGGAAAAGATCTCTCTGACCTCAGTCGTAGCAATTTCTTACTTGACACATCCCCAAAGGCAAGGGAATTAAAAGCAAAAATGAACTACTGGGACCTTATGAAGATAAAAAGCTTCTGCACAGCAAAGGAAACAACCAACAAAACTAAAAGGCAACCAACGGAATGGGAAAAGATATTTGCAAATGACACATCGGATAAAGGGCTAGTATCCAAAATCTGTAAAGAGCTCACCAAACTCCACACCCGAAAAACAAATAACCCAGTGAAGAAATGGGCAGAAAACATGAATAGACACTTCTCTAAAGAAGACATCCGGATGGCCAACGGGTACATGAAAAGATGCTCAACGTCGCTCGTCATCAGGGAAATACAAATCAAAACCACACTCAGATACCACCTCAAGCCAGTCAGAGTGGCCAAAATGAAGAAATCAGGAGACTATAGATGCTGGATAGGATGTGGAGAAATGGGAACCCTCTTGCACTGTTGGTGGGAATGCAAATTGGTGCAGCCGCTCTGGAAAACAGTGTGGAGGTTCCTCAAAAAATTAAAAATAGACCTACCCTATGACCCAGCAATAGCACTGCTAGGAATTTACCCAAGGGATACAGGAGTACTGATGCATAGGGGCACTTGTACCCCAATGTTTATAGCAGCACTTTCTACAATAGCCAAATTATGGAAAGAGCCTAAATGTCCATCAACTGATGAATGGATAAAGAAATTGTGGTTTATATACACAATGGAGTACTACGTGACAATGAGAAAGAATGAAATATGACCCTTTGTAGCGACGTGGATGGAACTGGAGAGTGTGATGCTAAGTGAAATAAGCCATACAGAGAAAGACAGATACCATATGGTTTCACTCTTATGTGGATCCTGTGAAACTTAACAGAAACCCATGGGGGAGGGGAGGAAACAAAAAGAGGTTAGAGTGGGAGAGAGCCAAAGCATAAGAGACTGTTAAAAACTGAGAACAAACTGAGGGTTGATGGGGGGTAGGAGGGAGGGGAGGGTGGGGGATGGGTATTGAGGAGGGCACCTTTTGGGATGAGCACTGGGTGTTGTATGGAAACCAATTTGACATAAATTTCATATATTGAAAAAAAAAGAATTGGTTTAGACTCTTTATTGCTAATGGACGATACAGACAGGAAGAATATTCAACTTCCAATCTCTCAATTTTATTTTTGTCTGTCTTATCTGGAAGGATCCTGCATGAGTTTTTATTTGAAAGGAGGGTTCTTTTACTATAAAAATAGTTTGTAAACCTAATGTCATGTAAAAGATGACTATAAATTTTTAGGGTTGCTATACCCTCACACATTCATTCAGTTATTCAATAAACATTTATTTAGTACCCACTATAGAGAAGGGTGGGCAAATAAATGAAAAACATTTATCTTCCCTTCTGGAGCTAAGGATTTAGTGTGTTGCTATCTTAGGGTTACTATAAGCTCAGACCAAAGACTGTGGCCCAAGTCCACTAACATTTGACAGGTATTTAGCAAGTTCCTGTAATGTGATAAGTAGTAAGTAGTACAATGTCACGAGTGGGTGCTGGAAAGGCAAAGATGGATAGCTTCCTCTGCTCTCAGAAAATCACAAATAAATACTTTGTTTCTTGGTCTCAAGCAAGGATGATGGACTTTTGACCTCCTCTTATGCTTCCACTTGCTTGAGGGAAGAAATATGTAGTGAACGTTGTCTTCCATATTTCTCATTCCCAACAACAACAAAAACAACAACAACAACAACAAAATTCCTTCTGTAAGTTAAGGAACCTCTATGAAGAAAAATGATGGCAATAGAATAGCTCTTGGGTGGTTGAATCACAACCCATGGACTATTTGTAGATCCCAAGAGGACTATTCAGTATCGACCTCGTTCCTAACAGTGGAACAATTTTTCAAACGCAAAGCCTACTTGGAAGGGAAAGCTACGTTTATTTATAACATCTGCACTTTAATGCAGAATTCTTAGAGCAGAGTTTCTTAAAGTGGGACCCACAGATCACCTGTGTTAGAGTCACATGGGGAACCTAGTAAAAATTCAAGTCCCTGGGCCCTAACCCAGGCCTTCATAATGAGAATATGCAGACTCCAGAATTCAGCAATTTAAATGAGAACACTAGGTGAGTCTTAGGCACATTACTGCTTCAGAAACAATACTTCAGAAACTTGAGTTGTATAAGATCTCAAATGGGTAACCTGTCTTACTCCGGAATTCATTCATTGATTGTGTTAGGAGTAAGCAACATTAATGAACTCCATTAAAAAACAGCAACCACAAGCCACCAACATACCATTAATCAGAATTTTGCCTGGTAGATCTGAAGGAGTGTCTCTCCACACATCAGTTTTCTGTTCTAACCCAAATTAAAGTGATTATTGGCTTGATAACAGAGAACCCTGTTTTTTCCTTGTCACAATTATCTGGAGATGGCAATAAAGTTAACAAAAGAATAGCCCTCTGGCTGGACACCCAGCGATCCCAACTTCAAATGCCTCCCAATGCAACCAGTAAGTCTCTAGAAGGTACTTCATATGTGCTCTCATGTGGTCCCTAGATGGGCTCCCTAGATGGCCTCATCTTTCTTGCTCTTCAAGTCTGCATTAATATTGCTCTGAAACTATCTCGGATGTGTCCTGGCTCTGCTACTGATGAAAGCAGCTCTCAGAGCTGCTGTGGTTTTCTTCTTTCAACCTCCCAGACCAGGAACTCAGTTTGGTCCTGCTTTCCTGCTTTTAGTTCCAAAAGGCTACCCTCCCAGTGACCAATACTTTGTTCATCTAGTCCTGTGTCGTCCTCTGCATCCAAAACTTTAAATGGATTCAACTTCTAGCTGCATTATCTTGCTGGAGAGTAGGTGATGTGCTTCTCATTTGGTCATATCTTCCTATGCACAGAAATTGATCAGAAGTCACTCATGATGGAGTTTAGAAGGTTGCTAGGGAGCTAATGACACTCAAATATATATATATATATATATATATATATATATATACACACATATACACACACACATATACGTATATATACGTATATGTATATATATATATATACACATACATACATGTATATATATATATATATATATATACATATATATATATATATATGTATATATATATATATTTGGGTTTTTTTAGTTTCTTCAACTTCATATCAAGTTTATTGACTTCAACATGCTCTCTGGTAGTCTAAGATTGTTTTTTTTTTTTCCATAGAAGGTTTTAATCGTATGCTTTTAATTGAGTTAACAATGTTATCAAATACCTAGATTTCTGTCTGCCTGCTGTGCCAACCAGTTTGTTGGCTAGTTCTCACATTGTTTCATTGTATAGTCACAGGACAGCTACAAGAGTGTCAGGCATCAAATACAGACACAAGAATCAAAAGAAAAGAAGGGTTCATCCCTTCCTGTATGTCTGTATCAATACTGAGGAAACCTTTTTCACAAGATTCTTAGCAAATTGACCCTTAATCTCTTGGACTAGAAGTGGATCTCATGCTCACTCCTAATCTAATCACCATCAAGGGGAATAGATTAACCTTGTGAGGCTTTTATTTATTTGTTGTTAGACTATTCAATATTTTCTCCCTCAGGGCTAGACACATAAATAAAGTCGGAGTTATTAGCAGAGAAGAAAGAGGTGGGTTTGGGACAGGGAACCAACTACTAAAAGACTCCTCACCCTCCATGATGAAAATCTCTGGAAGACTAATGGAATTTTCATATTCTAATCTCTGGCATGGCTGCAACTCTTAGATTCCCACTCTGGAACCATAGAACAGCCAGAAGCATATCTGAATTTGGCTTACAATGATGAGGTTTTAATTCAATTCAATTCAATTCAATTCAGTTCAATTCAATTCTACTCTTTTGATTTTTGATTAGTTATCCACAATCTACAGTGTCTGATTTTTCAATTTCTAACCAGCTCCTGCCTTTTTTTTCCTTTCAGTGGAAAACAAAACTAAGAAATTTCAACAGCTTTGCAGGTGGGTGTAAGTAACATGAGAGTTTAATAATGAAACAATTGAGATCAACGAAACATTGATGTTTGATATATTTTAGGTTTGCCAGTCATTTCAATTCTGCTGATCAGAGCTCTCTAACTCTCTCACTTTTCACAAACAGCCAACAACTTTAATGGTGCAAATAACATGAGTCACAGACCACAGCCTCATTTCAAATGAAAAATGCCAAAGCACCTGCATCAAATGTTTGTATCAAATGCTTGTATCAACAACATTAATCCTGCATCAAATGCTTGTATCGACAACAATTTAAAAAAAAAAAAAGAAAAAAGGAGGGAGGGAAGGAAGGAAGGACGGACATAAGAGGAAAGAACTCTTCCATATCTCTCAAATGAACAACTGCAACCAACCATTAAAGTTAATTAGAACCAAGTGTCAGAAACAGAACTTTGAAGATTTCATTGATGTTTACTCTAAAACCTACTTTCCCCCAAAGCTTCCTTGTGCTTCTTTATTTGGTTTTATTTCTAGGACTTGTGCTCGCAGCAGCAGATGTGGGAGCAAAAATGAAATCAGAAGGACTTTGGTATTCTGGAGTAAATTGCTCTCCACTGCATTAGCGAGAGAGAACAGATTGTAGCTAGGATAAGAGCAGTGTAAATAATTTTAAGTGTGCAATAGCACACAGCATCGATTTAAATGACCTGGTAACTCGGCACTATCCCAGGCAATTATTCCCTAAGCAGGATTTATGTCGTGGGTTGTCAAAAAGCAGTACAAACCTTGGACACAGATATACGTTTAGATATATGTTTAGAAGTTGCTCTTCTCAATTGGAAAAGACCTTTGCATTGCTTTGTTATAAAAAGCAGAAAAGCCATTTTCTCTTTCTTTTCCTTTAAATTTAATAACACTTACTGGTGTGAGGGAATAGTTCACTTTTCCCTAGTCATTTAAAATTTTTTGAAGATGCACATGCACATTTATTGGAAAAGTATCTGAAACAATGATAGCATTTAATATTACGAATATATGAATGAAATTATAAAAATGCTTACACTTTTATTTTTAATGATACCTTTTATATATACTTAAAACTATTTCTGGGCTTTTAGAGAAACTGCAGAAGAAATTAAAATATTTTGGGTTTTTCCCTCTTACATTTCTTTTCTGGGAAGCAGCAAGGCTTGGATTCACATAAAGAACTGCATGTTAATGTCATAGCCTCAGATTGTCTGGGTAAATGCCAAAAAGCACATCAGAGTTAGTAATGAACCTTCCAGTGACAACTCAGTCAGCCTTTTGACTTCACGTTTTATGGCTCCCTACTCTGCCTGACGTTATACTTCAGTACTATAGTTGGAATGCTGAACACAATGGTTTGCACATTCTAATCTCAGGTGCTCAGATGTGTTGGTGGATTGTTCTTTTCAGTTCACAGCCAATACACCTCATGAACCTTGGGCTTAAACTTGGCTATAATTATGGCAACAGAGCTGCCAGTCAAGAGCTGATCTAACCCTTGCATTTGCTTTTCTTTTCTCTCACTTATAACTTGCTGAAGCAGAACCAGATCTCTGGGACATTCTCAGGTGGGATTTTGAGCTAATGTACAAAATCTATACACGTACTATATTGACCATAATATAAGAAGAAAAAGCTAGATTGTAAAGCTTTGTCTCTAGCTTCTGTAACTTTTGTTGTTTGTTGTTGTTGTTGTAGTTGTTGTTACTGTTGCTTAACACCCTTGCCTTGGTTTTCTCTAAAATCCATCTTCTGAGCAAGGCTCCTCCAAACCCTCCACCATCTGATTTTGCTAATTGTGATATGATAAACTTATTTCCATCTTCCATTATTTCTCCTTCATGGGGAATAGACACATTAAAAACAGAACAGCATAAAGAGGAATTTGGAATTTGGAGACACAGAGGGAGACCTGAAGCAGGTCATGGGCTCTGAGCTGTCAGCACAGAGCCCAAAGTAAGGCTTGAACTCATGAACCACAAGATCATGACCTGAGCTGAGTCCAATGCTTAACCGACTGAGCCACCCAGGTGTCCAAAAGCTAGTGGCTTTCTTATAGAGCATCTCTGATTGAAACTTTTATTTTACAGAAAAGAAACAGGCCCAAGAGTCTGCATATCTTCATTAATTGACAATTATTCCTTTTGCTCTTAGTGAATACCTGGCACTGTTCTAGTTATTAGGAAAAGGGTTATAAACTTAACAGTCCAAGTTTCTGTCCTCATGTCACTTACATTTGACTGAGGAGTGAACAAGTGTGCATATATGTTTGAGCAGAATGTTAGGCAGTGGTGGGTATTAGGAATCAAAAGAGTGCGGAAGAGAGATAGAGTACTGGGAGCAAATGCAGGAGCTCTTCTGGATTGGATGGAAAACACTCTGAGGGAGTTTGAGCAGGTATCACTGATGTGAAGCACAAGCTATGTGACTTTTTGAGGGGAGGAGTTCCAGGCAGAGGGAACAGTGAGTGCACACTCTGAGATGAGAGGATGCTATGTGTGCATTTGAAAAACAGCAAGGTGTATATTTAGAACTCTGTGAGCAAGAGGGAAAGTGTGAAATGAGATCACACAACTATCCAGGGCTCAATCACATAAGATCTGGAAAGCCAAGAAAAGAAGCTTAGAATCTATTCTAAGTGTGGATAGGAAACGATTGGTGATTGGTGGGTTTTCGGAAGGAGGAAGACAGGATCAAATTTACATTTGAATTGGTCATTGTGGTTGCTATGTGCGGTGAAAGTGTAGAAGATATAACACAAGAAGGAAAATCAGTCAGGAGAGGATTATAATTGTCCATAACAGCTGCAGTGACTTGAAGCAGGATGATGTAGGTGGTGATAGGGGTCAGATTTTAGAAATATTCTGAAGATAAAACTAACAGGACTTATTGTGGGGTTGTGTGTATTAAAAGATAAACTGAGGCTTATTAAAATTTTTAAGAGTTTATTTGAATAAAAATTAATTCAAATCAGACAGTGTTAAGAAGCAAATAGGAGCACTCATGGACAGAAGCCAGGGAAAAGATTCATATAGGAGAAAAGTGTGTGAGCAAAGAAGAAATTATTGATTGACTATAGCTTAAAGCATATTTGGCTCCTTGTGATTTGTTGCCCATTGTGTTTTGATTTCGTAACCTTGAGGCTTTTACAAGTTTAGATTTTCATTTTTTTGTGTAAGCCACCATGACATTAAAGCAACCTCAGTCTAATGGTCTCTTTGTTTAATTAATTTAACAGGTATGTATTATAAAAGGAAGGGAAAAGTCAAAGATGATTTCCAGGTTTTTGATATGAGCACCCGAGAGGATGGAGATGCCACTTCTTAGGAAAGGGACAAAGATAAAGCAGATTGGGGAAATAAAAGGAGAAATCATAAGTTTCTTGATTTTGATTTGGGGAATATTAAATTCCAGACATTGATTAGTCATCCAAACAGCAATGTCAAAAGGAAACTGAATATATGAGTCTGGAGGTCAGGAAGATTTGTGGTCCCAAGGTGTAAATTTGAGAATCATTACCATAGATTTATCTAAGATCACTGGTGGTGACCTGAGTCTTGACATCTAAACTTGTACCTCCTGGTTGATCAGAGGATCATGATGGAGTAGTAGGATCCTAGGTTTGTTTTGTCTCACAAACACCACTAGATAACTATCAAATCATCCTAAATACCCCAGAAGTTGACCTTAAGAATGAAAGAGCAAACTCCACCACTAAAGAGAGAGAAGAGGCCACATCGAAGAAAATAGGAAATGCAGAGACATGGTTTAGGGGAGAAACAGATCACAGGTGCTGTGGAGGGGAAGGAGCTCTGGTTGTGAAGGAGTAGAGAGAGAGATTACACAGGGGAACATACAAAAGGAGACCATTTCTCCAAAGCCATTGGCTTGGAAAATGAGAGGGGCTGAGTTTCATGAGTTCTTGCAACCAGCAGGGCTTAAAGTCTGGAGTTTTAAAGGTCAGCAGGCTGGGCTGGGATAGATCCCGGAGGGCACTTCCCTGATCCTGGGGGCAGATGACATGGAAATAGTGATTTGAAGAATGCCTGGGGCACACAGTGTGGAGATTATGTGTTCTTCTTGGAGCTCATCCCTGAGAGGCCACTGTTCACAGAGATGTTTCTCCAGGAGCAAAGGAGCTGGCTGGCACCATTTCCCTCCCCTACCCCTCAGCATAAATACAGAGCCACCAGCAGGAAGCAGCCCAGTGTCAATACTGGCTGCCTAACTTGCACATGCCAAGCCCCACATCCCTGTGCTCTGTTGGGAATGCTCTTCTCAGTCAAGCTTGCTTCAGTCCCAGTGTGATGGGCCCATACCCAAGAAGACCAGTGCAAACCTCTACACATACCACATCTCCTGAAGAGTTCTGCAGAGCCCTAGTTCTGGTGGAGTTGGTGTCAGGTCTCAATTTACAAGTAGACCAGAACACATCTTGTTAAGAGTCACCACATTCAGGCCTTGGACCAAACGCTGCCTATAGCAGGCAAGGAGAGCCTCTATAGACGATTGGCCTGAAGGAGCCAAAACACAATAGCAGAGTACATGCAGAACACACCAGAGACACTCTCTGAAGTTCCAGGCCCAGGGTACCACATGACCTTTTCTTCATATAGCCATTACTTTCAGGAGCTTCACTAATTCTGAGAAGAAGGTAGAGACTTATACAAAATGTCAAGATAGAGGAATTTATCCCAAATTAAAAATACAAGATAAGGCCATAGCCAGAGATATAAGTGAAACAGATATAAGTAACATGCCTGATGAAGAATTGAAAGCAACAATCATAAGGGCAGTTCAATAAATGAGCTTAGAAACAGACCTGATGCAATGAACAGCAGGCTGGAAGAACCAGAAAGATGAATTGGTGACCAAGCAGTGGAATACAATGAAGCTGAAAAAAAAAAAAAAAAAAAAAAAAAGAAAGAAAGAAGAATTGGGGAACATGAGAAAAGACTTGGGGAGCTCAGTGACTCCATCAAACATAATAAGATTCATATCATAGGAGTCCCAGAAGAAGAAGAGAGAAAAAAGGAGGCAGAAAATTTATTTGAGGAAATAATAGCTGAAAACTTCCCTAATCTGGGGAAGGAACAGACATCCAGATCCACGATGCACAGAGAATTCCCATCAAAATCAACAAAAGCAGGCCAACACCAAGACATATTGTTATTAAATTTGCAAAATATAATGATAAAGAAAAAAATCTTAAGCAGAAAGAAAAGACAAAGTTCTTAACTTACAAGGGAAGACCCATGAGGCTAGCTGGAGATTTCTCAACAGAATCTTTGCAGGCCAGAAAGGGTGGAATGACAAATTTAATGCTCTGAATGGGAAAAATCTGCAGCCAAGAATACTCTCTCGAGGAAGGCTATCATTCAGGATAGAAGGAGGCACAAAGAGTTTCTCAGACAAACAAAAACTAAAGGAGTTTGTTACCACTAAATCAGCCTGGCAAGAAATAAGAGAGAGAAATCTGAGTGGAAAAGAAAGACCAAAAGTGACAAAGACAAGAAAGGATCAGAGGAAATCTCCAGAAATAATGACAAACAAGTAATAAAATGGCAATATATATGTATATCAATAATTACCTTGAATGTAAATGAACTAAATGCTCCAATCAAAAGACATAAGGTTTCAGAATGGATAAAAAAAAAGACAAAAACAACAAAAAAAAAACAAAAAAACCAAAAAACAAGACTCATATATATGCTGCCAACAAAAGACTTATTTTAGACCTAAAGACATCTGTAGATTGAAAGTGGTGGGTGGGCGGAGAAACAATTATCGTGCAAATGAATGCCACAAGAAAGCCAGATTAGCAACACTTATATTGGACAAACTAGACTTTTTAAAACAAAGACTGTAACAAACAAAGACTGTAACAATAGATACAGAAGGAAACTATATCATAATAATCTATCCAACTTTAAAACAAAGACTGTAACAAGAAATAAAGAAGGAAACTATATAATAATAATCCATCCAAAAAGAAGATATAACAATTGCAAATATTTATGCATCCAACATGGAGGCACCCAAATATATAAAACAGTCAATAACAAACATAAAGGAACTAATCGCTAGCAATTCAATAATAGTGGGGGACTTTAATACTCCACTTACATCAATGGATAGATCATCTAAACTGAACATCAATAAACAGTGGCTTTGAATGACATGCTGGACCAGATGGATTTAACAGATATATTCAGGACCTTCCTAAAACATTCCTTCCTAAAACAGCAGAATACACATTCTTTCCAAGTGCACATGGAATATTCTCCAGAATAGATCACATATTAGGTACTAAATCAGGCCTCAACAAATGCAAAAAAAAAAAAAAAAAAATTGAAGTCATACCATTCATGTTTTCTGATCACAACACTATGAAGTTAGAAGTCAACCACAAGAAGAAAAATTGGAAAGACTACAGATACATAGGGGTCAAGTAACATGTTATTAACAATGAATGGGTCAACCAGGAAATCAAAGAAGAAATTTTAAAAAAATACATGGAAATAAATGAAAATGAAAACACAATGGTCCAAAACCTTTGGGAGGCAGCAACAGTGGTCCTAAGAGGGAAGTATATCACAATATGGGCCTACATTACAAAGCAGGAAAACTCTCAAATAAACAACCTAATCTTACACCTAGAAGAGTTAAAAAAGAAATAGAACCAATTGATGAAATCAGGAACTGGTTCTTTGGAAAGATTAATAATATTGACAAGCTTCTAGCCAAACTTATTAAAAAGAAAAGAGTAAGGGTCCAAATAAATAAAATCACAACTGAGAGAGGAGAAATAACAAACACCATACAAATACAAATAATTGTAAAAGAATATTATGAAAAACCATATGCCAACAAATTGGACAAACTGGAAGAAATATATAAATTCTTAGAAACATATAAACTACTAAAACTGTAATAGGAAGAAATAGAAAACTTGGACAGACTGATAACCAGCAAAGATATTAAATCAGTAAATAACTCCCATCAAACAAAAGTCCAGGGTCAGATGGCTTCACAGGTGAATTCTACCAAGCATTTAAAGAATATTCTTAAAACATCCCAAAAAGATAGAAAAGGAAGGAAAACTTCCCAACTCATTCTATGATGTCGGTATCACCCTGATATCACATCCAGATAAAGACTCTACTAAAAAAGAGAACTACAGGCCAATATCCCTGATGAACATGGATGCAAAAATTCTCAAAAAAATACTAGCAAACTGAATTCAACAATACATTAAAAAAATCATTCACCACGATCAAGTGGGATTTATCCCTGGCTTGCAAGTGTGGTTCCATATTCACAAATCAATCAACATGATACACTACATTAATAAAAGAAAGGATAGTAACCATTTGATCATTTGAATAGATGCAGAAAAGCCATTTGACAAAGTACAACATCCATTCATGATAAAAACCTTCAACAAAGTAGTTTTAGAGAGAACATATCTCAACATAATAAAGGCCATATATAAAAAACCCACAGCTAATCACATCTTCAATGGGGAAAACCTGAGAGCTTTTCCTCCATAGTCAGGAACAAGACAGGGATGTCCAGTCTTACCACTGCTATTTAACACAGTACTGGAAATCCTAGCCATCTCAATCACACAATGACAAAAACAACAAAAATAAAGGGCATCCTATAACCAAGGAAGAAGTAAAATTTTCACTACTTGCAGACGACATGATACTCTCTATATAAAACCTGAAAGACTTCACCAAAAACTTGTTTAGAAGTGATACACAAATTCAGTAAAGTCACAGGATACAAAATCAACATACAGAAATCTTGCATTTCTATACACAAATAATGAAGCAGAAGAAAGACAAATTAAGAATTCAATTCCATTTACAGTTGCACCAAAAGCAACAAAATACCTAGGAATAAACCTAACCAAAGAAATGAAAGACGTGTCCTCTGAAAACTATTAAACACTGATGAAAGAAATTGAAGAGGACACAAAAAATGGAAAGACATTCCATGCTCATGGATTGGAAGAACAAATAATGTTAAAATGTCTATACTACCCAAAGCAATATATACATTTAATGCAACCCCTCTCAAAATACCTACAGCATTTTTCACAGAGGTAGAACAAATAAAACCTAAAATGTGTATGGAACCACAAAAGACCCCAAATAGCCAAGGTGACCTTGAAAACAAAAAGCAAAGCTGGAGGTGCCACAATTCTGGACTTCAAGTTATATTTCAAAGCTGTGGTGACCAAAACAGTATGCTACTGGCACAAAAATAGACACATAAATCGTTAGAACAGAATAGAAAACCCACAAACAAACCCACAAGTATATAGTCAATTAACCTTCAACAAAGCAGTAAATAACATCCAACAGGAAAAAGACAGTCTCTTCAAAAAGTGGTGTTGGGAAAACTGGACAGCAACATGAAAAAGAATGAAACTGAACCACTTTCTTACACCACACACAAAAACAAATTCAAAATGGATTAAAGACCTAAATATAAGACATGAAACCATAAAAATCTTAGAGGAGAACACAAGCAATAACCTCTTTGAATGTCTTCCTACTTATGTCACCTGAGGCAAGGGAAATAAAAGCACAAATAAATCATTGGAACTTCATAAAAATAAAAAAAAAATGTATGCACAGTGAAGGAAACAATCAATAAAACTAACATGCAACTTATGGAATGGGAGAAGATATTTGCAAATGACATATCTGATAAAGGGTTAATATCCAAAGAATTTACAAAAATCAACACCCCCAAAAAATGAATAATCCAATTAAAAATGGGCAGAAGACATGAATAGACATCTTTCCAAAGAATACACACAAGCCAACAGACACATGAAAAGATGCTCAGTATCACTGATCATCAGGGAAAGAAATATCAAAACCACAATGAAATACCACCTCACACCTGTCAGAATAGCTAAAATTAATGACACAAGAAACAAAAGGTATTGGTGAAAAATGGGGAGAAAGGGGAACCCTCTTTGCCTGTTGGTGGAAATTCAAACTGGTGCAGCCACTCTGGAAAGCAGTATGGAGTTTCTTCGTAAAGTTAAAAATATATAACTACCCTACAATCTAGCAATTGCACTACTATGTATTTACCCAGATAACAAAAATACTAATTCAAAGGATACATGCACCCCCTATGTTTATTGCAGCATTATGTACAATAGCCCAGTTATGGAAACAGCCTAAGTGTCCATTGACTGATGAATGGATAAAGAAGTGGCATATATATACAATGGACTATTACTCAGCCATAGAAAAGAATGAAATCTTGCCTTTTGCAATGATGTGGATGGAGTATGAAAGTATAATGGTAAGTAAAATAAGTCAGTCAGAGGAAGACATATACCATATGATTTGAGTCATATGTGGAACTTAAGGAACAAAACAAGGAAAGGAAAAAAAAAGAAAGGAAGGAGACAAGACAAGAAACAGACTCTTAACTATTAAAAACATACTCATGGTTACCAGAGAGGAGGTGAATGAGGGGATGGGTTAAATAGGTGATGGGGATTCAGGAGCGTACTAATAGTGATGAGCACTAGGTGTTGTATGGAAGTGTTGAATCACTATATTGTACACCTGAAACTAATTACACTGTATGTTAAGTAACTGGAATGTAAATTAAAAAAAAATAAGTTGTACCTCCTTTGATCTATATTGGCTGTATCTAGATAACTACTAAAACAAAACAGACTTGTAAGATATTGGCATATTATTTGAGTATTAGTTAAAAATACATATCTTACATAAAATATATGTAACATATTTATCACACATATATAATCTGCATTCAAGAAAATAAGTAAAAGTCACATTCAGTAAGAGAAAATCCTGAATATAAAAGATCTCATAAAAGTTTTTAAAAACCAGTAGAGTTTTCTAAACTGCAAAAGAAAGGCCTCAACTAAACATGATGCTTCAACTAAAGTTTAAACAGAGAGAGAGTATCACCTGGAGCTTCCTAGCCAACTTTAACCCTGGAAGAGAGTTGAGTTTGAGGAATGATATCTGTGTTAACTGGTTTCAAGATCACATATGCCTTACACAGGTAAAATGTCATGAAAGTGTACCTGGAACATAGAGTGGCTTAGCAAGCCCAGGTGGGATGTTTCATTTAACTCCATTTTTTAAGGGAAGAAGTGGCCATGCCCCTGAACAGCTGGGACTCTGAACGGCAACCCTGTGGAAAGAGCTACCCTATTTCACATCAAAGACCAGAGGAAAGGAAGGGGAATCATAGGACAGTATGTGAACTAACAGGAGAAGGAAGGAGCATACCTGATGTTTCATCCTCTAATTTGAGGGATTCAAACCTCTAAGTCTTCATTAATCAAAATTATCTCTTAGAAAGCAAGTTCCAATAAATAATGACATTTATTCAAGAATTGATGTCAGTGGTGTTTTTGAAGAGCTAAACTAGTTGCAAAGAAAAATGGCTAATATTGCACAGCAACAGGATAGCTTGGAGAGTTTTGGATTCAGAATGCCTGGTAACACCATTCCATTTCTGAAGAGTTGCACTGCATATTTTTGGAAAAGTACTATTGAATGAGAGAAGTGAGTAAAACTGGTAGGTTGCCATGTACAGTTTCAAAGATTTACATATCCACTTACCGTATTTGATCTATGTGAAAAAGCCATAGACGGAGGACAGGGAAGATCGTCCTTGTTTGCCAAATGGAACTGAGACAGTCAATAAATAGTGGAGAAAGGATTCAGCCTAGGGGATCATTTAGAGCTCATGTCAAAGAAAAGCATGTCAGTCCCACAAGCAACTTGGTGAAATTGCAGGAAGCATTGCAGGAAGCCAAAGCTGCTGTCAGTTGCCCTCCTCCCCCTCAGCCATGGATATATTTAAATCAAGTAATAATAAAACAAACTAGCAGCTGGTACTTCTGTAGATCCAACTCTGGAGCCCCCTTAGAAGAGAACTTTTTTTTTTTTTTTTTTTTTTTTAGATAGAGTTTGTCATTTCTCTTTTTTTATTTTTCATTTGCTGTTTATTTTAAGGTTACATTTCTAACTAAATGAAACATTTTAAAATAAAAAAATTGGAATGAACTGAGCCAAATAGCAAGTACAGACATGCCTTGAGCAATGTGCAGGTTTTTAATTTTGAAAATTTCTGCTTTCTTGGGCAGAATTCCTGCTTGTGACACATGATGTGACCAAAAACACTCAATTCCACAAATAGTAACAGAGAAGTCCCTTCCCCATGTCCAGATGCTGAGTCCTCAATCAGCAGGCAAGGGGAGCGGTGGTACATTATTTGTATTTTTAAAAACTATGTTAATGAACCACAATTTCTTTATCCATTCGTCAGTTGATGGACATTTAGGCTCTTTCCATAATTTGGCTATTCTTGAAAGTGCTGTTATAAACATTGGGGTACAAGTGCCCCTATGCATCAGCACTCCTATATCCCTTGGGTAAATTCCTAGAACTGAGAACAAACTGAGGGTTGATGGGGGGTGGGAGGGAGGGAGGGGTGGGTAATGTGTATTGAGGAGGGCACCTTTTGGGATGAGTACTGGGTGTTGTATGGAAACCAGTTTGACAATAAATTTCATATAAAAAAAAAACTATGTTAATGATCACCAATAACTGACTGCTTACTATATCAAAGTCATTCCCCACACTTTCAGTCTCCATAAAACTTGGTGGGTATGACTTTCCACATTTTATGACTTTAGGGAGCTGAGGCTCAGAGAAGGTAGCTTGTTTAGGGACAGACACTTCCAACTGGCTGACTTTAACAGCACACCTTCTGCCTACATCATTCTAGTCCTTGTGAATCTCAGGCTTCCAAAAACAATTGACGTACTTCAACTAAGGGAGACAAATTGAATTTCTGTTGCTTTGACTACTTTCTACATGGGAGGTTAGAATTCAAGTAGACACACCTTCTTGAATTCTTTGACAACCAATGTCCTGCAACAAAGCCAGAGACCTTTACTCACATGATCAAATCTGCTTCTTACTCGTGATTGTATAGTCCCTCAACCGCCTGAATCCACCTTCATTTCTTTATCTGTAAAATGGGGACTATGTGAGATGCCTTGCCCATTCTCTCAGGTTGCTGTAGAGCCAACTGTATAAATTCATGAAGGTGTTTGCCAATTGAAAAACTCCCCACAAATGGCATTAGTGTGATTTTTCTCACCTCAGAAAGAATGCTGTCAACATCTTTGGCATGGTTATATTCAGCCATGGTAAAACCAGCTTGAGTTTTCTTATCTCTCCCCCTCACTTCTAATAACTATACAGCAAAGAAAACTGAAATGGGTTTTTGTGCAGCAGAAGCCACAGAAAAAGGATCACATCTTCACTAAATCTTGAGGAAGGGCTGATTCTGCTGGTGCTGCCAACATGTGCCAAATGTGTTTCTCAGCTTGCTCCATCAGTAACAGGTGTTCACAGGCTGGTGAGGATGGAGAGAAACCTGCCTTCCCCAACCCAGTTTGCCTGTCTTTCACTTGTCAAGGCATTTTGCAGTTTCTTGTCACAGTTCTAAGCACGGCTGCACAGCATGCTGCTTAAAGCAACCCCAAGTCAAGGAACTCTGAGAATTCTCCCTTAGAGTTTCTGTTTGATGACTTGCCTAGATATGAGCGTTGGTAGCCCTTTCTCTTGACATGTGTCTGCTTTGTTCATCCTCATGGGGTCCAGAGTTTGTCCTACTGGTGATTGGGCTTTGTTTGCTCCAGGTAAGGTATCAGACTTGATTTCTGCACTTGTTTAGTAAGATCTAAAATGTCCCTTTGCCTTGCTCCCATGTATGTAGTATATAACCTTACTTATATCATAATCACTTTTTAAAGCATCTGTCTCTCCCACTACACTCCCAACTTCTAGGAGAAGGAGCCCTGTAATATTCCTAACACCCCAAGTAGAGTGTCTGGTATATAACAAAGGCTAATAAATGCATATTGGACTGAATCTTAATTCAATGCAATTGAGATACTTGAAAATGAAAATCCCTCTGAAGGAAATGAGGCCATATTTCTTCTAGTTATTGAAACTTTTTTGGTGATAATACCACTAGAATTTAGGGATTTCACCAGTACTGGTTTTTGGCTGTAGGCCTAAAGGCTATTTTTGTAGTTGGCTGTTACAGTAATAAAATCACTTGTTAGACTCACCTTCACATATAGGTGGACATCATTTAAGACATATGTATACACATGCCTATATGATAGGATAGATATATAATACATATTTATAAAAATATATTTCAATGATTTATATATGTTTATTTAAAATATATACTCAGATTAAATGTGTATTATTTTATATATTATGTACTTTTGAAATATATATATATATATATATATATATATATATATATATATATACACACACTTGAAATATACTTCTAGGTACAGGGCAGAATGTGCAATTTTTATTGGTTTGATTTGCACACCCACTGATAGAATATTTTCTTTTGCTGAGGTTTGTTATTATTCTAGACACAGCCTGGATAACAGAATGTGTTTAATTTAATTCACATCAGTAAACCATTATTATGCAAAGTGAAACTGAAGAAAAGGTTTTCCTATTTGTGTTCTTGGGAAATTGAAAGGGATCCAACACACATACACCACCACCAATCCTAATCCTTCTTGACTTCCCATATTTATTTTGAATGTCTGGGAAGTTATGCACACCAGGACAGGGTAATCACATTTCATGCTTCCAAGAATGATCTGATCACAAGAGGGTCAGAAAGGACTCTGTTCTCCCCTACAGAATTGTTTGGTTGGTCAGGTGCACTAATTGGGGTAAGAGATTATGAAATTCCTGTGAAGTATCAAGCAGTTGCCATTTCACAATGCTAGAGAGTGAACTTGTAGGAGCAATGTTAAGGAAGTTTCACACAATCACTGCACAGAGTGCTATTTCAATTTTCCCTGTTCTCCACTACTATCTCCATCCTCTGGCATCAGACAATACATCTCTTTCATACATAGAGGGAATCTCCGTGCTAAAAAGGAATTTAGATTGCCTAGTCTTCTGACTTTACAGAAGGTAACATGTTCTAAAAGTTTAAGCGGCTTAAGAGCTTATTACAAGCTAAGAACCTAGGCCTCATGGCTTCAGTCATATTTTTTTTCCATGACATTACAGCTGAAATCTGCTGTACACAGGTCAGTCAGGTTCAAACACATCCATAGTTCTCAAGCTTAAACGTTCATTTGAATCACCCAGATGGCTTGTTAAAATACAGATTGGTGGACTCCACCCCCAGGGCTTCAGACTCAGTAGTAGGTCTGGCATGGGGCTAAGAATGTACATTTCTAATAAGTTTGCAGGTGGTGCTCATGCTGCTGGGCCAAGGACCATACCTGAGATACAGTAAAGTTGTCTAACAGAACAAAAATTGCCCTTCCTTTCCTCTTAATTTGTTCAACCTAAAAGGTTGAATACAATTTTCTTATTCATCAATATTTACTGAACATGAACCAGATACCTGGCATGTTTGGTGCTAAGGACCAGAAACATGAAGATGACAAAAGCACAATCCTCTTTTTGAAGAGTTCACAATCAGTGGGGAGGGACAGATACATAAATAATTACTGAGCAACCTAACTGTTAAGTGTAGTGATAGAGGTTCATACAAAGTGTAATGGTTGCCCAGCCCTGAAAGTAATGACACCAAGACTTTTCAGGGAAGGTTTTGCCAGAGAGGTGACATTTGGGCTGGGCTTTGAAGGACAAGTGGGATTTTCCCAGATGGAGCAGACAAAAGAATATCCTTTTAGGCTGAAGGAACAGCAGATGCAAAGGCATGGAGAGTGACATTTTTAGGAAGAATTGGCTAAGTAAGAGTGGCAGGAACATGGGGTGTGTGGAACAGAAGTCAGGGAGTGAAAGATGAGGATGGAAAGATATTGAGGGTGAAGGGCATTCCCTATTCTGCCAAGGAGTCTGTAGATCACCTTGTATGTCGCAGGGATACTGAAAGCTTTTCAGCTGGGACATGCTTTAAGGTTACTGTGGCTAGAGTGTGGAGGACAGATGAGAGGGGTTTCTTTGAAGGAAATAGAAGAATCTATTACAGCTATCTACACTAGAAATGAAGGTAACTGGGGGCGCCTGGGTAGCTCGGTCAGTTGAGCATCCGACTTCAGCTCAGATCATGATCTCACAGTTTGTGAGTTCGAGCCCTGCGTCAGGGTCTGTGCTGACAGCTCAGAGCCTGGAGCTGCTTTGCATTCTGTGTCTCCCCCTCTCTCTGCCCCTTCCTTGCTCATACTCAGTGTCTCTCTGTCTAATAAATGTTAAAAAAAAAAAGAAAGAAATGATAACTTATCCAAAACAATAGCAATGGAAATGGACAGGAAAGAGTATTACAGGGTTAAAATAACTAGGACTTGCTAACAGATCAGAGGTAAATAAGAGTAAAGAGAGCCATAGATAATTCTATTGTTTCTAGCTTGGTCCGCTGATGAATTGGAAATGCTATGAACAGATACAGCAAATAGAAGTAGGTTGGAGTGAGATCAGTTCATTTTGGACAAGTTGGGATGCTGGTTTCTTCAGAGAGGTAGGTAGGATGCCCTACTGTGGCTGGGAAATAGGGTTTAAGTTCAGGAAAATGGTCAGGAGAGATTGGGGTAAAGTCATGGAAGGGTATGAGCCTGCTAAGGGAGATATGAATTTCTTGTCCTGGATTAATATGTAAATTGCTTGTCAGAGTGATAAGTGATATAACCTCAATTATAAAGAGGAAACCAAAAAAAAAAAAAATGATACATGTTAAACTAAGGGATAACCAAGAAAAATGGAAAATCAGCATTCAAAATTTCTAATTTTGACATCTGAACATTTTGAGAATGAATGCTAAGAGAAAGACTATAGCAACATGAATCTGCACTTCCCAGATCATGCTCTTCACCAAGCCACTACTGCTTCATCACTTGAGGCTTTGGAAAAACTCTTCTCTGTTCCAGGGCTCAGTTACCTCAACTTTAAAACAGGGCTGCTGAGAGAATTTAACAATTCCTACAAAGCACTTAGCATATTTGGCGCATCAAAAGGGTGCTGTAATTTTTTTTCAAATATATATTCAGCAGTGGAACAATTTTGCTAGAAAATAGAAAATAAAAACTGTCCAGAAAAGCCAGTAAACTGCCAGTAACTGCCAGTAAAAACAAGTGAAGACAGTAACTGTAAAGACAAATGCTATTCAGATGGCTTTTTCTTGCTAATTCCTGAGTATCCAGAAAAGGGGTGCATAATTGGTCTGGCATGCCATTTACCATGACTGTGATACCATAAAATATTCCTGATTCGTTGTATTAGTTTTCTATTGTGTAACAAATTGCCAGGAACCTGGAGACTTAAAATGGCACAAATTTATTTCATGGTCTCACAGCATGACTAGATACTCTGCTTAGGGTCTCATGAGGCTGAAACCAAGGTGTTGGCTGGGGCTGCAGTTCTTGTTTCTCATAAGGCCCTCTTCTAAGCCTACAGGTTGTTGGAAGCATTCATTTCTTTGTAGTTGTAGAACTGAGGTCCCAGATTCCTGCTTAGCTATTACTCTCAGCAGCTCCTGGCAGCTGGCAGTTCCTAGCCACATGGCCCCCAGAGGTAGTTCATAGGAATGTTTGCTTTCTTCTAGTACTGCAGGGACATATACTGAATCCTCCACTTCCTTCTAATCTCCAACTTCTCCTGCCTCTGACCTCTAGAACAAGATTTAATGGGCTCATGTGATCAGCCCATCTGGATAATCTCCCGATCTTAAGATCAACTGATCTGGGACCTTAATTACATCTACAAATTTCCTTCACAGAAGCACCTAGAATGGTCTTTGAATAACTGGAAGAAAGTGTGTGTACACCAGGGATCTGGACCATCTTAAGAATCTTGTCTACCACATTCCTGAAGCAAATGCAAGTTCAGTCCCATGACTGAGCAGTGACTTTTAGCAGCGTTACTACATTTAACATTTGCCCTTTGGGCTATTTCTCTATGTTCCTTCTACATTTGAATGACAAGTTGCTGAATATCTCAAAGGCCAAGAGACATGAATTTAGAAGAGTGACAGATTTTCTCCCCATGCTCTTGGGGTACTTCTGAATGATGTGTAATTATAAGTCTTTCCCCTCTGACTCTGTGCCCCTAACACCTATATAATCATTGGGTCAAGGCAAGGATTTATCTGTCATTGAAAGAAAAAAAAAAAAAAAGTGGCTTTTCAACTCAAAATTGCTTACTATCCTAGACCAAGATTTGAGAAGTATTAGTTTGATCAATGCAGTCCTGGCAATAAATCAGTTGAGGCCAAGCCTGGTTTGGGGTGGAGAGGGAGTACTTGAACATATGCTTGCCCTGAACATGTATTTAAATTTAATTTAGGAGCAATTTACTTTATGTTGTCAAATCAACTGGCTTCATTCAAGAGGCCCCTAATTCAGACACAGTCAGGCTAAGAAACCAGTAATAAGAAGAAGCAAGGAGCAAATGCTGACAGTAGAGGTGAAGTACAAATCATGCCCAAGATGCTTAACCTCTAGGGCCCCCCAGAAACCATGGTCTCAGCAACTAGTCTCAGCCAGGTGAAACTCCGTAGCTTTTTAGATAGATCTGTACTTGAACACTCCAGTGTTGCCAGCAATAGCAATCGGCCTAGAAAGAGAGACCCCTCACCTCTCCTTCCCAAAATATATCAAGATCCTGAAGACCAATCTACATTAGGGTGCTTTCATATGTTGATATACTGTTAGCTGGTCAAAGGATTACAGACTAGTCAATACAATACACAGAACAAGAGATGGTGTAATAATTTCTTGATTATCTTGAGCAACCAAAGTTTAGACTATGTAAAGGTAAATAGATACCTTGGACATTATGAACATTATCAGCGATTACATGTATGTTCACATTTTGGTTTGTGTTTCAAGGAAGACTCTAAGTTAATTTTAAATTGCCTTTATTTATACTTTTTCTCTTCTGCCAAAAGTAATTATGAGCCTTTATAAACTCGTATTTCCATGCAATAAAGAGATTCCAAAACCCATAAATATGGGTTCTTACATTACTGAGTAATAATCCACTTATTCTTGCGTCTGTTTATCCTCACTCTACTTCATCCCCAACAAAAGGGATGATAATAGGGGCACTATATGTACTCCTTGCATTGTAAGACTAAAGTGCTCTTTTCTTTCTGAAGATCAGACTCATCTCTAAAAGAAACTGGATTTCTGACTGCACTGGCAGAAATCAAAGCAAGTTTTTGAAGTTTATTTATTTATTTATTTAGAGAGACAGAGACAGCATGAGCAGGCGAGGGGTGGGGAGAGAATTCCATGTAGGCTCCATGCTGCTAGTGCAGAGCCAGACACAGGGCCTAAACCCACCAACTGTGAGATCTTGACCCGAACCAAAACGGAGAATTGGATGCTTAACCGACTGAGCCACCCAGGCGCCACTCAAAACAACTTTTGGAATACACTTCCAAAGTTAAACAAAAGAAGAAAAGAAAAAAAACTATTCATTTTAAATTTAACTAATCTATTTTTTTTGGGGGGGAGAGGTGTTATTCCTAGTTAACTGCCCATAGACATAGTAGAGCATTATTTTGCTCAAACCTAGTTAAACAGACCCAAGTTGGGAAGAACCAAATATACCTTGGCAATATTCTAGTGAGAGGGCAAGTTCATTTGGAAAAAAAATTCTTATTTGCTTACACATTAGTACAAATTCTGAGAAAGATGTTAAAATTACATTACATATATAAAAATTTTTTTTTAAATGTTTACTAATTTTTGAAGGAGAGAGAGATACAGCGTGAGCAGGGGAGGGGCAGAGAGACAGGGAGACACAGAATCCGAAGCAGGCTCCAGGCTCTGAGCTGTCAGCACAGAGCCCGATGTGGGGCTCGAACTCACAAACTGTGAGATCATGACCTGAGCTGAAGAAGGACGCTTAATCGGCCCAGGTTCCCCTACATTACATATATAAATTTTACTCTGTTTATCCAGGTCAAGCCAAGACCAACAAGTTACATTTATGTAGTTTTGGTTTAACCTAAGAAAATGTTGGGAATACAGACATCCAGCATTAAGCTTAGGCACTTCTACATACATGATAATAAAAGCCTTGAAAGTACTTGCTCAACATTATCTTTCAAAACTAACACACTGTGATTAGCAACTAAACTTGACTATGTTTCTGCTCTGAACAAAAAGCTATGTATAACTTTATAGAGAAGGGAAGCATAGACTTCTCTCAGAAATGAACTATCAAATTTTAAGTCATTATCTCAAAAGCATCTCAATTTCATCACAGGAATAATTCCAGTGGTTGTGGACAAAATCTGATTTTTGTTCTTAATGACAATGTTGTGAATTTCTCTCAAATATTTTGGTACTTGTCTTTTATTGTATGCTCATTTTTGTTTCATCACAAAATCATCCTAGTTCTAAAAGACAAGAACTAGAACTAAACAAGAACAAGTCCTAGCTATATCACTGACTTGCTGAATGACCATGGGCAAATCACTAGAACTATTTTCAAGTTTCACTTACCACCAGTGAAATAAGCACCTTACAGCAGTAGCTTTGAAACTCTCATAAGGTAATTGATTTGACAACACCTTAGAAATCATAAGCAGTACACATGTAAAGTTTTACGTACTTCTGCACATTGTATGATACAAACCCAGTGTTAAGTTGCTAATAAGTGTTGATGCCATTATAGGAGAAGTAAAGAGAACTTTTAAAAATAATAACTTGGTTCGTTTTCCAATTTGGTGTATCATCTCGTCTTCATTTTTATTATATCTTCTTCCTCTAGATAAGACACAGAACTTGTTCTCTTCTCTGAGGGATTTAATGGTCCCTGTGGAGTCTGAGAAGAAGGCCACAAATATTCATCGCCAAAGAATAACAACCTACATTTGTCTTTTCAGTCTTGTCGTATCTGCAGGACTGAAGTCTGCCAATATCCACTTGTCTGTCCAGAACATCTGGAGGTCCCATGCTTGTTGTGGTGTCATGGGGACACGGACAAAGATGCCAACTTCACTGGCGGTACTTTCAATCAGCACGGAAGGCTTTCCCTTTGGGGTCTGCCAGGATGATTACACCCCAACAAGCTATGCCTAAGGAAAAAAAACAACAGTACCTCATATGTATGTTACACTTTAGTTTACTAGGTGCTTTCATATATGCCATCTTATTTAATCCTCACAACACTCCTAGAAGACACATCATCATTACATTTTTTTTTTTATAAAAGAGTGAAATTCAGAAAAGGAAAAGAAAATTTAGAGAGAGAGAGAGAAAAAAAAATCTGTTACCTCCCCAAGCAAGAAAGGGATTTAAGGAGAACCGATTTGGGGAATCTAATTAGAAAGCTAAGAGATCTGAAAACCTAAAATCCTACCCATTCAACTGGTTTAAAGAGCAAAAAAAAAAAAAAAAAAAAGGAAAAAAAAAATCACTGCATTTTACTCTAAGACATCTTAACATCACTTATAATAATCAGTCATTATTGCTACAGCTAAGGACTGTGGGCCAGCCATCCACCCATAGTACACCGAGAATGTGGGTTTGCACTGAACCTAAGACGTGACTTCAAAGCCCTAGTTTTTCTCTCACGAAGGCTTTCTCCAGAATCTGGAGAACAAAGCATGGATCTGGTGACAGATAAACTTGGATCAAAAACCACCTGTGTCATATCCTAATTATCTGACCTTTAACATCTTACTCTCTATGGCTTAGTTTGTTCAGCGGTAAAAAGGGATTACTATAATCATACCTATCTCTAATAGTTATCGTTAGGATTAACGATTGAAGCTAACAAGAGTTCTCAAGAAATACTGTCATTTAAAAAAAAGAAAAAAAGAAAAGAAAAACCGTCCCAAGAACTTCCTCTCCCCGCCCCGCTCCTAGTTTGGTGTGCCTCGGCCACGTGACCAGCCCCGCAACCCGCCCGCGTGACTGCGGCCCACTTCTCCCTATCCCCCTGCCCAAAGGCCCTGAAATCGCCCGACTCTCACTGATGCCGATGACCATCTGCGTAATAGTCCCTGGACTCGGGGCGTATCCCAGCTTCATGGGCTTCCGCGCCACCCAGTACACGTATCCGCCCGCCCCTATCAGCCCCGACCCGGAGAGCACGCGACAGCTCCAGCAGTTATTAAGTAGAGGCGCTTCCGCTGGAGAGGTCGGCGTTCCAGGTGCAGCGAGGGGCAGGGGCTCGGCGGAGTTGGTGACTTCAGGAGGCGCAGCGACTTTGATGGGCTCCAGAGGTTGGGACAAGAAAGAACCCATATTCAAGAACTCGGTCTCAACTGCGGGAGTCTTCGGACCGAACTGACGTGAAAGATACGGCCGGAAGCAGAGCGCCGGCTCACTGCACCGGAAGCAGGCTGAGGGTCGCTGGGAAATGTAGTTCTGGCCTGCCTCGAACGGAAAAAAGATGGTGGCTGCCCGTGTTTGTGGATTTCTGAGGCAACAAACTTGGCATTGCCAGAGGCCATTCCCCGCTACACCCTCCCCCAATCATTTTAAGAATTATGACTTAGTAAACCCCTAAATGTCTCAACTCTTACTTTCCTTAGAGGAGGAATCTGGATTTCTAATTTTTTTTTTTTTGCCTAGCAAAAAATGTGAGATCTTGAGCATGCCATCTCTCCTGTCTCAAGAAAAGAATTAAGTTTTGTATGTGCTTAACTGTATGCTAGACACTTTGCTAAGCGATCATCTGCATCATGCCATTTAATCTTTCCAATCCAATGACATATCAGCTTCCCAATACATGACAAAACTGGTGAAATGACATAGCCATATTTGAAACCAATGTCTGTGTCAATACAGTCAAATTTCTTAAATGTCACCTGTACATATTATCGATGCAAAATGAATAAATCTTTTTCTTAAATTTTGAAGAGAAAGGAAAAGAGTTTTATTCGAGCTCAAGAGGGAACAGCTGCCTGATATACACAATTTTCACAAAGAAGAGAGTGTTCTGGGAAAGGAACATTTGGTACAAGATTATATATGTTTTTACAGAAAGAGTTACAAATCATCATGATGAAGAACATTCCAGAAAGTCACAGCTTTTTTTTTTTTTTTTTTTTTTTTTATCTTATGTTTTTAAGATATTGGCAAGTTGCATGACTTTAAACTTATGGGAACCAGGGAAATTTCTTTATTCTTATGTTCAGAATACTCATTTTTATTTTATTTTATTTATTATTATTATTATTATTATTATTATTATTATTTTATTTAAAGCAGACCATGTGTGCTTAGGACAGAAATAGAGCCCATTCTTTGAGGTTTTGACAAGTCATTTTGACCTTGATAAATGTTAAAATATAGCTTCCCTAGGACCTCAAGAGCAGGAAACATTCAAAGTTGAAAATTTCCTTTATTAATATTGTGAGGAGATTACACAAATATAATCAAGGTGTTAAAAATGTGTTTGAATTATCTGGATAAATACTTTTCATTTTCTCTTTAGCTTTTTTCCTAAAGTCATGATCTCAATGTTGTCATACTCACCATATTGTTCTATTTTGAGGGCCCTGGAGATAATTCAACTCAGAATCAGGCTAATAGACTTGAAGAGTTAATGTAGGATCTATTCCTGCGGGTTTACAATTTTATCATCCCTTAAGAATGGACTTTTAATTTTGATTGCTTCTTTGCAAGTCAACTGCTATATCATCCACTCCCATCACATTTCACCTTTCATTTCCTTTGGGTAGAGTTGCATATGTTTTTTTTTTGTTTGTTTTTTGTTTTTTGTTTTTTGTTTTTTTTTCCTGGGTTGGTCTCAGAGGATTACTGGTAAGAAAAAGGCATTTAGAGTTCAGAGGTAGTTTCTGTTAGAGGAGGTGGATGAAAACAGGATTAACTTCAGGTTTGACCTTTTTCCTTTAGAATGGCTTAAAAATTAACATGATAAAAAAAGAAATTCATTATTTCACTTTACAAAATGGGATGTGATTTTGGGAAGGTTTTAAAAAAGATAAAGGTTTGGATAAATAGGAGAAAATAAAATCATGAGAACACAGGTTGGCCTGATGCTAATTTCAAAGATCCTCTCCATTTACACACACACACACACACACACACACACACACACACACACACACACATATCTCCATGTGTTGTCCAGTAGAAAGACAAAGAGTTGGGAAATTTGGGTTCTGTAGTGAGCTTTGTCACCATGAGTTAGCCATATGACATAGAGAATATTATTTACTCTCTCTAGCCTGTAGTTACCTCATGTTTGAAATAAGGAGATTTGGAATGGTAATATCTAACACTTGTTCTTAACTTGTAAATGTTATTATTTACTAAACATTTCTCTCTAGATAGCATTGTTCTAAGTGTCATACTAAATGAATTCAATAGCATTTGACTTAGAAATTAATAATTTATAGCTGCTTCTTTTCACTATGCCTGATACAATATTCTATAGTGCGCATGGTTTCCCCTTATTTATGAGGAAAAACTCCACAATTTACCAGCAGTTACTAACAACATTTTAACTACACACTTCTGTGGATAAGAATGATTGAACACACAATAGCATGTATGCATACTTTATTATTTATAAATTATGTATTAATATATTACTTTTTACATTATGAAGATAAGATAAAATAATAGAAATAGGAATTTTATATTTTCCCATATCTCAACACATAGACTCTGCATCTTCATGGACACTATGGTTATATGACTTGTGACTTTATTAATTCATATTTTGTCTAAAAGCTTTCTTTATTGTGCTTATTACAGTTAAAGATGCCAGGAGAGGACATCTTTAATTCTCTAAACAAATATTATTAAAATGCCCCTGACACATTTTCCAAACAGGCAAGATTTTATTTTAACTAGTATTTGTTTTTCCTTTATTGAGACAAAGAGAGTACACAGGGGAGACACAGAGAGAGCACAAGAGCTGTCAGCACAGAGCCTGATGCAGCGCTCAATTTCACAAACCATGAGATCATGACCTGAGCCAAAACCAAAAGTCAGATGCTTAACCAACTGAGCCACCCAAGAGCCCCTGTTTTTTTTTTTTTAAAGCACCTTCCAAGAGATGTGTTTCTTCTCTTATGATTGCCTCAAATAAATGATTTCAGTTTGTTATTACTCATAGAACATATTGAAATTGAGATGTTAAAATGAGATTGAGATATAACTTTCATTGGAAAATTATTAGAAATGTTAAGACACATCTTGAGATAAATGAAATAGTAGGGTCTGAGGATAAAGCTAGAGGCTAATGAAGTCAAGCAAAATTATAATTGGAGGAAGATGTGTGCATTTTGGGGGAAAGAAATAGGAAAAGAAGGCTGAAAGATTATTTTATTTTTTCTATTATATATATATGTGTGCATATATATATACACACACACAATACACATATATATACACATATACATATACATGTATGTACATGTATATACATGTATATACATATATGTATATGTATATGTGTGTGTGTATGTGTGTGTGTGTGTGTGTGTGTGTGTATATATATATATATATATATATATATATATATATATATATACTATTTATCATCACCATAGTGTTTACTTTGGCACATTTGACTCAGAAAGCCTCATGGTCTCTCTTATTTATTTATAAATTTTAAAAATGCAAAAGGCATTTTTAGTGTCCTTCACACTCCTGTCCCCCAACCACTCAGTTTCCCTTCCTTAACATAGCCAGTCTTATGAGCTTCATGTGTATCTTTTCAGAGATGTCAGTATGTATGTGTATATTCTTCCTCCAGTGACTTTGGGGGTCATTCCATATCAGTTAATATGTAAAGAGCTTCTTTATGCATTTGTGGCTCTGTAGTATTCCCCTGTATGCCTGTACTGTACAGAATTTGATAGGTCTCATATTGATGGACATTAATAGACAGGCTGCTTCTACTCTTTTGGTACTACAAATAGTGTCACAGTAAATAACTTGCATATATATCATATCACAAACGTATGAGTATATCTTAGAATATATTTCAAAAGGATAAAGTATTTATAAACTTGATGGATATTACCAAATTGCCCTTCACAGAAGATGTACGAATTTACACTCTTACCAACAAGTATGAGATCTGTTTCTCTATTCTAATTCTCACAAACTGTGAATTATATAACTTTGATCTCTGCCAGTGTGATAGGTAAAAGTGGTTTAATTTTCTTTTTCTTGTTATTAGCTCCTTAATATATGTTTAAGTGCAATCCACACTTCCTTTTCTGAGAATTGTCCATATTTTTGCCCATTATTTTCATCGGACTGCCTTATTCTCATTAACTTCTAAGAACTCCTTATACATTAGACAGATTAACTATGTCGGTAATATAAGTTAGTATTTTTCCCTCCCAATTTGGTATTTGCCTTTTAATTTCACTTGTACTTTTTATCATTAATATTTTTAAAACATTTAATTGAATTTAATAATCTTCCTTTTTATAGCTTCTGAGTTTCGTGTCATAATTAGAAAGGCCTTCTACTTTCTATGCTTTCCCCTGGTATTTTGATCTTTTTAAAAAAAACACTTAAAATGTTAATACAACTGGCATTTCTCCTACAATTAGGTGTTAGAAATGGAGTCAGATTTTTCTTCCTTTTCTTTTCTCCAATTCATTTTTCTCAATACTATTTATTAAGTAATCCATCTTTCTTCATCTGTTAGAATATGCCACCTTTTCTAAAATGGCATATATAGATGTATGTCTATTCCTGGATTTCATGTTCTGATCCATGATTTTTCTATGTATTCATGTGCCAATATAATAGTATATTACTTACTGAAGCTTTCTAATGTATTAATGCTTGGAGACTGGTTCCCCCTTATTATTCTTCTGTTCCAGACCTTTCTTGGATATTTTTACATGTTTATTTTTCCACATGAACTTTTGACTTAGCTTGATTATTCTGGCAAAATGATGCTGACATTTTTATTAGACTTGTGTGAAAATTTTAGGTTAATTTAGGGAGAATTGACATTTTTATGGTGTTGAGTCATCCTATCCAAGGACATGGAACAATTTTCTTCTTTGCTCATATCTTATTTTGTGTTCCTCTGTAACATTTTAAAGTCTTTTTGTATAATGATCTCACACATTTCCTCTCAGACACTTTATCTTTTGTGTTGTTATTGAAAATAAGGAATTTTTCCTTCTGTTGTGTCTTCTAACTGGTTGTTGTCTCAATAGAAGAAGGCTATTGATGTCCACATATTCTAATATTGAATTATCAGTGCCTTGTGGTGAGCTTTTGATATGTGATTGTTTTGTATTTTTGCAGTTTTTGTTGACTTTGGGTGACACTTTTATACTCACTTTGTAAACAAAATTTGCAAGCTTTCCTTCTTTTTCTGTACTTTAGAATAGTTAAAATATCACTGGAATCATCTGCTTTTTAAAGGTTTTGTTAGAATTTCCCTATGAAATTGTCTAGTCCAGGCACTTTATTATTTTGGTGGGAGAGGGAGGGGATGTGAAAAAGGAGGTTATTTGATACCTTTCTTTATTTGTATTTTGGAAATAAATCTAAATTTTCTTCTGGAAATGGTTTTGGCAAATTATACATTTCTGGAATATTATATATTTCATCCCCATTTTCAAGTTTATTTGCATTAAATTGAGAAGAATAGTCGCTTACAATTCCTTTAATTTTTTGTAACCTGTGTGGAACCTAGAAATAATTTTTGCAGATGTGATTAATTAAGGATCTTGAAATGGAGTGATTATACTGGATTATCTGGGAAGCCGTAAATACAATCCTGTGTGTCCTTATAAATACCATCCAGAGAAAAAGGGTACACACAGAATGGAAGGCAGTATGACCAAGAAGTGATGTGGCTACAAGTCAATGAATGTGGGTAGTTGCCAGAAACTGGAAGAGGCATGGAACAAATTCCCCAGCCCCACCCAGCCCCAAAGCTTCCAGAAGTAGCATGACCCTGTGAACATATTGATTTCAGTTCAGTGATACCAATTTCAGACTCTGGCCTCCACCATTGTGAGAAAATAAATATCCGATCTTTTAAGCTACCAAGTTTTCGACAATTTGTTATAGCAGTGGCAGGAAACTATTATGTGTGCTTGATTAAACCTTTGCCCCAGACTCTATACTCTGAAGAACCCGAAGGTAGCAAAGTGTAACCACTTGGCATAGCACTTTCTTTTCTTAAAGGTTTTGTGCCACTCTACAGTTTTCTAACATTGAATATTGCTGTGGAAAATTATGAGGCCAGGCCAATTTATTCTCTGATATAGATGACTAGGTCTTTTTGCCTAAATGCCCAAATGATTTTGATTTTCTTTTCTCCTCCCTTCCCTTTCCTTTCTAAATTGTCAAAGTCCAACAACATCTTCCAGTCAACATCTTTGTTGACTCTTCTAGTTAAGTTTTCCAGGCATAAGCAATAATATACATATTATTACATAATATGTATACACACATACACATTCTCTTATCTTTGTTTCAAGAATGTCTATCTGAATTATATCTTTTAAGGCACAATTATTTTATTGTTTTGTCACCAAATGCAGCCAACTAACATTACTTCCATTCATTCATCCATCATTGAAGACAAAAAGATAATTCATTTAATATTTTTTTTTAAATAATGCACTATACAACAAACAAACAAAAAGTTAAATTTACCAAGGTATCCGACTAATTATGTAAACTGTTAATTAAGAGAAAAACTAATCATTTGTTTCTTATATAATAGAAAGTTAAAGAGTTCTGTTAGTCATAATGTAATCTTTATGATTAAAGTAGCTTAAAGGGAGGTATGCTTAGTTTTATCTAGAAAGGTATATAATTTAAACACCTCATATGAATGAATAAAATTTTCATAACAAAGCCCTAGGTTTTCATTATAACTTGGGTGTTGAATGATCCTTTATGACATTATAGATTAGTACGCAAAATACATTCTTATACATTTATAACTCTAAGAAAAGGAAAAAAGGTGTTCCTTGGTAAAGATCTCCTAGCCATTTGCTTTACACTAGGATATATTGAACTCTAAGACTTCAGTGTTTACCAAATTTGGAATCCTTAGCTTGAGTCAACAAATCAGATACACTGATTATTTCTTGAGTTATGGGTCTGTCTTTTCTTCTGAAATCTTGACAGATTATGCATTCACTTCCAGGGAATTTCCCTGGCATGGTAGTTATCTGTATATTGTTGTTCTGTATGAAGTATATTATTTCCCTTCCTTTTCTCCTCTCATGTGCTCTTCTATTTTACTTAAATATAAGTTCTTTTGGAACTTTCTAAAGAAGAATATTCCTCGCAGGAAGTTTTAGAAATGGAACATTAAAGACAAGAAGATTGGGTATCGGCATGTCCTTGGATGTCCCTATATTTGCTTCAGACTTCAGCTAGATTGATGTATTTTTAAATGTGACGACAAGCCCCATCACTCTGATTTTTCTTTTTCCGAGAAAATCAGCATCTACCTATGGTTCCTTTTCTATTGGTCCTTTTTAAGGACTGACCTTTTTTCATTTTTGGCCTCAAGGAATGCCATATGTCTCTTTATTTTTTATATTTTTCCCCCACATGCATCTGTAGATATACAATTTTGGTTATCTGATCATTTATAACTATTTAATCATCTTTTGAAGGTTTGTTTCTAATGCATGGCTCTACTGGCTTATTCATTGTTGAATTTAAAACACAAGTTTGTATAACCTCCAACCCCCCTAAATTTCTGGAGATGTCTTTGTTGTGAGCCTCCATTTCCAGAAAAGAAAAGGACCTGGGCTTTAAACTTCCACAGCAGAGGATTGGAGATACCTGAAGATGAGGAGTAACATCCCTACCCGTATTCTGCTGGATTTTCATACTTTCACATGCTTCTCTGTTTTCCACCTCTCCAGAATGAGCAGTGGCTGCTTTGTGCTATTGTCCATTTACAATTCCAATGAGAAATGGGCCTGTTTAGACCATGTCAGCTCATGGATGCTGCCTTTTTGTGACAAGAATTAAGCTCCACATATTTTCCTGCAGCTAGCAATGTGTTCTCCTTTGTTGATGAGTATGTTTGTGGGAATCTACATTACTTCCATAGACCGTGGGTTGGGCAGTGGCCAGAGAATCATATTAGCATGTGGAGAACAATAAGGCAATGTAACCCACTGCATGCAACCCCTCACCTGGGCCCTGGAAGTCTGGTGTGGGCTCAGCAGAGTAACCATTACAGTCCTTCTTCCTCCTCTCCTGTTGCCAGTAAGGGTCTGCTCTTTAATATTTTTTTTCTATTTCTTTTTCTTTTTTTCTTCCAGGATTCAAATTATATGCCCTGTTGTATCTTCTTTCATTTTCTTACGAATTATTTTCATTGTTTTCTTATTTATTTTAGCTTTGCTCCTTAATGTGTTTATAGCAAGCAATGCCAGTTATCTCTTATACTCCTCTACTTTTGTTGCTATAAATTGGATGCTTTTGTTTTCTTCTCCCACTGCTTCACTTGAGTTCTGAGAACTCATATATATATATATATATATATATATATATATATATATATATATATATTTGTCTTTACCTGCTGTCTAGTTATCTTGTCTATAAGTTGTTTTATTTGTATTGAGAGATCTTGCTTCATAGAATTGACTAGTTTTTAAATTTTTGAAATTCAGGGAGAAATATTTGGGCATGATTTTTTTTTTTTTTTTTTTAATTTATTTTTGGGACAGAGAGAGACAGAGCATGAACGGGGGAGGGGCAGAGAGAGAGGGAGACACAGAATCGGAAACAGGCTCCAGGCTCCGAGCCATCAGCCCAGAGCCTGACGCGGGGCTCGAACTCACGGACCGTGAGATCGTGACCTGGCTGAAGTCGGACGCTTAACCGACTGCGCCACCCAGGCGCCCCTGGGCATGATTTTTATATACTTCATGACAATATATTGCTGGATGTCATTATGAATTTACCATTTGTTTTTCTTGCTTCTTCCATTTTTTCCCCTTTTTTATTTGGTATATCTTTGAACATCCTGTTTTAGTTCCCTTGTTTATTAAGCATCTTTGGAAGAGTAGGTTTTCCCACCTATATTAGCAGCAGATTACATCAGGACAAAGCCAGAACTGAATTGCAGGCCAGTTGAGATTATCCTCTAGGCTGAGGGAGTCTTATGTGAGTTCATGTAGGCTTATTTTCTCCCCATTGAATGGAATAGACAGGTTTGAGGGTTTTCTTTTTTACTTTCAGAGTCTTTTTTCTCCTACACTGCCACAGAGACAGTGTGCTTCCTGCATATGTGGCTTCTTGGTGGGTTTCTTTATTTAACTTTACCTTCTTTTGTTTGTGGAGCAAAACTAGGTCCACAGAATGTAGGTATTTAAGTTTTGCATCTCAAAGTGTGCCCATCACCTTCAAGAACTGTGCTTTGCTTACTCATTCTGATATCTGCAGCTTCAATGCCCCTGCTCCACTCTCTCTTCTCTGCAACATACCCTAGCATGATCACTGCCATAGTAATTGCACATGTACATATTGCAATGGAGCCTCATCAGCTTTGGTCGCTGGTCATTTTAATGAGCAGAATGCTCCTCTTGGCTTGCTTTGGATATGTAGGATAAAAGAGAAATAAACTTTTGTTGTATTAAGTCCCTGAAGTATGAGGTTGTTACTGTAGTAAAACCTAGCCTATTTTAACTGATGCAGTTTGTTCACCACTGAGGGTGCTACCCTAGAGGGCATTTGGAAATATAAGGAGGCACTTCTGGTTGTCACAATGACAATGTCCAAAGGCCAGGGATACTAAATCCCTGTAATGCTTACAACAGCCCTATGGAATAAAGTATGCTTTGTTGAAATGTCAATAGTTTCTTCATTGAAAAACTCAGTAAATGGGTTCACAAGTACAGCCAAATTGCCTTCCTTAAACGAGTGCCCATTATTAAAACCATATCCAAATTGTTGTGTTTTTTTTTTTTTGGCTTTTTTTCCCCACACTTTATTTTTAAGTAATTCAGATAATTTCTAATATGTATAAATGTATCTCCTGGATATAAATATCCATAAGTGGACTGTTAGAGTTTATTAATTTTATATCATTTTCATAAACTTACTGGTACTCAGTAATATCTGTGGATTTCATTAGACTAAAATATCTTCTTGGGCCCAAGTT